>NC_056678.1:44314100-44923891 GCF_018350195.1 Panthera tigris
TACTTAAGAAATATACATTTTAATTGTGTGCACCATTCAATACATGTCCATTAAATCAAGATTGTTTACTTTGCTGTTTAACTCTCTCATACCACGCTTTTTTTTTTTTAATCCATATGATTTATCAACAGTGAGAGAAATGTACTGAAATCTTCCATCGTGTTGGTGGATTTGTCTTAGCTCCTTGTTTCCCTCTAGGACAGTTCAAAGCAAGGTCCGCTTTCTCTGGAGGTGATTTGCTTTGCCTTGCTGTAAAGCCATCCAAACACATGCATTTATTCACATTTCAAAACCACTTTATTACCAAAATGAACAAAAGGAGAATGCTGTTTAAATTAAATAAATTACACAAACATCTCGAGTCCCCGGTCTCCCCTGGGAACCCCATCATCACAAGTCAGTATCACTAAGAACATTCAAAAGTATTGAAATTCTGGATTATTTCATCACCTTGCCCTCCTTTTCTGCCTCACTCGTGTCCAGAGAGTGGTCTGTTTGAATTTGCTTGTGTTCTTTTCAAAGTATTCCAACGGTGAAGTTTTCTTCAATGTCTCCCTCTCCCCCCGTGTGTTTCCAATTTTACCTCCACCGTCTAGACACTCGGTTCAAAGGACCCCTCTACTTGGGGTGTCTGGAGGCTCTGTGACCTTCCCCCACCTCCTGGGCCCCAGTTGGACTTTGAAGGAGGTGGAGTAGGGGAGGGTGAGTTGTCATTGGCTGAAATTCTTGTCCTCCTGGAATTTGGCACTTCGGGTGCTGGGCACGGTGAATCCCAGATAACATTGTCTTCCGCCTTCCAAATTTTGAGTTCCATTGGCAGCCAGATGGCATAATGAAATCACAGAGAAGCAGTGCTTGAAGGCCAAGAATCTGTTGGCTCTTTGCCAGCACCTTCTCCTTTAACTCTAAAAAGACTCGCTAGCTGACCGGCTCACTCAACACACAGACACACCACACAGGTTAGGCTGAAGTTAGGAATTGGGAAGTTTTTTTTCAGGCTGGGCCAGCCCAACCTGTTGGGCAGGGTCATTGAGTTGAAGGAGCTTGAGAGAAGCAGTGGGGAGAAGGCCGAAAGGTTTTCTGTGCACTTCCATGGAAATTTCCCCAGACACTTGCGCGTGCAATCTATTTATTTTCAAGTCAACAGTCAGGTTCCTCTATGACCTCCTCACATACATGGAAAATGTACCCCTCTTCTCATCTGCCCTAGAAGAGGATGACCTCAGGTCCTGAGTTTATTAAGGAACCCGGCGGAGGAAGACCCAATCTGGATCAGCCCTTTGCCACATTCTGCACCCAGTGGGGTGATGTGGCTGGCCCTTGGGGAGCTTCCTCCCTTGCCTGGCTGAAGGCTTCAGGCCCCAAGCTGATAAGGGAGAGTTAAAATCTTTGGCTCTTTGCCAAGTGAAAAAAGCACAAGGCAAACTTCCTAAGCAGGGGGAGGCATTTCTGAAGTCAGGGGGACCGTCGGGGCTCAGGTCCCACCAGCTGGCCCTGGGTTGGCACTAGCACCCCTCCCCCTCCAGTCTCCGTACAAAGAAGGCTTCCAAAAAGTACTTATACAGAACAACTGGCATCTGTTACTAGGTTGCCAGAGGATTCTGGTAGCTACCCACGCTGTCCTTTTTAGATTCCTACCCAGCCTCAAGTGGAAGGGAACCGGCCCGAAGGCACGGGAAGTGATCATGTTTCAGAGACTGGGGCAGCTACATTGGTGGGGTGCCCCTGGAGAGGTAGCTCTGGTGGCCCTGAGGGGGCCAACCCCCAGCCTCGAGTCTGAAGTGCTGAATAGCAGTGGAGCTCCCAGCAGCCTTGAGATGAGGAGGAAGGGGATGCAGTGATGAAGATGGAGATTCCGGGCTGTAGGGAGCACGTGGTCCCAGGAGTGCAGAACCTCCAGGGACAGAGCTGGGGCAGCTGGAGGGGACAAGCCTCAGAGTCCTAAGCAAGTTCAGCTCCGTGTCGCGTGACAGCTCGATGCCATCTGTCACCAAGCTGTGCAGACCCGAGGGCTTTTGCACCCTAGGTCAGCAGGGTCGTACTTTCCCTTCTGTTCTTGGCTCACTCTTAGAAGTCGGCAGTCGGGGTGGGGGGGTTCCCTGTCAGTTGCCTTGGGCAGGGCATGGGTGGGTGTGGTAAGGTGAGCAGGAGACTTTCTCCTTCCGGCCAGGGCCCTGAGAGTCAGCAGGAGGGTGAAGAGGTGGCTCTCCTTCCTGTTGAGATTGGCTGACTCCAGAGATGCCAGGAGGGGGGCAGGGGAGGGAGAGAGGAGGAGGGGGAGGAGGGGAGGGAGGAGCTCAGGTCCTGGTGGACGTATTCTCCTCTACCGGTCACTCTTTGTGACCCCAGACTCTTCCTTCTTGGAGTCCCAGATGCCACGCACTCTGGAAGCAGTGTGGGGGCTGGCTGGGCCCTCACAGGGCAGTCAGGGTCTCTGCATGAAACATACTCCCGAACATTTCCTGCGGGACCACGGAAGGACAGGGGAGGGGAAGGGAGAGCATTAGACCTGTTGAGTTCACAATGGCTGCAACCACGAGGTGACCCTGAGAGCCCCTGGCCAGAGAGAGCTTCATGAATAAGTGTGTGTGAGTGTGAGTGTGTGTGTGAACAGGGGAGGGGCAGGGGAAGCCCAAGAGGTGAACTGGTACAGAGGTGACAAGAGAAGATGCTTGGAATCTACTTTTTTTTTCTTTTTTTTAAGGTTTATTCATTTTTCAGAGACATACAAAGCGTGAATGGGGGAGGGGTAGAGAGAGAAGGAGACACAGAATCGGAAGCAGGCTCCAGGCTCTGAGCTGTCAGCACAGAGCCCGATGCGGGGCGCGAACTCACGGACCGTGAGATCATGACCTGAGCCGAAGTCGGATGCTGAACCGACTGAGCCGCCCAGGCGCCCCACTTGGAATCTACTTTGCATCACCTCTGGCGTGCTCTGTGACCTCCACGTGTCACAGTCCTTTTTGGCTTCGCTTTCATTGTTAAGTGAAATGACGGTGGAGATGAGACCGTTCTGAAGTCCTTTTTTGCTCTGATAAGCTATTTGGGGGCCTATCCCAGGCTTTTGGAATGTGCTGGAGATTCCACAGGGGCACAGAGATCAGTCTGTCTCTATTTCCTAATGTCTCCCCCATGCCATCAGTGCTCCCAGAGACATGTCCAGGGGACGTGGAACTCAAGCCCCAAAGGGGTGCAAAGAGGTACAAAGTGAGATGTGATTTCTAGTAGGCCCAAAGCCAGACTTCTCTCAACTAGACATCTGGGTTTCTTTTAATTCAGGGCGTTGGGCTACTTTGTCAGGATGACAGGGCCCTGGGGCGGCAGTAACAGTTCACATTTGCACAGCCCTCAGTGCTTAAGGGCAGTAATACTTGTACCCCTCGAATTCATCTGGCCCCACCCCAATCTACGTTTCCTAAGGTTTCCTAAGGTCTTTGTTTGGTTCACTGCTGTCTGCCCACCCTGGAACTGTGTCAGGCCGGCGGTCATTACATATCTGCTGATTAATGAAGGACACACGAATCCCCCGCCAATCCTGTGAGGTTGAGGGGGCGGGTACCACCTATATTTCCCCTACTTTGCAATGATAGAAAACCGGGACCCCGTGTGTTATGTGGCCTGTCCAAGATCATGTGTGTTATGGATGTTCGTTCTCGAGACTTTCCTCCAGTGCCTCTCCCTCCCCCAGTGATGCCTTTCAGGGAGTGGGAAGCATTAGGATCTGCTGTGATAAGAGAGGTGAGAGAAATGTTGCCTCCAAGGGGGCTGCTCTGGCTTGGAGGTGAGAGAGCCCAGTGAACCCCTTGGGTTCGTGAGGGTCTCCTTCCCAGTCCCGGCCTCCCGGTTGCCCCTGCCCCTCAGCTCACCTGCTCTAAGTCCCAGTAGCTGGGGCTGTCCTCTTCTGAATCACATAAGGACAGCTCAGGGTCCACGGAAGCCTGGAAGGGGGGGAAACGAGAGGAGAATGAGCCCCATGACCGAGTGACACAGTGCGGTGCAAATGGCAGCCTCCGGGTAGGCGCCGTGTTTTCTGCCACATGAGTCGCCCTGTTGCTTCTTCCTTCCCCTC
The DNA here is from genome assembly GCF_018350195.1 of Panthera tigris. Taxonomy (NCBI): domain Eukaryota; kingdom Metazoa; phylum Chordata; class Mammalia; order Carnivora; family Felidae; genus Panthera; species Panthera tigris. Next base: position 44,318,170 of record NC_056678.1, read on the forward strand.
CCCCATCTGCCTCACAAAATGTAGCACGGGGTGGCCTTCCCCCTTTCAGCAGAGGCATGTGTCAGGGTCTGCCCTCCCTGTGGGCATCTTAGAGGCAGGGGAGGTTGGCCTAGCTTACGAGGAAGATTGGCTAGCCGCCTGACATTGGGGAATCCATTTCCCTTCTCTGGAAATGTTTCCTCATCTGTAAAAGTAGGATAATTAAACTCACTTTGTGGGCTTTCTACATCACCTTGTTGTTGAAAAGGGGTGTGTGTGTGTGTGTGTGTGTGTGTGTGTGTGTAATTTATATATATGAATACATTTTGTAATATGCAAATATAAATATTTTCTGTATCTAAAAGTTGTTTTAAATGTATAACCGTAATAACTAGACGTTATTTGTGCAATAACAAATGGCGAGGATTCTTCCAGAATCTCGCTCTTTTTGCTCTGTGGACAAGGCTTGTGAAACCAGAAAGCCTGTTCCCACACAGTTGTTCTCCCTAAGCATGGAGGGCAGACACCAGGGCCCTGTGTTTTCCTGGGAGGGCAGTCTTACAGCACTTAGAACAGATGGCTTCACCTTCATCGGTCTCTTAGAGCAGAGGGCAAATTGTCGCTCGAGGACCAGTAAAACCTTTCTTATGACCCCCTGAAGGTGGGAGGAGGTTTCATATATAAAGAAGGCTGGGGCACAGAGTCTTGGGAGGCCAAGGGCAGGGGCTGAACCAAAAGAGGCTCTGGGAGCGGGGGTGGGGGCGGCTGGAGACGCCAAGGCAGGCCCCCCCCCCCCCCCCGCCATGGGGTGGAGCTTTTCTGCTTCCACAGCTTTCAGGAGTCCTAAACAGTGTTATTTGTGGCTCATTTGCATACCACTTAGTGAGCTAGTAAATTAAATGTCAAGAAACTGAGACAAAACTTGGATCCAGTCTCTTTATCCATCACCAGTCTGAAATCTCTAAGCTCTGCTAAATTAAAACGGGCAGGCTTACTCCCTTCCCTTGCCCAAAGCCTCTTCTAGAAAGACCGAAGGAGGAGGGTGGGTGAACAGTGCCAGCAGACTGGGCATAACCTAATATGCCTAGAGTGTTTGGAAATTAATATTAATAAAAGGGTTTACAGTATACAAAGTGCTTTCAAGTGACAGAAAAGGCCTAATTATCAGTTAATGCTAAAACAGAAGCAAAAGAAAAGCCCTGTGAGGTAGCTAATGTTAATTTAGGGTGCTTGTTCTACAGAAAAGGAACTCTGAAATGGCAGTTTCAGAAAAGTCAGATGACAGACTCGGTGTTGGAACTCAAACCTTCTCCTGTGTTCTTTCTAACGCCCCTAGTCCTGCCATTTCAGTGCCCTGGGGCCTAGGATTCCCAAGGACCTTACCCCTTGGAAGTCACGTCCTGGGGCCACTTCTCTGGCATTTGCCTGGGCGAAGAGGACAGCATCATGTATACTGGGAAAGACGTGGTTGCGCTCTAGACACCCATCTTCAAAGACACCTCCATGGCTGATGTCGTTGTACACCTGGGCTGGAAGGAGGAAAAGGCCTTCAGAAAGATAACAGCCTTGTGGTTTGGAGCTGGGGATGAAGGAAGGATGGCGAGGCGCAGGGGGAGGGAAGGAGAGAGAGGACTGTGGGTTGTGTTCTTTGCGTCATCCAAAGGCCAGGCCAAGGCATGGGTCTTGCAATATCAGTGCTGGACAGCAGAGGGCAACATGAGCTTGAGGATGCTGAACCTTCAACCCAGGGCAGGCAGAAGGAAGCAGTTTGATTCAGGGAGTCGGTACTTTGTGGCAATTGAGAGGGAGAGGCTAAAGTGTCGTGAAGGAGGCTGCTGCCACTTCTCTGCCTGGATGGTTCATTCTTCCTCTTGTTTCTCCGGACCTATCCTGGAACCTCCAGTGTGTGGCAGAGCCCTCACTTTTGCCAAATCCTAGAGATGACTTCCTGAGGAGTGTCCAGTGAGGGTGGTGGGGATTGCCCACTGACTCTAACTGCCATTGCAGATTCTCTCTCTGAGCAGGTTCAACAGGGCTCAGGACCTGCTCAGGCCAATTCTGAAGTTGGGGAGGCCTCCAGAAGGGTTCTGACTTTCTGGAGGAGGAAAGGTGCACGGATCCCTTCACCTTGTGCTGTGTGTCTGTGTGTGCTTGCCGTGTGTCCACATCCCTGCACTCTGCCAATGCGCTAATGATGTGAAAACCCACTGCCCTGTGGACATGTTGTTGGGGCCGTGTATATGCACCTTTTGGAGATGGTGTGTATGTAAAACTGTGTGTGTCTGTGTGTTCCCCAGATAGCTACGGCACGTGCATGCTTTATGCTTTGGGAGAATGTTTGGGCGCTCTCATTTTCAGTCCCCCATTCAGCGTTCCACCGACCTGTTCCCCCGCTCCCCACCCACGCCCCTCCTTTTGGTCCCCAAAATGTCCTCCTCCTCTTACCGTGGATGTTCACCAAGAAGACCTTCACACCGATCTTCCCGTAGGTGGAGCTCAGCTAGAGGTGGTGGGGGAAGGGTATTGGGACCGGGAGATAAAAGGAAAGGAATGTTCTGAGTGGGTCTCAAAAGTGATTCACAAAACGCACTTCAGAGGGGAAGCCAAACAAATAAGCAACCCCAAGAGCCCTGGCAGCCAAAGATAAAAATAGCAGCAAGGCACGCCGCTTCTCCCTGGAGTGTTGGCTGTCGGCTTTTCTGGAAAGCAGGACAGAAATGGGGCTTTGCCAACGAGGCGGGCACTTAAAGCCACCGCGGCCTCTTCTTATGGGGTCAGGTCTTCTCTCTCAGCAGCTTAGATGCCCAGATTCCGCCTCTTTCCCGACTTTGCGGCTTCAGGCAGAATCTGCAGGGGAGGACGGAGGCCCGCCGGGCTCCAGGCCCAGGCTAGGGAAGCAGGCTGAGCCCACGGCTGGGGGGTGCGGCCTTCTGGGCACCTGGCCGATGCTCTCTGGATGGTACTCAGCCTCTGAACTCTCTGGACCCCTCGGTTTCCTGGGACTGCCTCTGTCTGAGCCAACTCTGAGGTTTGCTGACTCCCTGCCATCGGAGGTGCTGCTGAAAGGTTATCAGATGGACGGATATCTTTATTCAGGGTGTCCCATGAACTGCCAGTTTGGCATGAGAATGTGGGGCACTGATACTATTTCTCCTTCTCTTCTCAGTGGACTGGAATTGGCTGATGCTGGAGCGTCTGGGTGAGCGTGGGAAGGAGCAGCAGACCACGAACCGGGGCCAATCTGGACTCTACTCAAAAGACCTAGGGGTGGGTTCCTGGTGGCCTGAGAGGGAACCTGAGATGACCTCTGCTAGGCAGGGTGGGACAGCAGATATCCCTCTAGTATCCCTTTCCAGCCACTTGTCATCTTGGGCTATCTGGGCCTGCTTTGCGGAGAACAGCCTGTCCTGGTCGTGTCTGGGGGAAAAGCGGTCCTCACGAGCCATTTGCCTCCTTGGTGAACTTCGTCTTTCAGCTTGTCCAAATGAGGGCCCCGAGGAAAGGGAGTGTGGGAGAGCAGGGGTGAGGGTGTTGGGGTGGAGGGCGGGCCGGCACTCCCTCTGCCTGGGCCCTCACCTTGCCCAGGGCTTTGATGCCCATCAAGTCCACAAAGCTGACCCCGCTCATGTCAAGGATGATGGTGTGGAAGGTGACAAAGGGTGGGACGCTGGCCAGCATGTCACTGGGCTCACTGGGGGTCTCGGCGGAGGCCGATGGCTCACAAGGGGCAGCTGGGGAGCTGTCGGGGCTGAAGGTGATGTAGGACACGCTGGCACCATTAGCAGAAGTCTGGTTGTTGTTGGGGTCAGTTGGGGTGGTGTTCTCAAAGTCCTGCTGGAGCTCCTGTAGGGAGACAGTCTGGGGGGCGGGGATGGGGGTGGGGGTGGGGCAGGGATCAGCAAACTGAATCAGACTTGGCTGTAGTTGAGGCAGGGGCAAGGAGCGTGCGTGTGGAGGTGAATGGCTGAATTAGGTGGTGGTGAGTATAAGCCCCCGGAACCCCACAGGGGAGGCATCTCCCAGTGCCCTGTCCTTAGGCAGGGCCTGCACGCTTAGACTCCCACGGACCAGACGAAACTGGAGAACCCGTGCAAGAGAGGCACAGAAGCCTTGGCCCACTCTGCTCTGGGAGAAAGTGCTTCTGGAAACAATTGTGCTCCTTTTGATATTCGTCTGTGCCTGCCTGCTTCTCCCCACAACTTCCATACCCACGTCAAAACGTCTGGACACCCCATGAAATTCACTGCTGCCCCCCATTTGGGGTTGTTCAGAAGTCTATGGGCCATATCATAGCTTAGCCAGAAAATGGGGAGGGGCCGTGGGAGTTCAGTAGTTACCCCCAGGAGCTGGCATCCCCCCACCCAAAGAGAAGAAGATTCTGTGGCCACCAGGCAATGGCTACAGAGACGTTATGTCTTTGCCTCAAAGGGTGCTGGGAGGTGGGGCACCAAGGGGCAAGATCAGAGTGGGCAGGCTGTTCCTAGCTTCAGTTCACCTTGGTTTTCATAAACAGAGACTTCCTCTGCTGTGTGGGCATCGTTCTCCCCTTCTCCTGCTTCCGGAGGTATTTTTGCTTGGCCAGCAGTACTTTCTGGGGGTCCACACCTGTCTGTAGGGAGAGAGCCAACAGCAGTTTGGATGTCCACCCTCTTTGGAGTGGCCTGCCCCCCCAGTCCCCTTTCTCCCATCTTCTGGTTACTCACTGTTCAACCCTTCTGGTCGCCAGAGTTCTGAACCCTACCTTGGCAATGACCTTTTGCCTGAAGATCTCTGAATTGGCAAAGTAGAGAGGGGAGCAGTAAGTGACAATCTTAACCCCCTCAATTTCCTGGACCTGTAAACAGGGAGACTGAGCTCAGGTGGCAGAAATGCTGTTATTGGCTTTTTTTTTTTTTTACTTTTTTTTAAAAAAATGTTTATTTATTTTGAGAGAGAGAGAGAGAGAGAGAATCCTAAGCAGGCTCTACGCTCAGGACAGAGCCCAACGTGGAACTTGATCTCATGAGTGGGAGATCATGACCTGAGCCAAAATTGACAGTCAGATGCTTAACTGATTGAGCCACCCAGGCACCCCTTAACCTTCTTTTGTTTGGGGTGGGGGGTACGGCAAAAGAGGGAGGTCATAAGTTTGGATTACTCACCCTATTGTAGGTTTTGGGATTCACATAAATGTCAGTGTCCATGACCTGGGCCAAAGCATAGCCATTTCGACTAGATGAGAAAGGAGAAGAAAAACTTAAGAACACGCAAAAAACAAAAACACATAAGAGCGTGCTAACAGCAAATCGGCCTGGAAGGACGCTGGGGTGGGAGCTGGAGCAAAAGCAGGGTGGGGTGGGGGCCCTTCCTCATCCCTAGTGTCTGTTGTGTTGGTCTTTCCGCACCAGAGACACATGCCTGTTGGCCTATGGCTGGGCTGTAACTAGAGGGATGACAGGCCAGCCCTTGACATAGCTCCCAGCGTGGGGCTCAGCACGGAGAAAAGGTGTGGTACACAAGTGACAAGCTTAGGTGGCCCTGAAGTCACCGCTTCCTGGTTCTGAGTTCTCAAGAAGAGAAGACAGGGCTTCTCTAACATGGAGCATCTTCTTCCTGCCCTGGCCTCTTCCTCTGGTGCCCTTGGCCTGTACTCCCTAGCCTTTCTATGGGAAGGACACAGCGTCTGTCCTCTGGCCTGGTGTTCCCCTGGGGAGGGTCCCATCTGGTCTGGGGACCGGCATTGCCTTTGGATGGGCTCGGGGTCTTACCTTCCTGTTCTTCTCCTACTTCGTATGGCCCCCAGCCCTCCAAGCCCATGGGGGCTTCCTTCTGGGGCTTTCAGGATATGGCAGTCAGACAGCCCAGCCCGGGCCTGGGGCCCCACTGCTGTGTCGTGTGGGGGCTGTTACTTACAACTGAGTCTGGAAGACCACAACCAGGGCGGAGAAGGCGACACCCACGGCCACACCGTAGGGAAGACTCAGAAAGAACGAGGAGAGGAAGCTCACCATCCAGACACACTGTGAGGAGAGAGATGTCAGAGCAGGCCTGGGGAGAAGGCTGCCTCTTTGGGGAGTCTTCCTGGAACAGCCAAGGCCGTTCCCTGTTTCCACAACCTCAGACCGGCCCTCCCCTTGTCATGGCACCTTTGCGCCGTCTTATGTCTTGGTGCTCTGGTTACACCTGCACATTTTGCCTGGATTGAGTGTGCCTAGCGATCGTGCTTGGTTTTTGATAGACAACCCCAGCCCACGCAGGGAGGCGGCATGGCGCACGCTGAGAGCATGAGGGGAACACATGCCTGGTTTCAAAGTTTCATTCTCTCGCTTCCCAGTTATGTGAGCCAAGTTGCCTGATCCACAAGAGGGCAATAATATTACCTGTTTCATAAAGGGATTGAAAAGCTAAGGCAGCTAAAGGTCCCAGCCCAGCGATGGGCACCTAGTGATCACTCAACAAACATGAGCTCCCTCTCTCCACCCAACGGGAGGCTGTGTGTTTCCAACACACGCTCAGTGATCTTCCTGGCCTGACGGTCTGGGGTCTGGCTGCGTGGGTGGGGGGCAGGATTGAATGCAGTTTTGATAGTTGACCCCTTGATGGTCCTTTACAGTCCTCCCAATTCCTCTAAAGAAAACCAATCTGCCCACACTCCCCCAGAGAACTGTGAAGATAAGGTGCGAGCCCAAGGCACAATGTAAATACCAGAGCCTATATTTGGTAGGGGGGGGGGGGGATTGCTGGGATGTGGTAAGAGCAGATCCTTGGGGTGGGAACTGGAACATCGTATACTCCCCTATCCTCGTCACTCACTCGGGGACTCAGATGGGCCACTCATTTCTCTGGCTTTAAGGATTTTCTTTGTGTCCCGTGCGGGTAAGCCTCCTTCCCCAGGAGACAGAGCCACCCAGAGGTTTGCAGTCTAAGATTTGGGTTCCAATCCTGACTCTACCCCTTACTACCTCTGTGGCCTTTGGCAAGTTACTTAACCTCTCTGAGCCTTGGTTTCATCATCTTTTTAGAAAAGTTTTATTTATTTAAGTAATATCGACACCCAGCATGGGGCTTGAACCCACGACCCCGAGATTCAGAGTCGGCACGCTCTTCTGACTGAGCCAGCCAGACACCCCTTTGTTTCATCATCTTGCAAGGAGGTCAGTAAATCCTCTTATGGTGGAGCTTAAATGGGGTTTTTGTCAGTGTCGTCAATATATGGTAACCTTATTACTATTGTCTGATGCTAGGTGCACGGGGCCGGTGACTAATCATAACAACAGGTCATGTTTGCTGAGTGTTTTACAGTTACATGGTACCTACCCATGTGATCTCATGTAATCCTGAGAACCAATGTATGATGAAGTCATGACTGTCACCCCCATTAGAGATGAGGAAATAGAACTCCAGAGAGGTCTGGCAACTTGCTCAAGATCCTGGTCTGCTGGCTTTCTGTTCTAGTTTTTTGTTGTTCGTGGTGGTTTTTAAAGCTACTTCTTTTTGCTTTTTTTGGAACTACGAGTCGTAAAAGTAATCATAGCTAATTTTTTTTTTTTTTAGTGAACCCAGAATACGATTTAGATAACATGCCCCTTACTTGTATTATCTCCTTTCTTTCTCATGAACAACCCTGGGGCGGGGGGTGGGGTAGAGTATAAGACACCCATTTCCCAGATGAGAAAATCAAGACTCAGAGAAGTTAAGGGACTTCTAGGGACTTGCTAGTCTAGGGCCCACCCAGAGGCAGTGAACAGGTGCGTTAGGATGTGAACATAGGATGTGTCACTCCAACACTTGGGCTCTTAACAGCTGGCTAGGCTAATTAGGGAGCAGAACGGAGGGGTCACCGACAGAAGAGCTGACGCGGCTGTGGGGCTGGAGGAAGGGGCAGGGCACGAAGGGGTACCCAGCGGCCACCCAATACCTACACAGTCCAGCTTGTTCTTCTTCCACAGGTAATAGGGGTCAGCGAGTTGCTTGAGGGAGTTCTTGAGGTTGACAGCTATCAGTGCTCCTAGCACAGACTGGGGAAACAGAACATTGTTCTTTCTCACCTGTGGTGGCCTCTCCTTCCTGCCCTGACTACAGACACCTGACCCTGGAGCCTGGCAGGACAGAGCTGCAGTTCCAGAATATCTCTGCCTGCAGAGCCCCCGGATCTCTGCACTCAGTCTCGGGGCTGGAGAGTGGAGTGTAGGTGCTAGGCCATGGGGCCCCTCCCTTCCTCCCTCATCTCCAAACCATCCATGCCCAGGGCCTTCCTAGTCAGGCACTCATAAGCACTTGTAAACACTAACTGGGGAATCGATCCTGAGGTCAGAAGGCTGGAGATTACCACCAGCCCTGCGCTCGTGAGCTGCGTCACCACAGATCACTGAGACTTTCTCAGCCTCAGTTTCCCTCACTTGTAAAACGAAGATAGTAAAACCATGGTGTCTACAGGTTGTGACGAGGACAAAGTGCGACAGTGTCGGCACTTTATAGACTGTAAAGGGTTATGCAGCTCTTAGGGACTGTTCTTACTGGAGTCTCCGGCTGACCTCTGCTCTCCTGCTGCGCTCTTACCTTGGGGAGAGGGTATAGATAGGACCCCAGGACCAGCATGGTGATCATCACTACCAGGGACACACACAGGCTTGCCACCTATTCGGAGAAAGAGTTGGGAACAGGGTGTAAGTGTGGAATTCTCGCTCTTGATTGATTTCCAACAGCTCTCTTTGGTGGAGTGGAGACCGGTGAGGGGAGAGGAAGGTTGGGGAAGCAGCTGGCCTGGCTTTGCATGTGCCTTGGCTTCTCTGGGGCAACTGTTTTGCTACCCTCTCCCCTCTTTCCCCACTCCCCTGGTACAGTGCTCACCTGGGATTTTCCTCCAGCTCCATCCACCGCCAGAGTGACAGAGAGGGCACAGCAAATGACATGGATTTTAAAGAAGGAGCCAAAGAAGTTGCTGCAGCCTAAGGCGATCATCTCCTGTGGGGGACAGGGGGAGGATTGGAAACACGGGCAGCGGGGGGTGAGCAGCAGGTGTTGTCCAAACCTAGTCGTCCGTACAAGCTGGATCCTGGGCCTAGGACTTGAGAATGATCCTGCTTCTAGAAAGCCCTACACTCCTAGCCCAGCGGAAGCTGGCCTCCTGCAGTCAGAGCCCCTCCTCCTCACTGGTCGGCACCTCGCTCCCATCAGGTCGAGGAGCCCCACTGTATCTCTGGCCAGGCCTCTGTGGGACCCAGCGCCTCCTGCTTGGCCCTGCCCGCATGGACCTACCTGGTTAGAATCCACGTCATAGCCGTGCTTGCTGGCCAGGGTCCGGCCCACGGCCAGGTTGATGACGTAGCCCACGATGGCCAGTGAGAAGGCCGTGCCCATCATGTCCTTCCACTGTGAAACCACAGGTGACACGGGAGTGGGGAACCTGCCGAGGAGCCAGAAAGGAGGCAGGGCCCAAGGGTGAGAGGGGAGGCATGGCGAGTCCTTCCTCAACCCACGGGGACCAGGAGGGCCCCAGTGTGTGCCAAGGTCTACATGACCTTGTTGTCTGAGCCCTCAGTACAACACTGTGATGGCGGCAGCCATAACTCCCATTGACAAAGCAGCAACTTGGCTTGTCCAAGGTCACAGAACCAGTAAGTGGTGGGGCCTCGTTTGCTCACGCCCAGTTTCTGGGCTCTATGCTCACTAGTCCACAGACCCACAGCCGGCGCCCTCCCCTGCCCTCTTCCCACCCTCCTCCTCCAACCCTACAGCACAAGCCCCACCCTTTCCCACCACCGGGCCCAGCGTGGTGCCAGGCACGGAGTGGACGCTCACTGTTGATCCTAATAGCTTCTCTTCCCCATGAAAAGAACCAACACGGCAGAGCGAGGCAAGGAGCCGGAAAAGGGCTGATCAGAGAGTCTTTGTTCTGGCAGTGTCCACTGAGTGAGACTTTTGGGGGTGTGTGTGGCAGCTAAGACTCACTGTTTGTAACACGGCTGGCATTGGCTGGCTGTACGGCTGTCTTCCGTAATAAGTAATAGAAATAATTCACATTTGGTGGGTGTCACAGAGTCGACAAGGCTCCTTCATGAGAGATTGTCTCATCCTGGCCTCAGAGCCCAGGCCTCCACAGGCAGGTGCTGGTAGGGGGGGGCAGGCTTCCTGGCCACCCGGACTCACCCTTGTTGGATCTGTCCCACGATCTGCATGTGATACTTTTTGGGCATCTTACAGCCCCCGGAGATAGCTGTTGCCACCACCACCTGCAAAGCCCAAAATGGAGAATGGGGACTGGCAGAACAGGGGTCTCTCTCAAGCCTCCCTTTTCTCTGGGGACTCCAACTCCCACTCCCCTGCCTCCTCAAAGGGGAGCAACCCAAGGAGCAGGAAAAGCGGGAGCTATAGATGGGGGGATGGAATGGATTCACCCAACTTCCTGTTCTGCTGGCCGCCGGCGGAGGAGGCGGGGAGGGTGGGGAAGGGTTCCCGTGGCTTTGGCTGGGGCTGGATTCCTTTTCTCATGGCCTCTCTAGCCTGGCCCCCCGCCCCCCCAGCCCTGTGCAGGGTCCTTACCACAATCATCTCTGTAGGGATGGGGAAGCGGATCTTGTGCATGTAGCGAGCATTGAGCTCCTTCACCAGCACCAGGAAGACGCCACTGATGAGGGCGAAGATGAGCGAGGCGATGTTGGTGTGGGGGAGGTTTTTGCAAATGTCAATGAAGGTCTGGGGGAGAGAGCATCATGCTCATGGGCTCCCACTTCCTCTTCCCCTACTATCCCCACCCTTGGAGGTCTAACCCGGCAGAAGGATGTCATCAATGTGAATGGGGGCACACCAAAGCAGAATCCAGACCTCGGTCATGAATAGCATCCCCTCTTCCACCTCCCTCTCCCAAAAGGCATGCTGGGATCTCATGCCAGGATGGGAATGGTGATTCTCTTTCTCTAGAAAGAATTCAAGCTCAAGGAGGAAGGATGGAGCTTAGACACAAGGACGGACCTCCCAGGCAGGGAGGGGTTGAGGCACTGTGTCAGGGAACTGATGGAGAGTAAACATCTCCTTTTCCGCAGGAATTCACCATAGAGAACCTCAGTGAGCCCGCAGGGTCATGTGTTTGACCCTCCCTCCCAAAGTGGGAACCCCCTGGGAATCCTCTCTGAACAGTGGGCTAGCCAGACCCTTGCTTGAGGACGTCTTGTAAGGAGGAGCTCACGACCTCTTAAAACAGTAAACCCTGCTTCTGTGTCTGCCTGAGCCCCTCCCCATTTGCAGGGATGCGTGCCTAGACTCACAAAGACAATGGCCCCCGGGCCCGTGTAGGACGGGATGGTCAGTCCAAAGATGTACTTGAGCACCGAGATCAGGATCTGCAGGCCGGCTGCCGTCATGAAGCCCCGGACGAAGGACTCGGAGAGGTAGATGGCCACAAAGCCGAACTGCACGAAGCCCAGGCCCATCTGTGGGGAGAGAGGTGGGGGTGGGGGTGGGGAAGACCAAGAACGGTCCGCAGCTCCCCCGCGTGCCTGACCCAAACCCAGGCTGCAGTTCCGTGCGGCCTCCCTGGGCAAGTGAGCCCTTTGTGACCTTGTCTGGCCCTTTACGGTGCCAGCAGACCTCTAGTCTGGTTTGGGGCACAGGCCTCTTTGTCACATCATCTCTCTGGCTTTAGTTTTCTCATCTGAAAAATAACCCTGGTCCTCAACCCCTGCTTCGTCTCCACCCGGTTGCCTAACCCAGGTCTTAGGAGTCATCCTCCCTCACCCCCATGTCAGGGATCTCACCAAGCCTTTTAATGCTCCCGGCAAAACGTTCCTTAAGTCCACCCCACCTCGGTGGCCTTCCCCACGGCCGCCTCCCTGGCCTAGGCGTTCGGCAGCCTTGCCCGGGCTTCTGCATAGTCTCCTAACTTTGACTGTAATCCACCTCCCCACCTCTCTTTTCCGTGGCCTGAATGATCTTTATAAACTGCCAGTCAGACCCAAGGCCAGTGCGGGGGGGACAGACTTCAGACTTCATTGTCTAGGCTCTGCCTACCTTTCTGGCCCCTTCTCGGGCCCATCCCCCAAAGGCCTCCTGCTGTCCAGCCGCACCAAAATGTCTTGCCTTGTCATTCCCTGGTCAGTTCACACTCAAGCCTCAATGCTCTGGGGTGCATCCTTCTGCCCAGACTGTCCTCCCGTGCCTCATTCATTTGGTTACTGGCCAAGCTCTATTCATCCTTTAATATTCAAGTCAAATGTCATCTCCTCTCTGAGGCGAGGCCTTCCCTGACTCTCTCTTTGGTGCTCCCACCGCTATGGGAACATAGCTCTATTATGCTGCTTATCTCCCTGCCTACAAGTTTATCTGTTGACGTGGTTACTTCCTCTGCTGGGCTGTGCGCTCCTGGAGAACTGGGCCTCTTCTTTACTTAGCTTCCCCCCCAAGGCCTAGGCCAGTTTCTGGCACAGCGACACAACTAAAAACGTTAACAGAAAGAATGAATGGATGGATGAATGAAAGGTGTCTTCGGAGGTTGCTTCCTGCTTTTGTGTTCCATCACGCAGGGTTTCCCCTCGTAAAACCTAGCAGATTCCTTTGCAATTTGTGCAATTTATGTTGTGTGAGGGATGCTGTGGCTTGGGGCAGAAGAGGCTGGAGGAGGGATAAGGGATGTTAGAGAAACAGGAGGGCTGTGCTGGAGAGGAGAGAGAGCCCGTGAGCCTTCCAGACAGTCTAAGTCGGGACAGTTTTACTGGGAGCAGAGACTGGTCTCATAGACCTGCTGGAGGCAGGTGAGGAGATACACCAATTCCTCAAGGTCTTTTGTGGCCCTGGGGATGGGGGAGAGGGAGGAGGAAGGGCCCTGAGTCAGCTTTAATGTCAAACTGGGGCTTTGAGGCAGGGGCAGGACGGAAAGATGCCCCCCTGAGGCCGCGCCCTTGACAAGGCCACGGCCGTCCCCTCACCTGGATGATGGCAGTCAGGCAGGCCAGGGTTGCTGACACGTGCAGCCTCTCAGCCTCCATGGCTGCCGTGTCCACGTAGCTCTTGTTGGTGGCGTTGTTGAAGACCCAGAATTTCGACTCTGGGGCCAGCTGCAGACAGATGTTACCCACCAGGATGCTGATAACGGCAAAGGTACCTGTGGTGCCCACCCAGCCGGCAGGAGTCAGAGGTTTGGACCACACCCGGGGACAACAGAAAGGGGCCCAGGAGGGAGTGCTTCCCGACCCCCGAGGAGATGGACCCCCGCATCTCCAAGGCTCCTCTCCAGCAAGAAAACCAACACTCACATGTCACCACGATCTACGCTTTTCAAGATGCTTTCACCTCAACTGTTAAAATTGTTTCATTGGACACGTGAGGAAATGAGCTTGGAAATACAAGCGGTACCTGACCCAGAAACAGACCTTGTGACCAGGCCCTTTTTCTCGATGTCACTTAGCACCAGAGAGCTCCAAATATCCCTGCAGGGACCAGCCTGAGAGTAATCCCTCCCATCTCCTTGGCACTTTATGCACATGGTATACCTTGTTCCACCAAGTCTTCCCCACGTGCCAGGGAGGGAGACAGAACAGGTAGTGCTAACCAAGCTCACGGAAGCTAAGTGGTTTCTTCAAGGTCACAGCGGACCTGGGACTGACGCTCACAGTGGCGGTCCTGAAGGGACCAGCACCAGCTCTAGGAGAATGCAGATGGAAAACACCCAAAGCCCCTTCGCCACATCCCCTGTCCTTGTGGTCCAGGTCACCTGGCCTGCTGAGAGGGGAGAGGCCTTACCTGGCACCATCTGGTGTATACCCCCCAGGAAGAAGTAGGTGAGGAGGGGGAAGAAGGAGGAGTAGAGGCCGTTGACTGCAGGAAGGTTGGCCAGCAGAGCAAATGCCATGCCTGCAGAGAACAGGAGATTGAAGGCTCGGGGGCACAGTTGGGGTATGGGGGTCACAGGGGACGGGGAGAGGAAGGGGGAGAGTAGCAGGCCAAGCCAACCTGGGGGACAGACCCCCTCACCTTGCGGGACCTGGATGGATCCACCGCTGAGTCCGCCCAGCAGGTCGGGGACGATGTAGTCTTTGATCTTGTACTTGGGGAGCCAGGAGAGCACGGGGAGCAGCCCAAACACTGCGGCTTTGATCTTGGCCGTGGAACATCTGGAGGGGAAGAGGGCAGGCTTCCAGTCGGCACTGCACGGTTTGGATACTCTTGAGTTGGGGAGGGATATTATATATTCTGTTCCTGGTCATCCGTCATTCATTCATTCATTCACTCGTTCAGAATTCATTCACCAATTCAGCCCCCACACCATGCAGTAGGCCGGGGACACTGAGAAAAAAAAAAAGGCAGGGGCTTTCTTTGGAGAGCCATTCACACACTCTTGGTTTTAGCTGGGTGTCTGGAAACAGCTGCTCATTTGGGACATCCAGAAGACTCTGTGTAAAGGCATGGATTTTGCGGTCACTTAGCCTTCCGAGCTGCCGAGTCCAGCCCCCCATCTCAGATGACCTTTCTCCGGTCTGACCAAACGCAGGCCGGGCACCCTCGTGCGGGCTCCTACGGCTTCGTGCGCACACTGGGTTATAACTGCTTGCTTTTCATCTGTCGTTCTCACTGGAGAATAAACCCCACCATGACCAAAAGTCTATCTCTCTGGTTCATCTTTTGTACCTTGCACATTGCATTGGGCTGCTTAGTAAATATTTGCTGAATGAATGAATGAGTGAATTAGTGAAAGGACTGGCTGGTGTTGAAACTCGGTCTGAGTGGGGGCTGTTGCCATCTTTCTTAACACTTCCCCCAAAGAAGGCTCCATTGTCCCTGCAGGGTGTGCCTCTGCTGACCGACCGTCCTTCATGTGTCATGACTCCAGTGCTGGAGTTCCTCCCACTGTTAATTCTCTGGGGGCGGAAGGAATGGGGGAGCTGTTTGTTGGCCAACGCAGGGTGGGGAAAGTTGATTCCTTCCCTGTTTGTTGAACACCTTGAGGTCTTTTCATAGAAACTCAGGAGCGGTAGGAACAAGGGCCTAAAAAACTCAGGGGTGACAGCTCATGGATTGATGACTGGAAGGGAGTGGGAGGCATTTGCTTTTCTTCTCCCAGTCGAGGGAACTCAAATACTCAAGGCACATTTGGTGACTCACTAGCCTGCTCTGATTAGGCCTCCTTTCCCGCCCGGCACCAATCCCTGCTCTTTGCTATTATTCAGCAATAATTTCCCCAACACTTGGTTCCCTGGATGTCACCCAAGACTAAAAGCAACGCAGACAATGCTTTGTACCCTGTGGAGTCTGGACAGATTTTCTGTCCCAACCAATACTCTGTGGAAGGGCATCACCCTCGACATCTGAGTCCCCGGCCTCCTCTGGGGCGGGTGGGTGTGCCTCTTCCATCCTTGGTCAATAGCTCCGAGCATCTCTACAGCTTTGTCATAAGGGAGCACCAGCGCTGCAGGAACTCTCTCAGGCTTGTTTGTGGCAAGGAAAACTGGACTCACATGTAGAGAGCTGAGTAGGGGAAGACAAACAACCCCCTTGAGGGCGGTATCCGTCCAGCCTTATTTGCAGGCCTGTCGTACGCTGGGCAAGGCAATCTGAGGCCTGATAGCATAGCTGGAAACAGATGCCTATACAGAGGCTTCAGAGGCCAAGGGGGAAGTGGACAGAGGGATTAGCTTTCTAGCCATTCATTCATTCATTCATTAAACAAATATTTATTGGAGCACCTTCTGTGTCAGGCACTGCTTAAGGCTCAATGCCAGCCTCGTGGAAATTGTTAGCTCCCTACATCACTTTGTAGTTTTAATCTATAGTCTTTTAGGACAACAGCAGATACCCTCGTCCCTCCAGCACAGCAACAAACCAGACTGAAACTGTCTGGCAACTAAGGTCGACAGAGCCCAGCTGTCCCGGGAGCCCAGCTGTCGGTAGGGTGTCTGGACACTGAACACCCAAGGCTTTGGCTGTGACCCAGCGGGAATGGAGCCTCCCGGGAGAAGTAGGGTTGGACCAGGGCTTTTGGTGAAGACTCAAGTGGGTGATTCCCCTGGTCCGAACCTGTTCCACCTGCACCTCTACTTCAGCATTGCCAGTGACCTCAATCCAGGTACCTGAATCAGCTGTTTCCCCCAGGGGAGTGAGGAAGAGCAAGTTAGCCCACAGCCAGGACTGAGCAAGGTCTGCCAGAAGTGTAGGGAGGGGGAAGGTGAAGCTCATAGCCGCAGGTTCCTGGAGTATGGGCATAGATCACCTCCTGAAGCCCCCTCCTCGGAGGTGAGGTTTTACTCCCCACTAGCGCAGTCTCACAGATCTGAGAGTGAAGAGAGCCCGGGGGTCTGGCAGGACCACATCCTGGTAGGTATCCTTTAGGAGGGCCCGGGAATTTAGGGGCTGCCTTTGGGCATTTTTTGGATCAGGAAAAGGAAGGAACATCTAGGAGGGAAAGAGGACAAAGGCCATGGAGTGGTGGTGGCTTCAGATTTTTCGTGATCAGGAGGGAAGAGGACTTTCAGCAAGGCTCTGATGCTCCCTCTGCCCCATGTGGTAGCAGGCCCATCTAGAGCTCCCTTAAGAAACGAAGAGAGACTTGAGTGGACTGAGAAGATGGCAAGACTTCATGCACGGGTTGGAGATGCCCTACAACTCTTCTGAGACTGTGGATGGTCCTTGCGGCTACTCCCCATCCTCCACAGGGTGGGTGTCAGTACAGGAGGGGTTGTAGGATCTTAAAGTCAGGGTTCCGAACCTCCCCTCCCCGAGACCTCCCCAAGCGCTGTCTTAGGGATGCTGGTACAGGAGCCACGCTCTGGTGCAGAAAGGATTTTGGTGGGGAGCAGAAGAAAGAGGTGTCTGGGCTCTGGGCCACGTTACCTGAAGGCATTGCGAAGTTTCTCTCCCAGTGGGTATGTCCGGTCCTTCTTCTCAAACTCATCATCAAAGAGGGTGAGAGAGTACGCGGCTCTGTCTACCACGTAGCGGGGCCTGGGCTGGCTCATGTCTGGGGCATTTACAAGCTTTGGGAGAGGCAGAGGAGGGGAAGATGAGGGGGCATCTCTCTCCAGTGCCAGCTCTGGCTTTCTCTCTCTAGTTCTGGCCACAGCAGGGTTTTATTCTGGTCTCTTCCCCGCCCCCATCCAGCAAGGTGCCTCCCTTCCCTCTTTCAGGTCTTTCCACCAGACTCACTTCTTCTGGTGGCCTTCCTTCCCAGGTACTGATGATGCACACACTTGCCCTGGCTGTTTTGCTTGGCGCCCGGCACGTGGCTGGCACGCCACACCTGTGACATCACCGTCACCCCCGCCGAGCACCGGGCAAAAAGGAGGCGGGAGTGCAAGGGCAGGAGTCGCAACTGGATGTCAGCACATTGGTCCCATCCCCCGCCCCAACCCCCGCTGCTGGTGCCCCCACAAGCCCCTCTCCCTCCCCGGACCTCAGTTTTCCTGGCAGAAAGGCTCATGCTGTTCAGCCAGTCAGCTTGGAAGAAATAGAGAAAACAGCCTGCCCGGAGGCAGGGGGATGACTGAGGTGACCCCAGGAGGGCCCTTCTGGAAAGAGACAACTAGGACTTTACCAACAGGTTTTCCCAGGGGGATAATGGTGTGTCTGGGGAAATCAGGATGGTCTGTACCGGCTGGCTCTCCCACGGCTTCCTGTGCCTGACCTTTCCCCCACCCTGTGTTCTGGTGTTTCTCTCCTCCTTGCTTTTTGCGCAACCTGGCTGACGTTCCAGGAGCTGCGCAGGGCAGAGCTGAGTGCCAGGGCCCCTGAGGCCCAGAGGAGCTCCCCGTGGGAGCCGTTCCCCCTCCCTCCTACAAGCACCAGTCCCTCTTCCTGTACCCTGCCCTTGGGAGCTGGGAGAACTCCCTAGGAGAACCTCTGAGGAAGAAGAAAGAAGAAAGAGGTGGGGCACGTTTGGAGGAAGGAGTGTGGGGTGGCTGTGGCCAGTGTGGGGTGGCTGTGGCCAGTTTGGCAAAAGATCTGAGCTGGAGTTGAAAGTGAGAAACCACACAGGGGGCTAGGGATGTCCCTCGGCTTCCCGCGGGAGAGCCTGGTTGCCTAGGGGTTATCGGAGGCGAGCGGGTTGGTTGATGCCTTTTGCGGAAGAGAACGTGGCAGAAAGATGGAAAGTACATTCACGAAGGGTCCAGAAACCTGGGTTTTAGTCCAGGCTTCAATGGTGGGGTGGAGCAGACCTCACCTCTCTGAGCCTCAGATTCCTGGCCAGTAAAATGGGAGAAACACATCCATCTCACGGGGTGGGTATGACCGTGAGGTGAGATATGGGCAAGAAAGGGGTATGTGAAATGTACCCGAAATGAGGCAAATGGGAGTCGTTACTATCAATGAGATGGTACCCAAGGTGATGCAGGTTGGGCTGGGGAATTCAATTCATTTGGTCGCAGGACCCCGCGGTCCGTCAGAACCTACGAGCGAGGGCTGGACGCCCCGCCAAATCACTGGGGTGATATCGGGCGGGGAGGGAGTTGGGGAAGGAATCCCCTCACGGTGCCTGTGCCCAGTACACACTCAACAAATGCTTGTGGAATGAATCACTACACGGTGTTTTGGAGGAGACATGGGCAGAAATGAGTAAAAGCGATGGCATGTGAGACATCTCAGTGAGAGAAGTGAGAGGCCGAGTGGCATAAGGAAAACAGCACATGCTTTAGAGCCAGAATGGCCTGGGTTCAAAGACTCAGTTTCTTCATCGGTAAATGGGGAAAGTAACGGTTCTGGGTGGTTGCCATGAGGATGTGGAATGAGACTGTGTGCATGAAGGGGCGGCCTTCCCAGGCACCTGGTAAGCGGTAATGGTGATGATTATTAAGGGAGGAGGCTGCTGCCTTCCTCTTAGGAGAGACTATTCAGAGGCCTTCAGTCCTTCACCCTCCAGTGAGGCAGGTGCCCCTGCTTCTCCTTCTCCTCCCTGCCGCCCCCCCCCCCCACCCCGTTTCCGAGGGTTGCAAGGGTCTGGCTTTCGAGGTGGCTTCCCTGGTAGGCCCTTTGGGAGCAATGAGTAGGGAGCATGATTGTCTAGAGGAACCCAGAGGTCCAACTTGGCTTTAGAGGAAGACTTGCGGTTCGGAGGAAGGAGTCTGTCCCTGGCCACCGAACAGACTGCCCACGAAGGAATAGCCGAGATGTTCAAGGGGAACCGAACCCAGAAGAGGGAGCCCCTGGGAAGAGAGGGTGATGGGAGATCTCGCTTCGTGCTCCTGGCAGGTGGCGGGTGGCCCTCGAAGCCCTTTCCCAGGCTGCTTTTTCAAAGGCTCTCAGTTCTAGTAGTGTGTCTGTGGGGATGAGGTCAACGTCTGATCCCACAGAACCCTGCTAACCCAGCACCCCCTCACTTCCTCATTTTCCCAGTGGGGATCTTCCTCCCTGTCACCCCGGCCACCCCCACATATGCCCTTTCTTTACCCCTTGCCAGCCTCCACATTCAGCTGTTCATCAAGCCCCATTGCTCTTTTCTTCCAGTGTCCCTCCTGTCCCCCACCCCCTCAGTTCTTATCTCACACCTGGACTATTACATTAGCCTTCTGACTGATTTTTCCCGTCTCCAGCCTATACCCGCTAATCAGAAACCCTCAGCCTCCTCATTTCCAGGAGGATCAAGCCCAAACTCCTTTTTTGGGTGTGTTTGTTCTTCTGCCACCTGGCCCTGTTTTGGGGGACTCGGTAGAGCTGTTGGCTGGGTCTCCTGGCACCATCCGGCACGCCAGACAGGCCGGGCTCAGGTTTACCCCTGGGCTCTGTCCACACTATCCTCCTTACCTGTGATGCCCTGACTCATTCTGCCTCCCTAGACCTGCCCATCCTTAAGACCTGCTTAGGGCCCTCCTCCTCCCCTCCCCTCCCTCTCCTCTTTGCCTTGCCCTCGCCTACCTCCTTCGCCTCTTCTATGAAGCCTTTCCTGACCACCCTGGCCTGGGATCTCTTTTTCTCCTCAGACCTCCTTTATTTGGGCCTCTCCAGCCCGCACACCAATGTTGGCTTTGGCCACTCCTGGCTGTCGTTTCCAGGGAAGGGAGGGAGGCAAGGGGCGACACTGGTGGAAATCCTTCTGGGAGGGGGTGACTCAGGATTGTTTCTGCCCCAGTGTCAGGCCTCCTACGGACAGGGACCAGATGCTGGGGGAATTCCCACCTATCCAGGCTAACCAAGGAAAAAAAGCTCCCTTGCTTTACTGGAATGCCAAATCTGTCCTTTCCCATATGCTCTGCCCATTTCATTCTAGAAATAGGGTGTCGAAGAGGAGAAGGCCCTGGGAGCTTTCCCAATCTTGAGTTTGTGCCACACAAAAGAAGGTGAACCCAGCAGCCGGCTCGACTCAGGAAGTTTTGTCTAGAAGGGAACTTGAGCGCCAGACTGGTCTAATCCTCTCGTCTTGTGGATATGGAAGCTGAGTCTTAGAGAGACGTGGTATGGGAGCACTTAAGTGCTCCTCTTGGGCCCCAGTCCTCCTGCTCCTGGGGGCTGTCCCCTGAGTGGCATCCAGAGTGCCCCTTTCGCACCACCCTGGCGACCTTCTACCCCAGCCGATGAGCGAGATGAGACTTCTGAGCGCTGCTTCTCCCCTTGAGGTCTCTGCAGTGGTTCTGACCTCTCTTCTGGCCTTGGCTGCCTCAGGACAATGACAGACAGAGTGGCAAATCTGTAGCCACAGGAGCTGCCCCAGCGGCTGGTGAGGAGGTGCCCTGGGCACACTTCCTAATTCCAAGAATAGGGTTGAGGTGGGGTGGGGCTTAGGAGGGGGGTTACTTCATCCCTGGCCAGTGCTGTAGGCTGAGGAGGAAAGGGGGATGGGAGAGGCCAGGTGGCGGGAGGCCCCGCCTCTTTTAGACAGCTCTGGGGTTCTCAGAGAGTTAAGGGGCTCTCGGGGACCCCCAGACAGGGCTCCTGCAATGCCCGGTCAGGGGTGGGAAGATGAAAGAGGGAGCAAGAAAGGGAGAGAGGTGTAGAGGACGTGAAGACTTGATCCCTAGTTAAACAAACACAGCCCTACCGAGTGATGTCAGCATCGCTGAAAAAAGTCGAGTGCCCCATTGCCATAGGTGTGTGTCAACCAGCCCTGCCTCTCATCAAACAGTGTCAGCCCCTCTCCGCCTCCCATCCCCCACGGGAGCAGGGATAAACAGCAGGTGCCATGTGACAATATTGAGGAACAAAAGGGTGCCCCTGTCGCCTCCCGCTTTGTGGAGGGAAGGAGGGGCAGGTCCTGATTTACTGGAGAGACCTGGTTGGGGGGGGGGGGTTGGGGAGGGCAGGAGTGGGGCTTGAGGGAAGTAGAGGGCCAGAAGGGAAGAGCATGCCCAGCGTAGGAGACGTGGGTGTGTGGACAGTTTCCAAGGCTTGGCAGGGAAATGGGGTCACATTTGGGGCAAGGGGGATCCAGGGTTCTTGAAGAGCTAAGGAGCCGGGGAGGGGGCAGGACAAAGGGGAGCTAGACTCTGTGTGTGGGGGGGGAGGGGTTATGGGCTAAGCAGACTTCCTCCCAGGCTCCTTCAGGGCCCCTCATAGAACCCTAATGCCCCCCTCCCGCCCCAGTGAGTTTGTACAACAGAAAGCCCACAGGTATCTCTTCCCAGGCGTATCTCTGCATAGGTCTTTCTCCATCAGCAGAATACTTTGGACAGAGATGGGCTCCAGCGTGGCACCCAAGTTAATGCATAGAGAGGCTCAGAGCGGTGCCTGGCCACGGTGAGCGTGCCACGGATTCTGACCGTGTTATTATTACCATTACTTTGGTTACTCCGGAGGATTCTCTTCCTTGCATTGCAACCACAGTCAGGTCACTCTGCCTTTCTTGGCCTTTCTTTTCCTATCCTCCTGCATACGTTCATCCAGTCCGCCCTCCCTCTTCATGCCCTTGTCCCTCCGAAATTTCCCAGGACTGGTTAGAAGAGAAGCAGAGAATCTTTTTAGACGAGGGCGGATGCTCTCGGGAGCAGGTAAGAGCCATCTGTGGGGTTTTGGTTAGGTCTGGAGGTGATCCTGTCATTGTGGCCCAGGCTGACTTCCTCCTCAGCCCTGCTGTGTGTGTGTGTGTGTGTGTGTGTGTGTATGTGTAAGGTGTGTGGGGGGGGGGTTCTTTGATGGGCACATGTGCCAGGCACGGGAGCAGCCCCAGCACGGTCGACTCGCCCTGGCATTCTTATCACTTGTCCCTACCGGGGCGGTCGCTGTGTTCTGGGGAAAGGAAAGGTCACTTTGAGGTTTTCTCTTTGCTCTAGCTGCTGGTTCCTTCCCGCCTCATCCAAAGTGGGAGCCACAGGGCAAGAGCCATCTCTGAGCGGCTGGTGGCTGTGGCTGGGGATGGGAGGTGGGGACGGGAGAGGAGGGCTGCCCTCTCAGCTGGGAACTGCGTCCCTGGCAGGTGGAGGGAGGGTAGAGGTTGTAGGTCTCCCTGGCGCTTTATCAATATTCCTTTTATTCCTACTGCCCGCGTGTTTCTTGGGCAAATTTCTCACTCCGTTTTCCCCCTGGTCTGGTTTCCTCATCAGTCACATGGAGAGAAGGATGCAATATCCCTGAGTTGTGTTCCCGCTCTCTGGCAGTTCTAGGGACTGGTACCTTTGCAGGGGAGAGATTCATGGCCATCACCCCCCAAATCCCCTCAGTACACCC
Organism: Panthera tigris; assembly: GCF_018350195.1. Taxonomy (NCBI): domain Eukaryota; kingdom Metazoa; phylum Chordata; class Mammalia; order Carnivora; family Felidae; genus Panthera; species Panthera tigris. The sequence goes on from NC_056678.1 coordinate 44,340,703, forward strand.
ACTCTCTCCTCCTTCTCTGCTTGCCCTACTGGGGACAGCAGTTGGGCTGAGGGAATAGGCTCCAGCAAAAGGGATTGAGGTCAGACTTTGCAAAGCACTTTCCCGCAGTGAGCCCAGACCAAGGTCACGGGATCCCTGAAACAGACACTTAAAATAGGCTTAGTCTTACTTGGAAGCGGGCGAGTGGACAAGGAGACCAGTGAAGGGCCCTTCGGTCTGGTTCAAGGACTCCAGAGCTTGGTCAGCACCGAACTGGTATCTCCTTCCTTCAGGGAGCCGGCTGTGGTTATTCAGTTCAGATCAACACACACTCACTCAACACCCACTACTTGTCAATCTCTAGGAAGACTCTGGACATTAAAAGGTAAAAGAAGAGTCCATCTCTGCCCCCAGGGTTTTTTACAAATGGGTATTTAGAACAGTCGCTGGAGTGTGGGAAGTGCTGGGAAGGCCAAGGTGGTGGAGGGGACATGTGTGTTAGTCTCCATGCTGCCCAAGGTGGGGGGGGGGGTTGCCAGGTTCTGAACACTAGGACCGTGGGGCTCTGGGCGCGGGGAGGGTGTGGGGGAACATGGGGCTCTGGGTGTGAAAAGGAAGTGGGGGGACTGTGGGTCTCTGGGTGTGGGGAGGGAGTGGGGAGGACTGTGGGGCCCTGGGCTTGAAGAGGGAGTGGGAAGGACCGTGGGGGCTCTGGGAGAGGGTTGTCTCTGTGAGTGAAGCCATCCAGGGGCATGGCCCTCTCTTCATCTGCCCTACTTGGGGCACCATGCCACTCCTAGGGGCACACTCTTAACTCGGGTCTTCCTTCTGGTGGCTCAGATTCAACAGGGCCAAGTATAAGTGGGGGGGTTCATGCTAGAAAGAGAAAAGATTGGCTGGAGACCTCACGGTCTGATTTTGAGGAATGGGGGCATTTTCTGAGGGTGACTTGGAACCCCTCAGAGCTTCAGGATGGGGGGTTAGGAAGCTGGGAGCTGGGGGAGCTGGCCCAAACCACCGTCCTGACCAAAACCCTCTTGTGTGGAAGCTTTCACCTGGGAGCCATGTCCCCTGGGTCCTGTTTCCCCGGTCTGATGGACTCCTCCCTCGCTCGGTCTCTCCTAACCCTCAGTCTCCCTTCCTTCTGCCTCTTCCAGCCCCTCAGGATTAATGGGGATAAATGGGACTCCATGCAGCCCATGTGGGAGCCCCAAGCTGGTGGAGAGATACAGGAGTGCAAGAGAGCATCTAAGGGGCAGAAGGAGAAGGAGACAGCCACACAGCAGGCTGGGGAGCCCAGCATTATGTGCTTTTTGCTTGCAAGACTTGAAAAGAGGGGAGACGTGCAGCCAGCAGCTTCAAAGGCTGGTCCCCCAAGGAAGGCCCAAGATGTTTGTTCTTTCCTTTGCAGAGGAAAGCAGCCCTTGCAAAACAGCCAGCCCTTTCTTTCACCTCACTCTGTTTTGGGGTCTGGCAGGCCTCCTCCACTAGATTCCATCCTGCAAGCTCCCCGCAGCCTCCTGCCCTGCAGCCGAGGTCCTTACACGGGAGTGAGGACCCCGCGGGCTCCTCAGATGTGAAGGGCTGGGGGTGGCTCTCAGATTCAGGGGCCGCAGCGTCTTTCCCACTCGTGCTCAGGTTGGCAGACAGCCCACCCCCGTGGCCGGCCGTCTCCTGTCGCTCCTCCTCTGGGTGCCCCCCGGTGCCCACCCTCTTCAAGGGATGACCCCCAGCCCCGTGGGGTGGGCTGGGTGGGGCTTACCGGTGAGTGAGCAGGGCCGGCTGGGCAGGGCTGCAGGTGTGTCTGGGGAGCAGGGAGCCGAAAGGTGTTCCGAGGTGTGCGAAAGGGCTCTGCTCAAATAATCCAGGGAGGCGTTTATAAATAACTTTACCTCAGGGCCACGGGGTGAGCCCCGGCTTCTGATTGGCTCCGAGGGGAAGTGGTTTTGAACACTACACCATAGCTAAGCCTGAGGAGATAGGAAAAGGAGATAAGGGGAAAAAGTTCCCAAATGAACAGCCCTTTTTTTGTTTTACCTGAGGAGCAGAGCTGCTTGATGGGAGCTTGGCACTTCCTAAATCCACCCCGAAGACAATAGGTCACATTCAGCGGGGCCCCTGGCCCACAGGCTCCCCCAAGGCAGCCAGCAGAGCTTGAGGAGGGGACAAGGCAGACCCCTCTCCGAGCCTGCTGTCCTGCTGCTTGTAGGGCTGGGGTCAAGCCAAAGAGCCTCTTGGACAATGGAACCCATTGAGGCCACCCGAGGGGTGGGGTCCCGGGGCTGCTTGCTTTGAAGGTTGGAGAGCTGGGCGTGCGTTGGAGGGACGGTAGACCTCTGAGCGCCCCTGAGTAAGGGGATGAGCCCTGAGGAAGCCCTGAGCGCCCTTGGGAGGTTTGGGGCTGCAGTGGAGACCCGGTTCCCAGCTCTGTCCCGGCCTTTAAGCCACTCGTAAGCTCCGCGCCTTGGTCTACCCACCAGTGCCACAGGGGAAATATTCCTCACCCTCCTAACTTCCCAGGTGGGTGCAGGGGGAACATCGGGGTTTGGGATCAGGCAAAGGAGCTCAAGAAACAGGACTTATGGCAACTATATGTAAGGTGACAGGAAGGCTGGCAAGTCTCTAAATCATAGGCCTCTGTCACTTCCAGGAATTAATGTCTGCCTGGTCACGGCTCTGCTCAGGTTGCTACCTGCCTTCTGGATTAGAGCCGCCTGCCCATCCCATGTCCACTGAGTGCTGCGGGAGAACCTCAAAGAGGGTGGGTAGGAGGGTCGGGGGATCTTTCTCCACATATCTCCCGGGAGGGAGAGTCCCCACCTGATGCCAAGAGCTCCTTCTTTGGGACATCTGGAGCAACGCTGCTCTGGTTCTGAATCGTCCTCCCATCTCTCCAGAAGAAAACGGATGCTCGGAGGTGGGCTGAAACCAGTACGGGGTGCTTCGGCAAGGCCTCCCTGGAAGCCAGGGTGAAAGTCCCAGCGGGAAGGCAAAATGAGCTGGTTTCGGCACCTAGTAGGGGCTCAATAAATATGTGTTGAATGAATGAAAGAAGGGATTGTCTGTAAGCCCAACCCAGGGGAGAGTTTACAGATGCATTGCCTGTGGGGGCGAGAGAAATGCCAGAGGTCACTGAGAGTTGTCAGGGTGTAGCCAGGGGCCTGAACATGATGAAAGAGGGCTAGAACGGCAAGCCACCCTGCCACCGGGTAAAGGGCGTGCCCTGCCACCTGCTGAAGGAAGGATGTGTGCGTGGCCACTTCCTCCGGGAGCACTTCCCCAGGCTCCTGCATTGGCTTAGCTGCTAGGTTCCCATGACTCCCTTCGCTTCACCATGGTAACCATACGCTGATCATGACTGATGGTAGTTATGCCTTCCATTGTCAGTGTTTCTCCAAAGGCTTGGTACTCCATAAGAAGGGTGGGGCAGTGCCAGTTTTGTTCGTTTTGGTATCCCTACCACCTCGCCTAGCTCCTGCACTTAGAAGGAGCTTAGGATAGATTTATGGAATAAGTGAAGGCCTGTGTGATGGAGTCTTTAAACAAAGCAGAGCCAGAGGGCAGGGATTTGTCTAGGCATCTCCAGCATTGCCCAGTGGCATTGACCTATTCTGAATTTTGGGCAGGCAATTCCTAGAAAGCAGATGAGTCATCTGGTTCTCCCTATAGCCCGGGTGACAGTGGCCATCAAGATCAAACAACTAAGTCCCCTTCCTGGGGTACAATGCCTGACGAGGAAACTTCTGGTCGGAATTTGGTTCCTTCAGAACAGAGAATGCATTGCCCAACTGACTGGAGCATCTGGGGCTGCCTGCAGGTACATTTGTCTCTTAAATGACCTATGGACATTCGGCTCTGCCAATTGGTCTAGTGTGAGTTTTGTTAATGTGAGTCAGTCTCCCTTGAGTGTGATTGACTTTCCGTAGTAACATGTGGCTTCGACACAGGTGATCTGGTTTAATTCTCATAACAATCATGTAATGGAGGCATGTTGTTCTCATTTTTCAGATGCAGAAGCTGAGGTTGACTCAAGTGAAATAACTCGCCACTAGGTCAGAAAGATCTGGACGGAAGAGACGGAATCAAACCTGGATATTATAGTTTCCAATCTTATGTTTTGTCCACTATATCACTTTCACGTTTGAACCTGAAAAGCTAGGAATGAGGCCCTATACGAGATCCTTTTAGACACTTTCAGTCTCCCTGTTAGGTATATCTCCAAAAGTAACCTCGATGAAGATGGCTGGGGCCTCCAGAACAGATTCTGGGCCTGAGACCTTGTTAGCTCTCCTCTCCAACCCTTCTCCTGCCATTTTGGCAAAATTCGAGATCGGTAGATCTTGTATAATTAGGGGAGGAGGGATTAGATGAGCCCAGAGGTTTCTGTGAAGTCACCAAGGGAGATGGATGGAGGCCTCAGAATCTGGGCCCTGGTCATGGGTGGGAGACCCGGGAAGGAGGAAGCCAGACCAGAGGTTGGATGAGCAGAGGACAGGCAAGGTAGAAGCTCTGACGGCTCAAAAGGGCATGTCAGGGGGATCTTGGGTAGAGTTAAACCACGAGACAGAGTTAGGGCTGGCGGGAAGAACACAAAGACATGGAGGGACAGACAGATGATAGCAGTAGGAGCACAGAGAAAATGGGGGCGCCTGGGTGGCTCAGCCGGTTAAGCTTCCGACTTCAGCTCAGGTCATGATCTCGCTGTCCGTGAGTTCGAGCCCCGCGTCGGGCTCTGTGCTGACAGCTCGGAGCGTGGAGCCTGCTTCGAACTCTGTGTCTCCCTCTCTCTCTGTCCCTTCCCAGCCTGCACTCTGTCTCTCTCTCTCAAAAATCAATGAACATTAGAAAGAAGAAATACAGAGAAAAAAAGACAGACTTGGAAACAAAGAGAGAAAAGCAAAAAACACTACTGTTTTGCTTCCAAAGCAGCTCAGTCTTGAGGTTTGTTCAATCACTGTTTTCACAGTGAAGACTGGTGAGCATCACCGTACCTCTCAGTGGAGCAGCATAGATTGTCCTTTGCTAGCAAAGCTACTTTACCCCACCTCCAGGACTGAAAGCTGTGTTCATTCATTCATTCATTCATTCATTCGCTTAACACCCCTTATCGAGTGCCTGGATCCTGTTCTGGGGATACTGAGATAAATAAGACACAATCTCTTCCCTGAAAAGCTCTCGCTCTGGTGGGGAAGACAGGGGATGAAGAGAACACTGTCCTCTAGAACAAGGAGTGCTACGGGAGAACAGAGCGGAGGCACCCGTCTCAGCCCTTGATGGGGAAGAAAGGAGGTCAGAGAAGACTTCCCCTGGTGTGGGAGGTGTGGGAGCACAGAGGGCCTGCTATGGCTTGTGCCCAGAGACCTGAGCTCTAAACCCCAGGGTGGCCACTTTCACGAGGAAGTATGAACACACACACACACACACACACACACACATACACACTTACACCGAATAAGTTTTGGGGATTTACTGAGTTATGCCGACAAGGCCGAAGTATTCACAGATTATCCTGCTGACACACGTCACCTTTGAGCTGGTTCCGTTAGGGCACAGCTAGTTTTCAGATGAGCGAACTGAGGCTAACCCCCCAAGAAGGAGGCTAATTCTGCCACCTCTGTCCATCCTTGGGCCTGTCACCTTATCTACACCTGCTGGCTGCTTGCACGTGTGCTCTGTGCGGGGCCTGTGCCAAAGGTGTGGGCAGGATCATGTTTTGGGCAGTGACTTAAGCAAACACCTCAAGGCTGGGGACAGAAAAGTCTCACCACCTTGCCCTGAGGTGGCAAGGTCTGACTTGGCCCTGCGGCTGCCAGTTTCACGAGGGCATGGGAGTGATCGGGGCTGCGGGGATACCAAGGTCAATTCTCACCTTTTCCCCCAGGGAAGCCAGGGGCTCAGTGCCCCAACTGTGAGCATCTTAGACCAGTCAGCGTATGGGAAGCAGGGTGAGTAGGGGGAAGCCAACCTGTGTCTGGCCTTCCAGTTCAGGGAACCTGGGCTCCCGCCATGTGCCCAGTACGGTCCCAGCTTCTGGGGACACAAGACCTCTCAGAGCCAGTCCCTGGAGGTCAAGACTCTGAAAGGAGCAGGTCGAGAGCTTCTCAGAGTACACACAATGACGGCTGGAGTTGGAAGGAACCGAGGAACAGGGTCTGAAGTATGGAGGGTAAAGGCTCTCAGGAGAGAGTCAGATTGGAGCTGGCCAAGACCCCCAGGCATCTGAGGTCAGAGGAAAGGGAGTGTCACAGACCTATTGAACAGGGAGAAGAGGAAGGAGCCTTAGGGTTCACCTGAGTCACCTCCCTGTGTCACAGATGAGAAGCTCGAGGCCCTAGAGATGGGAGGGACCTGCCCAAGGTCACGCAGGGATGCAGTGGCAGGGCTGAGGTCGGTGCTCGCCCCAGGACTCCAGCACAAACCAAGCTTTCCCTCCACAAAGGGAAGAGGAGATTACTTGGGGACCCCCTCCCGGTCCCCATTCAACTGGGTGTCACTCAGTCGTTACCCAGAGACATGATGCTCTTTCAAGGTGGGCACGTGAGGGGCACTGTCCTGTTCACTGAGTTCCAGTTGACTTCGTTAAGGGAGGGGTTTGGGAGAAGCAGAAATTAAGGGAGGGGTTTTGGGGAAAGCAGGCCTGCGTGTTGGGGCTTGAGAGCCCAGGGGATGCGGTTCCTGGGTGGGCCAGTCCTGCGGCTTCCAGACAGAGGAAAAGATTCTGCTCAGAACCAGAAATTGGCAGGCTGGGTGAGGGTGTTCAAGGCAGTTCACACCGCCCTGGACATGCTGAGAATGAGGCTGAAGGTGGGGAGGGGGTGAGTTCCAGTCTATTAATGTTGACTGATGGCCTCCTGGCCGTAAATCTGCTCTGGGGCCTTAAGCCAGGCATACATTAACCTGAGTACAGGGGCTGCCTCTAAGGGTGAGGTATGGAGGGTCGAGACACACAATTCGGGGAACAGTGTGGTAGCTGGAGAGACACGGAATTGGGAAGCGTGGGTTCCAGGGCCTAGCCTGGGCTGCAAGAGAATTGGGTCAGAAGGTGTCGTTTTTGTGACCTTGGGAGAGTCATAAGGAAATGAGCCTTCCCATGTCCCCTCTCCCAGTTCTCGTCCTCCAGGAAAGAGCAAGAATGGAAGGTACCTGCCCCCCAATACCCGGTCCAGTGTTTCCAACTCTTCCTCACCCACCATCCCCACCACACAGGCCTCTCTTCTCCCAGGGCCATGGCTGTGCTCTCTGAGTCCCACTGCTGGCAGGAGTGGGGGTGTCCTAGGTCCCCGAGGTGTCGTCTCCCTGACAGCTCTTTGTCAGGGACCGTATCGCCTGCCCTCGGGAGGCATCAAGATATACCGGGAAGAACAGAGTCTTCATGGTGAAACCCTGACTCTGGGTCTGCTAGTCGTGCGACCTTGGGCAAAGCGTTAACCTCTCCGAGGCTCGGTTTGTTCATCTGTGAAAGGGGACACACGGCAAAACTGAAGTGCTTTCATAAGGTAAGGTCCTTTCCCTCGGGCACACACACACGCCCCCCCCCCCCCCCCCCCCCGCCACGACTGTTTCTCTCCATCGGCTCTCCGATGCCCGACTGCTTCAACCTCACCCCGGCGGACACCCTTCTTCCCCCTGCACAACGAGTGCCCCTGATCCCTTGGCCCAGGGGACCAGGAGTGGTGAGCTCTTCCCACAGGTCTTGACCTCACAGCCTCCCGGGATGCAGCCAGTTGGCAGAAGGGATTCGGGAAAGGCTCTTCTCCCGAGCTGCTGTGGTAAAGCAAGACCATCACCGTATCACCTGCACCTGGGCTTTGGAGCCCCGGCCCCTGCTGTCCCCTTTTGCCTCTGGGACGTGCCCAGGAGAGAGGGCGTGACTGGGAGTGTGAACATCTGTGGTGTGGGTGCTGAACAACAGCAGGGATGCTCTTCCGAGAGGGAGTGGGACTCAGGGCACGTATACACCCTCCCTCGCCCGCATCCTCCCCGATGACCCTCTGCCTGTGGTCCTTCACCGGCTCCTGATGCAGCTGGCCAGCCGGTGGGTTGGGGTGAGCCCACTGACCCCACAGGTCCTGAGCCCTCCTGCCTGAGGAATAAACTGGACTCTTTAGTGTCAGACTCGCACTAGACTCTCACGAGCCTTTGCAAGAACAGAGCCTTACAGGTGCGGCTACCCTCCGTTCAAGGGAGGTCGTGTCTACCCTGAGTTCTTTCCCAGGGGCTATTTGGGGGACAAGTCTAGGACTCTGTCAGCGCCCCTCTCCCAAATAAGCACCCTATTGCAGTTTGTTTTTCCATTTCGTTTCGTTTTGTTTTTTAACCTTCCAAGGTCAGGGCGCTTAGCACCATGATTCTTCCCTCTCCCTCCTTCCAGCAAACCCCCTGCCCCACGCTATTCATAAAGGGGTAAGACAGGGGTGAGAGCATGCTCAGGGATTAGGTTCTCAGCCCTGGAGAAGGGGCTTGTCCACGCGGGGTGGGGACTGGGACTGGGACCGAGCCTGCGCTGCAGCCGGGGACATACTCAGGGTCCCTTAGGCTGCTCAGCCTGACTGGCCTGAGCCCGCTGTGCACAGAATTTCCTAAGAACGTGGTCCCAGTATGAGGGAATTAGGGGATGGCGCTCTGGGATTTCAGCTTGGGCCGCTTTTCTGGGTCTCAGCAGGCAGGGGTGGGTATGACAGAAGCTGGCTGAGTGGCTCTGGGGTCCAAAGGTTCCAGGAGGGCATTTCCTAACCCCCAGAGTGCAGAGAGCAGGCTCCAGCGTGAGTAGGTCCTGAGGAGTCCTGGGGACGCCTCGGTCGGCTGGGGCTAGTTCCTGTCAGTGCTCCAGGGACGCGCTCCAGCCCCGGCTACTCACAGAGCGGCATTGTTCCCTGGGAGCCTCTTGAGCATTTAGCTTGTCTCGTCCTGCTGGTACATTTGTTGGCTGTGATTCCCACTGAAGACATCTTCAGGGGGCAGGCAGGGCGCCAGGCTTGTGGGCAGAACCCAGGCTTCTCCACTGAGCGGGGAGCTCAGGAGCAGCAGGGGCTCATCAGCCTGTGGTGTGACCGTTAGGGCTGTTTGCCAAGGGCCGCGGCAAGTTTGCCTGGGAGGTTCTGACGCCGCTGCTGGCCCTGGCAAGGAGGCTGAGAGCAGACCCGCCAACCAGAGCAACATGGGATCGGCTCACGCTCCCCGGGAACAAGCTGTGTGCCTACGGGCAGGTTCCTGAACTTTTCTGAGCTCTCAGTTTCCTCCTCTGCAAAATGTGGATCATGACAGCACCCACGTCAGAGCGACACTGGGCAGATAAGACAAGGTAACGCATGAAACACACAGGGAAGCTCCCGAGTACCCACCCCCCCAACACTGTCCTTTCTTTCGTGCCGCCTCCCCGTTCGGCTTGACATGTTCTCCCTTCCCTTCTCAGTTGTCCCAGTCCTTCACCTCAAGCCACACCTCCTCCATGAAGCCTGCCCTGTTTGCTCTGATTGCATCTATGCTCCTATACTACTCTCCGGTGATAACCGAAGCTAGACGCCTGACCACGGGCTGTTTGGGATTTGGCTCTAATGGTTTACAAAAATCTACCTTCCTGCAGCATAGGATTTGGGTGTTCTGCTTCTATTGTGTCCTTTTCGGACGAAAATGTGCTCGGCATACTAACGCAAGTGCTTACCATTGACTGAATGCCCTCATCCTGGGTCCTGTCCCAGGGCAGTTAGAAGAATCATTTCTTTCTTGTGGTTTCAGCCATGCTCTGGGAGGGCCCAAGGGTTCTAGAGTGGGCTTTAGGTACAGCCACACCCTATCAGGTGGTGAGTTCATGGTATTGTGATCTTCCCACAATTTTCTGGCTTGTGTCCCCTGCCTCTGACTCAGAGCCTGAGTCCCTTCCTCGGCTGCAGGTTCCCATGGTCAGCCTTGGGAGGCTCTGGGTGTCTCTGGGGTTTTCTGTTCCAAATGCATTCTTGCTGCCTATTGTCCACCAGTCACGGAGAGAGGGGCCCTCCTTGAGAATTCCGGGCTGCGTCCTAGAGCTCCACCCCTTCAGGGCCCACGGTCTCAGTGCACAATGTAACTGACATCCTCGTCACGTGTCACACAGAAGTGCGGGTGGTGGCTTTTCTCCAGTCTGTGTCACGTTGCGTTGGCCCAGCCCTGGTGGTGCTGTGGTCTGGGGTACTATAGCTGTCTACCATTGGGGACAGTATTACAGCAGGACACATGGAGGCAAGCTGGACTCCATTTCCCAGCTCTCCTTGCGGTGAGGTGTGGCCACATGACGAGCCCTCAGCAGTGGAGTGGAGAATGAGGCGGCGGGGGGGGGGGGGGGGGGGGGGGGGGGGGGGCCCGCTTCCGGGTCTGGCCTCAAAGTGTTGGGCACACCTCCCATGCCATGCTGGCGACCCAGCCTCCACTGTGCATGATGACAGTGGCCTGGCAAATGGGAGAGCAACACGTGGAAAGGACCTGAGCCCACCAATGACCTCACGAGGCTGAGGGCTCCATCAGTCTGGACTGTTCACCTTGAGACTGTTTAGGGCTGTTGGAGAAAAACTCCTCTGTTCTGGAATCCGCGGTAGTAGGGTTCTCTCCACTGTACTGGAGTTTAGCTTTCACACACACATGGGTCTGAGTGTGATGAGGACGCAGTCCCCTCCAGCTTCTGCTTGTAGACCCGCACCCAGCACTGTAAGGGCTGGACCGATTCCCAGGGCTCGGCTTGCAAAGGGCCAATGGAGGCCCATCTCCTGGCTTCTCCTTCTCTGTCCCAAAGACTTGACCACAGAGATTCTTTCTCTCCTGCAAAGAGAGGTCTGGAGGGCCTCTGATTCATGGGCTCATCAGACACACCCAGACTCTGGATCCCAGTTTGGGGTCAGCTGGGATGCCCAGCCCTCCACATCTCTAACAGCAGAATCTTCATGATGGAGGTCCCCAGTGAAGGTGAGCCCTCCTGGGGTGAGGGCTCAGCCCTCCTGCTTGAGAAGACAGGGGGAAGAGTTGGGAGTCTTTAGGGTCAGGAAAGCACCCTGTGGGTTGGTAACTTGTGGGCTGTCCTTGATAGTCTCCCTGGGAATGGCAGGCAGGTGACATATGTAGTTGTGCCACTAATGGAGGTTGAGAAAAAATAATGCTTTAATGACTCCTTGCATTTGCAGAATACTTACGGTTAAATTTTTTTTTTTTAATGTTTGTTTATTTTTGAGACAATGCAAGAGACAGAGTGCAAGCAGCGGAGGGGCAGACAGAGGGAGACACAGAATCCGAAGCGGGCTCCAGGCTCTGAGCTGTCAGCCCAGAGCCCGACGCGGGGCTCGAACCCACGAACCGTGAGATCATGACCTGAGCCGAAGTCGGACGCCTAACCGACTGAGCCACTCAGGCGCCCCTGAATACTTACGGTTTATAGGGAGCGTGCACATGCGTTATCTAATTGCTGGCCGTGTCCTGTGATGTGGACAGGCTACTCGTCCCCGTCTTACGTATGTGGAAGCTGAGGATGCGTTACTCACAGCTGGGAAATACCCAGGCTTGCACCAGACCTCCAGGTTCCTGCCTTCTAGCCTGTGTCCTCACTTCTGTACCCTGCCAGGCTGAAAAACGACGTGTTTTGACTTATGCTCAGGAAGCGTTGGACACTGAGCGCAACGTTGAAAAGAGGGCATTGTGTAAACTTGGGTGGGCCGCTTAACCAGCTGGGGCAGACCTCGCCAGGCTGCCCCTGGGAAGTCCTCAGCCCAGCGAGACTGGTGATGGAGGGGGGGGATGGGGACTCGCTCTTTCACCTCGAGTGGGTCAGCCATACCAGGTGCTTGGGTGGAGCTCAGGATAAAGGGCCAGTGGGGAAGAAAGGTTGGTTTAACCCCAGTGCCCCTGTTTTTGCTGCCCCACCAATTATACAAACACACCCTGCACACCCGACATGAGAACACCCACATGCCGAGAGCCACAGACCCAGGCCCCAGGATTCGCTGGCTTCTACAGAAAAGCAGCATGCAAGATTTAAGTTAGACACAAAGGAGAACTTTTTGCGGTGAGAATCTTAAATCAGAGACTGAACAGCGTGGAACCTTCTGAAAGAAGTATGGTAGTCGTCACAAGCGTGAAAGAAAGGCTTAGCTCTCTGGTTGTGGGGATGAAGGTGGGGGTGGGGAGACCCTTAAACTGGACTCGCCCAGAGGCAGCTGGATAAGTAAGTCCCTACTGGGGAACATCTTCAAGCCCGGGTGGAAAGAAAAGCAATAAAAGAGCGAAGTAAGAGGTGCAGAGGAGCTATACCCCTTACTGATTTCTGTGCCTGGGAATGGGAGAGAGAGAGAGATTCTGGGCTTGGAATACAGCAGAGAGGGGCTGCTTGCCTGCCGGCCAAACAGTTACCAAGGAAGCAGATTCCTTGGTCCTTAGAACAGGGAAGTGGTGAGGAGTCTGTGAGATGCAGCATTTCCCTGTGCCCTGCGGGCCCACGACATCTGGAGTGGTCAGCAGGTCACTGGGTCTGCCCGGGGAAGTGAACTCAGGTGACAGAGCCGGGGGAGGGGGGGGGGAGCCGCGTGACAAGTGCTAAGAGGGGTGCCTTGCCTCTCTGCTCAGTCAGAAGCCACCAAGTTGAATGAAGCAAGACCCTGGGCTTGGAGAGGGCTTGGAGAGGGCTGAGAGGGTCCTGAGGAACTAGGATGATGCCGCGATGATTGGGTTCTCTTTATATCCATGTTCGATCGTGAAAATTGTAAACCTACAGAACAGGTGAAAGATTTCTACAGCGAGCACCGTAGACCCACCATCTAGATTCTACCATGAACATTTTGCCACTTGTGCTTTATCCCTCGTCTGTCCAGCTCTCCATCCCTCTATCCATCCATCCGCCCTTCGTAGTTTTGGATGTATTTTAAAGTAAGGTGCAGACATTAGTACCCATTTGGCCAATACTTCAGCATCATAGCATTAACAAGAATTCAATATCCTTTGCAGTTACGTCTTTTGAGTTTTACACGTGATGATGCATGAATCTCAAGTGTACCATGTATGAGTGCTGACAAATGCCTACACCTATCAAGATACGGGACTTGGTGACGGCTCCAGAAAGTTCCCTCATGCCCCCTCCCCATTATTCCCTCCCCACCCCCACCCAACAACTGTCCTGATGTTTTTCTACCACAGATTCATTTTGCCCATTCTATAACTTCATTTGTATAATTGAAATCATACAATAAGTACTCTTGGGAAGCTTTCTTTCCCTCAGCATAATGGCTCCACCTTCTTTGGGAAAGAGTCTATGTTCTATAAAGTCAGACTTTTACTTTTTTTAAAGTTTATGTATTTATTTTAAGAGAGAGCAAGGGAGCAGGGGAGGGACAGAGAGAGGGGGAGACAGAGAGAATCCCAAGCAGGCTCTGCCCTGTCATCACAGAGTTGGATGTGGGGCTCAAACTCACAAACTGTGAGATCATGACCTGAGCCAAAATCAAGAGTCAGACGTCTCACTGACTGAGCCACCCGGGTGCCCCTCAGACCTTTTTTACTTAAACCACCCAAAACCACATCCCCAAATCTAATCTTCATTAAATGCAGGGAAGCTGTGTTTACAAGGGCATGATCAACACCTCAGCACGCCCATTCTGTTTGTCCTTGACCAGCTGAAGGTAAACAGGGCTGAGCCCACCGAGACCTGTGAGGTGCTCGAGGTTTCTCAGCTCCCCGGGCCTCCTCTCTGCTGCAAACTGCCCTTCCGGGCACCCCCGGCCCCCATTTCATAGCTTCTTCCCACTCTGTGCACTTAGGGTTCTGCCCTCTTCACACCCTCCCCCACCTCCCTACCCCAAACCAGAGGATCTGATAACCAGCCATTTACATTAGATAACTGATAGCCAGTTACACTGTAACTGGACCGCCTTCGCAGAGCTGCGGCCTCCACTGGGTATTGACTTGTTCTCGCTTTTATCTCCCAACGGGGCCCTGATAGGCTGCCCAGCCCTGTGCCTCTCCGACTCCCATGGGGCTCCCTAAGGACAGGGAGCCCTGACCGCGTCCCCACGGGGGCCCGAAGGCCTCACTCGGCAGTGCTCAGTGGGCACGACGTTTCTCGAAAAAGGCATCATAGATTTTTAGTCCTTATTAGACTCAAGCCATAGATATAGCACTGAAGGCTCAAAACTTTGATGATATACAATAATGTTGTGCCGGCAGGAACAGGGAGGAGGGACGGAATGGTATGTTTTTTGAAAGACCTAAAGGTAGCTGCCAGAAAACCCCAAATAACAGCAATTAGGGAAGAGAGCAGACCAGATGGGAGCAGCTTCAGAAGAGTCATCGAAGAATTGTGTATTTCCTCAAAAGTGCATGTGAGTGACCTAGCCCACTATGCTCTACATTCAGGTTCATTCACAGTATGAAAAGTACCCCACCGCCCAAACCTTGCCAGATCTCTGAGTAAAAGCAGGTTCTAGGATTGTACCAAGATTTCCCTTGGCTTGGGGTTCTCTGATTTCCCCTGAACCCCCCGCCCTGCCAATCCCCTAGATAGAGAGGCACAAACTTTGGCAAAGGCATTTTAGGCATTGGTAGGACATGGGAAATGGTACATGGAGTCTAAGAGGCCTAGAAAATCGCTCTCAGTCCCTCCTGCTGGACCTGAAGGGAAATCCAAGTTGGTCCTTTCATCAGGAGTTGGTTGTTGGAGGGAGTGCTAAGTGGGCTGGACTCCTCCCCTCATCCCCCTGTCCCCAGGTGCTCCATCCCCTTTCTGAGCCCTGTAAGCAGTGGATAATACCATCTTGGACTGTGATCCCCACAGAGGGAAATATGCACCAACAAACTTGAGTTAAGTTATTGGGATCTAACTCCCATCCTTTCTTTTCCAGGGCATTTGTCATAGGGGAAAAGAAGAAGAAGAAGAAGGAAAAAAAAAAACAACAAAAAAACCCTCTATAGGGAGAGGGTGAGAAGTGCCTAACCCTTAAATAAAATTTCAAACAGCAGTGAAGAAGTTTTTCTGGACTGGGGACATTGTTGGTGTCCCTCAAATTGCAACCATTTCCTACAGTCTCCACTGAATGAAGAAACTGTAAATATGTGTGTGTTTGATTGATTCACCTGAATTATAGTTTGCAAGTTATGTATAACTTCCTCCTTCTCTGGCAAAGGACAAATAGAGGAAGCTCTTACTAATACTGAGGGTGTTTAAAAGAAAAGTGATCTCTGTAGAAAACTCCTTTGAAAGGTCAATAAGATCAAAAATATTTTTTTCTTGTAAATGACCTTCAAAGAGCTTCAGGCATTTTGTCCTTCACCAGGTTAACTCAAGTTCAGGCTGGGAGAGTGAGGCGGTAAAACAGAGACAGGGGCAGAGAGAAACCCCAGTTAGGAGCCTGGGACCCGTTGATGCTTACCAGTGAAACCACCCCTCGGCTCACTTCAGCCTGGTCCCAGCCTAACGGAAAGTGGGAGTTTTAGCTGGGGGTGGGGGAGGATGGGCAGCAGCACCCCAGGATCGGTGCGAATACATCAGCTCAAGCTGATGGACATTCCCCCTGGGCTGCCCTACGGCATCCCAGGAAAGGACTCACCAAGTTGAAGAGCACTCCAGCCACTGCCTGGGGCCTACAGTCAGACCCACCGCTTCTCCAGGCCCTGGGGACTTTCAACAGCTCCCTGTGTTTCCCCCTCCGATTTCATGCTCCTCAAACACCATGCTTCTTAAAGTTCCATCACACACGCAACATTATCTCCTTGTGTATTATCTTTTTCTGCTTATGAAAGTAATTCTTGCTGATCGCGAAAATTTCAAACAAAATAGTAATGTGCAAATAAGAAAGCAAAAGCCTCCACAATCTAATTTTCCTGAGATAACCAGCCTTAGCAGCTAAGCATACACCCTTCCAGATCTTTCTCTAAGCAGGTACAGTTTATTCATGCCCGGCTACTTGTGTCACCACACCTTTGCTCATGCTATCTACTCTTGCTTCTTGGAATGCCCTTTCTTCTCTTTGCTGGGCTTATATTTATACATTCTTCTGAACTCAGCCTGCTTTTTCCTTCTGTCATCCACCAGCACAACCAGGTGCCCCTCTCTGGGCTCCTTGAGCCTCTGCACAGCCTTATCATGGCACCTAGCATGATGAACAACAAATTCCTTGTTGACGTGTCTGTCTCTCCAATTCGAATATAGGCTAGTGGTCAATTCGAATATAGGCTGGTGGCAAATCTTTCAAGGGCCAGGGTGGACCCAGCCCGTCTGGCTCTGCTGGGCTGTCCTATTCACTTTGGCATTCTCAGCGTCTAACACACTGCCTGGCACATGACTGGCACTCGGTAGGAGTTTGTTGAATGAATGAGTGAGTAAGTGACTAAGTTCTGGGTCGCGGTAGCTGTCCCCATCATGGGACTTTTATATGAAGGTGGAGGGCTACAGAGAAAGCCAACTGCCTAAGAACAGAAGATCTTCATGTTGGCCTGGTCTCAAGAACTGCCACTAACTTCCAGTAGTTGTATAACCTTGGGAACAGTCCCCTCAGGAGGTTCTGAGGGTAAGAATTTAGGAAGCGAGTTTCCCTCCCACCCAGCACGATGCCCACTATTGTATTCCTGCCTGGAAGGCAAGGGGCCCTTTTCCCTTAAGCCCAGATAAACTGGAAGAACTCAAGTCTCTAATAGAGTTTGTCCTAATTGGCTTCCCAGGCACAGAGCTCCAGATACACCAGCTGTGAAACTTTAGGCCAGCGCCCTAACCCCTCTGAGCCCCCTCCCACAAGATTACACCTAAAATGCTACTAAGAACACCTACCTCACAGGTTAGAGAAGATTAAACGAAAGATGATTGCTGAGCACTGTGTACATTTCCTAGCCCCTTGTCCTGTCCCCCTCCCAGTGGGGTTCAGAGTAAGAGCAGGGTGCCAGTAAGTCTGGATTCTAGCTCTGCCCCTCCCTCCCAAGGTGCTTTTGGGTAGGTCACTTCCTGTTTCCTCATCTGTAAAGTGGAGATGTGAAGGGGATGTGGGACGAAACGGTCCCCGAGGCTCCTTCCAGCTCTAACATTCAGCGTGCTCTGGAAAGTAGAAAGTATTGCAAAACACCCCAGTTCCTTGTACTGTCACTGGGCTGTGAGCAGAAAGGTCTTTCCCAGTGGCCAGCACTGCCAGGGAGGGTCTCTTCTTCACCAAAGCTGCTGAATATGAGCAATGAACACTGTCCCTGGCAGGCCATCAACGAGAACGCCCCCTGACCCTGAGTTTCCGTGCTGGGCCACCGTGACCTCACTTGATGTTGTACAACCGTCAGGAGCTTCTAAGGCCCCAGAGCGGGATGAGCTTCAGGATGGTTTGAGTGGTGTATCTTTCATGGCATTTCAATTCTTTGGAACTTGATCATGTGAGGTTGGGCTTAAACAGGAAGGCCTAGAGCCTGCTCTTGGAGGGGGGGGGGGGGGGCGGGGCCTATGCGGAGAGAGAGGGCTGACAGGTGACCTGGTTTGGGCACTGATGGCAGAACTTGGCCTGGGCTGGAGTCTGCAGACTTCGGAGTTGCTTAGGATTGGGGTTTACGGAGGGAGGCTGTCTGAAGGCCAGTGACGAGGCCAGGCCAGCTGTCTAGTCAACAGAGCATGCATTTATTTGATTGGTCAAGCTCTCCCTTTCCAGAGAGTGCCAGCCACCACGCAGAAGGAGCAATGGCGAGGACATCTTTATTTGGAATTCACCTCCTTGAGCACCAGAGAAACTGAATAGGCGTCTCCTTTCATTTTTCTCCCCCAGACATGACCATGGCAGGAGCATGGAGAACATTCGGAGCGAGTGTTTCACACTAGGCTCCTCCTCACAGGGTATCTCATGGTTTGATCCTTACAGACACTCTGGGCTTCCTTTACAGACGAAGAAACCAGAGATCAGAAATGCCAGGAGCCTGCCCCAGCTCACACTGCTTGTTACTGGCACAGCCAGAATTCCCGGGCCAGGCTTCCTGAACCCCATGCTGCCTGGGACCCCCTAGAGCTCCCTGATGTGCGGCTGGGGAGGGCACAGCAAGTTCGCCCGGAGCCTGGTTGAATCTAGGGGTTGGACTGCAGGACTGTGGAAGGGTCCCGTGAAGAGATGGGATGAAGGGGCAACGGGGGAGTGTTCTTTGCTCGCGTTTAGGCTGGGGAAGCTCAAAAGCCTTGAGCTGGGCTGTTGGAATGAGTCCTAAAAGACAGAGGCAGAGACTAGGGGGGCAGCTGCACAACCTTACTCAGGTCACTGAGGGGCCACTCACCCAGTGTAGAAGCGGACCATTGCCCGCCCTTGTCCCCTTATCCAGCCATCAGATGTCCCTGTCAACCAGGCATCCGGTCTCTGCCTGTTTGGTGCCCTGGCACCCAGTGAAACCTTTGTCACTACAGAAGCTGCCCGGCCAGGCCGTGTCATCTCTCTCTTCTCTCGGGCTTATCCGCCTCTCCCTCTCTGACTTCTTGCTTCTCTGGGCCCTGAGTTGGGGGAATGGTGGGAGAGGGTTTCATTTTCCCATGGTGGCTAGTTCCAAGGTCCTGGCTGGTATCCTGCCCCATCCCTCCATCTGCCTCCTGCCTGCCGTGGGCAACAACATCAGGTCTCTGCTTCCTTGCAGGAGCCATCCACCTCTCATTCCACCCTCTGGTCTCCTGGAGAGGTGGCCCGTGGACAGGGTTCTGGACCATCAGCACCTGGTGTTCTTGTTAAGAACAAGCTGGTTGAGCTTTACCCCAGCCGGGATTTTTGAGGATGGGGCCTGGGAATCTGCATTCTAACGGCCTCCCTAAAGCAGCTCTGAGAAATGATGAAGGTCAGGAGCCAAAAGCTATGGCATGAGATCATCACACTGTACCCTGCCGGGGAGGGACTAATCTCCCAGGATGCCAGGAAGGAGTCTGGGTTGGTGGCGGTAAGATAAGACCGGTTGAATGAGCAGAGTTTCAGAAACCCAGGCAGGAAGGCAGTCTCCTGGCTGGAGGCCCTTGAAGTGGAAAATTGCTCTCACGTCTCAGTCCCCACCCCCACACCACCCCCACCTCAAGCTTCTCCACAGGAGAGCTCTCTTCCCCGGCAGAGCCAGCCAGGAATGCTCAGGTTCAGGTCCAAGGAGGAAATGTGAGGAAGGGCTTGGAGATGGGCCAAGAGGAGAGCCGAGGAAGTGATGAAAGATATTTTTAGGACTGCTTATTCCAGCAAAGGCTGAGGGGACGCCTTATCACCATTCAAGAACTTGGAGAGGCTTATTTATTAGACTCTTGACCTAACAATCAGAGATTAAACAAGAAAGGACCGAGGTGAGACGGCAGGAAGGGACCTGTGAGGTACTGACATGGGTCCAGGAAGAAGGCTGTGGAAGCTTCTACCCTGGTGTTTTCTGAGGACAGTTCATTCAGCTGTTCCTCAGATACAGTTTAGTGTCTACCTGTGCCTCTGTGTGAGGAAGAGAACAATGAACAAGGGCATGACTCTTGCCTTCCTGAGCTGAAGGTCAGGTGGAGAGTCCCTTCTGCCTGGAAAGCCTTTGTCCTTGTGTCCACTGGGGGCCGACATCCACCCTGGTGGCTTTGCAGATGTATGGGTTTTGCCCAAAGACACTCACATGGCTCAGATCCCCGAAGGGGGAGGGGAGAGGAGGGGAGGGGAGGGGAGGGGAGGGGAGGGGAGGGTGTGCAGGGATCCTGGGTGGGCACAGGAAGTGGTGCTCAGAAGGCTGAAATGCCCTTCTATGGAGTCACTCTCCTCCCTGTGGAGATACCCGTTCCCTGTGGGTGCCCATTCCCTGCCACTGCCTCCATGTTTCTGCAGGGAAACATCTAGTGAGTTGGACTGGCTGCCAACTTTCAACATGGCGCCACATTTCCCCAAGAGCCTCCTTCCGTAGGACCACAAGGCCTGTGGGCAAGCTGAGCAGCCCAGCCTCTGGTGGCTGTCCCGTTGGGGAAGCTCCTGCCTCAGAATCAGTGTCCCCAGCCCGACTCGCCAGGCCTGCTAGGTATCTTCCCTGAGCTCCTGTGGCTGCCAGAGTCACCTGGGCGCTGCTCCCCGCTGCTGGATACCTGGACCGCCCAGACACGCCTGTTTGGTGCTGGTGTCCTCAGCTCACTTCGGGTTTCTCTGGGGAGCCCAGAGCAATCAGGGAACTGCTTCTGCCTTGCTGTCTGTCTGCCTTCCCCCTATTTAGGTTTTGAGGGTTTCGACAGCCCAGCACTACCAAGGAGTTAAGAGGGACACGGGAGAAACCTCTGTCGCTGTCTCCTAGGGTGGCCTGGACTTGTACACATGAGGTAATGAGAGAATGATTCAAGTCCAAAACTACAAGGAAATGGGAGTAGAAACTGGGGCACCCTAGGTCTGTCCGACTCCTGTTCCTGAGTCACCGATCACCTGTAGTAAGTTCCGGAACCTCTCTGCGTTCTCCTTCTGTAAAATGGGAGGGTGACCTCTGTGCTTCCCCAAACCAAGGCGAGGCTGAGTCCAGGGACAGACTGGAACAATGGACTGTGTTTGTCGAGCACTTCTTAGGCGCTGGCCGCAGGGCTAAATCTTTTAATCGTCCCATTTAAGCAGCTTAGCAGCCCTCGGAGGCGGCACTGTTATTATTTCTGTTTTATAGGAGAAGAAGATGAGGCAAAGAGGAACGAGTACCTTGTGCACTAAGGGGCCGGATCCAGTGCCCGGTCTGCCCAGGTTTATTGCTTACAGAAACCAGGAGACCGAAAGGGCGGGTGGGGGAGCAGGGCCAGCTGCTCTCAGGCCGGAGGGTTGCCTCCTGGGGTTCGGGGTCACACAGACGCATACTCTGCCCTCAGACTTAGAAGCAGGACCCCCACATCTCCACCCGGCTCCTGTGATGGGGTGGCAGCTGGGTGCCTGCTGGAGCCTCGGCACCCCGCCCGAAGAACTCCATTTCCTCTCGTGGGGTGGTTCCCCTGCCCCAGGCCAGGGTCCTTTACATCTCCCCATGGAACAGTTCAGGCATTGACTCCTTGGCTGTTTCCGGAGCATTCTCTCCATCTTCCCATTTTCCAGAAGAGGGGACTGAGGCTCAGCGTTTGGGGGATGGATCAGAGACGTGCCCAAAGTCCTGTGGTCAGCCTAGCACTTGTCACTAGACAGGTGTCTCCAGAGAAGGCTGTGAGAGATTCTTGGTCCTTCCCCACCCCAGGCATCTTCATGACTCAGCATCACTTTGGTCATAATTCTGAGGACTCAAGGCCTAGGTATGGCCCGTACCTGCTGAATTCATTCAACCATTCATTTCTCTGCCACGCTCTAGGCATTGTGCCCCGTGTGGGCCCTGCGGTGAACTGCCCTGGGGACCTCAGAGGCTGGGATACCAGAGGGACAGGGAAGCAGACTCTCAGCAGGCACTTTTATGACCAGGCTCGAGTACTGAGGAGAGAGACCTAAATCTGGGAAGCAAAGATGGCTTCTTGGAGGAGGTGATGAGGCCAAGTTTAAGTTGAGACCAGAGGGATGAATAAAACTAGCCTCAGAAAATTAGGGCTGGTGAACGGAAAGGAGGAAGGTTCCAGGCAGAGGTAACAGCATCTGGGAAGGCCTGAGGGCAGACGAGCCACGGTGCATCTGCTGCTGTGTCTTCGGCTCCCCCTGAGGCTCCCTCACCCCAGATCCTTCCATCTTCCAACCGCCTGTGACTCCCCACCCTCCACCCCGGTGCCCAGCCCCCACTTCCTCTCTGATGGGCAAGTGGGGTGTGGGCACCATTGCATCCGCCTGCCCACTGCCTCGGCATAGAGATGTCTGGTGTGAATGTGGATTATTTCCCTCGGGGGGTAACTGGAGAAGAAGCGGCAGGTGAGGCAGCAGGTACGGTAGCCGGGAACATCCTGGTGCCGGCTCTGTCCTGGAGACCCGTGGAAAGCCTTTGTCCCCACGGCCTGTAATGGGTTTCTGGAGAGAGCTTTAATATTTGCAGCAAACAGAGGCACAAAGGACGTGGAGGGCTATTGTGGGCTCTCCAAAGAGGAGCTAATCCTCAGGCAAGCCACCTTGGCCAGAAGGGGTTCAAGTGCTGGGCGGGCCGCTGGGGGGTGTTGTCATTTATGAGCAATTGTAGGAGATAATAGCGCGGCGGGGGGCGGGGGGGGGACACAAGCTCTACACAGGTGGAGGGAGGTGGTGAGAGGCACTCCCCACGGAGGGTGGGGGAAGGGAGATAGCACCTGTCCTGAAAGCTCAGGACACAGCAGACGCTCCCCCCCACCCCTACCCATCCTGGCTCCGGCTCCGTGCCCGGAATCTGCAGCTCCCTCCAGGCGGCTTGGACTGCCTTGTCAGCTGTCCTTCGCCCACGGGTCAGTTGAGTCTGGGGGTGGGGTGTCCTCCAGGGCTCTCAGCCTCTCTTTCTTCCCTTTCCTTCTCTCTAGTTCTCTCTCTGGGCCTCTTTTCGGTCCACTGCACACAGACAAGTCATTTCTTGGCTCCAGGGGGCCAAAGAAAGAAAAATCAGCTGTATTTGCATATCATTAGCATAAAGAAACTCTATTAGCATGAGTATATTTTCAGCTCCTCCCTTCTCCAAACCTGCCCCAACATCTCTAAGTACTTAAATGTCCTGTCCAGTCACTGGGACAAAGGGAAGTCTTCGGGGTGGCGGGGGTGGGGGTGGGGTGGTGAGGGTCCTGGGGGTGGCAGGGTTTGGGAAAGGGGCCTGTGGCTGGCGAGGAGGGAAGATAGCCCAAGTAAGAACTGTGCCCTCCTGGGAGTGAGAAGTTGGAAAATTCAACTCTGCAAACTTTGCATTATTAGCCCAGGGGGTCCTGCCAGAATCCCCTCACCCCCAAACAGCTTCAGGGGTACAAAAAGCTGGGGTTGGAAACGATGAGGAGGAAATGGGACCGTGCACTGATTGGCATTACAATTTACATAATGCTTTGTAACTTGCATGAGTGGGATTATTCAATTTTCTAGAAATTTTGAAATACAATCTTTTTGCTTCTTAAAAGTTTCTCTTTCTTGGACTTTTCTTTCCTTTGCTTCTTGTTAGCTTCCTAAGACGTGGATCTGTTTCCCTCTAGGAGGGAGAAGAGGACTGGCTAGGAGCTGTGAAGGGGATGGGAAGGAGAAACCAGGCAGTTAGACACCCGAATTGGAAAAGAGAGACGGTGTAGACATCCTAGGGCTCGGCCAGGACCCAGGACACCCAGAGAACCTGCGGGGTGTGGGATGCCCTCTCAAAGGCCTTGCTCTGCCACTGCTCTGTGGGATCTTGTTTTCACTCATGAATTTGTGGATGGTGGAGCTGAGCTGCGGCTGGGTTTGTCTGTCCACTTCCCACACGGCAACCAAGGCTACACAATAAGAACCCAGAGAAGGCCTGGCTCCCAGGCCACCTTCTGGCAGAGACTGAACTGATCTGGAAATCAAGAGCCTTGCTCCTGGGGAGAAGGGTCTGATCTTAAAGAAGCATTCTCCAAACTGCTCAGTAGATACCTCCTCCAGACGGCAGGAGGTGGGTCCCCTCTCCCCCAGGGTTCTGAGTCATCTCTTTCCTCGGAGTGGAAAGAGGAGGCAGAAGAAACCTGATCTCTCTCATAGTGAAACCCTGGACATTGATTTAGTTATTTCCATCTGCAGCCCATTATTATTATATACAAGATGAATGAGGCTTAATTTAGCCGAAGCTAAGGCGAAGGCAAACACTTGCCAAAGTCATTTGCTGGCTGAACGACCTTCTCCACTCCCAACCTACCTCCACCTTTCCTGCCCTCTTTTGTTCACTCTCTCCTCTGAACGCATTAAAAATGTATTGTTATAATTACTATTGGCCATTTCCAATGCTACTTATTTATTCTTTTTATTTTTAAAAATTTTATTTCTTTAAGTAATCTCTACAGTCAGCGTAGGGCTCGAACTTAACAACCCGGAGATCAAGAGCCGTCCGCTCTTCCGAATGAGCCAGCCAGGTGCCCCTCCGATGCTGTTGAAACAGTTAATAATAATATCTCTTCTAAAACACAAATCAGATCACAACTCTCTTCTGCCTGGAAACCTTGCACGCTTCCCCAGTGCTCCTTTTTTGCCGTCTCTGAGGGCCTGCATGGTATGGGTCCAGCTTCTTTTCTTACCTCACGGCTTCCTACCGTCTGTCTTTGTCACACCTCTGTAGGCTCCCTGGCTGCCCTGTGGCTTGGAGAACATTCCCACCTTGTACCTATGTCAGCTTCGTTGTCTTTGTTGGTTCTTCCTCCATGGTCTGCTGAAGGCCAGCTTCTTTTTCGTTGCTCAGGGCTCGGCCCTGCAGTCCCCCTCTCAAACAGACCCTCCTGTGCCCCACTACCTGGACAGGACACCCAGCATATCAAAGCAGCGCCCGTCTTTTGTATTTGTTAAGTTATCCATTCTGTCTTCCGTGTGGACAGAGACCCCATCTGCCTCATCCATTTCCATGTAAAGCACCTGGAACGTATTAGAGCTCGGGGAATGTTTGTTGCGTGAATGAGTACATGTGGATACAACACCCCACGACAGCACGGGGCTGGTGACCGATTGTGGATTTTAGAGTCGGAGAGATGCAAGTTCCTGTCATGGTTTTTTCACTCACGGGCAGGTGGCCATGGGCAAGTTACCTCTCTGAGCCTCTGTTCCTTCTCTGGGAACAGGGATTATAGTCACTTCTATACTGAAGATTAAATTCAGCATTACTATGAGTGTTTGCCACTAGCATGGGCTCATTAAATAGTGATTACTAACGTGAATAATTCTGCTTCCACTTCATACCTACTCTGCACCAGGATCTGTTCCTGCCCTCAAAAATTCAGCTTGCTGAGAGACACAGAAACCTGAATGGCCAACTACGAAACAACAGCGAACATACCAACTACGGGTAGGAACCCAGTGCTACGGGAGCAAAGAGGTGAAGAACAACACAGGATACAATACCTGCACTGGATTGGCATTTTACAGTATGTGCATCAGGTAGACGTCCTGAGGCAAAGCAGGCCTCGGTATCTTCATTTTACAGGAAGAGAACAGAGGTCCAAAGAGATGACAACATTGGCCCCTGGGCACCCGGTATCCCCTTGCCCTGCTGTTTGTATCTACCCCGCAGTCATGTGTTGGATTCTAATCCCCAACGTGATGATATTGGGAGGTGGGGCCTTTGGAAGGTACTAAGGCATGAGGGTGGTGCCCTCACGAATGGCACCAGTGCTCTTATAAAAGAGATCCTGGAGAGCCAGCTCACTTCTTCCACCGTGTGAAGACACAGTCAGAAGCCGGCAGTCTATAGCCCAGAAGAGCGTTCTTACCAGGACCTGATCACACTGGCACCCTGATCTGGGACTTGCAGCCTCCAAAGCTGTGACAGCTAAGTTTCTGTTGTTTCTTATTATTTATGCCCAGTCTGCGGTATAAGACTAAGACACCTGCTTTGTTGTTCTTCCACTGAACTTACCTGTCTAGACACCTTACGGGATTCCTTGCATGTGGCCCGTCTCCCACGCTGGAATGTAAGCACCATGTCAGTCTGTTTAATTTCCTAGGGCAGCACCTGGCACGTAGGAAGCACTTACTAAATACATGGGGAATGAATGAATGGGGGATAGGAGAATTAGTACACGGCAGGGGTAGGCTTCCAAACTCTCAAGTAGCAGGTAGATGAGCTGGTTATCGGCCCCGCTTCTGGAACCTGATGGCCTGGGTTTGGATCTCAGCTTCGCAATACACTAGCGTGCAACTCTGGCGAGTTACGTAACGTCTCTGTGCCCCAGTTACCCCAGCTGTCTGATGGGGATGGTAATACAACTCCTAATTCATAAGATTGTTGTGAAAACTGCAAGAGTTAATATTCATAAAGTGCTCAGAACAGGGCATAGCATATAATAAGCCTCAGTACATAATTGGAAGCTTAAAAACCAACCAACCAACCAACCAACCAACCAGCCAACCAGTCAAGGTATCTTAACCCCAAAGGCAGTATTCTTTCTGTACACCGTATTGTATAGAGCTGTATAGTTTCCGAATCACCAATATAGTCATGATTTTCTTTTGTCTTCTTTTCACCCTTGTGAAGTAGGCAAGAAATAATCACTACCCCCATTTTATCGAGGAGAAAACTAAGACGATACGAGAAATGGTACTGGTTCAAGGTCGCACAGAGGCTTAAGATGATCTGACTTCAAGTATGCATCTCTGCCCTGATTCCACAGGTAATTCCCTGCCCCAGATGTATAGCCTGCAATGGGGGGAAAACATCAAATCAGAGACTGGCAGGGATTCTCAGAAGGCCTAAGGATATCAGTCTCTCCTCTTTTCAGGGTTTGGAAATCCACTTAAATTTCCTCCGATCATGGGCTGTCATTGTGTGTATGACAAATGTAGCCGAGACTGTAAGGTCGGGGAAACTCCTATGGATTCGACAGTGATGGCCCAAGGCTGCGAAGGTCTGGGGAGCTCCCTGCAGACCAAAGGCTTCTTTTCCCCCAAAACACCTGTCTCGGCGAGCAGCTGTGTGGGCCCAGAACCGTGCCAGATGCCGTGGGGGCAGGGAGGACACAGTGAGTTCCTCCTGCAGGAATCTTTCCTTCAGTTTGGAGAGTGGAGGCCGAGTCCTTGTGGGGCTAGCTTGCCAGCTGCCTGCTTCTAGAGACTCCGGGTAGGTGTGAGAACTGTATTATAAATTTTGTTTGAAGTGACCACAATGTTAACCAGGCCATTTGGGTCCCAGAGTTTACTCAGGGGAGAAGATGTAGAGATAGGGATAGAATAAATGAGTTCATTTGTTTGCTCATTCATTCATTCATTCATTCATTTTTGTCCTCATTTATTTTGCCCTTAGCCTACAGTAGGGATGCCAGAGTCCTATGCCTTTATTCACAAACAGATTTCAAACACCCCTGCAAACCACCGTTTATTGAATATTTACCACGAGTTGGACACAACTTATCCACAGTTTCAGTTACCCACTGTCAAAGGGCAGAGCAGAAGCAGATCTTCCTGACAAATGCCAGAAGGTCAATAGCAGACCAATGCTAAGTCAAAGTGCCTGCCTCTTCCGGCACTTTGTCTCATCAAGTAGACATTTTGTCATCTCACGTCATCACGAGAAGGGGAGGTACAGTACAATAAGAGATTCAGGGAGAGAAAGAGACCACATTCACACAAGCCTTATTACAGTACGTTGTCATAATTGTTCTATTTTATTATTAGTTATTTCTGTTCATCTTACTGTGCCTAATTTATCAATATGTATATTAAACTTTATCATAGGTAGATATGTCTAGGAAAAAACATAGTGTAATATACAGGGTTCAGTACTATCTGTGGGTTCGGGCATCCACTAGGGGTCTTGGAATATATCCCTCGTGGATAAAGGGGGATGACTGTCCATAACTAGTATCCTTCGAGATAAGCGTTATTGTCCCTGCTGTGCAGGTGAGACAATGGAAACTCTGAAGGTCACACAGCTGTGGAGAAGATGGTCAAGGTTCCAACTCGAGCGCGCTTGACCCCAAAGCTCAGGCTGTGGTTGTGATTCTAAAATTTGGATATTTGAGTCGTGAAAAGAACACGGGTGACATACATCTGAGATGCAAAGTGTAATGATCCAGTTACTGCCGGTGGCCCCACGACTCAGCTGGAGGATTGGACTCTCCCAACTCTGTCTAGTTGCCTTGTGTGTCTGGTCCCTACTGCATTTCCCCGCGTCTCCCCAGCCTTGACCCCCATCCAAGGTAACTGCTATCTAAGTTTGGGGCTCATCATTCCCTTGTTTGTATGTTTTTTTTGTTGTTCCATGCTGTTACTAGACGCATCGGTGACAAATATGTGCGAGGATAAACCAGCTAGTTTTGCTTGCTTTTGAACTTTACAGAAATGGCAACCATACGTCTCCGTCTGTGGCTTGCTATCTTCCACGTGCTTTTGAGATTCACCCAGTTGGTGTCTGTGGTTTTAGTTTATTCATTCCCACTGCTGTGAAATTCCATTGTTCGAATATCCCATTTTATTTATCCAATTTTCTATAGAAGGGCATCTGGGTCATTTCCAGATTTGTTTTGTTTTCTTTCTTTCCGTTTACTGATTTTTTTCTCTACTACGAACAATGCTACAAAGAAAATCCTTGATCGTGACCCCTGATGCCCACCCGTAAGGGTTGTCTGTGTGTAAGACTGGAAATGCAGAGTCATAGAGCCTGTTCGTGGTGCCTTTTATTCAATACAGCCCCAAAGTAGTCGTACCGGTTCATTTTGGAGCCCATCCTTGGAGGGGGATCTTTTCTGGGGTCAGCATTGGGCTTAGGAGAGCGGGCTCCAGGGTGTCGAGAAACTGGTTAAGTCTTGATGTTAACCCTGGGGAATACCTACCCTTAAGTGTAGTCATTCACATAGTAATTCACGGAGCAGGGCACAGACTTAATAGTTTATCTCCAGTTCTGAGCCTCTGGGGTTAGAAACACCTGTTCAGTTGTTGACCAGCATCCCAGGTCACAGGATCCTCCTCTGGGATACAGGAGAACCAAAAAACCCCAGCTGACCTTGCCCCACCTGGGAGACTCGGTGTCTTGGCCACAGCATGTGGGCTTGGGGGATTTCTTAGATGCCCATCCTTCTTCTACAGCAGAATCCAAACTTGTCAGCCCTGGATTCGAGGCTGTATGTTGTAACTGACCAAAGGCAGCTAGGTCCTGGTTGGAGTTCCAACCCTCTCCCTGTTTGTTCTTCTCCCCCTTCTGCCTTCCACCAATATTCATTTTCTTTTAAAAAACTTTTTGATTATGTAATACATTTGAGTTCAAAATACAAAGTAGAAGATTATATAAGCCGAGTCTTACTCCTACATCTGACTCCCACTTGCCCAGTCCTCTCTCTGAAAGGTAACCACTTTCATTAATTTCTTGTGCATCTTTCTAGAGTTTTCTTTATGTACAAGCAAAAAATGAATATAAAGGTTTATTTAAGCCTCTTCTTACCAAAAAGATTGCCTCTTATACACATGATTCTGACATTGCTTTTTCACGTGACAATGATTCTTGGATGTTCTATTCCATTCCATCACACAGAACATTCCATCATTCTTTTTTTTTTAATTTTTTAAGGTTTATTTATTTTTGAGAGAGAGAGAGAGAGAGACAGAGCATGAGTGGGGGAGGGACAGAGAGAAAGGGAGACACAGAATCGGAAGCAGGCTCCAGGCTCTGAGCTGTCAGCACAGAGCCTGATGTGGGGCTCGAACTCACAAACTGCGAGATCGTGACCTGAGCCGAAGTCAGACACTTAACCGACTGAGCCACCCAGGCGCCCCTCCACCGTTCTTTTTAATAGCTGTGTGGTATACTCTCACATTCCACGGTATTTATTTATCATCTGCTAGGCACCAATCTCTGTGCTGAGGCTGGGGTTGACAAGATGAATCCAAACAGACCCTGCCTTTAGGGAGCCCACAGTCTGAGGGCATGCAGACAAGCAATTATGATGAAGTATTACAGGAGCTGATTTCCCAAAAGTATTTATTGAACGCTAAGCACTCGTCAGGCATGGCTCGGGTGCAGGGCAGAACGTGGGAAATAAAACTGAGGACACTCCCCGCCATGGCCCTTCCATTGGAGCTGATGTTCTGGCATTGAGCATGGGGAGCGGTGGGGGCCCACGGAGGGCCCCTAACCTGGTCTGGGGGTCCGGGAAAGCTTACTAGAGGAAGCGATGTTTTAGTTGACGACGAACAGCTAAGGAGGAATAGTCGGGTGAAGGGCCAGAGAGCGGCACCTCCGGGGAACTGAGAGAAGTTCCTGTGTGTGGAGCTGAGGGCGGCTGTGGCCCGGGCCGAGGCCTGAGCAGGCAGTGGCCGGCGGTGAGGGGCCTCGTGGGCCACAGACGGATTTTGTCTGTGTGGACGCCACAAGGAGGGCTGATAGGCGGAGTGGCTGGGGAAGGAATAAGAGGGCCGGCGGGAGCCCCACGGGGAGGGTGGTCTGGGCCAAGTCATGCCAGCCGCCTGGACCAGGTGAAGCGGAGGGGTGGGGGAAGGGAGTGGCTTCCGAGAGGGTGAGGACCTGGTGGGCTGTGAGGGCGACAGGGAGGGAACCGCAGCCACGTCCTTCGAGAATGAGGCTCACCCCTCCTCTGGAGGCTGCTCTGGGGCCTCACTGTCGCAAGGCAGGCTTCCCATAGTTACTGTTCCACCCTGAGCCCCGAGCCCCTTCCCTTAATCACTGCTTTCCTCCAATCTTATGGACTTTTTATAATTTTTCTGTATTTCAACAAGGGAAATGCACTGACTTTCTAAGTCTCTACTCCCCTCCCCACCTCCTACATAAACACCTTACCCCCACTACACACACACACACAGACACACACACACACCCCATATACACACACTCCCCCCCCCCCCCCCCCCCCCCCCCCCCCCCCCCCCCCCCCCCCCCCAGTGCACATCCTAGAGGGAGACTCGAGGTGTGCTCACAGGAGGCAAGTCCTCATGTCCTCAGCCCACTGTCACCGCCGGGCCAGCCACGCACAGAGATCAGTTTTGGGTGTCGCTCCTGGCAGGGCTGTTCTGCGGCCGCCACTGGACTGTGTGCTTCTGGGAACAGGACTGCAGTGTGGGTGCCGGCCACCCACCTGCCTCTGCCGGAAGTTGCCTGTGGCAGGTGACAGGACAGTGAGGGAGCCTCTGCTGAGTGGGAGCAGACAACAGAAAAAGTCAGCTGTTTCATCAGATCCTCTTGGGCAGTGTGGCACCCGGCCAGGCCCCGCCCAGGTTTATTTGGTGATAAGATTTGGGTTTGTTTTGGTTTTTCCCAAGCCCCCGGGGTGTGTGCCACCGGGAGCCCTGGCCTGGGTCCTCTCTGTTATTCATTAGCAGCCCGGAGCTGCCCCTTGGGCCAGGGATCAGAGTGGCCTGGACCAGAGCAGTCTGGGGAACTGGGGTCCTCTTTTCTCTGAATGGATGGAGATGAAGGGGCCCCGCCAGGTGCTGGCCACCCCCCCACTCTGGGCTCCGGTGGCTTCTTCGCTTAGCCCGGAGTCACAGCCCCCCGCGTGCTGCCTCCCCTGCCGACCCCTGCCCCTACTGGGTTGGTACCGAGGGCCAGTCTCAGAATCACGAGTGGGGGCACTCTGCCCTCCCACGTGGAAGGTTCTGTCCTCCTCCTGACTCTGGAGAAAACTCAAAATGCTCGGTTTAGGCCTGGGGTGGAATCTCCACGCCGCTCTTGCAAAGGTAGAACATTTATCTTCAAGCTGCAGGGTGTCTGGTGCCCAGGCGGGCCTGGCCAGGGGCTCCAGCCTTCCGGAGGGCCCTGAAAACATAGCTACTTCCTCAGGGACAGGCTTCACAGGTATGTGTACCCTGCTCTCCTAAGGACCCTGGGCTAGAATTAACGATCCGCTGTTACTGTCTTGAAATCTTTCATCGGTTTTGAACAAGGGCAGGGTATTTTCATTTTGCCCTGGGCCCCTCCTGTTATGTAAGCTGTCCTATTTCATTTTTTGTTGTCTACCCTGAATTTTGCACTATGGAAACATGCTGCTATTTTTTTTTAACTTAATAACAAAATACCAAAAAGGATAAAAAGAAAGGAGGACACATTTATTATTTGTTGCACACGTTTTGAAACAGTTCACACGTCCATTGGTGCTGCATACACAGGATACAGAAGCCCAAACGCCACACATCCCATCCACGGTCGGATGCATTCCCAGGAGAGCCTGTGTGAGGTGTAGAATGCCACTCCCAGGAAGGACACAGAGACGGCGGCGTGTTCCCAGCCACCTGCTCTCTGCCAGATCCGTGCCGCTGCCCGGGGTGAGCCAGCCCTTACTCCACAGCTGGGTGGGCAGACGAGGTTCCCCAGACTCTCCTGCTGACCCCTTCGCCCCTGCAGGATCCCCTGCCTCTGGGAGTATCTTCGGAGTCAGATGCCATCAGAAGTCCTGGGCTCACATCCCAGCTTTGCTTGGAGCTCAGGGCCAGATACTTCTGTGTAGACAGGAGACTTCCATGGAGGGCATGGATGTGGCTTGGGAGCCTCTGAGTGGTCATTTTGCCCACCCTCTTCAGGCTGGGTCCTGTCTATGCTATCTGTTGCCGGAAGAATCTGCAGGGAGAGGGAGTCCGTGAGTTTTCCAAGTCCCTCAATTCTAGTATTTGTCACTTACGTGGATTTCTTGCCCGAATCATTGATGTTACAGTTTTGGCTCAGTTCTTACTAGCTGTAAGAAATTGGGATTCTCCTGCCCCATAAATCTCGCAGGACCAAACATGCCCCCAGTCTGAGCACAAGCTTTGAGGATCAGCATAGAGAGAAAAGCCCTTCTTCAAGGGTCATGGAGAAGCCACTGGCCACTCAGCACGGGAGGGAAGGAGCACTGCTGCCCTCTGGTGGCCAGTCAGCAGAGCATCAAGGAGCCACTCAGGGGGCAGGATCCCTTTTGCTTGTCTCTGGGACAGCAGCTTTGAGTCCTCAGGTAAATGAAAGTTCTTTCACTGTTCCTGGAACACAGCAAATGTGTCCTCACCTCAGGGCCGTGGCTCTTTCTGCTCCCTTTCCATGGAATGCTCTTTGTCCAGATCTCTAATGAAAGTCATCTGTTCATTCTCTAGTCCTGGGGCCAAATGACACCTCCTCAGGGAAACCCTCCTGGACCACTTTGTCTGAAACAGCACCAACCCCAGTCTTTGTCCCTTTCTATCCCATTACCTCGGTTGCTTTGTCCAAGCACTCATCTGCTATTTGAAAATATCTGTTTAAATTCTGTGCCTATCGCTTCTCTCCCTAATCGGAAAGCCAGCTCCAGGAGAGCAGGGTCCTCGTTTGTTTCATTTGTCACTGGACCTCGGCGCATTGTACATAGCGGATGTTCAACAATACTTGTTGGAGAAATAAATAAATGCATATCAACAAGAGCAACTGAGATTTAAGCAGAGCTTCTGGTCCTCGAAACCGTATACTCTGAGGTCGGCAGGACACAAACCACCCCCATTTGACAGATGAGCCAGCTGAGGCTCGGAGAGATTTAGAGGAGTTGTCTGCGCATCCAGCAGAGAGGAATGAGCCCGTCCCGGGTGCCTCTCCTGGGCTCCCTCCATCCTACACCCTGGAGGGGGCGGAGTATCGTTCCAGGCCTGCACAGTGGCCACCAGGGTTTGAGGCAGGCCCTCGCTTTCTGGCGCTGGTAGCCGGGGTGGCCTGAGCTGCACCCTTGTCCAAAGCTGTGCCGTGGCTTTGCGGGTGCGTGGCGGTATGGGCGAGGAAGGCCAGTCCCCAGGAGAACGTAACGGGACTCCAGACACAGTGGCCTGTCTGCAGAGATGTGCGTTCTGGAGCGAGAGTGTGTTTGGGGAGGGCAGGTAGCAGGAAGGCTGGAGCCAGCCAGGAAACGGTGACTCCTCCCGGCCCGAGATTTGGCTGTGACATTCTGGGTTCCATCGGGGCCCCTGAGGGCCCAGCCCTGTCCTTACTACACTCAGCCCGAGGCAGGGGCTGTGCTCTGATCTGGGCCCAGCACAGATATGAGGGTAGTGCCTGGGCTGGGCTTGGGCAGACGGGGTGGGGGTGGGAAGGGGTAGGGAAGGGCTGGTGGGGGCCGGGATGCCCAGGCCGTGGGCAGGCTTTGTCTGGGCATCAGAGCGGGAGTCTGAAAGATCAGCAACATCTACTCCTGGACTGGTCTTCCGGTGAGAGCTTGATGGAGTCTGTGAGGTAATTCTCTAAGATGCTTCGATACTGGGGAAGGAAAAGAGAAGTCAGAGTTCACATCCTGAGAGGCAAAGATGCCCACCTGCCTTCTGTTTCTCACTGGCCAACGGTGGTTGGGCTTTTTTGTCCCCTCCCCATTGCGTTGTTAGGAAACTAACAGCGGGGGTGGGGGTGGGGCACTGGTCTTCCCCACCCTCCTCTGTCCTCACCTCCTCCTCCAGCTTTTTCCCAGGAGCCCAGAGCAGTTGGGTGGCACCAATCTCCTGACCTACAACAAGGTCCCATAACTTTCCATTCTCCAGAAGGAGCATGGAAGTGGCCAGTGTCACCTAATCCTTGAAAGTGTCACCTGAGGTGACATCTGACCTCCGGCAGAGATGATGACAGCCCTCTCCTGATTTCTGCTGGAGACCTCTCCCCACAAACACCCCCACACCCACCCTTCGTTCACCATGTCTGCCTCCCAGCCTCCCCCACGGCCACCCCTGGCACCTGAGAAGCCCAGTCAATTCTCTGTCCTCCCCAGATAAACTCAGCCTTTCCACTGGGACTATTTGGCTCTCTGCTACCTTCCCAAACCCCTGTGTCCCAACAAAGCCGGCCACTTCTCTCCCAGGACCTCTTGGCTCAGAGTGAGGCTGAGGTGGGGCAGGGGGCCCTTCCTCCAGGAGATGAATACTAGGGCTAAAGGGTCTCTTCTTAAAGGGACCCCATGTCTTTATTCTGCCCGGCTCTCACCAGTCACTGGGCTTGGCATCCGTGCTCCCCCACAGCTGGTATTGTGTGGGTCAGTGGCCCTCACCGAGCAGCACCCATCACCACTGGTGAATGTCACAACCCTGTCCTAGGAGATGGCGTCAGGCCTCACTTGCTACACCCTGATGATGGTAGCTCCTGAGACACAGGAGACGGTCCCCTGATGCCCCATGACTGAGGGGTCATTTAGCCTCACATGCAGAGGTCATGGTGCGGGGCCTGGGATCCAGCCCTTTTTCATATAGTTTGTTTCCTGAAAGTCCCTGTTTCTCGGTCTTCCCAGGTTGGGTCTCAGGGCCTCCTTAGTCAGCCTCGGTGATGGGCCTTGAGTATCGCTCAGCAAATTATTATATTATTTTTTAATGTTTATTTATTTTTGAGAGCGAGAGAGCCAGAGCATGAGCCGGGGAGGGGCAGAGAGAGAGGGAGACACAGAATCCGAAGCAGGCTCCATGCTCTGAGCTGTCAGCACAGAACCCGACGCGGGGCTCGAACTCACAAACCGTGAGTTCATGACCTGAGCCGAAATCGGCTGCTTCACCGACTGAGCACTCCCCCTCAGCAAATTATTTAGAGTTATTAGAATTTATATATGTTTATTTTAACAGGAAGGATGAGTGCTAGGGGTTGGGGGGCAGTGTATGCCCTCCAAATGAAGGTCTATCTCTCTGGAGATGTCCCCACACCCCAGATTGATCTCCTCCTCTGCTGGGGAGGATCTTAGCCCACCGATTACAGACCTGACCCAGGGCACCCCAGGGCTTCCCCGGCTCTCACCCTGAGAGAGCAGAGTCCCACCCAAGGAGCCTGAGAAGACAAAATGGGGCCAGGTGGCTCCTTGTCCCCAGCACCTCCCAGGCCTGGTGTGTGGGCTCCAGCCTTTGCAGCCCTGGACGTGTCCCGTCCTCCACCTGGACCCTGCCGCTGTGTGTGGGGCCCTCTCACGCCACGGAGCTGATGTGGTTAAAATCCCGACACTTCTGGATCTCCCAGTGAGGGACAAGGGAGGGCAGAGCATCACTGTCTAAGCCCCTTTTACCCTGGTGACCCAACTCTCCCTGAAAGGCAGGTTTGGGAAGCATTCTCTGTTTTGTCCTTTGTGGGTCCCTCTGTCACCATTCAAGCCAGAGACCATGACCAGGATCAGGAACTTCCCTAACTGGGTCTTTGGACCCTGGGGGCAGGACTGTTGCTTCATCACCCCTGAGTGTGCCCCCCCCACCCCAGGTTCACCCGAGGCCCAGCGGGGGGCCCCAGAGCCCCTCATGAACAGAAACCGTGCCGTTGCCGCAGCACCAGCCTGCAGGGAAGGGGGTGTGGGGCCTCCCGAGCAGCCACAGAGTTTCCTGAGCTCCTCTGCACTCTTTCTAGATCTTTCTAGATTCTCATGGGGTTCTGCCTCTGGAAGGGGTGAGAAACTTCCTCACTCATTACACTGGAGAAGCCTGAGGCCTTCACGCCGGCCTTCTGAACCCGATAACATTCACACGTCCCCAGGTCCAGATCACCGGAGGGCTTCCCATCTGTGACACCATTGCGGGTAATAACGGCGTCATCTTGCTCCTCGGATTTCCCACAAAACTTCTAAGCAACCAGCGGGCCGTAATTGGGTTTCCTGTGTAGCTCTTTTCTCCAGGCCCCCGTCCTCTTGGCCAGATGTGCATCCCAGTGCAGAGCAAACCGGAAGTGTCCTCACGCGTGCACCTACTGCACCTAAGGGATGTGACTGTGCCGGCCTGTGCCTTCAAGCCTGGTCGCCTCTGTGGACCTGCCTTTAGACCCTGCACCTGGAGGACCTCAGAAAGGTCCTGTGATTCCACCCAGCTTACCCGCTAGCCAGCCCGCTTCCCTCCTGGGCATGGCGATGGCGTCCTTCCCCAATTACCCCTCAGGAGCCGGGCCTCCATGCTGCAGCTCGTGCCACAGGGGCAGGGCCTGACAGCCCCAGCAGGGATGGTATATTACCAGCTTGGCAAGAGCAGAATCTCATCCGTGCCAATCCCCTTAAGTAGGTGGTGTCCCTTCGTATCACATTTTGGAATAACTAAGTATCCTAGTCCTTGAAAGCGGCCAGACTGGGGGGCGTCTGGGGGGCTCGGTCGGTTGAGCGTCCGACTTGGGCTCAGGTCACGATCTCGTGGTTCGTGGGTTCGAGCCCCGCCGTCGGGCTCCGTGCTGACAGCTCGGAGCCCGGAGCCCGCTGCGGATTCTGTGTCTCCCTCTCTCTGTGTCCCTCCCCTGCTCGCATCTCTCTCTCTCTCTCTTTCAAAAATAAATACACATTAAAAAAAGAAAAAGAAAGTGGGCAGAGTGGGACCCTAAAGTAACCACCTACCATTTTTCTTTTCAAAATGTTCCCCGAGTACCTATTCTGGTGCCATGTTCACAAATCACTCCAACCAGAATTCACCGTAGAGCTCAGGCATTTCAGGGAAGTGTGGATGTCCTGTGGCCTGTGGGCTGAGTGCATCACCCCCTTCCTCCCGTGATGCTCCTGCTTTCCCCTCTCTTCTCTAGCTTGGTCCCGAGCATTCCGTCCGAGCGATCGTGCATCTGACTGCCAAGCTGAATAGCTCCCGATTCCTTCTCTCCTACATTCAACCATCATGAGCCCCTGAGGCTCTACCTCCAACATCTGTTTAGTTCACCTTGTCCTGCCATCTCCATCCTCTCGGGCTTGGGCTATTGCACTACCTTCCCAACCACCCACTGAGCCCATCTTCCATGAAGCAGAAAACTCCCTTGCTGAAAACCCTTATACACAGCTTCCATTTTAAAACAGCTGCCTTCTATCTATCTATCTATCTATCTATCTGAGAGAGGGTGTGAGTGGGGGAGGGGCAGAGAGAACAGGAGAGAAAACACTGGAAGCAGGCTCCGGGCTGTCAGCGTGGAGCCCAGAGTGGGGCTCTAACCCAGGAACCCTGAGACCACGACCTGAGCCGAAACCAAGAGTCCTATGCTTAACCGACTGAGCCACTGAGGCGCCCCCAGCAACATTTTACTTAATGCTTTCTCTGTACTAGGAATTGTTTGACTTGGTCCTCGCAACAACTCCATTAGGAAGATATTATTTGTACTTTAAAGACAGGGAAGTGGTGGCTTAGGGAGGCCGTGTGACTTGTGAGTCAGAGGGGGAGTCAGGATTTGCAGTCAGATCTCCCCGGCTTCAGAGCCCCAGGTCCTCCCACCCCAGCCTGGGGCTTCCTCCCCTTGCCGCCTCTCACATCTCCCCTCAAACCCTCCAGCACCATGAGCACGACACCTCCCTGGGGACGAGGGGAGAGGCCCTTGCCGGAAATGTCTTTGAGAACTCATCTGACCTCACGACACAGGTGTGCAAACTCCGGTTTCACTTTAAAAGTGCACGTGCGTTTTACAGTCTATGCTCTAGTAAATAATGGTTGTTCTGTTTTAAGGGGAAAATACTTCTCCTCCACGTTTCTAAGGAAAAGGCACACCCTGTGGGGCTTCAAGGTGCCAGGTGAGCCCCTGTGTGCCTCGGGTCCAGCAGCGCGGTCTGGACACCATGCGCCCGCTGCGTGAAGTCCAGGCGCTTGGTGGGGGCTCTCTAAGCCTTCGTGATCCGTGCTGTTGACCTTGTGGGCCTCATCGCTCGCCCCACACCCCCACTTTCCTGCATGCCACATTTCCTCCTCTTACAGATGGACCCACAGTTGCTTCCTCACATGAGCCCTGTGGCTTGGTGCCTGGGCCTCTGGCCGTGCCCTTCTCTCTCTCCTTCTCCTGTGCCTGCCCCTCCCCCATCCTCCCGTGGCCACCTGCAAACTGTGCTTTGTCTTTCAACACCCAAGTCACATGCCACTTCTCTGGGGACCATCCTTGCCCACCCTCGCCACCAGCCACCACTGAGTCATCTCCATGCCTTGACTTTGCCCCCTCTGTGGCACTTACCTCTGTGACAACCTGTTTGTGAATATCCTACTCCTCTACCTGACCTTAGAGACCCTGAGGTCCATATCTCCAGCCCTAGCCTGATAACTCAAGAAGTGTTTACAGGATTGCATTATTTCCATCTTATAGATGAGGAAACTGAGGCTCAGAGGAGTCATATGCCCAGGGGTCCACTCAAAAACACCAGGGCAGGATTCAAATGTAGGTCAGTTTCGCTGTGGATACCACACTTGTGACTTCTAGACTTCTCATCAGTAAGTTTCCCCCATCAACGTGAGGGACTGACCTAGGGTTGCTCAGCCACTCTTTGGCCAAGTAGGATGGATATTAAAAACAACAACAACAGGGGTGCCTGAGTGGCTCAGTCTGTTGAGCGTCTGACTCTTGGTTTCGGCTCAGGTCATGATCTCGTGGCTCATGAGTTCAAGCCCCGCGTTGGGCTCTGTGCTGGTGGCCAGCACAGTGCCTGCTCTCTCTCCCTCTCTCTGCCCTTTCCCTGTGCTCTCAATCTCTCTCTCAAAATAAATGAACAAACGTTACAAAAAATAAAATAACAACAACCAAGCAGACAAGCTTCATAAAGTGGACACAGCAAGAAAGATGTAACTTTAAGAATAAAGGACACTCCAATCGACAGCTGACTGGATAAAGAGGTGGTATATATATATATATATATATATATACACACACACACACACACACACACACACACACACACAATGGAGTAGTACTCGGCAATCAAATAGAATGAAATCTTGCCATTTGCAACAACACGGATGGAACTAGAGGGTATTATGCTAAGCAAAATTAGAGAAAGACAAATATCATGATTTCACTCATGTGGAATTTAAGAGACAAAACAGATGAACATAAGGGAAGGGAAGCAAAAATAAGATAAAAACAGAGAGGGAGACAAAACACAAGAGACTCTTAAATACAGAGAACTGAGTGTTGCTGGAGGGCTTGTGAGTGGAGGGATGGGCTAAATGGGTGACGGGCATTAAGGAGGACACTTGTTGGGATGAGCACCGGGTGTTACACGTAGGGGATGAGTCCCCGGATTCTACTGAAATCATTATTGCACTCTATGCTAACTAACTTGGATGTAAATTTTAAAAATACTAAAAAGAAGAGAACAAAGGACGCTCCTTCTTCAGAAAGGACAGATGCTGACCACACGCAGACACTGGCTGTG
Organism: Panthera tigris; assembly: GCF_018350195.1. Taxonomy (NCBI): domain Eukaryota; kingdom Metazoa; phylum Chordata; class Mammalia; order Carnivora; family Felidae; genus Panthera; species Panthera tigris. The sequence continues at coordinate 44,380,178 of NC_056678.1, forward strand.
GGCCGATGGAACTTCTCCGTGACTCAGCATTTGGCAATCACTGTTCTGTGTCGGTGCAGGATCATTTATCACCTCTCACCATACAAGGTCAAACAACCTTCTTCAGTTTCCAGGGGAATGGCATGAGCAGGCACATCTGTGGCTTAAGAGCCAGCGTTACGGCCTGTATCGTAAAGCCACAGCCCTCGGTCATGTGCTAGAGACGGACATCCCCTGCTTCCTTTTAACACGAGACAGTGAGGGCTGGGGGCCGGGAGGGGAAGCATACGAATATAGCCTGTGTCCGGCCAAACCCTGCGATTAAGGCTTCTCCCCGGGCAGCCTCTTGGGGGTGGTTGCTGCCTCTCTCCTTGGTGGACGACCGCAGACGGGGCCACGGAGCACTTCCGTCCAGGGCAGCTGGCAGCACGGGGCCAGGCTGCCGGTCGACCGCAATGACGGCAGGCACTTCCGCGTCGGGGACACCCCCCATCTCCCATCCTCCCTTCTTCAATTCAAAATCATTGCTGTGATGAGCTTTCCCCCTCTCCTGAGAAGCCCACCGTGATTAAATGTGGCAGAAGAATGAGACAAGCTGAGCCCTTCCCTGCGCCAATGACTCGAACCCTTTTCTGAGTTTCCAGACTCCATATTGGAAGGGGAAGAAAACACTGTTACTGCTTCCAGGCAGCCTTCCCTGATCTTCCCCTCGTCCCCCTTCCCATCCCTCACAGCTGGGCTGCGTGCCTCCCCTCCCCCTGCCGCTGGGGCCACCTCACCAAATCCTTTCACACCATGCACCTGTACGGTAACCACACATGGGCCTATCGGGCTCCCCTCCAGAGAGCCAGGGTCCCCGAGCCCTACACGCTGCCGGCCACAGAGGACACACTCCACACGGGGGGCCCACCGCTGTCCATCTCTTTGCCTGGAGGATGTCAGCCACTCCTGCAGACCTGATCGTCCATCTGGACAAATGCTTGGCGCTGTGGGGCCTCTCTCGCCAGTCAGGACTGAACTAGACCAGCAGCTCCCAAACCCTCCCTACACTGGAATGTCTCCGGGGGGGGGGGGGGGAAACAGAAGCGTGTATTTTACAAACTCCACAAGGGATCATCAGCCGGACCGAGGGACCACTAACTATGTAACCCAAGGTAGGTTTAGACTTCTGGCACTCTGGGGTTCCAGAACCAGAGCACTGCCGAGCCCATTCAGCAACTAATCGAGACGATGAGCCGTCCAGTCCTACCCGCATCCCTACCTGAGTCCAGTGTGTTGTTCTCTGAAGCTCCCCAGTTTCCCATCCTCGGGGCAGCCCTGGAAGATGATACCACCATAGCCACTTACCCTGGACAGAGCCCGGCTGGCCAGCATCTCGAAGGCCTGTACCACGTTGATGTCATTCTTGGCACTGACTTCAAAGTAGGGGATATCTTTCTCTTTACACCAGCCCTGGGCTACCTCCTGGGGCACCTGAGTGAGGGGAAGAAATGATCACTGTATGTATCACCATGGCCACTGTCATCGTAGCGCCCACTCTCATTACCACCATCGTGTCTCGCCATCCCCACTACTTCTCCCATTTATTGAGAAACTTCCATGTGTCTGAAATTCCACATGTGTTATTTCTTTTTTTTAATTTTTATTTTTTTACCTTTATTTATTTTTGAGAGACAGAGAGAAACAGGGCACAAGTTGGAGAGGGGCAGAGAGAGAATGGGACATAGAATCCGAAGCGGGTTCCGGGCTCCGAGCTGTCGGCACAGAGCCCGATGCGGGGCTCGAACCCATGAACTGTGAGATCATGACCTGAGCCGAAGTCGGACGCTTAACCGACCCGGGAGCCCCTCACATGCGTATTTCTTAACATAAATCTAGGAGGTGGGCTTTAGTGAGCTCTGTTTTCCAGATGAGGAAACTGAGGACTGGAGAATATAAACGTGCTCAGAGTGTGTGGGGTTGAGCAGGATTTGAACACAGGCTCGGCAGAACGAGAGCCCAATGTACTATATGTTGCTTTCCTAAGGCTCCTTCTTCAGTCCCTTTATAAGATGAACATGATAGACACTAGCCGGGGTGGAGGGCTTCCTTCCCCTGGGCTGGCTCACCAGGGCCCATGCCCAGGAGGTCTGTTGCTGAGCAGAGACTCAGGTCCTTGCTAACCCTCCTTCCCCAGGGTAGAGTCCGAGGAACAGTTGATAAGCCAGATACTGTGTTAGATATCTTGTCATCTTCACTCATTCAATCCTCCCAATGACCCTGTGAGATGGGTCTTACCGGCTCAATTTAGAGATCGGAACACTGAGGCTCAGAGAGGTTCAGTGATTTGCCTCAGATCACACAGCTGAGAAAGGCAGAGCTGCACTGCCGTCCAGCTCAGAGCTCCTGTGGCATGGGCACTGCCCTCTGCAGGGCACTGCAGGAGAACGGTACCCTTTCTCCCTCTCCCACTGGACCATTGATTCCTTGAGCTCAGGCTCACGGTCTCCTCAGCTCTTGGCCTGGCAGTGTGGGCCACTCAGTACAGGCAGAATGAGTACATCTCTACCCGAATGCAAACGGCTGATCAGAGTTTGATCGTGCTGGTTTGGAAAACTCCTGAGAGCCCTGGGAGTTACTTCCAAAGACAATTGGAACCATTGACTTTAATCCCTAATGAATTATTTCAGGGAGGAAGAAATGGCCATATATGGAACATTGGCTGTGTTTGGTACTTTGTAGTCATGATTTCATTGTGCTTAAGGGAGCCAGGGTTTTTTTATCCTGAAGAAAGGACATTCTGCCCCTCTCCCAGAAGACAGCACAGCCAGGGGGCAATCAGAGAATGCCTCCCTCCTGCAGGTCCTAAGGATGACTATCTCATTGCGATTAAAGGACGCGTGACTGTCTCAGCTCCCTGGTCTCACGAGTGGCGGCACCGGAGGCTCATGGTGGCCTCCCACAGAGCCTCTATTGACACCAGTATTGCCTGGCATTGGGAGGCTCGCCATGTGAGACTGGAGGGTGTAGCCCCTTAGGTCGACTAAGCAGCCTGCCCTTTGGCGAACTGGCTGACACCTCCATACCCCGTGCCTGGGTTCTGGGGGGAAACCCCAGGCCTTTTAGTCTCGGCCTCTGATCTCCAAGACCTTCCTGCCTTTATGGGGAGGGGTCCAGAATTGGCCAGGACTGCTCCCTTCCATGGAGCACAGATGCCCAAGGCCTGGTGAGCAGGCAAGAAGGTTCACAGCTCAGGAACATTCTGAACTCTTTGGAGGAAGCGTCAAGGGTAACCCACAAATAAGTAAGTATTAGAAATTAACACGCTGTACCTTGACGGGGCCTTAGAAATGCAAAGGGCTTCCTATCTTTTAAAGTCCTTAAGTGTGAGGACTGGACTCAGGCTTTTCACTGTGCCTTCCCCCTGCCCACCCTCCACCCCCACCAGGTGATGAGCATTTTGCTGAGCACATCACTGATGTTCTGGGGTTGCAGTAAAAACCATAGTCAAGTGAAAAGAAGCCAAAGGACTCTGCTTCTCCAGGATGCAGGGAGATCTTTTATACTTCGTGGCACGAGAAGCAGATGCCCGGATTAGTGCCCAAGGTCACCCGGCAACAGAGCTGGGGGGACAAGGCTGCACCTGCAACCCGCTGATCTCCGCTCCCTTTTCTCCTACTGGACAGTGACTGGGCCTGTCTGGTGCCTGGTTGTGACAGATGTTTTATCTCATTTGTCCCCGATCTTTCTCTGTTGGGTTTATATGGAATGATTAAGTCGCGCTCCAAAATGTCAGTTGAGATTATGTTGCAAATTAACATTCTTTTTGGATGCCCCTTCTCCTCTCCCAAACTGAACCCCAGCAAGCGGGCCTGGGAAGAAAGCCACCCAGACAGCGCTTTTCACTATTTGCTTCCAAATCTTGTTACAATTTCATCATTGTTTCAGTCATCTTGTTCTTTATTTATTTATAAAATAATAGCTCTTTATAATTTAGGCTCTGACTGTGGAAATAAACTCAGGGTGCGGTACTTGGGGACTTGGGAAATAGGAAATTTTTGAAAGCTTTCCTTCTGTTAATTTGGCTTTGGGCTGACGATATATACTATTAACATTTTGCTTCTCCTGTTATCTGCTTGTTCATCAGAGGCCAAATGTTTGACAAAACTAGCTCAATTCGCATAATTTTATTTATGATGTCTTTGCATCTCATACGCATTTTAAGCGATCAATTGTATGAATGTTAACATTAGTGTGTCAAATACATCTGAAACCACTACCAAAAATAACTGAGACTTATTTCAGAAAATATAATCCCCATGTTATGAATCAGTGATCAGTCAGAAACTGCCTTCCTGAACATAGAGCAAAGGATTCACATCCTAGTGAATAAATCCCTCATAGCACAGGTATTTGCAGAACTGTTCTTTCTAGCAAACTAGTATTTTTTCACTATTGCCTTCTGTAGAAGGAATAGGGATTTTAAAAAATCAAAGTCAGCAATTTCTTTAAAATCATTCTGGTGAGATATATATATATATATATATATATATATATATATATTTTATTGTTCTAAAACCTACATAAACACAGGATTTGCCATTTTAACTATGCTTAAGTGCACAGTTTGGTGGCATTAAAGCATATTCCCGTTGCTGTGTCGCCATCATTCCCATCCAACTCCAGAACTTTTTACTCATCCTAAATCTAGCAGTAGACTTTTAAACATTTATCTCCTTTTTATTAGGTGAGAAAAACTCCTGTGTTTTCCCAGCTCATCCCTTGGAGAACGTAAGAGGGAAGGTAACGATGGTTTCTGTGGGCTAAGTTTGCCAAATGCTTCATAGCCATCATTTCCTTTAAGTTCCCAGTCACTTCATGGAATCTGTGTCTGGTCTGCACCTCACAGACGAGGACCCTGGAGCTGGCCCAGGGCAAGCACGGACTTGAACCCAGAGAAGGCGCTCCTTCAGATAGCTCTCAGCTAGGCTCGTATGCGCTCACCTCTGTTCAAGTGAGCCCAGAGCATGCCTCCCGGCGGGCCTTCTCTATTCCCCAAGCCCTCTGCTAAGCTGGGGCAAAACAAGGACATTGGAGGGCAGTGGTGTCCTGGCGTCACCTCTCCTCACTCACGGTTCCTCCTGTCTACTTCCCTGCCCTCATTTCATTATTGCTTAGCGTTTTCCCCACCTCTGCTGATGCCTACTCTACCAGTCCCCGTCCCGGGGCTGCCCTGTGGAAAGAAGAACTCCCCTCGCTTCCCTTCTCCAGGGTCCTCTGTCACCTCCCTGTCCTGGCTGAGCCCTGGCTTTTCCTGGAGTCTCTGTTCCCCCTGTCGCCCTCTCCCGTGGGGGCTGTGTCTACACCCTGCTCACCGCAGACCCCAGAGATGGCGATGAGCTTGGCTGGGGCCTCCCTGGTGCCTTCAAATCTCTCTCTTCTTCCTCTCTTTCTGCAGAGCAAAGCTCCTCCCCTGAGGCGTGGATGGTCCCCTCCACCCCTCGTGTTATCACTGGCTCTTTCCATCCTGCTTGTTTCCGTGCTAATCCTGTTGTCTCCACCTCTCAAGGTAGCCTCCCCTGCCCCTCCAACAGAATGCATCCTTTCTCCACTTCAGTCTCTTTTTCCCAGGGCCTGACCCAGGACCTCTGTCAAATATCAGATCTGGTCTCCCATTCGGTGACACAGTCTCCTTCCCTTCCACCTCCACCTGTCCTCACTCCTTCTGTCCTGCCCTTCTGCCTTGGACACTGCAGCTAGCTGCTGTTCCTCCAAACCTTCCCCTGGCTCTCTTCTTTCCTGGGTGGCTTGTCAGTGCCTCCACACCTCTACTCTTCAGCTACTCTCGTCTGGAAGAACCTTAGTCCCAGGTCCCTTGTTCCTGGCTCTCACCCCATACATGGCTGCTGGGGAAAAACAATCCAGACACCAGCTCCAACTCCTGGTCTCCTCCTTCAGCTGAGCCCCTAGGGTCACCCATCTGTTCTTGTCTTTGTCCTTGATTGCTCTCCAGAGTAAATGGCAGAGCTTCACTATGAGTCTTGAGACTTCTACTTGGTCCTCTTTCGCTTCCTGCTCAACAGAAGATGGTGCCTCTGATTTCACTGAGAAAAAGTCAGAACCTCATGCATGCATCCGTCCATCCATCCATCCATCCATCCATCCACCCATCCATCCATCCATCATTCCAAATGATGCCTCAGTTCTATTTCTTTTCTCTTTTTGAACCATTGTGAAAACATAGTTCAAATATGATGGCTCAGTTCCTCATTCCTTTTCTCTATTCGAAACACTAAGACAATCTTGTTCAAATGGTTCTTTTTGGTGTCATTTTAGGTTTGTTCGGCACAAGAGCATCTTTTACAAATTAAGTCTGCCTCTATTGTTTTCTCATTGGTAGGCAATAAGGAAAGAGCTCTAATCAATGCTACTGCAGTGGTAAGTACCTACACGAGTGGGGTCCCTGCAGCCATGGAGCAGACTGCTTGCCATTGCATAGCCAGATAATCCAATATATGCCCATGGTAATAAAAAGACATATTACTACTTTCCCAGAAAATTTACAGATTCAAGAATTGATAACTGTGATCCCCTACCTGACCCTGGGTAGAAATACTGTTTTACAGGTAAATTCAAATTCCACCTGCCTACCGCTGATGCCTTAATTCCTCCACTCCCTGTCTCTAGACAAAATTGCTTTCACTTCTCAAGTCACAGCATGCTATTTCTTGCCTTTGCTCATGCTGTTTCTTCAGCCTGGAACCCACCTCCCCTAGGAAGCCCTTCCTATATTCTGGGTTTGAGTAAATGCCCTTTCCCTGTGGTCGCCAAATATCCAAGGTATATCTCCGTCATTTTATTTACCGTAATGTGTCATAGGCGTTTTTCAAGTGTCTGTATGCACTACTAGGCTGCAACATTCTTAAGTAAGGACTGTGCCTGATTCAGCTCCCTATGTGTGGGACCGACCACAGTGCCTGGCACAGAGTAGGTGCTCACGTAATGTTTGGTGGATGAACGAAAGTATGACTGGTACCTGCCGGTCTGCGAGATCAATCTTGTTTCCCAGCACCACCATGGGGTAGGACGGTTCCATCGGAATCGTTTTGGCCAGGACGTCACCCCGCCAGGTATCCAGTGCTTCAAAAGACTCTAGGTCGGTGACATCGAAAGCCAGGATGCAGCCATCAGAGCCTTTGTAGAATGTGGACACCATGGAGCGAAACCGCTCCTGTCCACCCGTGTCCCAGATCTGGAGGGGAAGAGCAGCCGCCCCATTGGGCTGTGATGAGTGCCTGGAGGTAGGCCCAGCTGGGTGCCATGATGTCAAAGTGTCCTTTTCTGGGCAGGAAGCAGACAGCCTTGGCACAGGTGCTTGTGGTCCTTTCAAGCACGGGCAACTCAACCCTGTTGCCCGTGTTCGTGACAGTATCTTCGCACTGTCATTTAGCAACCCAAGAGCACTTAACATCTGAGCTCTCACATTCCCCCTGGGCCATCAAGACAGGCACAGTTATTCTCACTGTTATTCTCACCTGATAGATTTGGACCCTGGGAATGACTTGCCCAAGGTCACTTACCAACTTTTCCAGTGAACCTGCGACTAAGAATAAGGCCTCCCAACATCTGGATTAGCCCTTCCTCCCCACCCCCGCCCCCCGCCCCAGATCAGGGATCAGCATTTCTTTTTCCTTGAAGGGTCACGTAGTAAATATTTTAGGCTTTGTAGACCTAACTGTCTGTTGCAACTACTCAACTCTGCCTTTGTAGTGCAAAAACAGTCATAGACCATAAGTAAACAAATGGGCATGGCTGTGTTCTAATAAAACTGTATTTGTAAAAACAGGTCGTGGAGCACATCTGGCCCATGAATTGAAGTTTGCTTATCTCTGCTCTAGACCGTTGTAGTTCCTGGTGCACACGGCTGTGCGAGTGGCCATCTAGGGAATGTGGGATGATTTCAGGTACGCGGGCTGAAGAGGGAGAGGCAGAGCAGCTTACCTGTAGCTTCAAAGTTGTGTCATCCAGTATGATAATCTTGGAGAGGATGCTGGCCCCCAGTGTGGTCTGGTAGTCCTCGTAAAATGTCTTGTGCACATACTGGTGGAGGAGGGAGGTCTTTCCCACACTGAAGAAAAAAACCCAAACACATGTGAACAACACACACACACACACACACACACACACGCACACCCGGACTGTTCTCAGAATCTTGCCATGCGCCTCTCGCTGCCACCTCTCTGTGATTCTGAATTTCTAACATTTGCAGTCCAAGGACCACAGTGAGCAGTAAGGGATCAGTGAATGGACTCTAGAAGTAAGGACCAGTCCGGGACGCCTGGGCGGCTCAGTTGGTTAAGTGTCGGACTTCGGCTCAGGTCATGATCTCACGGTTCGTGGGTTCGAGCCCCATGTTGGGCTCTGTGCTGACAGCTCGGAGCCTGGAGCCTGCTTCTGATTCTGTGTCTCCCTCTCTTCCCTTCCCCCGCTCGTGCTCTGTCTCTGTCTCTCTCTCTCTCTCTCTCAAAAATGAATAAACATTAGAAGTAGGGACCAGTCCGAATGAGGAGAGAAGTTTGCGGAGAGTGGAGCGTCCCACAGGTCAGGCCTTTCCTATATTTGACAGAGGTGGGAGGACAGACGGATGCCAAGTGGTTTGTCTAATCCACATAGCTAGTCACTGCAGAGTTAGGGCAGACCTGGGACCAGTAACCAGACATCCCGACTCCCAGCCTCTTTTGCCCATCTCTCCTCCCTGATGCCACTCTGAATCAGAGAGAGACCCATGGCCGGTGGGAAATATGCAGGAGGCCTCACTGCCCTTGGGTAGGGGGCTGCTTCCCAATCCCCACACCCTGAACTGATCTTGGCTTACTCACCCCAGGGCTCCGATGATGATGAGTTTCAGGTCCACCTTCTTCCGGGGATTCATGGAGGGGCTTCGGAGCCTGTAGGGAAACAGAAGTCGTCTGCATGCTGGCCAGAGTCCCGTGTGGCCATTGTCACTGAGGCTGGCCTCTACTTTCCCTTCCTTGATGTGCAGATCACTGCTCTGGGCCCGGGACTCAGGTGGGGCTGTTCTCCAAAGGAGATAGGGGACCAGTAATGCTGACGCCCTCCCTCAGCTTCCCCTCGGGGCCTCCCCAAGGCTGGAAGTGTGGTGGCCCCACAGGACAGGCACATCTCTCACTCTTCAGCATCACCAACCCTGTTCTCGGAGGCAGCCCGGAGCGCCAAGAAGACCGCACGGGGTTGAACAGAGGCCTCGAGGACAGTCAAACCAGCAGCCAGGGGTGGAGAGCAGTGCGGGAAGAGGAGATGGGGGCAGGACAAGGGGTCCATTGTCAGGACTGCCCGAGAGGCTCTGGATGGGAGAGCGCCCCTCCCCCAGCCCGAGGTGTTGCTGCAATTACAGAATCAAAAGGCTCTTCTTTAATGCAGCTGGTGGGGGTATAATTGGTACATGTTTCTGGAAAGCTAGTTGGCAGCAAGTATTGAGAGCCTTAAAAATGTTCCTGCCGTCCACTTCTAGGAATTTGTCCTGGGGAAATAATCTGAGATGCAGGCAAAGATTCTGGTTCAAGAATGTTCTTCACAGTATTATTTATAAACATCCAACAACAAAGAAGTGGTTAAATAAATCATGGCACACAATAGACTATTAACATGGAGTTTTGGAGACTATCATACTAATGTGGGAAAATGCTCATGCCATAGGGTCTAAAAGAAGACAGAAGACACTGCACTGTATATACGATACCATCACATATATGAAAATGAGTTCCTACTTGCATAGAAAAAAGCCTAGGAATAAATATACAACAAACTTAAGTGGTTGATTCTGTGTGGTAGGGAAATTATACAATTTAACCTTTGTTCTCTGTGCTTTTTAGTATGTTCCATTTTTTTTTTCAACGTTTTTTTTTTGTTTTTTTTTTATTTTTGGGACAGAGAGAGACAGAGCATGAACGGGGGAGGCCAGAGAGAGAGGGAAACACAGAATCGGAAACAGGCTCCAGGCTCCGAGCCATCAGCCCAGAGCCTGACGCGGGGCTTGAACTCACGGACCGCGAGATCGTGACCTGGCTGAAGTCGGACGCTTAACCGACTGCGCCACCCAGGCGCCCCTAGTATGTTCCATTTTTAAATAACACACATGTCAAACAGGTATTGTTCCTGTAAGAAATAATTTGTTTCTTTCCTATAAGAAAGAAACATGTATATATGCATGTATGCATTTTACATATACATGTACATATTGATTATTTAAAAAGTTTTTTTTGATGTTTATTCACTTTTGAGAGAGAGAGAGAGAGAATGAGAGTGTGGAAGGGGCAGAGAGAGAGGGAGACACAGAATCTGAAGCAGGCTCCAGGCCCTGAGCTGTCAGCACAGAGCCCGATGCGGGGCTCAAACCCACGAACTGTGAGATCATGACCTGAGCTGAAGTCAGACGCTCAACCAACTGAGCGCCCCATATTATTATTATTTCTCAACAAGCTAAGGCAAAACTGTTGCAGGGGATTGTGCTTAACTGGCTCTTTGGCTCTACCCTTACGTGCACACGTATGTGTATACAGTTCCCAACTCCTGAGTGCTCCAGACTTGGACGGAGCAGGTAGGCATGCTGAGCAAACCTTGATCTGACTCAGCCTGGCTGAGGTGTCAAAAAGGTCAGTTTGAGTTTCCTTAGGGTCCTGGAAAAAGCTCAAAATAAGATGTTCTGAGGCCTTGGTTCTAATTCTCTCATGTTGCCACCGTGTGATGTTGGATCATTTACTTCCCCTCTCTGAGTGTTGGCTTTCCAACTAGAGAATGAGCAAGTTGGGCACCAAAGACTCAAGGTCCCTTCTGGTTGAAAAATACTTTATCAACTGGAGCTCTAACTCACTGGCCACAAGGGCCTTGCCCGGGGGTGCCTAGGCCCCAGGGGCGTAGGGCTGTTAGTGCCCCTCCACGAGCCATGTCGTGGCCCCAGGGTGATTTGAGGCTCGGCTCAGAGATGTTTGTCCGAAGAGCCAGAGCTGGTGTCACTGGACCTTCTGCGGTAACCCAGGAGGGCTGGCTTGGCATGATGGGCAAGACCTCTTCGTGGTAATCCGCGACAGTCCTTCAAAAAATCCCGACACGGTCACTGCATTCCAAAGCCCTGCACTAGACACAAGCACGAGCACAAAAATGGAGCAAATAGGAAACCACCCTAAGGAGTCATCATGGGAGAAGGCACAGGCTGAGTGATTACACCAAAGACAAAGCATAAAGCGTCCCAACAGAGGCACAGAGAAAGTGCTGGGGGAATTCAGGGGTGGGAGAGAAGCCCTGAAGGAAGGAGACATGTGGTTGTGCGGGAGGTGATATTTCAGAGGGAGGGGATGAAGTAATCAAAACCCTGAGAACAGGTGAATGGAGAGGGTGGATGGTTTGGAAGGGTGAAGCGAAGGGTATGGAGATAGGAAAGCAGGGAGAAGAGGTAAGATTTAAGGTGGGTCCTGGAGGTCCGACCAAGGACTCGGTCCTCTCATTCATTCAGCAACCATTCTCTTTGCTCCAGACAGGCAGAGGAAGATAATTCAAGGTATTATCCAGGGCTGGCATTTTGTCTTGGGTGTCACTGCCCACAGGGAAACCAGCTAAGGGAGAAGTGGCTCAGAAGCTTGTGAAAGATACATGTCTTCAAGCATCAGTTACTGCTCAGAAGGGGAGTGGGAGCCATGGTGAGCTCTTTCCTAATGTCTTTGGTACAAGATTCCAACCTAGTTTTAAAAGCCAATGCAGTGCCCTTAGAAAGGGAGTCAGGACCAAAGGGAGGCAGGGACCAGTGGGGAAGGAATCAGCACTGACGGAGTACCTGCAGGGGCTGCTCTGCGTCCTCTGATTGCTTCGAGAACCCTCCCGGTAGCCTTACGAGATGAGTCTTGAGACTCAGAGAAGCCAAGTCATTCATATCTCATCCAAGGCCATACAGGTAGTACAGGGATGAGCCAGCGTTTGCATGGAAGGCCAGAGGAGGCTCCTCTGTGCCACGTTGCCTCCTGACCTCTTGAGTTTGAGCCCATGGAATCTGTGTGCATGGGATCTGGGGTGCTGGGCTCCCGTTTGGTGAGCCCCGACAAAACCCTAGCAGAGTTGGAGGAGATGGAGAGAAAGGTGGCCAAAGTGACAAGAGGTACGAACGGGAGCCGAGGGAACGGGTCTGCGGAACAAGAGCTGTTGTGTGAGGATTGACCACCAAGGTCAAGATTTGGCCAGCTTAGTTGGAGGGGAATGTGTTCACACACAAGCTGCCATGCTGGAGCATAGATGCTCACGCTATCCTCTAACATGTTTTCCGCCCAGCACTGCATAGAGGACTTTGTGAATGTGCAAACAAAACTATGCATATCATTGTGAGGTTAAATGAATGAATACATTATTATAATATGTTTAACGCAGACAATACATTATTATAATATATTTACCGGCCGCGATTAAAGGTTCAAGAGATGTTAGCTCTTGCGGGGGCACTTGCGTGGCTCAGTCGGTTGGGTGTCCGACTTCGGCTCAGATCATGGTCTTGCAGTTCGTGAGTTCCAGTCCCACCTCGAGCTCGCTGCTGTCAGCACAGAGCCGGCTTCAAATCCTCTGTCTCCCTCTCTCTGCCTCTCCCCCACTTGCTCTCTCTCAAAAATGAACAAAAATTAAAAAAAAAAAGAAAGAAATGTTAGCTGTTTTATGACGATTGCTAGCACACAAAACGAGCTTGCCGGACTGACACCATAGGTCTCTATTTTACCACTCAAGAACCGGGTGTCTAGGGGAGTTTAATTGTTTCTCTCTAAAAACACAGCCTAGAAGTGGTAGGACCCGGATTAGGAGCTAGGTTTGGAATCCAGGCCTAACTCCACAGACCACACCCTCACCTGCTCATTCTACTGTCTCTTCCGTAAAACTAGGATGAAGATCACACACCTGCCACCGGGTGCCCCTGTCAGAGAGGCTCCGGGGCTGGGTGGCGTGGGCTTGACATGGGACAGCGTGGCCAACGTGCTTATGAAGGGGAAGTGGGGTGAGGGCGGGGCGGGTAGAGAGTGTGCATATAACAGAGGATCAATATCCACTACCTGGGAAGCTCTCTGCAGATAATCAAAGATAATATACAACATAACAGTGGGCAAGGAATATGAATAAGCAACCCAGAAGTCTTATGAATGAAAAGTCATCAGCTTCGAAAAGATACTCAACCTTACTAATTTTTAGAGACATACAAAGTTTAAAAATACCATTTTTTTTTTACCTCCAGAGAGTGGCACAAATTAAAAGGACTGATGGTGAAATTAAGTGTTGGCAAGTGTATAGGGGAAGCACTAATATGTATTGTTGATAGGCTATGAATAGCACAGCCTTTTTTGGAGGGAAAGTTGACAGTAGCAAAGTTCGATACGCACGGGCCACAGTCTAATTTTAGACATCTACCCTCAGAACGGACCTATGCTCAAACATACCTTTGTACAAAGACGATTGCTGGAGAACATTGTCGTAACCCGAATGTCCATCAATAGGAGGTTCTCTACATAAATTATGATCCATTCAGATTCTGGGATACCAGGTGGCTTTAAAAAGAGTGAAGTGGGGCGCCTGGGTGGCTCAGTCGTTAAGCATCCGACTCTTGATGTCAGCTCAGGTCATGATCTCACGGTTTGTGAGATGGAGACTGCACGGGGCTCTGCGCTGACAGCACGGAGCCTGCTGGGGGTTCTTTCTCCCTCCCGCACTCTCTCAGCCCCTCCCCCACTCGCTCTTCTTCTCTCTCAAAATAAATAAATAAACATGTAAACGATCAAGAAAAACAAAGAGTGGAGTAATGAAGTAGAAAATAAGTGATAATAATTTAAGTAAAAGAGAACATCCCTGAACGTTTTGTACAGCATGATCTCGATTGTGTAAAAGCAAACAACAACCTTGCTTGTGTGACTGCATAGTTAATATCCTATTTGTGCTTGTCCTGCATACACAGAAAGTTGTGGATAGATACACACTAAATGATTAATAGGAGGTAGGGAAAGGTAGATGAGAAGCTAGGGGCTATTGTTTTATTTTATATATGTCTTGTGTTAACATTTGTCACACAAGGCTTAGTCGTTACGTAATGAAACAGTATCAAATGTACTTAAAGAAACTTAACATTTCTTTATTTTTTTTTAATGTTTATTTATTTTTGAGAGAGAGAGAGAGACCGAGAGTGAGAGGGGGAACAGGCTCCAGGCTCTGAGCTGTCAGCACAGAGCCTGACGCCGGGCTTGAACTCGTGAACCACGAGATCATGATCTGAGCCAAAGTTGGACGCTGAATCGACTGAGCCACCCAGGCACCCCCTAAAGTTCCTTTAAAAAGAGCACATGGGTGGATGACAACCCCAAGTCATCTGAGTGTGATGTCCTGACAAGACAAATCACTTTGGGGTCTGGGGCAGGAGAGGGAGGTCATCTCGTACCAGGGAGTGATCATGAGTTTTGGAGTCAGCGTTCTTATTCTACCTCCATACATTTGTGACCTTGGGTGAGTTGCTTGACCTTGGTGAGTCGGCTCCCTCATGGGTGAAGTGGGCATCACTTGTGGCTGTGGCTTATTCTGCAGGGGGGCATGTGTCATTTCTGTTAGCACAAAAGGCTCCTCCAATGGGGGAAGACCCAGATGAATGGTTACTAGTTGCATGGGGGCGGGGCAGAGATCTGATTGGTAGCACCTGCCACTTTCTGTGGGGTAGATACTCCCACCGTGGTGGATTTCAAGCTACCAGTGTGGAGCCTGCTCCAGCATGCGGTAGGAGGAACCCCAAAGATCATCTTCTCCGATCCCCCACCCGGGGCTTGAGCCATCTCGACCTCGTTCATGGAAAGACGGAGCTGGATCTGCTCCCATAGAGCTTCTTCCCTCCACTAGGGGTGGATTTCTCCTGGGGCCACAGAGAACATGCAATCTTCCTCTGCCACATGCCAGCCTTTCTGAGGTTTAATGTCTTCTCCTTGGTGTTTCTTGACTCTTTCTTCTTCCGATCCTTGTGACTCGCCTTGGCCTTGACTCTGAGCTCCCTTTACCCCACTACCACCCTAGTCCCCTTCCCCTGGATGTGCCCTTCCAGCATGCTGCTGCTGCAGACCCCCTACCCCTACTGCAGACTCTCAGAAGGGGAATGATTTGCTGAGGCTACTACTTAAAATAGCCTGGCCCTTGGGTCCCAGGACCCCCTAGGGGTCCCTTGCCCCCTAGCAGCAACAAGGGGGTGTCCAGAACTGTGTCACCGGCAAGGGAAGGCAGCTTGGTGGCAGACACCGGTTGGGCTCACCGAGGAGGCATGTGTAGGTTTCAGACGGTGGCTGAAGTCCCTTCCCACGTCTCTGGGCCCTGCCCTTGGCTGGACTTTGGCCATAGCTGTCTTTTTAAGCCTCCTCCCGCCCACCCAGCTACCTCAGATGCTTCAAACCAGGGCATCCTCTTAGAGCCCAGGCTGAGTCACCACCCTCTACTGTTAAATAACAGTGACAAGCAGGCTTGGAACTCAGGGCCCTGCCTTCAGCCAGCCCCGATCCACCCAGACCAGAATCTGCAGGCGACTCAGCCCCCACTGCATGTGACTAACTCCTCTCCCCTTGTTGCCTGGTAGTCCTTCTAAGACTGGAGCCCTGGTCCTGCCCACCTGCCAAAGTTACGGTGTAGCTCAGTCCCTAGGAGCAAGAAAGCCTGGGTTGATGCCCCTGGGCACGCACACACACAGGCACACGCACCCGTGTGCGCATACACACACACCACCCTAGGGTTTGGGGGCCAGTCTTACACGAGCCCTTGGACTTGGTCTGCTCTCACCATCCTACTTCCCTTCTCTCCCTCCCCCACTGGCCCCAACCAGGACCGAGGTACAATCTTCGGCCTCGCTGGTAAGGCGAGGTGTCATTTCTGCTGACAAGGAAGAAGGATGAGGGAGACCAGTGGGCAGGGCAGATGAGAATCCTGAGGCAGGCAGTCTCCCTGCTTTGCTCCCATCTACCCCACTTTCAGTGCCTCTCCTCCCTGCTACCACGTCTTGGAAAACGACAAATGCATCCACCCTAAAAATAATGGGATTTACAGTCGTGGGAATAAAGTTTGTCTTTGAAAATAAATGATCTATGGAGCACGAAGCTTTATTGCCCTGTGGGAAGGCTCACGACTCTGCCTTGCCCTCCTAAATCCTAGCAGGTCTAGACCTGCTCCCCTCCAGGACGTGTGTCCATAGCTCTGGTTTCAGGAGGCTCAGTGCTCGTGTTCTTTAAGTTCTTTGGAAGTATTAGTCCTGTCTCCCCAAGTAGACTCTCAGTGCCCAGAGGACAAGAAAGTGCCTCCCACCTCTCTATCCCTCCGTAAAGCCTGACCCATGCTGGGAATATTGAATCTTCAATAAACAGTCATTCATTCATCCCCATCTATTCATCCACCTATCCATTCATCCACCTGTCTATCCATCCATGTATCCATCTGTCCATCCATCCATCCAGCATGGGTACTATATGCCTACTATGAGTCCGCACTATGTAGGTCTGAGGGTACAGACAAGTTACTATTTCCATGGGACTTGTGTGGTGGGGCATTGACTGACGAACTCAGAGAAGTTATTTTTATAAATGCACGCTGCCTGGCAATTCTAGGGCACCCTGCAGGTTATAAAATGCCATCACAGTCCAGTGGATTCCTGAGTCAAGAACAGCTAGCTAGTGGCAAGCTGAGACCAGAACCCAGATCTGTCCAACTCTGTTGACTGGCTTGCCTAGCACAGCAGAGCTGTGCCAGGAGACATATTTATGATTTAGGACAAAAGGACACTTTTCTACTCTAGGAGTTTCTCCTTCCCCAATGAGACGCTTTGGCCAACGGGTTCCACCCAAGGAGGTGCCCTGTCGATGTGGCAAGGCGACCTCGGGTGCTGGCTGGCCTTCCTCTGCTGAGCCAGTGGCAGTGTCCTCCCGCTGAGACTGTTGGCCCGTGCAGAGCCGGGAGCCTGGGCCCCAGCAACCCAGGCTGGGCTGGGCTGGGCGGGGAAGTCCCTTCCACCTGGCTCGCTGCCATGCCCTGGGAGTTTCCCTGGTGGGCAGTGGGGTGGGGGGGTTTCGGGTTGGATCTAAGCCCCGCGGCTGCCAGATTCTAAGCCTCATCCCTGCCTCCATTCCCCACCTCCCTCCCCAAACCCAAATACCTCTAGGGCTTGCTGGGACAGACCAAAGAACTGAGAAAAACTTTCAAGGCACTTACGGCTGTGGCTGCTTAGCATCTGGCCTCCCCTGAGGGCAGGCGGGCCGTTCTCTCTCTCGGAGTCTGGGGGTCTCCTCTTAGAGCAAAGGTCTCAGCCGGTTCAGAGGAAAAAGGCTCTGGAGCAGAAGAGCTTATTGAGGCCAAGCTACTTCCTTCTGTTTTCCTCCTCTCCCTCTCGTGCACAGACTTGGGAAAGTTGCAAAAGAGGCTGGGCCGGGTGAGCTCAGCTGTGTGGGTGGAGGGGGTGGGGTGGAATGGGAAGCTTGGCTTCAGAGCTCACTGATTAGGCACCCCTGTGAGAATTGGGTTTCCTGGGAATCTGGCCCCAGGGGAACGAGGAGTGGAAGGTTCGAGGTGTGGAAGTGTGTGGGTCACAGCCTGCAAGGGCACCCCTGTGAGAATTGGGTTTCCTGGGAAGCTGGCCCCAGGGGAACGAGGAGTGGAAGGTTCGAGGCGTGGAAGTGTGCGGGTCACAGCCTGCAAGGCGACACGCAGGTTTGGGGGCACCACGCAAAGCCTCCAGCTGGTTTTCGGGACTTCTGCCTGGGCCGCTGGAGCCCACCCAGTGAAGGGAACCTTTTGTTTGTTGAGGCGTTAGACCCACATGTGCATTAGATTCGGTGCCACCACCAGCCTGGCGGGGAGACGGTCCTCATGCCTTGTTCCGACCCTAATACTGTACACACACCACATCATAGCACACTGCCACCAACTCACACACACACACACACACACACACACACACACACACACCCAGTCTTGTGAGATGGGAGACAAGTCCTGGCATCTCCCCGTCCTCTCGGATGAAAACGTGTGGCTCGGCCTGAAGTTCTTAAGAGACTACAGTGATTGTCAGCAGCGTGAGCATAAGGCTGAGTCTCATATCCCTTTGAGGTGCCTGGAACCATGCCCCGAGTAACAATGGTTGGCAGATAAAAGGGGAATAAAGTGAGGGTTTTTTTTTTTTCTTTTTTGGACATAAAGTGAGTGCAGATGAGCCTGAATGAAATGGGTTACCAGATCCCAAGGGCTCCCCTTAAGGCTTGTAATGCACTGCATTCAGCCCTCCATCCCCATGTTCCTTCTGAGAGGGGCCTTTCCCCCGTGGTGGTCCACTCCCTTAACCACCCTCACTGTCAACAAGCATTTCCTCATGTTTGAGTCTCTGGTGCTGTCTCACGGCTATCGTCTACGTCTGGCTGGTCAGTGGGACCAGACATCCCTCAAGGGCAGAGCGAGTAACCTTGAACCCCATGCTCGGCCACACGCGGTGCCAGGGACAGACCTCGGTAAGGAGGTGTCAGTGAAACAAAAGCTCCAGTTGACCCTCACTCCCCTGCTCTGATTCGCAGGTGCCTGGGAGTGGGGCACGATGATGTCTGTGAGGCGCCCGCTGACCAGGCCGCGCCGAGCTGAAAGAACTCCAGGGCATGTTTTCCTAGAATATTATTCTTTGCTTACTTGGGAGAGGGTGCACCAGCCCACCGTCAGATAACCACTGGTTTGGGACGGCCGATTTGTTTTTAAATTGTCGCCCTTAGAATCGGATCCCCTCCCATATTCTTCTACTTTTCTGAGACCAGGTTTTATTTTATTTATTTTTTAAATGTTTATTTATTCATTTTGAGAGAAAGAGACAGAGACAGAGACAGAGAGAGAATCCCAAGCAAGCTCTGTGCTGTCAGTGAGATCATGAGATTGTGACCTGAGCTGAAATCAAGAGTTGGATGCTTAACTGGCTGAGTCACCCAGGCCCCCCGAGACCAGGTTTTAGATGAATGTGTGTGTGTGTGTGTGTGTGTGTGTGAGAGAGAGAGAGAGAGAGAAGGCGGAATGAGGGAGAGGGAGAGAGAGGGAGAAAATGAATGGGGACAAACCCCTATAGAGCTGTAGAGGCTAACTTGAGCCCCTTGCAGAGAACAGGGAGAAGTCACCAGCCAGGGGTCTGGTGCTGTGGGCACTCTTGGGGAAGGGAAAGGAACTACCCTCGCCTAGTCCTTATAGCCTCTGAACACAGGCCTGAGACTTCTAGTTTTAAGGGGTGTTTGCAGAAGTACCCTTAACACCTTTGAAAGCCCCCCCACCCCTCGCCCCAGGCTTCAGTCCCCATCTCCTCTGTCTGAATGGGTCAAGAGTCAGCGACTTCCCTTCTCTTCCTCTGACACATGCTTTGTGGAAAACGGCAGCCAGCCTCTCCCTCGTGGGGGAGGCCCTGACGCGGCATTCGCGGAACTTCCTTCCTTCTTCCCCTCTTGAATGCATTCATCCAATAATCTGAGTGCGTCCCACCCTTTGGGGGACACAAGGTGGACACTTGCATTAATCAGTGAAATAAGACGGTGCCAATAACGATGTGAGAAATGCAGCTACAGGGTTGTGAGGATTTAGAAGATCTGGAGGAGGAAAAGGAGGGATTGGAAAGAAGGGATTTGAATTGGAGCTTGAAGGATGCACAAGAGACAAACGTGCAGATTGTGATAAGCAGAGGAGCAGGAGCGGGTCAAGTTCCATATGAGAAGTGGCCCGAGGGCGGGGCTCACCCTAGATGGGGGAAGAGGTGCTGACGAGCACAAAAGAGGCTCCGAGCCAGGCCTGACCACCCACAGGACTGAGATTTCAATCTGGTTTTTCATGGCACTGTGTCCACTATCTCTTCACTACAAACTCTACCTGTCATGTTCATGCTTCTGTCCCAGACCACAGCCGTCGTGCCTGGCACATGCTCGGTGCTTGGCCCTGACCCCCATCACTCCACCCAGCCCCAGCCCCTCATCTTCGGGCTTCAGCAATCCTGGAGAAGGCTCATGCTGTTTTCCTGGTCTCACATCCAAGAGCGCTACCACCAGGGGTCAGGGCACCTGCAAGCAGGGCACCAGCGGAGAAGAAGCTGGCACCAGGGCTGGTGGATTCGCAGAGGTTCTGGCTCCCCAGCAGCCTCCTGGAGAGGCCAGGAACACACATGGGAAGTGCAGGGGCTCAGTGCCCACGGGCAAGACTCTGACCGACAGAGCGAAAGAAGAAATCGGCAGACAGTTCACACTCACCTGCCGCCCACCACCTTGTCATGGGACCATTCTGAGCTGTCCCCGGCGCACACGGCCTTGCTCAAGGAGGTGCCCTGGGGAGCCCAGCAACCGCTGCGCTGGCCGCAAATCTGTATCAATTTGGAAAGTCACCTCCTTGCATTTATTTCCCTTCTCTCTCTTCCTCACTTCCCTTTTCCCTCTCTTGCTTCCTTTGAACTGAACTTTCCAATAACATGTTAAAAACAAGCTTCAGACTCAGGAATTTTTTAAAAATTCCCCCTTAGGGAAGGGAACCTAGGCCAAGATAGGGCTCCATAAATATTTGCCGGGTGCATGGATGCGTTGTCGGGCTACTGCTCTGGGTGGACAGGGCAGGATGAGAAACAAAGATAGAAAGAAGTGTTCATTGGAAGAGGTTGGAGATTTGCAAACTGTCTACCTGAAAAGGTCGACATGGGGGTTGTCTCCATACCATGCAGAGGCTCCTCACGTCCTAGGTGAAGGGGATAGAGAGAGGAGAGAGAAGAAGGCTGGAAACAGGACCACATTTAAGACGCAGGAGGGAGAAGAAGATCCCAGGGGGAGGCCTGGCGAGGCAGAGCTGACTTATGTTCACGGAAGCCCCCTAACACCTCCAGGCCACCGCTACAAGGCGCTTCCAGCCCCTGTAGATAGGTGTCGTCATGGAGTATGGTTTAGCCAATGGATAGAACGGTGAACCAGACAGAGTTCCCACCCTCGTGGAACTCAAGTTAAACAGATGAAGAGGAAATGTCCTGCTGGTGCCTTAGCCGCTTTCAGATCCGGCCTGTTGAGTCGTCTCGCAGGATCTGCCTGTCTGGGGACAGAAAGAATGGCCCCGAGGTCCTATGGGCTGTGGGAACCCCGTGTTCTTGAATCGTGCTTCTCTCCCCCTGGGCTCTTCATGTGAGAATTAAACGTTGACAGAAGACAGTGCGATTCAGGGGTTGATCTGTTACAGTGGGTGGTGTTACGTCATAAGCTGGCCAAGTGGTGAAAAAGCAAGAGGCGATGTTGAGGAGTGGAAGCGTGTTATGGTCCTGAGGCCTGGGCCTGTGTGTCTTTTACACACCCAAGGCTGGTGGTCCCGGAGTGAGCTCTCACGTGTCTCTTTACCCTTATTGTCCTCCTGAGCACACGTTCTTCTGGATGAGCGCCCGGCCAAGGCTGCAGAGCCGCGCTCTTGAACTTCACTTAGAGAAGGGATCAGCCTTCCAGGCCCCCGAGACCTCTGACCCCCAGGGCAAGGAAGACGCTCATCTGGTCGCCCTCCTGGAGGGAGACGCGTGTGCCGCACGCACGTGTCCTCAGTTGAGAAAACCTAAGCTGTTGCAAGAGATACACATACCTGGACATCAGGCAGCACAGAGGCAGGGTAGCCGTGGCGGTCTTGAGGACCGAGGACTTGGGGGCTAGCTCTCTGTGAGCCTGCCATGCTCCCAACGTCCGTCTTCCCTGTGGGCCACTCCACACTCAGATTCCCAGGGAAGACAGTCTGATGGGTGCGACTGAGACCTGCGTGCTCCCCTGGAATGCGGGTGGTGATGACAGGAACTCAGATATGCCAGCCCGCCAGGCTCCTGTAGAACAGGAGAGGGACGCTGCTCAGAGGAGGTGATGCCCAGTACAAAAATAGCAGGTTCTCTGGAATCCTCTTAGCAGGGCGTCATTTCCATAGAGGGGCAGACAGGAGGAAGCTGCAACCTTGGACTCGGCAACCACTCACTCTTAGGCAGCAAATGTGTTTCAATTAAAAAAAAAATTTTGTTTAACGTTTATTTATTTTGAGAGACAGACACAGAGTGTGAGAGGGAGTGGGGCAGAGAGAGAGGGAGACATCGAATCCAAAGCAGGATCCAGGCCTGCTGTCGGCACAGAGCCCGACGCGGGGCTCGAACTCATGAACCACAAGATCATGACCTGAGCTGAAGTTGGACGCTTAACCAACGGAGCCACCCAGGCTCTCCGATGTGTTTTAATTTTAAAAGGTAAATATTACCGGGGTGGAGGGGGGACTGAGTAGATTCTACCTTTTGTCCTCACCCTTGCAACATCCTAAACTGACAAATACCTGGGCTTGGGGGAGGGGCATAATTTAGAAGCAGGGGATGAGAGGCGGGAGACACGGATCCCACTGTCACTACTACGTTTGACAAACTGTTTCATTATTTTATACTCCAATTTCCCCATTTAGGAAACAGGGCAATAAAACCTTCTCTGTCTCATGTACAGATTTTTCGCAAGGGTGGAAAACAAAGAGAAGAAAGGGAAGAAAGACGAAAATACCAAAAGCTCCTGGAAGGACCTTAATAAGCCCCAAATCAAATAGGAAAATATGGGTTACAGGTTGAATTGTGTTCGCCCCAAATATATGTTGAAGTCTTAACCCCCGGTGCCTCGGAATGACCTTGTTTGGAAATGGGGTTGTGGAAAATGCAATCAGTTCAGTTGAGATGAGCTCACAGTGGAGTAGGTGGGCTCTTAGGCAATACATCTGGGGTCCTTAGAAGAGACGCAGAGACAGAGACACACAGGAAGAATGCCGGGGGGCAACAGGCAGAGACTGAAGTGTCACCGCTCTGAGACAAAGAACCCCACGGATTGCCAGCCATCACTTGAAGCCAGGAAGAGATGAGGCAGATTCTCCCCTACAGGCTTCAGAGGGAGACTGGCCTTGTTGACGCCTCGATTTTGGATTTCTAGCTTCCAGAACTGCGAGACAATAAATGTCTGTGTTTTAAGCCTCCCAGTTTGTGGTGCTTGCTTATGGCAGCCCCAGTGACCCTTTAACAATTCCCAGGGCACGGTGAAGCTTGGCCAGAGCCCTTGGCCCATCGCTGAGAGGTTTGTGACCTAGTATCGGATATGGGGCATGACATGAGGACCTGAGTTTCAGGGGATAACACTGCTGATGTGACAAGCACAAGGAGCAGAGGTCCGTTTTGGAAAATCCTCTGCAGCTGACAGGGCAAGTAGGTGCATGGCCAGCAGAGTTCAGTCCACACAGACTGAAAGTGTCACTTCTGTCTTGAGAGACAGAACTGTCCCCCTGAGACAGCTCTGTGTGCTCAGAGCAGAACTAGCTTGGGCAGTCTCCGGACTGCTCTCCCTTCCTGCAGGCACAGATTATGCACCATATTCATACTCCAGGCCTCCGGCACGCAGGCTCCTGGACCCACAGGTACCCGGCTGGCACAGGCACGTGCAATACTTTGGGGTAGCCTGCTGCACAGACATCACCCTTAAGGAGACAGCCTGCAGGAATGCTGCCTGCCAGTTGGTCTTTACACGGCCCTTGGGTGCTTTGTTTTAAGAGGAGAAGTCATAAAACCTTTTTACTCTAGGCCCTTCTGCTCTGCCTGAGATTTGCCTCTGTCGAGTGTGGGCCTGGTCCCTGTGTGACGAGCACAGGCACACAAGCTAGTTAAGTGTTTCTGCATAAGCATTATGCCATTGGAGCCTCACAACGAACCCATGAGATAGTTACTGTCACCATGTCCGTTTTACAGATGAAGAAACTGAGGTGCAGAGGTCCCACAACTGGAGTCAAGAATCAAGTCCAGGCCTGTGTGACTCCAAGCCTGTGATGTTCACTGCTCTTTTATCCTGCTTGGATAGTTTATTTGGATCAGGCTGTTCTGAATTAATTCTGAAAGCAATAATTTAGGAAAGAAAGAGAGAAAGAAAGAAAGAAAGAAAGAAAGAGAAAGAAAGAAAGAAAGAAAGAGATAAAAGAAAAACAAAACCAAAAAAGTGTGTGTGTGTGTGTGTGTGTGCATGTGCGTGTGTAGCTGTGATCTACTTTGACCTCATGCTCACAGGGGAAGGAGAGCTAACATTATGAGCTAAGTGCTTCCATCCAGGTAAACTCATTGACTCTTCCCCATAGCACTATGAGGTGGGCATCTCAGAGATACAAAGTGACCAGCCAAGGTCACCAAATTGATCCAGGGCAGGGCACAAATGTGTATCTGACTGTAGGCCTGGTGTGTTTTCCATGACCTCTGTGCCAAAAGCGACAGCCGGGATCTGTCCCACTTGAGGATCTTCGAGTGTCTCACTTAGCACCTGGCACAAAATAAATATTTATGGGATTGGATTGAATTAAACCCAAATGAACCCAATGTTCATTAAGGGAGGATTTGATCATTAAGTGGACACTGTGCAGATGTTACAAGGAAAGAGCTGACTACGTAGAATCTGTTAAAGGAGCAGTTTAGGCACAAGTGTATTCAGAGTGATTCCTTTTTTTGTAGGAAAAAAAATTCCTTCCCTATGGCTATCTCTGTTGTAAATACAAAGGAAAAGTCTGCATCAGACAGCTTCAGATAAAAAATATTACTTATCTTTGAGGGGAAGGGTCACGGAGGACTTTCACATCATTTACAATAAAGGAAACCCTGAAGATACTTGCATTTTGAAAAAAAAAAGAACAAAAGGAAGGAAAAGAAAGACATGTTGTTTTTGGTGACAATAGATCCCACTGGAGTGGGGATGCAGCCAGGATTCACCCTGTCAGCTCCCTCAGCATGGGCCCTGGGGGGAGATGAAAAGGGTTCATTCAGAGCCCCCCCCCCCCATCCTCTCCTTATACTCTGAAATATTTTCTTTTGCAACAACGTATGAGCACATGACCAGGAACGAGGAATCCTTGGGAAAATAGGCCCGGAACATCGCTTTGTGCTGGGGTCAAGTGAAAATTCACAGAAACTAATTTGAAGGGGTACCTGCTGGCCAAGGGTAACATGCTTGGAATATATAAAAAAAAAATGCAGTAAGTTGAAACACATTCACTATTCTGAAAGCCAGTAAACAAGGGGAAAAAGCCAAGTCAGCTTGCCTTTCCTATAGGAGCTGTACCTGATGGTAAGCAAATGGTTTTTTTTTTTTTTAAGTGTGGTTTGCTTAGTGTTTTAAATAGAAGAATGCTAGCTAACAAATACAGGAGGAGAAATAGAATTAGAAAAAAAAAATCTGTTTGGCAGCCCTGATGATAGATAGCGTGGATCTAAGCAATGATCGTCAGTGGTTGCCGAAGCCTTTAGGTAAAATGCTGAAGGAAATCGGTGGTGGGTAGATGAGGCTAACGGCCCCAGAGCCAACTCGTCCATCCAAACATGGTGAACACAGAGGCACCGGGCATTATCTGCCTCCTGCTGGGCGACAACGGGATGTACCCAGCACTATCCATGAAACACTCTCGCCACAAAACCAGGCCTCTAGGGCGAACTGCCATTTTATAGGAAAGGTGGGCTCAGAGAACCACGTTGGGCGACACTTCCCGATTTCACCCCGCACAGTTCAGAGTGTGGTCAACCCTGCACATGAAAAGAGACATAGAGTTCAAATAAATGCCGTTGGTGAACTTTATTTGCATCCTGATACAGACAAATCAGCCATGAAAATGACCCAACATTTCCTAGACAATAGACAACATTTGAACACTGATTGCGTATTTGAGAATAGCAGAAGGATTTATGGGTGAATCGTTGCAGTGATGATTTACGATATGATACCAAGAATTTGCCTCAGAATAATGCAGGTGTGTGGGCTGGAGAGAGGAGGAGAGGTGCTCCAGATACAACAGGCCTGGCTACATGCTGGTGGGTTATGAAAAGTGGCTGGGGTCCACGGGGATTTATCGTGCTATAATCTCTGTTTGGGTACATGTTTGGAGATTTCCAAAAGAAAATGTTAGCAAAAAGCAATACAAAGTATGGGCATACCACTTAATTCTTCCATCATGATGGTGGTGGAGGAGGTGTGGACGTGGGTGTGTGTGAAATGTGTGAAGCGTGTGAGTGGGTGTGTATGTTCTCATGCTCTATTTGGTCCTAATTCAAGCTGTGGCTTTGGAACAATTGCAATGACTTTCTGACAGCTGTGAAGAATGCCCCAACCTCCCAGGCACAGCTGAATTTCTAAAGGGCATCGGGCAAGCAGGCAGGCAGACACATGGGCAAGGCCACTCCTTAGGGGACTGCCGGGGCCAGCCCAACACGGTTATTCCCACGATCAAAGACTGAATAAAACTGTCTAATGAAGACATCACCCAGGATCCAGAGGGGCCCAGCTGGGGGCTGGATGTCAAGACCTTGAAAGCCACTGCTGCAAAAGTCCATTCCATCCACAAAGTCCTGGGGTTGGAAAAAAAGATGTAAGTGACATGTAGGGAGAAAGGGAAGTAGTGCTGCCTGGAGGCTGTACTGTGTGGTAGTGGGGGCGACTGGCCCTGGACCGTTCCATGCGGTCACCGCTTTGGCTGGTTGGTTCTTCCTCCTGCTTCATGAGTCTCTACTTGTTTACTCCACAAAGTGCCTGCATAGTTTCATACATGTGGGCCTGGGCTTCTAAGCTCTACAATTTTGTCAACTGTTCACCTGTTATACACGTCTCCCGCTTCCCCCCCCCCGCCCCCCCACCCCCCGTTTGATAATCAGAAAAAGTGAAACTTTGTTGCCTGACGGGAAGAGCAAAAGATTTGGCTTTAGAAGATGTTGGCTGGAATTCTGCTTTCTTTGTGAACCTCAACTCAATTTTTTAAGGGAGAGATGTTACACTGCTATTTTGTGTTCTGGGAAGAATCCTTTTTTAGGTATAAAGCAAGTAGGCATTCATTTTTCCACGAGAAGGGTATAACTTTCTCCAATCTTATTTTTTTAGTTTGGCAAAGACTTGGGGTCTACCGAGCAGGTGTGGTCTTTCCGACAACCATTTGAGATTTGAGGTTGCTGATGAGGGTAGAGGAAATTCACAGAGGCCTTAAAGCACCTTCTTGAGAAGGTGGGGTGCCGGAGTCCTGAAGGGTGTATAGGCTGATGAATTTGGCACAGTTCAAATGGCTAGCTTATCCTCAGTTTGGGGTTCACAGTGACAGCTCCAGAATCCCTTTGTTGGAGATGCTTAGGGACTTGACATGAAGCTGTTTTCTAAAGCAAAACGTTTGCTTTTTTTAGTAGTGCAGTTGCTGGATTGTAAGGTAGTTCTATTTTTAACTTTTTGAGGAAGCTCCATACAATTTTCCGGAGTGGCTGTACCAGTTTGCATTCTTACCACCAATGCAGAAGGGCTCCCCTTTCTCCACATCCTCGCCAACACCGTTGTTTCTGGTGTTGTTGATGTTAGCCATTCTGACAGGTGGGAGGTGATATCTCATTGTGGTTTTGATTTGTATTTCCCTGTTGATCAGTGATGTTGAGCATCTTTTCATGTGTCAGTTGGCCATCTGGATGTCTTTGGAGAGATGTCTATTCATGTCTTCTGCCCATTTTTTCATTGGGTTATTTGTTTCCTGGGTGTTGAGTTTTAGAAGTTCTTTATGTGTTTTGGATACTAATCCTTTATCAGGTAGGTCATTTGCAAATATCTTCCCCCTTTCTGTAGGTTGCCTTTTAGTTTTCTCGATTGTTTCTTTCACTGCAGAAGCTTTTTTATTTTGACGAGTTCCCAATAGTTTATTTTTGTTTTTCTTTCCCTGACCTTAGGAGACACATCTAGAAATAAGTTGCTAAGGCTGATGTCAAAGAGGTTACTGCCTGTGTTCTCCTCTAGGATTTTTATGCAATTATACTGCTAAGTATTTATCCAAAGAAGACAAAAATACTAATTTAAAGGGATGTATGCACCCCAATGTTTATAGCAGCATTATCTACAATAGCCAAATTATGAAAACAGCCCAAGTGTCCATTGGCTGATGAATGGATAAAGAAAATGTGGAAAATGTAGTGTGTGTATATACATATATATATATTTATGTATATATATATATATATATGAGTGTATATATATGTGTATATATATATTTATAATTGAATATTACTCAGCCATAAAAAGAATGAAATCTTACCATTTGCAATGACATGGATGGAGCTAGAGAGTTTTATGCTAAGTGAAATAAGTCAGAGAAAGACAAATACCATATGATTTCATTCGTATGTGGGATTTAAGAAACAAAACAAATGAGCAAAGGGGGAAAAAAAGAGAGAGAGGCAAACCAAGAAACTATAGAAAACCAACTGATGGTTACCAGAAAGAGGGGAGGTGGGTGGGGAGGTGAGAGAATTAGGTGATGGGGATTAAGGAGGGCACAGGGTACCGTATGGAAGCGTTGAATCATTGTACTCCATAGCTGAAACCAATATTACCCTGTACGTTAACTAACTGGAATTTATTTTTTTAAGTTTTTAAAAAATTTATTTTGAGACAGAGAAGGGGGTGGGGAGAGGCACAGAGAGGGAGAGAAAGAATCCCAAGGAGGCTCCGTGCCGTCGGCGCAGGGCCCGACGCAGGGCTCGAACTCACAAACTGTGAGATCATGACCTGAGCTGAAATCAAGGCTTGGATGCTTAACCAACTGAACCACCCAGGTGCCCCACGAACTGGAATTTAAATAAAAGCCAAAAAAAAAAAAACCCCACCACCTCACATTTGTTTTCACTTGCATTATCTGTTTATATTTGGTGGCTTGGGGAAGCAGTTAATGGAGAACAAGATGTGGGGGTAGGTAAGTCCCCAAAGTCCTCTATACCTTAGCACCTCCATTCTGGTGCAATCACCCAGGTGCTGTGGGTGGCTCTTGGGTAAAGTTAGCGTGTTAGTGTCACCAAAGAACTCCATGTGATGTTGGAAATCTGGGCCAACGGTGGTGTGAAACGATCCCAGACTTCCCCAGGAATTCCCTTTCTACCTCACTCTACCGACTTAGGAATTCACTGCGCAAAAGACACTTTCTTGTTTGAGAAGAATGTTAATCTGAATGTTAGAAGATATAACCTGATTCTGTACTCCCTCTCCACGCAGCTCAAATCTTGAGCCACATAACCTTCCGAGTCTCAGTATCCTCATCTATAGAATGGGATAATAATATCCAGTCTTGCTGGACGTTTGAGGGGATTAAACGTGGTCGGTTGAAAAGTCCTACGTGACAACGCCCGGAAACTTCACTACATGGCTTGTACGAGGCTTGTTTCTGCTTCTCTGCAGGACAGGAAATGAGAGAGAACCAGCCGGCAGCTTTGTCCTTTCTAGAGGGGGCACTGCTGCTTCGGCACAGGGTAAGATGGGAGGGGGGCTCAGGGTAAGTGCAGGCTACCGAAAGAGGAAGTAGCAGACTCCTCGTGGGGAAGGGACGGCCCTGTGACTTGCAGAATAAGGAAACAGTTCTTACCAGCAGGGTGTAGGCAGTCGGTTGGAGGGTGTAGGAGACTCCGTTGATGATGAAGGTGACATCCGGCATGACGTTGAGGTTGGCACACTCCACAGCATACTAAAACACAGCACAGAGGATCCATTTAGAGGCCTCCCACCTCCCAAGAGAGGGCCTAGTTCCCCTGCTCCCGCCTCCCCCCAACCCCGGCAGGCACTGACTTCTCCATCCATGGGCTCTGCCCCAATGGCCTTCTGCAGCTGCTTGATCTTGTCGGAGGGGCCCGTGATGAGGGAAGTCCCTGTGTCCACAATGGCCTGGCAGCCCTCAGAGCAGAACATCACTGTGCCTCCCACCTGGATTCTGAGGGCAAGGAAAATGTCGTGAGCTGCCCTCCCCACTCCCCCACCCCAGATTCCTCCTCCCCAGCCCTGAAGTCTCCCCAGCTGCTCTCATCCTCTACAGGCTCTCAAATATACACTTGGGATTTCCATTTTGACTGTCTTACACATGAGTGTTTCTCAATTTTTCTGTGGCTGATACCCACAGCAGAAATACATGTACTCTCGGACCCAGTACACGCACGCACACACACACAAGAAATAAAACTAAAAAAATGAAACAGTGCTCAACCTTAACATGCGAAGTACACTCTGATATTTTCTATTCTATTCCAGTTCATGAAAAATGTACGTCATGATCCCCTAAAATGAGGTCATGCCTCATAAATGGGTAAGTCCTTACGGTTTGAAAAACCCTCAGTAGACAGTGAACACTGAAGATTTTTGCTGTTTATCCCTCGTGCCAAGCACATGGCCTCACCTCCCCTTGCAGGAGCTTATTCTTGGCTGAATTGAGACTTGCGTTTCTTTGAACTCCTGGATGGTCTAGTCCAGTGCTAGATGTGTGACCGGCCACTGGTCCCACTTCCTTGGTTGCTCCATGCCCAGACACACACACACACACACACACACACGTATGTATGCATGTATGTATGTCAAGACACTGTCAATGTTACCTCCTTCATGAAACCCTTGCTTGAGGAGTTCTTCAGGCAGGAGCTGTCTTGCCCTGTCTGCCAAGGCCACTTTGGTGGCACATCTCATGGACCACAGTCCACCCTCCACTTCACCTGGTGGGGGTTTGTGTGTGTGTCTCATCTTCTGTACACACTCCATGGAGGCAAAATCTGAGTCCAGTTCACACCTGCACCCCCGTGTCACTCGCCCTTTGACCTATGTATTAATTAGCGTTAAATGAGCCCTGAGTAGTTGGCTGAGTGTTCGTATTGACTTGAGGGAGCACCACGCGTGCAAGGAGGGAAGCTGAAACTTGGTACCATGTGCCTGCTGCCCTGGAGACCGAGGCCCCTCTTGCACCCCCGCTCAGCCCCTCCATGCTTCTAGCCCTGCACAACGAGCCCCCAGCATCCTCTCCCAGGGACCAGCACTTTGATTCAGGTCAACTCAATTAACCCAATTTGAGTGGTGCCCATCCTGAGTTCTTCTGTCATACCATAACGAGAATACTCACACATCCAGTGCAATCTGCCAGTAGCCTTGCTTGGTGACCGGGACCCAGTTCAGATTCCCAGAGAAATGGGAGTGGTCATAGCCTCCGAAAATCAGCTCACTCCCCACACCACTTTCTGGGTCACTACATGGAAAGAAAGGCAGGCTGTCAGGGAAGGGCCACTGGAAAACCCCAGGAAAAAGCCTCAGCCAGTGCCCTATTTCTTGGTCTGATCACTCACACCAAGTACCTATAGAGGGGAAATATCAGCCTAGGCTTTGAGACCAGAGTTCCCCACTACTGCAAGTTGATTAGTCTGGATCTTTTCTGGCAAAAGGATAGAAACAGGTCTGTGTAATGATTTGTGAATGTTTTCTTCTTGGATAAAAGGGCTAGGAAGGTGGGAAAGGGAGATGACAGCTCTGGTCATGCAACACTCATGCGGAGCCAAGGCCAAGGCCATCTGAGGGGTGCACACACCATGTGACTTGAGGCACCCCCCAAAGCCTTTTCCCCCAAGTATCTTTCCCACTATTGTTTTGGTGGTGCCTGGTGCCTGGAGCTTCCAGGTTATTCTCTCCATCGTGTTAAGGTGAAGAAGCTAATGTGAATGTAACGTGACTTACTAGAGCTTGAAAACTTATTAATCTTCACCGATGTTGATTTTTCAGATTATGTTCTGGCACCTAACAGGATTCTGGGGAAATAGGACATGAAAATGATTCATTTTCAAGAGGAAATCATCCTCTTACATCTTACATCTCCTTGTGGCCATTTGAGGAAACTGAGGCTCAGGGCTTAAATCCAGATCAGTCAGACTGCAAAGCCTCTGCTATTTCCCATCCTAACATTTGTCTCTCCCAGCTGGAAGGGAGCTGCTCAGGAACCTGTAAGGGAGCAGCAGAGATGTCTGGGCCACCTGCCGTCCCGCTCCCAGCTCTGCCTGGGCTGGTCCCAACTGCAGCCATGCAGTATAATAGAGGAAATTCAAGTCTCTCCACGTAGGAGTGGAGAAAAAGGGAAATGGGCTTACACTAAAGCTGGGTCAGCTCAGACCAGATCTCACTGGGAGGGAGTCAGAAAGGTAAGAAATCTCCTTCCTATGTAGGGATGAAGGTTAGGTGAGCCTTTCCGGATCCCAGGCATGCGAGCCTTATGACCTTTTCCAACTACAGCAAGCAATTTAAAACAATTGTATAAATTGACCATTTAAAACTGTACAGTTCACTGGTGTTCTAGATATTCATATTGTGGCGAGCCGGTCTTCAGAAGCTTTTCATCCTGTGCATGGAAACTCCATACTCCTTGAACAATAACTTTCTATTGCCCACCCCCCTCCGTCCCTCGCACCTGGCAGCCTCCATCTTGGTTTCCGTCTCTCTGAATCTGACCCTGTAGGGAGCTTCATGCAAGTGGAATCATACAGTGCTTGTTTTCTGGCTTATTTCACTTAGCATAATGTCCTCAAGGTTCATCCATTTGTAGCTTGCGTTAGAATTTCCTTCCTTTTTCAGGCTGAGTGATATTCTATTGTATTTTATTAGTCCCTTAACATTTCATTATTTTATTGTCAGCTTACTTTCGAATTTTTTCCTGCATCTTACCACTGGAATCACGCTTCCTGAGGGCAGGGGCTGTCTTCCTTGTTTTATTGTGCTCCTGGTGCCCAGTATCACAGTCAGCACAGAATAGGAGCTTGATAAATATTTATTCATTGCATAAATGAGTACTCAATCCCAGAGATTCCTCATATTAGTTCAGTGTGGTACAATTTACAAGGTGAGGCAAACCCCATTTCCTCAACATCCAGAGAGGGTAAACCCAAGGTCACACAGCTGGTAATAGGTCAAGAAAGAGATCCAAGCCGGGTACTTGACTACTAAGTCTGGTGCTCTTTTGACTGGACCATGTTGTCTCCCTGTAGTCATAACTGACCTTAACCTTGGTGGGCTTGACGGGCCTACCTGCTCATGTACACAGAAAACATGGGCATGTCCACCAGGTTCTGTGCCATCATGTTGTCGAACACCGGGGTCACCCCTCCCACAGCCAAGGAGGGGTATCCCAGGCCCAGAATTCCATCAAACTCTGCGTTCACAAAGGTCTGGCCAGGCTCCGTGACGCTCTCTCCAAACTGCTGGCCGACCACAAGCAGTCCTTCCACCTAATGGGAGAAAACCCGAGAGAAAACTGCATGGGAGATCTTTGGCGAACAATCTCGGATTCCCGGATTCTCCCTCTGGCCTGAACGGAATGTTTCCCCCACCCAACTTTTCTTGATTCAATGGGCACAGTGATTTCACCACATTCTCACAGCCTTATTTTTTTTTATGTAAACTTTTAAAAGTTGAAGTATAATACAGAAATCGTAAGTGGACAGTGCAGAGAATTTTCACAAACTGTACTCGCCCTTGTCAGCAAGCTCCCGAACCGGAAGCCCCTTCATGCACCCTGCAAATCACACACCCTGCAAATCATGGCGCCTTTCCTCAAGAGTAACCCATCTCTTGGTTTCCCCTCCTATACTGCCTTTGCCTCTTCTTGAGTTTTTGTATCAATGGAATCTTATAGGATGAATTCTTGTTTATATGGCTCCTGTCACTCAACATACTAGTGCAGTCTGTTGTAACTTTGCTCATTGTCACTAGTATTCCATGGTATGACTACATCATCATCATCCATTCTACCATTGATGGATATTTGGGTTGTTTTCGGTATTGACTATTGCTAACAGTAATCCTTGTACATGTCTTCTAGTAGACATGTTGGGTTTATGCTTAGGAGAAAACTGCTAGATAACAGGATATGTAAGTGTTTTGCCTGAGTAAATACTGACAATGAGTTTTCCAAAGTGATTGTACCAATTGACATTTCCCATACCAACGTTTGAGAGTCCCAGTTGCTTCAGATTCTCAATGACACTGGATATTACCTATCTTTTCCATTTTAGTCTTTTCGTGGATATGCAGTGGGTTATGTTGTGGTTTTAATTTGTATTTCCTAATACTAATGAAACTGAATATTTCGATATCCTCTTGTGTGAAGCGGGTTATCTGCATTTTTCTTATTGATTGGTAGGAATTTTTTATTCTGGAATCAAGTCCTTTTTTGGATAGATGTATTACAAATATCTTCTTCCAGACTTGGCTGGTGTTTTTCGGTGAGCAGAAGATATGAATTACGGTGTAGTCAAATTTATCATTTTTCCCCTCTTTAATTAGTGGTTTTTGTAACATGTTGCAGAAACTTTTGCCTACCCTAAGG
Source organism: Panthera tigris (assembly GCF_018350195.1). Classification (NCBI taxonomy): domain Eukaryota; kingdom Metazoa; phylum Chordata; class Mammalia; order Carnivora; family Felidae; genus Panthera; species Panthera tigris. The sequence continues at coordinate 44,414,363 of NC_056678.1, forward strand.
TCCTAAAGACATTTTCCTACGTTTTCTTCTAAAAGCTTTCTTATTTCACTTTTCATATTAACACCTACAATGTATCAGAAGGTTTGATGATGTGTGAGATAGGAGCCAAGATTCTTTTGTTTGTTGGTTGGTTATATGGAAATCCAAATGAGCTAGAACCATTTAATAAATACACTGTCATTTCCTCCACTGCACTGCAGTTTCATGTTCAACATAATTCAGAGTAGTTTCTTAATTTTCTCTTTTGTCCCGTTTGTCTATTTGCTTATCTTGTGCCAATACCACATTATCTCAATTACTAGAACTTCATAATAGGTCTTAATATTTATAGTGTGTTTCTTCATCTAGATGGTCTGAGTGTATTACATATCCATATAAATTTTAGAATTAGCTCATCAATTTCTAATAAAAATTGCCATTTTTTTGATTAACAGATCTATTGATCAATTTGAAAAAACTTTGACTTATCTATAATATTGAGTCATGAAATACTGAGTCATTTCAATTTATGTAGATCTTCCTTAGTCTCACTCAATAATGTTTTGTAGTGTATTTAGAATAGAGATCTTGAAACATTTAACAGTTTTGTTAAATTTATGTCTAGGTATTTGATGTTTCTGATGGTGTTATAAATAATGTCATTAAAGATCTATTTTCCAGGGGCGCCCAGGTGGCTTAGTCGGTTAAGTGTCCGACTTTGGCTCAGGTCACGACCTCGTGGTTTGTGAGTTTGAGCCTTGCGTCCGGCTCTGTGCTGACAGCTCAGAGCCTAGAGACCGCTTGGGATTCTGTGTCTCCCTGTCTCTTTGCCTCTTTCCCACTCACTTTCTGTCTCTATCTCTCAAAAAAAAAATAGGTTTTAAAAAATCTATTTTCCATGTTTTCCTGATATATAGAAATTCAAATCATTTTGTTCATTAATCTAGTATTCAGCAACTTTGTTACTTAATTAATAACCCCAATTGTCTGTAGATATTTTTGGATTTTTTACACGTAGAATTTTGTCATATGTGAATAATGACAGTGTAATTTCTTCCTTTATAATCCTAGTACCCTTAGTTTCTTTTTTCTTGTCTTACTGAACTGAGAGTAAGCATCTTGGACTCATTCTTTTTTTTTTTTTCTTTGCCTTAACTCATTCTTGAAAGCCTGCCACCAGGCTTTCTGCCCTGTGCACTGTTTCTCTGTGGATTCCTCTTTGTTGCCTCTCTAGAACTCAGCACACTGAGCAGACTGGCCCACTGCCGTTATCTCAAACAGGAAGTGCTACTCCCTCCTGGCCAGGCTTCCCCCTTTCCCTGGAAGCCAACTCCCTGTTTCCACCTCTTCCAGAGGCCGATCTGAAACTGTTCCCCTAACAGCTCTGCAAAATATTCTGTCCCCCAAGTTTCTGGCCAAAAGACAAAAGAGGAAGGAATTGTACTCACATCGACTTGGTCGGTTCCAATGATTCCAGACAAGCTCCCAGTCCCGTACTGAATGGAGAAATGATTCCCCAGCGCGCTGTATGTGTTGGACTGGGAAGGGTAGAACCTGGCGTGTGTCTCTGGAAAAGCAAGGATGCTGCTGTTGCCTGGGACATCAGCTCACTGCCTCCGTCCCTGCCCTGATACCACAGAGATGCAGGGTCTATTCCCTCAACTCCCAGATTGAGTGGGGGCCTCTAGAAAGGTTGGCCATGGCCCTCCTTAGTTAGTTACTACATTCTCCTCTAGCCACATGTGGTGGCCTAAATGGAGAACAAATAATTGTCCCTGGGAAACGTGATTGCTCACAGTGACCTCATGAGGCACACCAAGATAAGCTTCATGTATCAGGCGCCAGCAGAAGTCTCCGCCAACTAGTATGGGTCAGAGCCTGGTATTCAAAAGAAACTCGGAGATAAATAAATACCGTGCCGGGCAACTACTCTCAATTCCTTGCCTAACCTGTAGACACCCAATTTTGGGGTTTTCTGAGACATTGTGCCTCTAGAATTTATCCAGCACAGACTAAGACATCTTTCCTTAGCTCTTCCCTTTCCGACGCTAACAAAGACGTCTGAGTTACCTCCGGCCAAATAAACCCACCCCTACATTGTGCCCCGTCAGCCCCACCTCTGATATCCTGGGAGGTAGGCCACCAAGCCCTCTTGAAGCAGGTGAATAGTCAGCACTAGAACCCAACCCATCGACCTGCCCAGAAACAGCCATTTGAACGGAACTTTCTCCCACATTCTTTCGGGTGTTCCAAAGGGAGCGAGTCATCATGTGTTCAACGATTTGTATCGACTTTGTATTTTCAGTGGCTGAGCTTTCCCCTATTAATCCGGGTCAGTATGAAAGTTGCTGGCCTGGATAGCAGTCAGATTTTAGCTCTGTCCCTGGCTCAGCCTTGTTTTCACCATAGGTGAAGGTCCCAGGGCGGACTCAGAGGTGGAGAGGGGAAGCTGGTGCAGCCTGGATGGCCAGTTTCTGGAAATCAAGCTCCCTTCCCCCAGAGGGCCAGGCCCTGGCTGCCATTGACCCTGGCCCTACTTACTGCAGGCTGGGCTCGTGCAGTACACGGAAGGGACCCAGAGGTTGGAGGAGCCAGTGTCAAAGATGACGGTGAAGTTCTGCGGTGGAGAGCCAATGGAGATGGAGCCAAAGTATTCTGTCTATGGGGGAGGGAGGGAAGGGAGGAGAGTGTAGGTGGTGGGAAAGGGGAAGGTGCTCACCAGGGGGGCCTATGGAGAGCTCTCTGGGGCCAGAGCCTGGGCTAGCACAGACTGGAGCTTACAGAGCCTCAGGAGTGGCAACAAAAGGGAGAAGGAGCAGAGAAAGGGCTATACGGGAGACGATCAAATCAGCCTCTCCGCACCTGCCTATCTTTAACTTTTGTTTGCATTATTCCTCATAATCACTCTACGAGCAAAGCAGAAGAGGCGGTGATGCCTGTGTTCTGCAATCAGGGAAGGGAAGCCGGTGAAGGTTAAGTCATGTGTCCCAGGACATGCAGCAGGGCCCTTCTGACTGGCATGCTTGCCCTGCTCATCCCTTTTCTTTTGCAGAGAGCTCTACACGGTTGGGCGCACTGGGGCTTGCTCGGTCAAATCCACAGGGACCCAGGGGATCAGTCCCTATGGGTTATCCTAGAGGAGAAATCCACACTGACCTTCGGTGTTGCTGGCCGACACTGGCCATTCCCAAAGGCCAAGCCATCCTCCCACCTCCCCCATCCCCAGCCCCTGCCCCGGGACTCCTCACATCCATGTAGTTGATGAGGGGCTCATTGGCACCCTGGCTCATCGTGCAGGCCTCGGTGTACTGGATCATGTCCAAATTCTGGGATTTCCAGAACTCAGAGAGCTGGCCCCGTGCCCGCAGCTTCTTCCGGAGGGACGGATGCCTCTTGAGGGGCACCCTGAGGACAAAGCCCCGTGTGAGGAGGAGATGCCTTTCTGCCTCTCTCGGACCCTGCCCTCTCCCCACCCCATTTTTCCAGAGGCAAACTGGGAAATGACACAGGAGAAGTTCTGCAAGGCAGCATGCCAGAGTTTGGCCAGAATTGGTGCCCTCTCGGCCCCCGGCCTGTCAGTCTGATCTCTGCCTCCTGGAGATTCTTAGAATCTTAGACTTGAATTGGCCCTCCCTCTCACAGAGCTCTTTGAGATTTTCTAGGAAAATGTTCTGCAATTTTACATGAACCTTGTCAGGGGATGATATAAAAGGGCAGACAAACTATTGGGGGGCAGCCATGGTCAGTCTCTCGATCAAGTACTCGGTCTCGTGAGCTCCACACCAAGTTGCAGGTTCCTGCTCTTTACTAACAAGAGAGGCTCCCTGGGCCTTGGGCAGCAGTTTCTGTCAGAGATGGAGGCAGAGGGCTGGCTTGTCGTGGGCTGGGGGTCAAGGCCAACACAAGATGGCCCTTAGTTTCTTCTCCTCTTCAATTCCCCGTCATCTTTCCTCTCCCAGGGCAGCCCTAGGCTTGAGGGCAGGGAGCTGCCCCAGCTGGACACAGTGCTGGGGACGTGGCCTCACCTGTGGAGTGTTTTTTGAGTCAGTCCCAAGTCCAGGAGCACCAGCAGCAAAAGAACGAGTGTTTTCATCGTGGGCCCAACCAGCAGCTTCTGCCTTGCTCTGTCGTGGCCTTCCTTGCCCCTTCTCTTTTCTTCTCTCCCACAGGCCGGTGGGGACCGAATCTCCTTAACTCTCAGATCTGCCCTGCCCTGCCCAGCCCAGCCTGAGGACCCAATGATAAGGCCTCTTGCGTCAATATCCGGGGCCCGGAACAAACACAGTGCGTTTAACAAGGCGTCTCTGTTCCTCCCCTCAGCCCCTTTCCCTCCTGCAGGGGCGGGCTGGGTCTGGAATGGGACTTGGGGGTCTGTGCACCCTCAAAGAGTAAGAGGACTGTGTAGGTTCAGCTTCTCTGCCAGTTTTTGGGGTCCTACCCTGCTCCCTAGAAACCCTGTATTTATCACTTGAGAGAGCAATGTGCCCCTGGACAGTGGGACCCGTCTACTCACGTGTTACCACTAGTGGCCTGGCTGAGGACTCCCGGGGGGGTGGAACGTCAGTTATCACATTTGGGGCAACTCAAAATATCAATCGGGCTGTTTTCTATGTATTTCCTAATCTCTCCTCACTCCTCCGGGAGCCTCGGGGGCAGCTGACCCTCCCTCAGTCCACTCTGAGGCAGAAACTTGCACTCCTCAAAGCCCCTAGAAAGGGAGATTGGGCTTGTGGGGCTAGTTTTTTGGACCCCAAGAACTTGATGAATCTGGAGCTATGGGGCGGAAAGAGGTTTGGAGAAGAATACAGGGGCGGCCCTGGAAGGGGCCTGGGAGGTACTAGACGCAGTGGGGCTAGGGGTCATGAGTCTGCAGCAGGTGTCTGTATTACTTTGCCGGGACTGCTATAACAACTTAGCACAGATTGGGTGACTTAACAGAAATTTATTTTCTGGTGATTCCGGAGGTTAGACGTCCAAGACTAAGGCATAGCAGGGTTGGTTTTTCCAGAGGCCTCTTTCCTTGACTTGTAGAGATGTCTGCATATTCCCTCTTCACAAGATCTTTCCTCTGTGTGTGTCTGTGTCCTGATTTCCTCTTCTTATAAGTCATATTGGATTAGGACTCATCCTAAAGACCCCATTTTAACACAGTTCCCTCTTTAAAGGCCCTATCTCCAAATACAGTTGCATTCTGAGGTCCTGGAGGTTAAGAACTCATCATAAGAATTTGAGGGGATACAATTCAGCCCATGACAGTGTCCAAAGACAGAAGGGCCCTCAGTCTGTCATGTGGAGTAGGGGGTGGTGGGGTTCAGTGCTCAGTTACCCTAGCGTGCCTAGCTATTGCTATGAACCATCTCCATGGCCACCCCACCTCCTAAACAGAGGGCGGGCTTTATCTCCTTGAGTGAGGATGGAGGGCGGTGAGAAGAGACACCTTCCCCCGGCCATGACCCTGACCTAGGCTTATGGGACGCTCTGAACCAAGGCAGTAGAGGCCAACGCCACCGTCACACTTACCAATACGTCCTACCTCTGGAGTAAAGGCAGAAGACCAGAGTTCAGGTCACCAGTTAAGCCACAGCCAGCAATTTGGCAGGTGTCTTAACTGCTGCTATGAGTTCTGATTTCCATGTCTGAAGCCCAAGAAGCAGACAAAGTTGGGAATGTGGAGCTAAGCTGAGTCCTGCCGTGAGCTCCAAAAGTGTAAAAGGACATCAGAAGGACTTAGGGAACGGCCTGGACCCTTGAAACCCTGATCCCAAGGGAACAAAGCCTCTTTAGCATTTACTCCCGTGACAGTTCTCTTTGACCCCTCATTGGGGAGGGACATCTCTCCCCTACAAGGGCAGCATGAGCCAGAAGTGGCTAGAAGTTGAGATAATTTGTTGTGCTCTGTCATAGTTTGCCTATAACTGTCCAATCACTGGGAAGCTTAGTCTTATTATCTGCCAAATACCCTACATTGTGGAGTTTTAAGGAGGACTCAACACACAAAATAAGGTATGTAGAAGTACTTGAAAAACCATAATGTCATCAGACTAAAGATCTTCACTAGAAAACCCTTGCACTGGAAGACCTTTTCTTGCCATCAGGGCAAGCTCACTTTCACAGCAGATGAGGACACTGAGGTGCGGAGGGGCAGAGTGACAAGCCCGAGAGCACGTGGTCCCTTTAGTGGCAGAGCTAAGGTTAAGACCCAGGCTTCCTGACTTCCAGTCCAGGGATCTTTCTGCCCCAGAATTATCATCATTATTACTGAACGGTTGGCCTGAGCATAGCTGTACCCCTCCCCCGTCGCCTCTCTTCCAGGCCAGTCCCCACCTCCCGCTGGCCTCTGTTTATTGTGAGTGGAGGGTTCGGCTGGCTCAGACTGGAAAACAAGCTGGTTGGTCTGTGCTGTGGGCCACCTGGCCCCTGACTGGATCAGAGACATCCTGGATTGTCTGCAAGGAGCTGTGGGGTCTGGCTAGGTTTTGGAAATTTCGAGACAGGCTAGAGGCAGGACTATGAGGATGTTTGTCAGAACGAATGGGGTCTGTTCTCTCTGGGAACAACAGGAAACTCACCTGCCCTGGTTGCAGATTACTGGATCCTCATGCTGGAACCAAACATCGCTGTGGACCATTTGGGAACAAAAGCCCTTGGACACGTGCATGATGGTGTGTGTGCGCGCGCGTGTGTATGTGTGTCCTTTAAGGAAAGAGAGGGAAGAGGATTTGGGGTGAAATGGTATCATGTGGGCAAAAACCAGGACATAGCATGAGCGATGATCCCATCCTTCCGCACTGGGAGAGGGTCTCTGGGAAGAGAGAGACCCTCAGGGGTGTGGATTGGAGGCTGGTCCGATGCAGGGTTTTGTCTGTTTCCAGAGCATTTGAAAGCTCTTGGCGTGAGCCTATCCAATCAGCTTCTCCTTTCTGGAGCTTCAGCTTCAGAAGATAAATTAGTAATGAGGACGGTTGCTCAGTGCTCCATGGAACCAGCTTCACCAGGGCTCCAGAGACAGTGTCCGTGTAAGACACAAGCAGCTGCTTCTCCTTCATGCTCAACTGGCTCCTGATCGCAGGGGAGCCAACAAGCTGGGACGCTCTCGGTCCTGGCTCTGGCCACCTCACCAGCGCCGCGTGAATGTGACCAACTGGAAAATGTCCCAACCTCCTTTCTGCTTGAAGCTGATGGATGAAGGAAAGTCTACTGTGCTTTGCGTGGTAGGGTAGAAAGAGGGCTGGGATGGGACGCCTGGATCTAGTCTTGGCTTTGCCACTAACTGGCCATATGACCTTGGATAAATCGCTTTTCTCTGAATCTAGTTTCCTTGTCTGTACGATGAAAAGGGTGGGTTGGGTAATAATAACAAGGAACATTTTGAGGGCATAGACTATGTGCCAGGCTCTGAGTGAAGGACCTTAGAAACATTAGCTATTCTACCTTCACACCCATCCTAACAGGCAGGTATTATTTTAAAGCCCATTTTACAGATGAGATCATTGAGGCACAGAGAGTTTAAGCCACTTGCACAAGGTGCTGTAACCAGGATTCAAACCCAGGTTTGCCTGACTGTAAAGTCGATGATCTGTATTGGGTAATCTCGAGGGTCTGACATTCGAGAATTTCTTCCTGGAAGAGAAAGACCGAGAGAGAGGGTGGGAAGGAGGAGTGGGGAAGAGGGGGGAGAGAAAATAATTTCCTGCGTGATGGAAAATTTGAGGCCTTTTAATTGTAAGAAGAGAGCAGGGTGTGTGCAGGGTGGAGGGTGGTGGTGAGTTGCTGTGCGATGAGAAATCTTGCACATATTTCTTGCAAATATTTTCTGCTTTGCCTGCAAGGAGCCTCTCAGCAAGGATCATTACAGGTGCAAAAATCCCCCCCGCCCCATGCACCCTTCTGCTAGTTCCCCATGACCCAGACACTGAATTCTGAAAACTTCAAGTTTAAAGTGACAGATCCATTTGCTAATTGCTGAAACAAGAGCTCCTGGCACAAAGGTTTGCTTTTCCCAGGGGCCTGATCCGCTTTGGGTTGGTAATGCCTCTTGTTTTCATGCAACCGGAAAAAAGAAGGATCTGATGTGTCCAGCATCTCGCCACGTCAGGAATCCGGTGAGCGTGAGTCATTTCCAAAACCATTGTCAACCCTATTCTGGGAAGGTGCCCTTCAGACCAGAAAGTATTGCAGTTCAGCCAGCAGAGGACACAGGCATTGGGAAGGTTTCTGACTTGAATACTGCCTGTGTGTGCAGGTGCCCTTGTCCCCCGACCTGTAAGCCTGAAGAGCGGTTCATGCCTTGGGCTTGCCAGAGAGCAGGACTGCACACTGACAGCACGAGTTTCCGTGCTTGTTACTCATCCCAGGCTTTGAAAGCAGACAAAGCAGGGTCTGGAGTCCAACCCCACCACTTAGGTAGATGTGCGATACGGGGTTTGTTGTGGACCATCAGGTTCCTCTCCCGTAGAAAAGGAACAGTGGTGTCCTCACAGGGTGATGTGAGGACTCCATGAGACCATCCTCGGGAGGAGTGCTTTCTATGTCCTGCCCATCCCAGCACCTGACACCCAGTTAGCACTTAGCACTGGTGCCCTGGCTAAACCACATAGACCGGGGCAGGTGCCCGACATGGACTGGTGCCCACTGTATGCCATAAGCCGCTCTACATGCTTGAAATATCCTCACTCATGAAATTCTCTCAACAACCTTATGAGGTAAATAGTCCCAGAGAGGTAAAAGAATTTGTCCAAGGTCAAACAGCTGGTAATGATGGAACTGGGCTCGAACCCAAAGAGTCTCCCGATGAGTCTGTGATCCTTTTACAACTGTCGCTGCCATCTGTAGTCTATACATATGTATTCACTGGCTGAAATACATTGTGGATCCCATCCACCCTTTTGTGTCTTTTAACGGTTCAGGAAAGCTATCAAGGCTTCTGCCTGCCTTCAGTTCTTTCTGTGTGATCAGGGACTTAACCATTTAAAGGCTAGGAAATGAAAATGCCCTCTGACTCTTAGTTTCTTTATCTGTAAAAAGGAATTTGTTGGGAAGACTAATAAAAGCATGTGTGAAAATGCATGATGCACAGTGAGTGTGCAATGAATACCTGATTAAAATTTCATTGTAAGTGGAAGAGAGATTATACTTAAGCAGTTGTAACAGAAATCTGATGCCTTTCCTTCATTACCTCTGTGGGTTTTCGTTTTCAGGCTTCTAGTGGCCGGGTTCTCACCTGAGAAATGCTGTTTTCTTTAATCTTTTCCTTCGGGGTCCAGCATGCTGGACTTGGAAACACGTCCATCCTGGAACTTCCGTGAGCATCTTGAGAGTAGGATCTAGGCTGTGGCTGAATAGGGAAAAGTCACAGCTTTAATATCGGACTCGTATGTTTTTTAATGTTTATTTATTTTTGAGAGAGAGAGAGAGAGAGTGAGCACAAGCAGGGGAGGGGCAGAGTGTGAGAGAGAGAGGGAGACATAACCCAAAGCAGGCTCCAGGCTCCAAGCTGTCAGCTCTGATCCCGATGCAGGGGCTGAAACTCACAAACTGTGAGGTCATGACCTGCAGCGAAATCAGATGCTTAACTGACTGAGCCACCCAGATGCCCTTTGGAATCTTTTTAAAGTAAGTTTGTCTGCATTCTCAAAATGTGTTGTCTTGTTCCTGGTCCATTAAATGCCTTGGAAACCCACAGGAGGAAAGTACATACTAAAGATGCAACTAAGATTGTGTCTATTCCAGGACTGAGATACTTGCCTGAGGGTCCTTTCTGGCTTAACACACTTCCCTGACCTGAGCGCCTCCAAAGGGAGCCCCGTTTCTGAAGTCTTGGAAAACACTGTTCATTTACTCATAACAATCAGGACACTTAGTCTCAATGAATTTTTTCAGAGACAAGAAATCCAAGCTTTCAAGAGAGTTTCCCCTCCTGCCCTCCCCCCCATCCCCGGGCAAGAAGCGAGTACAGGAAACGGAGGGCCTTCCACACCAAACTCTCACATGGATGCCTTCACTGGGGTGGTTGTGACAAGAGGTGGCAGTGGTTGGGATGTGGGGGAGATGGAACACCAGGAAAGCAGTGGTGAGCTTAGATTTGTTCCAGAGACAGAACCCACATGCCGTGGTACTGAATTAGATGTGGACAAAGAAAGGAGGGATCAAGAATGACTCCTGGAATTTAGACAACCTTAGTCTTGTGCAAAATGGTGTTGGGTCCATGTTATTTATTCATCAAGCGTGGTTGGTGATGAGAAAGTTTGAAAATAGGTGTCAGGAAGACTAGCTAAGTAATTACGGTACCTCTGGAGATGGAATGCTGTGGGACCATGACAAAATAATAAAAGAGCTCCAAAGAAGAACATCGAGTATAGATAGCTGGGTTAAAAAGCATGTAACATCACATATGGTATGCTACCATTTGCATAAAATAAAGGGGGGGGAGAATATTTATAGTCCCATCTGCTTACGCATGCAGAAAATATCTCTGGTGGGATATACCAAGAAACTGGTAGCTTCGGGAAGGGAACCAGGTGGGTGGGGCAGGGGGGAGGCTTGTTGTACGCCATTTTGTACTTTCTGAATTTTGAGTCATTGACTATATTACTTTATGAATTTTCATGGGACTGTATCCCTTTATTGGCTTTCTATTGCTGCTATAGAAAATTACCACAAATGCAGTGGTTTAAAACAATGCAAATTTATGATCTCATAGCTCTGGAGGTTAGAGGATTGACCTGGGTCTCACCGAGTTCAAATAAAGGTGTCAGCAGGGCTACACTCCTCTCTGGATGCTCTAGAGGAAAATCTGTTTCCTTGCCTTTTCCAGCTTCTAGAGGCTGCCACATCCCTTGGGTTGTGGCCCCTTCCTCCATCTTCAAAGCCAGCAAAGTTGCATGTCTCTGGCCCTTCTTCCATAGTCTCATCCCCCTCTGACTACAGCCAAGAAGAGTTATCTTTTAAGCACGCATGCGATTAGATCTAGCCCCCTCATCCCCAGGTAATCTAGGATAATCTCCTCATCTTAAAGTCCTTGATTTCATCCAGTGTGCAAAGTCCCTTTAGCCATGTGATTAACATAGTCACAGATTCAAGGGATTGGAATGCGGACATCCTTGGGGGCCACTATTCTGCCTACCCCAATTACCTATTCTAAAAAGTTTTTAATGCAAAAAAAATAATAATGACTCCTAAACTTTTGGTATGAGCTATTGGTGGGAAGGGATAATGGTGTTCTTTACTGAGCACAGGATCAGGGGGGCAGACACAGGTTGGGGGAGGTGGAGAATCAAGGTCTGTTTTGAACAGATTCTTTTGAGATACCAGTAGACTTTCCAGGGGTGATATCAGACTGACACTTGAGTTTGTGGGTCTTGTGCTCTCATAAGAATGGTTGAGGCTGAAGATATAAATGTGGGAGACACCAACATACAGAAAGTGGTTAAAACCTTGAAACTGGCTGAGAACACTCAGGGAGAGGATGGGGATGGAGAGGAGCAGAAACCCCAGGACTGTGGTCTGAAGCCCGTAGGTAGGTGGAGGAGGAAGAATGAGCAAAAGAAGCCAAAAAGGAACCTGGGGGGGGATGTGGGAAAACCATGTTACCTCCTCCTGGAGATCCCTCAGCCACCCAGATCGAAAGAGCCACCACCTCGCTCCGTTTTTCTCCATCACACTCCCTTGCCCACTTTGCAAGGATGAGTGCAATCTGTGATTCTCTTTTTTTGTGTGTTTACTGCCTGTGTCCCCACTATGTTGTGAGCAGAGCTCTGGTGGTCTGGATCATTGTTGTGTCCCCAGCACCTAGCCCAGTGCCTGGCTCAGAGTAGGCATTCAAGTATTTGTTAAATGAATGAGTGAAGGAAAACAAACTTAACCCTTCTACCCCCAATCCATAAATAATGAAGTCAAAGAAGAAAACGGCACAGGTCTTTTGATCCTCCAGTGACCATGTCCCATAGATAAGTTTCCACAGGAGTTGTCTACAGAGTGTGCTTTTAAAAGCACCAGGAAAACACCTCTATTCCCTGGTGTCACCATTGTTCACTTATCTCCTAGAGTGAGGCATCACCCTCTTAGCATAGTGCCTTGCCCCTAGTAAGCTCTCAATGGATCTTAATAAGCTATTCTTGTTATTTGGGCTTTTAAAAATGCAAACAACCCTGGGAAAGATGGCCACGGAGGCATGAACTCCTTAGTAGTATGAATTCGTTTCTCAGCCGGAATAGTTAAAGAAGGACTCTAGGGTGGGCGGGGTGCAGATGCACAAAGGGAGAAAGTGTTCCAACAAAAATGCTAGGGAATCTACAGCAAATCTCAGTTTGTGGTTTTGCTGAGGCCCACACCTGCACGGCATGAGGATTGCTCTGCCAGCCGCATCAGCCACTGGCTTCTCATTTCGGGGGGTGTGAGGCTCCCTCTGAGCCCAGCCGGGCAGTGGAGGAAATGAAGAGACTCTCAAGGGAGGGGCGAAGGAGAGAGGATGGGGTAGGGTGGAGAGCAGCCACCCTGAGAGCAGCTGCCTCTGCAAGACGGCGGGCTCCTCCCGCTGCTGGAGCTGCTCCTCCAGGAGTCAGGTAAGTGGTTCCGTGGGCGCTGCGAGTTCGCTTTCAGTTCCTCTCCTATTTGTCTGGAATCCGGGAGCACCTGCTATAGAGTGGGCACTCTGTGGCTTAAAGGGATTAGAGCAAGGCACCCCCACCTTTCCTTAAACTGTACACACATCTTCAATCCCTAAATCGGAGCACAAGCTGACAACTATGTGTGCAGATAATGGAGAGGAGTCATGTCCTTGTGGCTGGAGTCTGGCTAAAGGCTTATAGGAAAAGGACTGAGCTGCAGATTAGTGCTTTATGATGAGCAGTTTGGGAACCGGCAGACAAATGTGTATTGTTGGGACTGTATATGTCCATCTGTCCTAGATTCCAAACTAGACAGTGAGGACATGAGGGCAGGAGCCATGCTCTAGTCTAGACTTTTTGGTCCCCCAAACCCTGCACAGTGGTTGGTACATGGGGATTTGTCTACACCTGCCTGGTCCAATACGGTGAATACCTGAAATGTGGCTAGTCCAAGTTGAGATGCGTCGTGGCTATAAAATGCATACTGACCTCGAGGACTTGATAGGAAATGAGAACAAAAAATATCTCAATAGTTTTTACATCAGTATAGGTTGAAATAATCATTTTTTGGGTGTATCGGGTTAAATAAGAAAAAAAAATATTTTTAATGTTTATGTATTTTTGAGAGAGAGAAAGACTGAGAGATGGAGAGACAGAGAGACAGAGATAGAATCCGAAGCAGGCTCCAGGCTCTGAGCTGTTAGCACAGAGCCCGACATGGGGCTCGAACTCACGAACCGCGAGATCGTGACCTGAGCCAAAGTCAGATGCTTAATTGACTGAGCCACCCAGGAGCCCCAAATAAAATATATTATTAAGATTAATGTCATCTGTTTCTTTTTGCTTTTTAAAATGTGGCTACTACAACATTTTGAATTACACGTGCAGCTTGCATTACATTTCTCTTGGACATCTCTGGTCTGGACTACCCTGACCTTTGCTCGACCCCTTCCCTCTCTCTTCAGCTCTCTGATCAGACTATAGAGGTGCCTTCACCTGGGAAACCTCTGGGCATATAAACAAAGGCCTCAGACTCTTTTATTGGCCAGAGTAAGATCTCCTGTGTATTTTATATTTGTTGAATCAAGGTTTACACCTTAGCAAGTGTGCTGCTCATACAATGTAACCTATAACCATACCCGTCGTTCTAAGGTAAAGGAATTCAGATTACAGCAAGTAGGAGGGGGACTAACTTTTATTAAGCACCAGCCTCACAAATGTTTTCTCCTTTAAATTTATTTTCATGCCAGCTCTGCGAGGTAGGCATTATTTACTTTCTCAGACAAAAGAAACTGAGGCTCAGAGGGCTCCGATAACTTGGCCAAGATCACCTGCCTAGTGAGAGGCACGGGGTCAGGACTTGAAAACTGGTGTGCCTGGTTCAGAAGGCAAGTTTTCCCCCGACGACTGGCATGTGGCTTCATTTTTGCATATTTGAAATAGAGCCTAAGGGGTTCCCCACGTATCTGGAGGCTTCTATTTTGTCTGCACAGGAAAGGAGCTCATTAGGGAGATGCGGGGTTTCTTTTTTATCACTGATTTTCTAGATCGTGCAAGGAACAAGTCCAGGGCTGGTTCTCAGAACACCTGGGGACATTCTCGTCCTGGCGTGGCCCCAACACAACTAAGTGACCTAGGATACGTGGCTTCCAACTCTGGAAACAAAGAGGACCTTTACCGGTTGTGATTCCAAACCTGCTGTCTGGGAAAACAAACTGAGGCCCCTCTTGTTGCTTAATCCCTAACGGGTTATGCCTAAAGTTGAGGACTTTTTTTTCTAAATCGATAATTTTTTTCTTTTTTAACACTCTGTGAATCTGTTGGTTCCTTATGTCAAGATTTCTGTTGAGTGTGATGAAAACGAAATTCCAGATAAGGGAATCCACGTTGTGTGGGTGGGCAGGAAACCTCAAGTTCATTTTCAAGGATTAGGGGGCTTTTGAGGACTGCCCATGTGGTTAGTATTTTCCAGAGCTGTTTCATACATACCGCTGCACGTCTTGGAAATTTCGATCTGGTATCATTGCTCTAATGACTAGAAATCCTCGTTATCTATTTAGCAGATGGGAGAAGCATGCCAAGTCTCTCCATAAGCCTGCTTATTAATCCTCTCTGAAAAGCCGGTTTGTAAGAGTGACATCAAAGCGGGGACGCCCCAGGAGTGCTCTTTTTGGGACTCTGACAGCCTGTCCCCTTGCTGAGTCTGAATGTAAAGAGCAAGCTGTAGCTCTGATTACTTGACAGGCCGTCAGGCTCCCTAAGCATTCCCCGTCCCCAGCTCAGACCCAACTCAAGCCTGTTTATCCAATGCGTGCTGATTGCTGCGGACAAGGCCTACGAAGATGAATTTTCCGGATGAGTTGCCATTTCTTGTTCCTGATCTCTGGAGGGTAAATCTAAGTGGCCTACAGTAGTTAGTTCTTCTAAACAGATTTCAGGGTGAATAGTGATTTGTATCTATCCAACTTGGCACAGCCATAAATTAATTCACCGTCAGATTTTGAGGCCCTGATGTTAAAAGAAATGGGTCAGGGAATGTACCCCTAATCTAAATCCCTTTGAAACTTTGTTTTGGGCTCAAACTTTGTTCTGGGTTTTGTGAGGGGGGTGGGGGGAAGGGACAGACAGAACCGTTAGTAAGGTTTTGAAAACCTGCTTCTCCTTTGTTGTTATTAATTCCTTCATGAATTGAATTTTATGAGATCATGGTCTGTATGATACTGAGCATTTGGCATTATTTTAAAGTTGTGTGTCTATCTACACACACGCTTTGTAACCCTCTTGCTCGGCCCTTTTTACTGAATTCTGTCCTGTCTCATTTCCCTGACATTTCCGGCAATGAGTTCTGTCAACTTCTACTTATCTGAAAATACACTTATTTTATTTTCCTGTTTGAGGAATATTATCACCCGTTATGGAACGTTTTTTATTGAAGGGGCGGCTGGGTGGCTCAGTCGGTTAAGTGTCTGACTTTGGCTCAGGTCATGATCTCGCAGTTCTTGGGTTCGAGCCCCAAGTCAGGCTCTGAGCTGTCGGCACAGAGCCTGGAGCCTGCTTTGGATTCTCTCCCTCTCTCTCTGCCCCTCCCCTGCTCACACTCTGTCTCTGTCTCAGAAATAAATAAACATTTACAAAAAAAATTTTTTTAAAGAATTTTTTTTTAAATTTTTTTAACGTTTATTTATTTTTGAGACAGAGAGAGACAGAGCATGAACAGGGGAGGAGCAGAGAGAGAGGGAGACACAGAATCCGAAACAGGCTCCAGGCTCTGAGCTGTCAGCACAGAGCCCGACGCGGGGCTCGAACTCACGGACCGCGAGATCGTGACCTGAGCCGAAGTCGGACGCTTAACCGACCGAGCCACCCAGGCACCCCGAGAATGTTTCTTATTGAAATGTAGTTGACATACAGTTATGTTAGCTTCAGGTATGCAACATAATGATTCAACAATTCTACACATTACTCGGTGCTCACCGTGATGATGATGGAGTCACCACCTGTCAGCAAAGAGCACTGTTATAATCTCATTGACTATTTCTTGTGCTTCACTTCTAATCTTCTGCAACTGGGAGTTCATACATCTATTTCACCCATCCCTCAACCCCCTCCCCTTTGGCAACCACCAATTTGTTCTCTGTATTTAAGAGTCTGTTGTGTGGTTTGGTTTTTTTTTTGCCTCTTTTTTCTCTGATCATTTGTTTCCTTTCTTAAATTCCACATATGAGTGAAATCATATGGAATTTGTCTCTCTCTGACTTATTTCACTTACCGTTATACTCTCTGAGTCCATTTGTGTTGTTGAAAATGGCAAGATCTCATTTCTCATGGTTGAGTAATATTCCATCGTATGTATATACCACATCTTCTTTATCCATTCGTCTATAGATTGATACTTGGGTTGTTTCCATAACTTTGCTATTGTAAATGCTGCAATAAACATAGGGGTGCGTGTATCTTTTTGATACATTGTTTTCATTTTCTTTGGACAAATACTCAGTACTGGAATTACTGAGTCGTATGATATTTATATTTTTAATTTTTTTGAGAAAGCTCCATACTGTCTTCCACAGTGGCTGTACCACTTTGCATTTCCATCAACAGTGCAAGTGGGTTCTCTTTTCTCTACATCCTCACCGACACTTGCTTTTTCTTGTCTTTCAGATTCTAGCCATTCTGACAGGTTTAAAGTGATATCTCGTTGTGGTTTTGATTTGCATTTCCCTCATGATTAGCGACATTAGGCATCTTTTCATGTGTCTGTTGGCAACCTGTATGTTTTCTGTGGAAAAAGGTCTGTTCAGATCCTCTGCCCATTTTCAATCAGATTATTTTCTTTCTTTCTGCTGCTGTCGAGTTGTAGAAATTCTTTATATATTCTGGATATTAACTCCTTATCAGATACGTCATTTGCAAATACCTTCTCCTATTCAGTAGCTTGTCTTTTTGTTTTGTCGATGGTTTCCTCTGGTGTGTGAAAGCTTTTAATTTTGGTGTAGTTCCAATAATCTATTTTTGCCTTTGTTTCCTTTGCCTAAAGAGACATATCTAGAAAAATGACTCTACAGCTGATGTCAAAGAAATTATTGCCTGAGTTCTCCTCTAGAAGTTTCATGGTTTCGGGTCTTACATTTAGGTCTTTAATCCACTTTGAATTTATTTTTGTGTGTGGTGTAAGAAAGTGGTCCAGTTTCATTCTTTTGCATGTTGCTGTCCAGTTTTCCCAACACCATTTGTTGAAGAGACTTCCCCATTGTAGAGTCTTACCTCCTTTGTCTTAAATTAATTGACCATACAAGATTGGTTTATTTCTCGACTCTGCATTCTCTTCCACTGTCTGTTTTTGTGCCGGTACCACACTGTTTTGATTATTACAGCTTTGTGGTACCTCTTGAAGTTTGGGATTGTGATGCCTCCAGCTCCATTCTTCTTTCTCAAGATTGCTTTGGCTATTTGGGGTTTTGAAAAACTGTTTTCTTTTCTTTTTAAAAAACTGTTTCTTTTCTTTAAAAAAAAACTGTTTTCTTTTCTTTTACATTTATTTATTTTTGAGAGACAGAGAGCATGAGTAGGGGAGGGAGAGGGGCAGAGGGAGAAGGAGACACAGAACCCGAAGCAGGTTCTCACGAACCATGAGATCATGACCTGAGCCAAAGTTGGATGCTTAACCCACTGAGGAACCCAGGCGCCCCTTGAAAAACTGTTTCTTAAGTGTGCTTATTAGCAGCAAGTTCCTGTGGTTCAATGCATTCCGTGACTACTAGCTAATCGAGGACCCTCGCTCAAAACTGTGTAGCTGTAAATAAAAGGAGGGAAACATTTCATATGAACAGAAGCCATATTAAGTTACTTCTGGAAAACAAGCTGTTCTGAAGTTCTTTCAATATGTCAACGACGGAAATCGTCAAGATATATGCTACTTTCAAATTAATTTTTTTCTGTGAAAATCCATACGAAAAGAAACCGTAGGGTAACCTAAACTTGCAGGCCGCAGCTTTGATGGGAAGAAAAAGATAATGATGTTGTTTTGCTTCGCTAATTCTTGTTATCTTTATCCCCCTAAAAGACCACAACCTTCAGAAACAGGGGCTCCATCTGAAAAAACGACCACAACAGAAAAAGCCTTACTGTTAATACTATTAATACGGCTGTGAGGACATGTCATTATTCCAGGGAACAGTGTGGCACTTTCAGAAACTGCGAAGGGAAATCTCTGTGTCCTTTTAACTGGGTCGAGGAGAGTCTTTCAAGGCAGGGAGCGCACAGTAGGCACTCAACAGACTGAATAAACAGGATGTGGTGAGGAGCCCTTTGCTGACTTGCCATTCTCTGGCCTCTCGCCGCCTCCTAAAGCTGTTGGAAGGGTTCTGCATCCTCTAAAACACAGAAGGGCGTGTGGCACACTCAAGTCCATTCGGTGGTAAAGGGCTAAGTGACATCCCTGTTTAGATGCAAGTCTGGCCCTGGGGTACCCTGCGGGGGAGGGAGAGGAGAGAGGGAAGGGGGAGGAATGGATGGAGGGAGCACAGTTCTGGTGAGGGCAGTGGTGGGTACTTTCCCTGCAGCTGACGGTGCTCCGGGGGTGCGGTTGGAAGGCTTCAGGGGGACAGGGTCGGATGCTCCCCCTGCCTCTGGGTAGTCCAGCAAGCCCTTTCTACTAGCGGCACAAATAGAAAAAGACCCAAGAAAACTGGCTGGCCGCGGGTCAGGCTGGAGGGTGGGGGATGGGAGGGTCTGGGAGTCCTTGCTCCAGGCAGCAGTCTTCCTGAGCCTCCAGCCTTGCTCTCCTGGCTCCCTCCTTCACAGGGTCCTTCTTCCATTATGACAAATACTTAACATCTACCCTGCGGGCGGCTTTGAATTTCAAAATGAGCCAAATATAAAGTGGCTCCAATGAAGCTCGGGTGCCGGGCGCGCCAGATTAGGGTGACATTTACTGAAATGCGTTTTAAAATAGAACCCCATGCTCTGTAAACAGAAGGGAAACTCAGGGGTTGTGAAAAGAAGTTTTACCGTCATGAGAACTTTTTTGTTTTCCCCTCTAGGATTCACAGGCGGATTCAATCATGGCCAGGCTGCCTTTGGCAGATCCCTTAGCCTCTGAACACTTCTTTTTTTAAAAGTTTATTTATGTATTTTGAAAGAGAGAGAGAGAAAATGAATATGAGCAGGGGAGGGGCAGAGAGAGAGAGGGAGAGAGAGAGAATCTCAAGCAGGCTCTGGGGATTGAACTCACAAATCCCGAGATCATGACCTGAGCTGAAACCAAGAGTCTGTCGCTTAACCAGCTGAGTCCCCCAGGTGCCCGTCTGAACATTTCTTTTTAAAAACTATCTGCCCTTTCCAGCCCTTCTGTGATGTCAGAACTGACCTCTTAGGGCTCTTCACTTGGGCCACTCAGCTTGCTCTCCTTATGTCACGTCTCTCCTTTCTTTGAGAACCACTTCCCGTCCTGTCATCTTCAGCTTGACTCGGCGCGGGGTGGGGGGCAGCTCTCTCTCCACCCTGCCCTCGCTTATCCTCTCTTTCCTCTCCTCTCCTCCTTCTCTTTCTATGTTCCCTGCAGAAAACTTAGGAAACATGGAGAAGTAAGCAAGAAGAATGCTCACCAGGAATCTCACCACTGAGATCATTATTACTAGCACTGGGGTCTTTACCTTTCCATGGTGTGGATGCAGAAAGAGGGACACGATATGTTGCTCAGTGGGGAAAAAAGAACACACAATGTGCACGTGTACAGGCACATGCGGGTCCTGCGTATTTATTTTAGTGGAGGATATTTGACATTCTGCTGTGTTACCTGCCTTTTACTGACCTGACAATAGGGTGTAAACATGTGCCCTGTCAATAAATTTGTTTCTATACATCACTTTAATGGTTTAATCTCATTCCACTTTATGGATGTCCCACAATTTATGCAACGATCCACCATTTCTCCATATTAAAGGTGTTTCTCATCTGCTGCTTTTGTAAATGACTCAGCAGTCATTGTCTTACACCCAAATGTTGGCATACTGTTAAAAAACAAACTTCAGGGGCACCTGGGTGGCTCTTGATTTTGAGCACCCGACTCCTGATTTTGGGTCATGTCATGGTCCCAGGGTCGTGGGATGGAGCGACAAGCCAGCCTCCCCACCCCGTACTGAGCAAGGAGACTGCTTAAGAGTCTCTCTCTCTCTCTCTCTCTCTCTCTCTCTCCCCTGCTCCTCCCCAGCTCGTACACAAGCACGTACACACATGTTCTCTCTCTCTTAAATAAATAAATAAATTCAATTAGGTAAATCTGAAGATCTAATTAGCTTTATTAAATGATTCATAAATTAGGCAGCATCCCAACCAGCAAGCAGAGGGAAGCTCCGAAGGGCTACAGAAAGGGAAGGGTCTTTTTTTTTTTTTAATTAATTAATTTATTAATTAATTAATTTATTTTATTATATGAAATTTCTTGTCAAATTAGTTTCCATACAACACCCAGTGCTCATCCCAAAAGGTGCCCTCCTCAATACCCATCACCCACTCTCCCCTCCCTCCCACCTCCCATCAACCCTCAGTTTGTTCTCAGTTTTTAAGAGTCTCTTATGCTTTGGCTCTCTCTAAGGGAAGGGTTTTTAAAGGCAGAACAAGGAAGCCATACATAGAAAAAAAAATTATTTTAGGAGACGTCACTTTCATTTGGGGACAAAAGGGTAATTAATAAGTAGATTGGTTCATCTTTCTTTGGGAAATGGAGAGATCCTAGGTGACCTTATTGGTGCTGCCCAGAACATTTCTGACTAACCAGTTAAGACTAGATTTCTGCGGGGGGGGGGGGGGGGGGGGGGGGGGGGGGAGGGTGAAACTGTAATTAGATTAGGTATTAAGTCCCAGCTTGGTGACTCGGTCTAAGTGACACCATTTTGGGCTGCGGTTTTCTTTTTAATGATACATATCCTTAGCTATTTCCTCAGGACAAATTCCTCCAAGTGAAGTTGCTGGGCCAAAGAAGGAAGGTCATTCACAGGGCTTTTTTGATACATACCGCCAAATTGTCTTTCACAAAGATTGTAACGATTGACTTCCTGCCCGAGTGCCCATCCCCAGAAAGCTTGCCAGGATTGACTATCTCATTCTTTTTTTTTAAGTGGTTTTAAGTTGTTTTCATTTAACTTCTTTCATTACTAGTGAGATAGAATTTATTTTATAGATGTATGCATCTGGCCATTTGCACGTGTCTTTGTCCAGACGTATCCTGCGCCTGGATGGGTTCAGTGCCAAGGACCGGGTAGTATGGCAGCTTGCAAGGATTGACAAGACCTGGCTGGTTTTAGGATTCACAGTTAAAATGAGTCTTCTCTTTCCTTTTTCTAGTACTTTCTATTTTGGAGAGGTTGGCATCAATGGCAAGAGATGATGATTTCCTTAGATTCATATTCAACCTCCATGCCATGTATTTGGGTTCTTTGTAGTTTTTTCTAGAAATCCATCAGTTATGGTAGACAATGGGACTAAAAAGTAAATTCACATCCTGCTCATATTTCTGTGACAGATTCATGGAACCAACGGCGTGCTCTTTTATTGTAGTTGGGGTTGTTTTTTGTGTTTTTTTTTTGGCATTTTACCTTTTACTCTCCAAATTTATTCAACAATACAATTTCATTTTCCCTATAGGCAGCTTTTCATTTTCTGTTTATGATTCAGTACCTTTACTTCACGCCGATATCTTAGGAGAAGCAATATATGAACTTAGTATTTTATTTTAGAATTCGTAACTTAAAAACAATAATATGTAGCAAGTTTATGAAATTTCACTGCAGTTAATTGTTTTGAAGAAATTTCCTTTAACAACCCATAAACAATAGCTGTGCTTGGATGCCTGGGTGGCTCAGTCGGTTGAGCATCAGACTCTTGATTTTAGCTCATGTCATGATCTCAAGGTCACGGGATGGGGGCCTGCATAAGATTCTGCGTCTCTCCCTCTATTCCTACCCTCTCTGGCTTGCTCTCTCTCTCTCTCTAAAATAAAGAAAAAATAACCAGTATCTATGCTTTAGTTGGCAGTCCATTATATAAACACCTCCAATGTATGATAATTAAAATAAAAATTAATATTAAAATTAAAATACTAAATATTAAAAAGAATGGAAATATTAAAACTAATAATTAAAATAACTATTTTATGGATATGTGATGGCAAATGAGCATTAATTACTACAAAAGTGAGTTCTGTCATAATGGAAATGATAGATTATAATTAGGAATTCTGAGCTACCATTCAGGCAGCAAGATGAATTTTAATGCAAAATTTCGAATTTACCTGATACACCAGTACTAATAGAAGTGGGTTTTTTTTGGTTTTTAATTTAGATAAAAATCCAAACAGTGGTTGGAAAAGCATCTCCTTGTTTAGAAGCATAAATGTGGATGTTTTCCATCAGCAAGTTATCAACCCATTCTGCTTCAACTTATGAAGCAAGTAAATGTCAACACTATTGGATAAAGTCTTTATTTCTCTGTGTCAGAAACACAATGGATTTTGTTAGATAAATCATTTTATTGTTATCTGCCAGAAAATTATTGGAATAAGAATATAAACTACCTACCTTTTGGAATCAGCAGTTAAATAAAAATCTGGAAAAAATTCAAAGTAATAGCAATGTTTATGATGCAGGTAGTGTCCTTAAATGCCATGCTCTTGAACAATAAACAACCTGAACAACTGTCCTTCACTACTCTAGACGTTTATGTGGCCATTACAGTTAATACAGCACTCCTACTTGCATGCAAGTAACCTGTGTAGGAAACGGAGGAGAGTCTACGTGATCGTCAGACCTGTGTTTGGATGCTGGTCACTCTGTTTGCCATGAGCTTGGGCAATTCATTCACTACTCCCTAGGAATCCTTGGTCACCCCATTTACGAGTGAAGAGTAGTAACATCAGCCAAGAGGCTGACATTCTGATTTTCTTAGGAAATCAAATGTTAAGGCAATTGTTTGAGGCTTGCAAATAAGCCACTGTGCAAACTGAAAGCCTACAGATGGTCTTTAAGGCAACCTCCAACCAATAAATGGCCCTGTGACAAACCTCAAGAGCACACAGGGCTTCTATTCTGAGAAATGAAATTTTGCAAAAACAACCAGAAAAACAGTTAAAGCCCCAGAAATGGTGAGAATATTTACTTCAGAGGAAGCCAGGAGGAAGCTTGCTTGAACATCTTCCTCCTGTCTGTCCCTTGTCCCCTCTGCTGGCCCCACTTGATTTCAGCAGCATATCCGTAGCTGGCCTGGAAAAAAGGAATGTGTCCAGTCTTTCCTCCATTCATCAAACATTTTCTGTAGCCTCCTATGTTCCAGGCACTGGCCTATCCTCTGGGAAGAAAAATCAAATCAGACGTGCTCTCCGTCCATGCAGGGCTTCTGAAGTCTTGTTTGTGAACTGTCTTTTTTGCACCCTGTCCTCCCAGGTTCTGTCTCTTCTTCCTTCCACTATCCTAGGTGACAGCTGCCCTTCATGCTCAGGTATCCAGTGCACCTTCTCTTTTCAATGATTTCAGTTATTCATTGTGGACAAAGGACTGCATGTTCCCACTTTGCCCGGCAGCACCTGGCACGTCCACAGTCCCAGTGCTGCCTAGACTTTGCCCATCGTCCAGCACCAGGATGCATGCCACCTCCTCCACGCCAACCTGCTTTCCTCACCCAATTTAGAACTGAATTGTCCTTCCTCTCTGATCCAATAGCCACTTGTTTGTACATCATTTTACCACTGACCACGCACCTGCTTTTTGTTACAGTGGTTGCAGCCAATGAATACCTCCCGAGGGATGGGAGGGTGGGGTTGGAAAGGCACTCTTTGAGCCCAGGGCCGTGTCCAATTCCTCTGTAACTCTGCTCAGAATTAACATGATCAAATCCTTCTGTTGGTGGCACTTTGCCATCAGGAGTCCATGGATGGCTCTTAGGGTTTATTTATTTAATATATTTTTAAATTTTTAGATTTTTTTAAAATTAAAAAAAAATTTTTTTTTAACGTTTATTTATTTTTGAGACAGAGAGAGACAGAGCATGAGCAGGGGAGGGGCAGAGAGAGGGAGACACAGAATCTGAAGCAGGCTCCAGGCTCCGAGCTGTCAGCACAGAGCCTGACACGGGGCTCGAACTCATCAACTGCGAGATTATGACCTGAGCCAAAGTCAGATGCTCAACCCACTGAGCCACCCAGGCGCCCCAGCCAAAGGCTATTTAGAGTGAAATCTCATGAATAATATGGGTGGTCAATTGGGTAACACTACATTTTGGATTTTCTTAAGGTAACACTGACTTCTTAAAATGTGGATGGTAAATCTACCTTAATAACCATTCCCTAATTCTGCACATACATTTGGACATGTGCAAAATGATGTTCCGAATGCATCCCATAATTGTGCCATCATTTGAAGAGCAAAAATAGGAAACTATGTCAATGTCTACTACCAGAAGACCAGGTAACTAAATGGTGGGCATCCATGGAACAGAACACACGGCAGCTGAAAAAAAGAATGAGGAAGTTCTGTACATATTGATCATGAATTGACTCCAAGATGTATTAAGTGAAACAGCAAGAGGTAGAACAACGTGTGTAGTCTGGTATCACCTGCAGGGAAAAAACTGTTTTTCATGCGCGTGTCTCTGTGTCTGTGCGTCTATGTGTTTGCTTATGTGCACACAAGGCATGCTCTAAACTGGAAATGCTCATTGCCTCCAGGGAGGGGAACAAGCCGACTGGGGCGAAGGGTGGAAAAGTAGCTTTTCAAAGACTCTCCTTTTGGAGCTTTTCCGTTCTAAGTGACATGAATGCCACATAATAAAACAAAAACATTTAGAAACCCCAAGCTAAAAAGATTACGATGTTCCCTCCTCCGTTCAAAATTAAAGATAAAAACATTTCCGGGGCGCCTGGGTGGCTCAGTCGGTTGAGTGTCCGACTTCGGCTCAGGTCATCGTCCCACCGTTCATGAGTTTGAGCCCCGTGTCAGGCTCTGTGCTGACAGCTCAGAGCCTGGAGCCTGCTTCGGATTCTCTGTCTCCCTCTCTCTCTGCCCTTCCCCTGCTCAGGCTCTGTCTCTCTCTGTCTCTCAAAAATAAATAAACATTGAAAAAAAATAAAACAATAAAAACAATTCCTAACACTTCAAAAGGCTAGTCTCCAAAAAGGAGTCCTTAGTATTCCTCGAGTAGTATGACTGTGAGAAGAAATGTACAATGTGCAAGGGGACGTGTGCAAAGGGGACACTGGAAGGGGACACTGACATGCATTTGTGAAAAGAACTAGTTATTTTTGTAGTGGTGCCTTATTCTTGTCACCCTTGCCCCGTTTCACAAATAGGGAAATGGAGTCCAGGCAGGCGAAGTGACTCATCCGTGTTACCTGGACTCTTGGTTCCAAGTCTTGCCTCGTTAGGGGATTTCCTGTCTGCTCCTGCGGATGTCGTGGTGGGTGGGGGAGACAGAAGGGGGACAGATACTCTTTCATCGGGTCTTAAACATACCTTTACCCTCACTTCACACCCTGAACGGGGGCTGGAGGCCAAGCGGGAGGTAAGTGCCTGTGATGGCCCCTGTGGGCCACATCTCCCTCACTCTTCCCCGGGCTGCCTTCAGCCTCCTGGACTCTGCTCTTGGTGTGTGGTGGGCATAGCGCCCCTTTTTCTAGGATTGACATTACCCACTTGATCCCCTACTTCATTACACTTTATCACCACTTTATCACACAATTTGGTTCAGGGTTCGGGGTGACTTTGGGCTGTTTCAAATCAACTTCCCTTTCAAAGGATAAAGATCTGCCATCAACTAAGGGATGCTGAAGTTCGTGGTGGAGGCTCGCCATGATTTGGACAGAGGTTGAGCGGCCCTGGGCGGGGTGCTATAAAGGAGTCTTTCACATTTGTTCATTCATTCGACAATTACACAAGGAAGCTATCCATTGCGTAGGCACTGTTCTAGGTGCTGGGGATATAGGGATGATGAAAGCGGGTAAGTTTCTGTCCTTGTGGAGCTTATGTTCTTGTGATGAGAGACAGACAATAGTAAAAAATATCTATATATGATAGAGGTAAATTCATACACTAGTAGATGAGAGGTGATGTGGCAGAGAGGCTGGGGGCGTCCACTTCGGACCATGTGCTTGGAGAAAGCCTATCTGAAGATGCTTTTCTTAGGGAAAAAATGCTATTTCAATGTTTAAAAAAAATATTTATTTTTGAGAGAGAGCGAGAAAGTGAATGTGCACGCATGAGTGGGGGAGGGGCAGAGAGAGAGGGAGAGAGAAAATCTCAAGCAGGCTTTGCGCTGTCAGCTCAGACCCTGACACGGGGCTCGATCTCATGAACTATGAGATCATGGCTTGAGCTGAAATCAAGAGTTGGATGCCCAACCAAGGCACCCCTGCAATACTTTTTGAGGTCTTCCCCTCCAGTGCCAAGATGCTAACGTTCTCTTCGCCCAACAGGCTCCCGTGGTGGAATGAGAAAGGTAGACAAGAGGGGTGCCAGTTCCCTGGGGTTCTGTCTCTCCCAGCTGCTGCTAGATGCCTCTGAGAAGCTCTGTTTCCAGGTAAGGAGACCACCTGTCCTAAGACCCACAGGACCTGGAACAGGAACCGGAGGAGTGGACTCCCTGGTGACATGAATTGGACCAACTGTAGGTTCCAGGACTCCAGAGTCAGCAGCGATGCCTTCCTGAACAACCCTTCACCATTGCTCTGCTCGGGTAAGACCAGCTGAAAACCAGCCCTAGGCCAAGTGGCTATGACTTACTGTTAAGTAATAGTCTGACCACTGAGTTCTCAACCCTGTGGGGTTGGTAGTCTTACTATGTTCATTTCACAGATGAAGAAAATTAGGCGCAGAGAGGTTAAGTGACTCTCTAAGATCACACAGTTAAGAAGTGCCTGAGACCCAAGTCACTGGATTCTAAAGCTCAGGCTCTTTCATGATATCATCCTTCATGCTTGTTCTCCTCACTCCCACTGACCCTCCTTGCCTTCCTAACCCTGGAGGGACACCCTCATGCTGTCTGTCCTCCTTGCTATAAACAGGTGTGTCCTATCCCAGCCAGCCACCCCCCACTGGTGCCCCAGGCTCCCCTTTCATTGTTCTGGGCTTATGTGTGACATCTCACTCCCCACCCCGGTCTCCCACACATCAAGCCCTGTGACTTGGTTCCTCATCTTGGGTGTTGGTGACATGGGCACTGGGAAGATCTGGTTTCCAAGTCCCCTCCCTACCCCTCACTCGGAAGGTGGGCAGGAGTTTGTCAAAGAAAACCTTGGTGAGGTCAGCTATTTTATTTAGAAGGAGGACAGAAAGAAAGGCAGACGGCAAATGGACCATTAAGGTGCCTGACACAATTCTATCTGACCTTAATGTCCCGAGTGGTCATGATTCTTGGTGTGCCTCCTCCTAGATGCTATTTGTCATCATGCATGTTAGGTTGCCCCAGTGACCCCCTATGTTCCCTTCACCCAACCTGAGCAACAATCTCTGCATCTGGGTGTCTGATAAGCCAGCTCCCAAGACGTGTCTGGAGAGGTGCTACCTGCCATAGGGGCTGAATTGTGTAGCCCCACTTTATGGGGGAAAGGAAGAGGGAGGAGCCTGAGTGCAGATAAAGAGAACTTTGGGTTTGGGGTCGGAAACATAGGCTCATGGCTCCAGCACTTGTGTGGGGCAAGTGGTTTGTCCTGAAGCTTCTCACCTGCACAGTGGGAGGGTTTGACTAGGTATGTTTTAAGATTCCTTCTAACTCTGAGAACACAGGCACAGTCTGTGGGGGATGGGCTGGTGTCTTCATCCTTTGGTGCTGGAGAAATGTTTTCACAGTGTGGAGAATAGCACAGCCATCTGCCACCAGTCTGGACAAGCTCTTACACCTGCCGCCTCTGCCCAGTATCAGCCCAACTCTCCAGGGTCCTGACCGCTTCCAACCCCACCACATGCCCCACTCTGGATACCACTCACCCGTGTCATTCCGGTTACTTTTTTTTTTTCCTGGACATCCTGCCATATCGGGTATCGGTCAGCCCTTTGTAAGAATGGGAGAACTTGGGAGTGAAATGACCACACGAAGACAGCAGAGCAGAGCATTCATAAACACGCAATTTAAAGTCAGAGAGATGTGAGTTCAAGTCTGAACTCTGCCACTTACTAGCTCTAGGACCTTGAGCAAGTCTGATCTCCGTCTGAGTTTGTTTCTTTACTGCCAGATGGGAATAATAATTGTGCCTATTTTATTGTCTATTTATGACAATTAAATGAGATAATGAATATGCCTGATGTATGTTAAGTCCCCAATAAATGGTAACTAATATTACATTTATATCCTGTAAAGCTCATTCACATGTGTGCTGAGCCTGTTTGGACTGCTATGAAAAATGCCCATTGACTGAGTGGCTTCTAAGCAACAGAAATTTATTTCTTATAGTTCTAGATGCTGGTAGATCCAAGATTAAAGCACTGGCACATTCAGTGTCTGGTGAGAGCCCACATCCTGGCTCATAGACAGCTGTCTTCTCACTGTGTCCTCACATGGTAGAGGGGGTCAGGGGGGATCTACGGGGTCTCTTTTTTTTTTTTTTTAACGTTTATTTATTTTTGAGACAGAGAGAGAGACACAGCATGAACGGGGGAGGGGCAGAGAGAGGGAGACACAGAATCGGAAGCAAGCTCCAGGCTCTGAGCCATCAGCCCAGAGCCCGACGCGGGGCTCGAACTCGCGGACTGCGAGATCGTGACCTGAGCTGAAGTCGGACGTTTAACCGACTGAGCCACCCAGGCGCCCCCTACGGGGTCTCTTTTATCAGGGCACTAATCCTATTCATGAGGGCTCTACCCTCATGACCTACTACCTCCCAAAGGACCCATTTCCTAATACCTTCACGTTGGGGGCTAGGATTTAACATACGAATTTCAGCAGGAGACATTCAGTCAAGAGCATGTGTGTAAAAATTACTCTCAGATTTCCTTTCTACTTCCTTTCTGCCCCTTTCTGTAGAGAACCTCACGACGCTGAAGCCAGAGATCAAACCTGATGAGCTCAGCAGGTAGTTGAGAGGAGAGCTGGACCTACGGATGAGAAGTGTCGGGGGCTGTGGGAAGCAGTCTGCTTGGCCCAGAAGGGGGATGGGTGTGACTGGGACCATGGCTCTGGAGGTCGGGGCAGAGGAGAGAGGCTCAAAATGGAGGCAGGAGGTGGGTTTTGGGGAAGTGGGAGCCCAGAGGTGGAAGAGCTCCTGTAGGAGTAGGGAGGCCCCAGGACAATTCTGTGGATGGTCACCAAAGCTGGCCGAGGCGGGTGGAGCGTCCTCATTTCTCTGGTTTGCTTCCCTCAGTTTGGGCACAGCAGCCACAGTCATTTCTGGCTCCGTTGGTGTGGTGGCTCTCATCTTGCTCCTGGTGGGTCTCTTGTCCATGACCCTGAAGAAATGGAGACATGAGAGTGAGTTGGGCAAGCTGGCCCTGGACCCGAGAATGAAGAGATGGGGAAAACTGGGGGTGGAGAGGAGGGTGGCTTTCCTGTGGGGCAGCCTCAGGGACGGGAGGAGTGGGTGAGCTATGGTGTCTGTTCTCCAGAGCCGCCAGACGCTGTGCATAGAGCGACAGATTTATTTATGGTACAAATTATTTATGCTGAAAGCCATATATATGTATAGTTTATATGCAGCAACTAAAAGAAATATTAATGCTACACAATCTCAGCTAAATAATAACTCAAGTTATAAAGTGCGCCAGTGGGGCTCACTCTCCCATCTCATCTTGGGCATCTAGCTTCCTCTAAGGGGCTCAATGGGTTCAATACAGTGAATTTTGCATTTCAAAAGTTTAAGCCTAAGGCCAGTAATCAACCAAGTGAAGAAGGTTACTATGCCCACTCAAGCTGACTCTGAATCTATTAATTTTTCTAGGGCTATTTAAGAAACAACTGAGGCACCAGACCAACTTTCTCCATAAAACTTCGGTAAGGAAATAGTCATTGTACCTAAAGGAACTTCCAGTCCCTTCTGCCATGATTTGATGCTGTTTCCGAAGTAGACCCCATATCAGAGGTGATGGGGATGAGGCAGAGAACAGCCCTAAAAGAAATGTTTTTTTAAGATCGAGGGAAATCCAAGTCTTGCACAAGAACCCAGTATTTCATTGCTATCCTACAGGGGGCCCAGTAGCTGGTATTATCTATGGACGTCTCTAGTGCTTAGTTATCTGTCTGTAACTGGGGTCCTGTCTCTGAAGGAGTTTTCCTGCCACGCTGATGCCATATATTCCAATGTGATCAACCTGACTCCCTGGAAAGAGGATGACTTCGCTGTCTATGCCAACGTGCCCCCTTTCGATCGGCCCAGGAAGACATCACCAGACCAAGTGGAATATGCCTCCATTGTATTCCACTGATGGGAAGCCAATGAGATGCCTCAGGCTGAGAGTCAAACCTATGCCCCAGCTGGTGTGTGTGTGTGTGTGTGTGTGTGTGTGTGTGTCTAGTTAGAAAAATGCATTAAAACATTCTAATGACGGTAAATGGCTGCGTATTCTTCTAATTGATTGGAAAGAAAGTGCAGTTCTAATGGAAAGGAGTGGCATATGAGAGACAGGACATGTCGGTCTGAGCCACCCCAGCCCCAGAAGCTGGTTCCTGAGACAGATCGGCCCACAAAGAAGTCCTTTCTAGTTCTCACCCCTCCCGAGGCTAGGTGAGGAGGAGGGTTCATGCTATTCAGGGCTCTGCTTCTCGGTTGTGTCTCTCCTATTCTGCCTTATCAAGAATTAGAACCCTGCCCCTGACGCGTGAAGAGCTGCTGACCTTGTACGTCTGCCTGACGGAACTGCTGGGCAATATAGCAAGTGGGGGGCGGTGGTGGGAGGGGCAGCAGGGACACGTGAGGCGCTTCTGACTGAGGGAGCAAGACCTGGTGAGCGCCCGCAGGCACGGAGGGCCACCCGGGGAAGGAGCGCCTAGCCAAAGTGGGCTACCTATCGCCACTAACCAGGGACCGCTCTTGTGGGAACTTTGGAAGATGTCTGGAATCACAACGGAGTCACCCCTTCTTTTCTTTATTTAAAAACGTGTGTTAAACATCACCATGTTCTAGACTCTGGGAATACAGCCGTGAACCCAAGGGACAAAACCTCACCCCCATAGAGCTTACCTTCTCCAAGGGGGAAACAGTCAACGGACAGACAGGCAAATACACAGACAGGCAGGTGATGGCATGTGCTACGGAGCAAAATAAAGCAAATCAGGGAATGTAGGGAAGAACAAGCGGGGGCGGGGTGCTGTTTTGCATCGGACGGTCAGGGAAGGCCTCCCCGTCACTCGCCCTAAATGCAGAGGGGGTAAATAGGGAAGAGCATTCTGGGCAGAAGGAAGAGCAAATGCAAAGGCCCTGAGGTGGAAGTATGCCTTGCATGGTCAAAGAGGAGCGAGGCGGTGCGTGTGTCTGGAGGGGAAGGGAAGTGACGTGAGGAGATGAGGGGTGTGTAACAAATCAGCACCTGGGTTTGGGAATCAGGTGTCCAAGGTAGCACTTGCCACAGCATGTTCCATGGAGTGTTAGGTTCATAACAGCAGCCTGGTTTGGGGCGGGGGGATTGTGCCTCTGGCTGCACCACTCTACACTCTGTTGCTCTTCTCTATTAATCTCCAGCGTTCTCCTCACTTACAGGGGACCCCAGAACCTCAGGCCTTGTCTTCACTCCACCCTAACCTTGTCATCACCCAAGACAATGTCAGTGGTCAGGTAGCCAGTTCCCCAGCTGTGTCCTAGTTAGGGGAGACATTAATGGATGTAGGGATGGAGAGATTAAATGGATCTGTGACCAAATGAGTTTGGCTAATGATGAATAAGCAAAGAACAATGGAGAAAAAGAAATTTTCCCTTAAGACCAAAGCTGATGGAAGCCACTGCTCGTCTTCTAAGGAGGCTGGCTGGGCTCATGTCAATAACATCATACTCTATGGCTCCATTGCATTCATAGGGACTGAGGAGAGGAAGAGAAGGAAGCACTAACGTTTCCAACCCTCTGCCACCTTTTCTGTGTCAATCAAGGGCAAGTCCAGGAGTAGACAGCCCTTTGTGTTAGCAGAGATGTATGGTTATCCCGTGCCCTGGTTTGCCAGGGAGTTTCCCCCCTGCACACCTGTTGTCCCAGCGACGTTATTATGAGACTGCCTTTCACTCGAAAGTGTCATAGTTTGGCTTTTGACTCTTGGCTCGGAGGAGGCAAAAGTTCAACTGTCTTCGGTCACCCCAAATCCGGGTCCATCTGACACCAGCCCCCTCCACCAGGCCGCCTAAGTTTGACCCCAAGGAAATCAAAGTCCTATACCTGAGGTGCACCGGTGCCAACGTCGGTGCCACATCTGCCCTGGCCCCGAAGATCGGCCCACGGGGTCTGTCTCCAAAAAAGGTTGCCAAGGCAACTGATGATCGGAAGGGTCTGAGGATTACATTGAAACTGACCGTTCAGAACCGACAGGCCCCGGTTAAAGTGGCACCTTCTGCCTCTGCCCTGGTTATCAAAGCCCTCAAGGAACCCCTGAGAGACAGAAAGAAGCAGAAAAACATTGAGCACAGTGGATATATCACCTTTGATGAGATTGTCAACATTGCCTGATAGAGGCAGCACCGATCGTTAGCCAGAGAACTCTCTGGAACCATTAAAGAGATCCTGGGGACTGCCCAATCTGTGGGCTGCAGCGTTGATGGCCGCCACCCTCATGACATCATAGATGACCTCAATAGTGGTTCAGCGGAATGTCCAGCTGGTTAAGAATTACAAAGGAAACTGTTTCAATAAAGGATCGTTTGACAATAAAAAATAAAAGTGTCATAATTTGCATGGTAAAGTGTGTGGTCATCCATTAACAAGACTTTGAGGGTGCAAAGGTAGGTCTCAGGCCAAGTAAGGAGGGGAAAGTGAGGATGCCTTATACAATAAAATGAGAAGGAGTTGGGTGGGGGTGGAGGAGGCTGTGTTGGGGGATAACAAGGAAAATTTTGAGGGGAAGAGGGGCTAAAATCACATAAAAGATTTTTACCGGCGCAAACCTCAGTAAAGCCTGCTTAATACAGCAGTGCCCAATGTGGGTATTTTGGGGAAGGAGAAAGGGGACTGAAATCCACATCTTGGTCAGCATAGAGCGCGAATAAGAAGGAAGTGGTCAAAGGTGCTATATGAATGAGTTGGACAATTCGGGGAGGGGCTGAATTCAGCTGGAAGTGAGTACAGGAACACAAACCCTCTGGAAATTCTCGGAAATCTCAGGGAGGGCCCCAGAGTTTCCAACAGCTAGAATAGTGAGCCAATGGTATTTAAATCTTAATGGATAGACTGACCTCCACATAAATCTGAGATGTAAAATTTAAACAGGTCTCTTTATGGCAAGACTTCTCGGAGCCTCCAATATGTAATGTGCTTGGTGAAGAGCTATGTGGTATCCTTTAAACCCTTCATATCCCCAAGGAGCATCCCATAGGGCAGGAATTATTTCTTGTAACACCTTGTGGGAAGAGCTGGAATAAGGGGGCAACTGCCTAGGTGTCACACTGTCACAGAAGGTCCCCGGGGACCAGGCTAGCTCTGCTTCTGCCCAGGGAGAGTGCAGAGTAGCCTTTAGACTTTCATGGTGGCAAGTGGGGTGACTGTGCCCAGCTCGAAGCCAAGACGCCCCCTCTACCAGCCTTGATTTCTGCACGAGGGCTTCCAATTCTTAATGAGGCAACAAGAGACATGTCTGTAGAACAGCAGGTGTCAGCTGGGAGAAATTGCATACCCCTTCCAGGGGACATTTGAAGATATCAGGTGACATTTTTGATTATCACAGTGAGATGGGGTGTGTGTGTGTGTGTGTGTGTGTGTATGTGCACTACTGGGACACACTGGGTAGAGGCCAGGGATGCTGCTAAATATCCTACCATGCATTGTATGGCCCTCTGGAAGCTAGAATTAGCCTGCACAAAAAATGTCAGTAACGCTGCTCTTGAGGATGGCTGCCCCGGGGTCTTCCTAGAGCTTGTGTGTGAGTCTGCCTTGGTGCTGGCTCCTAGGCTAAAATACAGATATTGCCCAGCTCTCTCTGCCCCAATCTTGGGACCCGTGGTGATTCTAACAACAATAAAATGAACACTTAATAGTGATTAAGAAATCTTAGCAACTAGAAGGGAGGATGACCAACCATCCTGATTGGCTGGGGATGGTACTGGTTTTAGCATCGAGAATTCCGGGTCCCAGGAAACCCCTCGGGTCTGAGCTAACAGCTAGGACTCCAATACTAAATCAGTGTTTGTGACTTTGGAGCCAGCTTCCCTTCCCACTTCAGATGGGAGAATTCCGGACATCTCCAGCTAAGGTCTGGAGATCAAGTGAGCTATGTGCCCAGGTCTTGGGCTCTAGGATAAATTCCTCCAGCTCACCCTCAGAAATTGTCCACCGATCACCAGCCTGGAGGGGGTAGCTGTCTTCCTCTCTCTGTTACCCCCTCGCACCCATGGCTCCCGCATCAGTCTCTGAGGAGCTGCTCAGTGCATTTTGCTGAATGAGCGAATTGATGCTGTTCTTCTGGAAGATTCTTGGGAAATTCTGTTAAGTAGGTGGAGGAGCTTCTAGACGTTGTGGCCATTGTTATTTCCCCTGGAAAAGTACAATTCTGCAAGGCCCTGAAAACCCTCAAAGAAAATGTATCCGTTTTAACAAGGACAGGGATCTGGAACATGAAATACTTTGCAAAGTCCTAAGAGAAATCTCTCTGTGTGACTGGAAAAGAGGTTTACTTGCTCTCTTAATATTTCTATTACAGGATGGAAAAAACCAGCTTCTCAGTGCCCAGCAGGGAGGAGTATTTTATCACTGACATTATTTAGAATTATTGGCTCAGGGTGCTAATAAAAGCAGACTGCTTTTAGTTTCATTGTTTTAAAATCCCCTGCAGGGCACCTGGGTGGCTCAGTCGGTTAAGCATCTGACTCTTGGTTTTGGCTCAGGTCATGATCTCACAGTTCATGAGTTCAAGCCCCGCATAGGGCTTTGCACTGACAGTGTAGAGCCTGCTTGAGATTCTCTCTCTGCCCTTTCCCTGCTTGTGCTCTCCATCTCTTTCTGTCTCTCTCTCAAAAATAAATAAACTTTTAAAAAATTAAAAAAATAAAATCCTCTATAGACAACACACCCCTTTAACACCTGCCTCCCAGATGGACAGCTCCCACTGTACCTGCATCACCCCCTTGGGTTACCACTGAGCTGACAGCGTAACCCAGCTGTTCGCTGATTGTGTACAACCCTTACCAAGTTAACTAATGTCCAGCCTTTTTTCATCTCTAAAATGGAAATAATAATGACTACCTCAACAGGAGTTGTCCAATGATGTTATATGAAAATATTCTATAAACTGTAAGATGCTATAGAAAATGTGAAGAGTTATTACCGGCTGGTTAATACAATTGATTATGTTCTAAGGAGTTATTTCTCATTGGCTAGTAGTCGAGTGAACTAGAATCAGCAGGACTATGTTGCCATCACTCGAAGGGAGTGGCCATTATCCATGAACACGGGTAGTGTTTTTTGTTTTTTGTTTCCAAAACCTGCCTCAAGTATCATTTAGCAGCAGCTTCTCATAAAAAGGAACTCGACGAATAAATAAATCACATGACCCCCAATTTTTCACTTCCTTAGGAGCTGATCATCTAAGTGGGAAGCTAAAACAGACACAAAAAAGTAGAAGACAGTTTGTGCACCAGGTGGGCTAGCCTGGATGGAAGAAAGGACACACTCGATGTGCAAACATCGAGTATCCCAAACTTAATGAAATTGACGAGGATCCTTGTTTTTAGAAAAAAATGTATTTCAGGCTTTGGAAAAATAGTGGACTCCTCTAATATACTCTGAAAATACGTTTCTTGGCGTAGATGTTCAAAACTTGATCTAGTAGGGGCGCCTGGGTGGTGCAGTCGGTTGAGCATCTGACTTCAGCTCAGGTCATGATCTCACAATTCATGGGTTCGAGCCTGATGCTGTGCTGACAGCTCGGAGCCTGGACCTGCTTCAAATTCTGTGTCTCCCTCTCTCTGCCCCTCCCCTGCCCACATACTGTCTCTCTCTCTCTCAAAAATAAATAAACATGAAAAAATGTTTAAAAACAAACCTTGATCTAGGAAATTCACTGACACCCCCTGGAAACACACCAGCTGGGACAATCCTGACTGCATGAGGAAAATGGGGGGACATACAGGGGCCGGAACATGTTAGATGAATGTTCCCTGAGACCTGGTGTCTATGAATTGCTGTCTCATACCTCCTGTGTCTTTTCCATGATTTGGGGGTCTCCGCCTGTCCTTCTGATGTTGGAGCACCACAAGGCTCTCTCCCGGGACCTCCATCCCTTCATTCTACTCCCAAAGGCTTCAGGGACATCTGCTTGCTGAGGCCACTGAAATGTCCATCTCAAACTGTAGATAGAAGCTAGGGTTTCTCTGACAAAGACTGTGATGAGCCTCTGGGTCTGTTTCCTGACTCCCTTTTACTTTCCAGAATATAGCACTTACCACACCTTTGTGTGATTTCTTATCTGGAGTCTATAATCCCAATCCCTTGAGGATAGTGACCACGTCTTTCTTCTTTACTCTGTATTCCAAGTGCTTAGCATAGGGCCAGGTTTAAGAGGTAATAGGTTCAGTGGGTTAAGTGTCCAACTCTTGATTTCGGCTCAGGTCATGATGTCACAGGTCATGCATTTGAGTCCCACATCGGTCTCTGAGCTGACAGTGCGGAGCCTGCTTGGGATTCTCTCTCTCCCACCTCTCTCTGCCCCTCCCCTGCTTATGCTGTCTCTCAAAATAAATAAATAAATAAACTTTAAAAATGAAAAAGATATTAAAACCTAATGTTTGCAGAGTGTTTTGCAATGAATGGAGTGCTTCACGTGAACTCATTAATTCTTAAGCAATTCGGGGATGTGGGCATCTCAGTGCATCTGTCACTGAGGTTAAACTTTAGGTTATAGACTGAGATCACTAATCAATAAAAAGTTTGAACTGAAAGGGAGGAGAGGAGTGGAGGGGGTGGCCAGGGGCAAGAAGCTCCTGGCCATAGACTGTTGACTCTGGGAAGGTGCAGGGCTTGGTGCTTGTCATGTGAAATGTGAACTTAGGGTTGTGCACTGCACAACCCCAGGGCGTTGAGTGTCAACCTACTTGCCGATGCAGAAAATCCATTAGGGGGTATAGAAAGTATGCAAATATTGCAGAAAGCAAGTGGTTTTCAAAATGATAATAAAAGTTCTGAGTTTGAATCCTGGTTCTGTTAGTTCCTACAATCCTGAATTTGGGAACCTCCCCAAGTTTCAGCTTCTTTATTTTATTTTATTTTATTATTAAATTTTTTTTACTGTTTATTTATTTTTTTGAGAGAGACAAAGAGACAGCACAAGCTGGGGAGGGCAGAGACGGAGACACAGAATCTGAAGCAGGCTCCAGGCTTGGAGCTGTCAGCCCAGAACGTGATGTGGGGCTCGAATGCACAAACCATGAGCTCATGACCTGCCCTGGAATTGAGAATCCAATGCTCAACTGACTGAGCCACCCAGATGACCCCAGCTTCTTCGTTGTAAAATAGTATCCTCCTTATAAATTTGTTGTGGGGTTAAATGAATTAGTGTAAAGAAAGCAAGTGGTACAGATGCTGACACTCATTAAATAATAAAACATTTTATTACTAATGATAAACAGATTTGAAAAAAGTAAGCTAAAACCTTTGTGGCAATAACACTCTGTCATTACTGAAAAATGACCGTTCATTGCTCTCCAGATTGTAGATGATGGGCTCACTCCAATACTGCGGCTGGAATACATCTTCTGCAAGTAGAAGGGCAAAGTGATTCAAAAACCATAAGAGCACTTTCCTTGAACTTAGATATTCACTTCAAGAACTTAATCCTAAGGAAATAGTCTGAACTAAGGGGGAAAAAAACCAGTGTGTACAAAGTTATCCATGATGGTGTTGTCTGCAATGGTAAGAACACTGGAAACAACTGAGTGATGACCCAAGGAATGGTTTGACTTTGGGTTATACTAGCAAAGTGGGATATTAGGCAGCCATTAAACATACCACGAAGGGATATCTAGGTGGCTTAGTCAGTTAATCTATCTTGGCTCAGGTTTGTGAGTTTGAGCCCCGTGTCAGGCTCTGCACTAACAGCATAGAGCCTGCTTGGGCTTCTGTCTCTCCCTCTCTCTGCCCCTCCTCTGCTCTCTCTCTCTCAAAATAAATAAAATAAACTTAAAAAAATACCATGAGGGGGCACCTGGCTGGCTCAATCAGTAGAGTTTGCAACTCTTGATCTTGGGGTTGTGAGTTCAAGCCCCACGTTGAGTGTAGAGATTACTTAAAAATAAAATCTTTAAAAAAATGCCTGAAAACTTTTTGGGCCCCGAGGGACCCACCTGAGCAGACACCCTGAGGAGAGAGGGAGCCTGGAAAAGGATGAAGAGAGAAAAGCAAGCAAAATACCTGAGATACGGCTAAAAGGGTGGTGACTGCCAGATAGTGGGAGCCTTCTGGATCTTAGTCAGGATCTTGGATTTCATCCTAAGTGCAATGGGAGGCCATGGGAGGCTTTGGCAGAGGATGCCATCACCAGAGCTGTGGGTTTTAAAAGCTCCTTTGTTACAGTGCGGAAAACAATTTGGAAAAGTATTTTTAAAGAGCAAGTATGCAGGGGAAGTATTATAGAAAATGGATCAGGAAATGGATTCGGAAAAACGGACTAGGAAAATGATTGCATAGTGAGCAGGGTGTTTTCTCTTTGCCTGAAAATTCCTATTCCTGTTGACACACCATTAAAGACGGAGAGAGAAAATGCTCTCCTGTAGAGAGTAGCTGCGTTCTCTGGGACACACTGGGTCCCACAGATGTTGGAGACATCGCACAGAAAAGGGCTTTGGAGGGGATGCTGTCTTATGAACTGTCCGGGGCGGGGAGGGGAAAGCATGTTATCGAGGTCCATCAGCCACTCCAGCAGGTGATAAACTATCAAAAATAGCTTCCTGTTGATGGTACAGGTATTATAACTTCATGTATCACTGTTCTGATCTCCCCTCGGATCCTGCCTTTGGGGCTGGAGTCTGTTAGGCTCAAAGCAGAGAGAGGAGAGCCATATCATATGGGGCTCCGCAGATGACGGGGGACTGTGCGAGGAACACATTCCCGGGGCCTCCGAGCCGGAGCAGGCCAAGCGCTTTAGCGGGTGAATCCTCAGCTCATCTTCGGCAGGTGTGTGCGTGCCGTCAGGTAGTGCACGAGCCCCTGGCATACCCCAGAGCCCTCGGACTCATTCACTCTCTTATCCACTGGCCACAGACATTTGTCAAGCACCTATTACAAGTGCAGGCAGAGTTCTGGCAACCCGGGACATGGAGAAGAATAAGACAGAGACCCCCAATAATTCTTACTTTGCTATTCAGAGCAGAGTCGTGGATGATCTCACTACAACTCCTTCCAGTTCTAGATGAGGAAAATACAGCCCAGAGAGGTCAAATGCCTCAGATCTCTAGGGCACTGAGGTCCAAGTCAAGTGGACTTCCTATTATTCTAACACTGTCTAGAGAGAGTACACAAGTGGAGGACCCAAAATACATCATGTTCAATGATCCTTAATAACTACATGATCCTGGGGCGCCTGGGTGGCTCAGTCGGTTAGGCGTCCGACTTCGGCTCAGGTCATGATCTCACGGTCTGTGAGTTCGAGCCCCGCATCGGGCTCTGTGCTGACAGCTCAGAGCCTGGAGCCTGTTTCAGATTCTGTGTCTCCCTCTCTCTGACCCTCCCCCGTTCATGCTCTGTCCCTCTCTGTCTCAAAAATAAATAAATGTAAAAAAAATTTTTTTTTAAATAACTACATGATCCTGTGAGCCTCAGAGAGGCTCGTGGAAGGTTCTGGTCCAAGAGTGGTCCATGCAAAAGAGCAGAGCTTCGTGAAGTTTGCGCAACTCTGGCTGCTGCCATAACTACAACAGGTTCGTGTGAGAGGATAATCAAATTGCGGAGATTTGTCTTGATTCCTGTAGGTTAACTGTAGCTCGAGTTAATCACTTAGAGATCATGGCAGAGTCGGGAGCAGAGAGAAGTGTAGTTGACATTAGCAGGTCAATGTGGAGGACATGGACAGTCCAGTTAGGAAATCACTCTTGTGTGTCCCCAAATCTTGAGTGATAGCAGGGCTTTGTGTTCTTAACACAATCCCAAGCAGCAGCTACCGCCACAAACGTATTTCCACAGTGAGCCGATGATACATCGAGGGTCATAGAACACCGAGCCGGACTCAGCCTAAAGAATGGCTTTCTAACTTTCTTTCAGAGAATAAAAGTATAGATCGCTACCATTTGTTGTTTACCACAGAAAGGAACTTCTGTTAAGTGCTTTGCCTAATTATTTATATGACTTCACTTTAAAAAACCTTATGAGTTGTGGCAAGAGCCTAAATGTCCATCAACTGATGAATGGATAAAGAAATGGTGGTTTATATACTACGTGGCAATGAGAAAGAATGAAATATGGCCATTGGTAGCAACGTGGATGGAACTGGAGAGTGTGATGCTAAGTGAAATAAGCCACACAGAGAAAGACAGATACCATATGTTTTCACTCTTACGTGGATCCTGAGAAACTTAACAGAAACCCATGGGGGAGGGGAAGGAAAAAAAAAAAAAAAAAA
This sequence comes from Panthera tigris, assembly GCF_018350195.1. NCBI lineage: Eukaryota > Metazoa > Chordata > Mammalia > Carnivora > Felidae > Panthera > Panthera tigris. The sequence goes on from NC_056678.1 coordinate 44,455,156, forward strand.
GAGGTTAGAGTGGGAGAGAGCCAAAGCATAAGAGACTGTTAAAAACTGAGAACAAACTAAGGGTTGATGGGGGGTGGGAGGGAGGGGAGGGGAGGTGACGGGCACTGAAGAGGGCATCTTTTGGGATGAGCACTGGGTGTTGTATGGAAACCAATTTGACAATAAATTTCATATATTGGAAAAAAAATAATTTAATTTCATATATTAAAAAAAACCTTATGAGATTAAAAAAATAGGTATTTATTGTTAACCCAATTTTACAGATGAAAAAACTGAGGATCAGAGAGGTTAAGCAACTTTTGTCAAGTCACACAGCTACCAAGTAGTATAGCAGGGTTTAAATCTGAATATATCTGATTCTGAAGCCATTATTCTATACTGGTTAACTTGTCCTGTGACAGGGAGGTGATATCACAGAGATTTATAAAATTCTGCTTTCTTGGTTTCCTATCAGGATCATTTTATCCTCATCACATCTTCTTCGCTCCCAAATTTCAGTCCTGGGGTTTAGCTTGAGACCCGCCCAAAGCTGGTCTATCACACAAACTGCAACAACCATCCTAGGTTGGCCCCATTTAATGTTGAATGGCAAAGAAATTGTCCTTGGAAAATGATCCTCATCAGTTGCCCTGCGTCCCATACGCAATCTCTTCATCTGTGGTCACATCAAAGATGGGCCAAGTTGGAAGGGACCTTTGCTAATATCTCGAGACCCACTTCTTCATTTTATGGAGGAAGAACATGAGGTTCCTCGTGGGAAAGTGATTTGTCTGAACTCACGCAGCAAGTTAATATCCGAGGTTGGACTTGAACCCAGGCCTCTTGACTCCTCTTATCAGTGCTCTTTCCCCTCTACCAGGTTATGTGCATATTGGTGGTATTTCAGTGTGCATTCCCATGGAGAGAGACCACTAATCTCCTCCATCTGTGTAAACTGTCTGCAAAGAGAAGCCGGGTAGAGCCCTGCTGAGGGAGATAGAAGGTGTTATCTATTGCTTCGCTCGGTTCTACTCAACAGAGTTAGATTATTATCTTCTGAGCAGCCTGTCCCCGCCCTGTTGGAAATGATGAAACATTTGCGACTGACCTCCAATGAGTGAGGAGCTTCCGGGTGGGGCTGGGGGGTCTGTGGAGGAGATGTTTCCATCATTGGAAACATTGTCGAAACACCAGCTGGGATCAGACCTTGCTCTTGGCCCTGGAGGTAAGTATTGTCTGGGTAGGTAGAATTTTAGATTAGTTGAAGAAATGTGTATCTGTGAACATACACGTGTAGAAGTCTCAGAGGGGATTCTCTGTTTATGTGCTGGGATTCCAGAGTGTGGAATTCGATTGCATTCAGGTTGGACTGGACCTGAGATTGAGCAGTTTTTACTTGATGGATATTAGTTTCTTGTTCCCAAGATCTAAGGTATGTCTGTACTAATTGTGGCAGTAATCAGAGCTCCTGGCTGGAAGGTGGGTAGACCTTGGATCCAGACAGAACTAGATCCAAAGAATGCTGCTAGCCCTGTGTAAGCCTCAGTTTCTTCATCTGTAAAATGGGTATAAAACCACCCACCGTCCAGTATTGCTATGAGGATTACAGACAAGGAGTAGTTTAGTGCCCAGTAAAGTGCTACTTTTAAAATAAATTTCTTTTTTTAATTTTTTAAGTCTATTTATTTTGAGAGAGCAAGATTAGGAGAGTGGGGGAGGTGTAGAGAGAGAGAGAGAGGGAGAGAGAGAATCCCAAGCAGACTCTTCACGGTCAGCAAAGAGCCCAATGTGGGGCTCCAGCTCACGAACCACAAGATCATGACCTGAGCTGAAATTAAGAGTCTGATACCTAACTGACTGAGCCACCCAGGTACCCCTCCATTAATTAATTACTCTGGGCTGCTGGAAACCAGATCCAAGAGGATATCTCCCTGCAGAAGGCTTTTCCTTCAGGTTCCAGAAGGTTGTTCTGAGTTGCAAAAAACTGGTGTACGTGGTGGGAAGCTGACCGGGGTGGCAATTTGAAAATGTTATGAATGGGTGCGGGGGGGACCTGGGCGGCTCAGTCGTTTAAGCATTCAACTCTTGATTTTGGCTTAGGTCATGATCCCTGGGCTGTGGGATTGAGCCCCGCGTCAAGCTCCTTGCTGAGTTTGGAGCCTGCTTGAGATTCTCTCTCCTTCTCCCTCTGCTCCTCTGCCTAGCTTTCGTGCTCTCTCGCTCTACAAAAAGTAAAAAAAAAAAAAAGAAGGAAGTTAAAACAAAAGAAAATGTTATAAATGGAAGTCAGAAAATGCGGGCTGTCAAAGAGGAGAGTCACGGAACAACAGCAAAGAATAATAGGTGACCTTACGTAGAGTTTGCTATGCGCCCGCAACTCTTCTGACAGCTTGACGTATTCTAATTCATTTAATCTGTACAGAACGCCTGAAAATGTGCTATTCGTAACTTCTCTTCACAGATGAGGAAACTGAGGCACAGAGGTGTTAAATGACTTGACTGAAGTCAAACAGTGAAAGAAAACACTTGTGGAGAAGTTAGCTCAGAAGAGTGTTCTGGGAGCAGTCCTCTGGGGAGTTTGGAAAGCACAGTGGTCAGAAGTGTAGCTGAGGCACTTAGGGAAGTTGTGGCAGTGGACAGGCCTGTGGCTTGTTCTGTAAACTGACCTTATTATTCAAGCTTTGGCAACTCTACTCAAAATAATACCTTGAGTGGGATTGGCTGTGCAATTGGCAGGGCGGAGGACAGATGGAAATCTGGGGTTCCCTGTTAAAAAGTTATTAAGAATTTATTTATTTATTTTTTAATGTTTATTTACTTTTGAGAGAGGCAGAGCGCAACTGGGGGAGGGGCAGAGAGAGCGATGAGAGATGGAGACACAGAATCCCAAGTAGGCTCCTGGCTCTGAGCTGTCAGCACAGAACGCGAACCCATGAACCGCGAGATCATGACCTGAGCCGAAGCCGGATGCTCAACCTACTGAACCACCCAGGAGCCCCCCAAAATTATTAAGAATTTAAAGATGGCAAGAGCAGAGCCCGAAACCAATCAAGGGGCCCTCGCCCTACGAGGCTGCATAGGAGTCATGCCCATGAAGCCAGCGCTGGTCCTGAGACCCAGCAGTGAGGCAGGGAAAGTGCTGGAAGATCTCACAGTCTCCCTTACCCCTCTTGATAAACTCTTTGAGGGAGACGTTTGAATTCCCAATGAGCTGAGGAGGCAACGGAGACTCAGGGACATCAACCCTAAGGTTAAACAGTGTTTCTCCTATGTGAATTGATTTGATTGCAAAGAATGTTACAAAGTGCCTCTCCTACACCTCGTCTCCAAGTATCGTGCCAGAAACTGCGGAGTATAAAGTATGGACAAGCCCTGGTCAGAGCCAGGGCAGCATTCACAAACTGAGCATAATCTGTAGAAGGTTCTTCGTTTCTCTGAATTCGGGTTGCATTTATCTCAAGCAATTGCTGGCACAATGACTTCCCCAATATTATGAATCAGACATTTCGTATAATTTGGTTTTCTTCCTCAAAAATTGTCAGCGCCTGCCCCTATGAATATGTATTACTAGACATGTGGCATATCTCGTGGGAACTCAAAGGTGCTATTTCTGGTTGATTGGAGTCTCATCATCTGTGTCCACATTAGACTCAGAATCCTAGGACAACAAAACGTTAGAACTAGACACACCCTCCCCCCTCAGTTGTAGACAGGGAAACTGAGGCTCAGAAAGACAAGGTGACCTGTCAAAGGTGGCCGAATTTGCAAAGTCATCAGGCTGGAAAGTTGATCTGGGTTCTCGTTTCATATTCCAGATGTGTCCCAACCACCTGGGTTGAGGCCCCTGCCATGGTAACCGGCGCTGACGGGAACCCAGAGACGATTGTTCTGACACCCAGGACAAAGGTGACGCCCCAACCCTCTGCTGTCCCCTCACTCCTCCCTTCTCACTGGTGGATATTTTGATCTTCTCCGTCCTCCGGTGCATGGACACGGCAGCAGTCGTGGGAGCAGGGACTGTTTAGGACTGATACCTCCCAGGACCATATGGCTCCGTGCCTTGGGTTGCTTATATCTCCCATCTGAAAGTCATGGGTCAGCCCAGTTTCCTTACAGGGCCCTGTGGAAATGGTGTGTTTATATAGTTCAGCCAGTTTGTGTTGAATCCTCTGTTCTGGTCTGAGGATCACTCCCCGTTGAGCACCCATACGAGCCAGGCACTCAGCTGACCTTCTCAAATACTGTGTGCAGTGCGGTGACGGCTCTGGCCCCAAACAGCCTGGGTTTGAATTCTGTCCTCCCCGTGCGGGATTAGAGTCCGATTTTCTCATATATAACCTGGGGACGACCACAGTGGCGACCTCGTAAGTTTGCCATCGTGATGATTAAACGAAATAATTTATGCAAAATGCTTCGCCCGATGCTGGCACATAGAGCAAGCACACAACTTGAGTTGAAAAAATGAAACAGGTGCTGTCCCCATTTTTCAGGTAAAACTCGAGGCCTGGGGAAAGAAAGCAACTCACAGCCAGGAGGGCCAGAGCTAAAGCTTCAAACCCAATCCCCCTGGCCCCCAAGTCCCTGCTCCTCCGTATTTTCCTGCACCTACTTGTGAGGTTGGCTTGTGGTATACCCTACTTGCTCCCACTCTCTTATTTACATGTGGCTAAATCTGTGTCAAAACTTGTTGAAGACGGTGAGTGGATTTCCCTGTAGCCAGAGCTGGCAGCCACCTTCAGCCGGCCTGCTCTGGCCCTCCTTCTCCATCCAGCCATAGCCTGTTCTTCAGTCGTTCTACTCAGTGACTCCTCTCTGAATATTCTATTGAGCGGGGATCAACTTTTCCTCTGACATAGTGCATAGTAGTGACACCACTCCTTCTGAACATTCGTCATGCTTCATGGTGACATCTCTTCTTTTGGATTTTTCGCTTATTAACGTCCGGATTTTCCGACACAGTGTGAGCTCTTGAATGTTCAGATGGCGTTCTCTCCTTCTTCCTGTCCATCAGAGTATTTCGCCCAGGGCCGTGCACCTAGACCTCTCAGTGTGTACTTGATCGATTGGAACTCGGACATTTAGCTGATTGTCTCAGTGTTCTATTAACATGATGAGATATAGTTTAGATTGTAAATGAATTTTTGATGTAGATAAGTTTGGAACTATGCTGACTGAGCAGCTCAGAATTTCTGGGCTTGTTTTCTTTTCCTGATTAGAAAAAAGATACATGTACATTGCAGAAAACTTTGATATGACAGATAGTGTAAAGAATTAAATAAAACATCATCCACAATTGCAATATGCAGTTTTGTTAACATTTAGGTATATTTTTTATCTATTTCCCCTTTGTGAAAAAAGAACATTAAAATAACCCCCAATTTAATTGCCGTAAATTTACATTCACGAATAAATCTATATTTGATATGAAAAATTATTGTCAACGAACTATTCGGGATTTGGTGAACCAAATCAGGTGATTGGGGGTTATCACTAAACTAATATAAAAGACAAAAACATTTAATGACCCAAAGTTTTCTTTTTTGTACAAATTTTCATTCTTTTTAAAAAAAATATGTTCTGTAGGTAGCTAACTATAACTGCATTGTTCTTCCTCATGGAACAGATTCCTTCCCCAGATTAATTTTTTCTCAATATAATTTTAAATGTTGGTATAATATTCCACTCTATACCTTCACCCTAATTTATCTAATCTTTGTGTTTCAGTTAGGTTGTTTCCCATTTTTCACTTCTTTAATCAATAGTGGGTACAGCTACCTTGTGATAATAGCTTTAGTCCTATTCCAGATTGTCTGTAAACTGTTCCATGCTTTTTACCCATTTATCATTTGGGGATAGGAGGGCTTTTCTTAAAAATTTTTTTAATCTAAAACCTTTTAAAGTTATGTATTGCACACACTGGTTCTAACATTTTTGTCTATTTGCCTTTAAATTTTGCTTACTTGACTTTAATATGTGAAGTTTTAATATTTTAGAGTGGAATCTATTTTTTCCTGTTGCTTTGTGACTTCTTCCATTGCGTATAAGCTGAGACAGTTTTCTCTCATCTGGGGATTTAATAAATATTATTGAATATGTGAATATCCAGTCCCATATCCTTCTACTTTTAATGACTCAACTTAAAACGATTTACTTCTTTAATCCCTTTGGAATTTATTTTGTTGTATCATGTCTGGGTGTAAGTTATTTTTTTTCTTACAGGTGGCTAATTCATTATTCTGTGTGCAACATTTTCTAAATGACACTTTCCTTTCCTCCCACTGCCTTGTGAACCACTTTTATGATAATATTTTTTGTACATCCTAGTGTAGTTTTTCAAATCTACACCACCCTTTAACAATGGTATGTCAGGAACCTGCCTGGTCACAAATCCTTTTCAAACGTGTTCCAGATCTTCTGGACTGTTGTTAATTTTTTGCCCAGATAAATTTTAGAATTCATTTGGAGTCGTAAAAAATTTCTCACTGTAGTTTTGACTGGAGTTATATTGAACCAACAAATTAATTTCAAAATGATTTTTTTTTTTTTTTTTTTTTTTTTAGTCTTCTGGATTGCCAGTCTGGAACATGGGAATGTTCTCTCTATTAGTGTCTCTCTATTAGTTTATGTCTTGTACATCTCTCAGTACGTTTTTATTATTTTCTTCAAAATAACTTTCTTACAATTAAAATTATTCTTAGCTCTATGAGGTGCAATGGCTGCTAAGGTTGCCGGGCCCCCCTCCATGCAATTCCATTACCTCACTGGTTATTGCTGATACAATAGGAAGAAGAGCTGGTAATTTTAGAATAGTTATCATGCTTTCAGGACTTTTCCTGAGTAGTCTGATTAATCTCACTGCTTTTTCAATTGACCGTTTGGGATTTCTAGGTATAAAATCACATCTCTTGCAAATCAGGATAAATTTGACTTGCCCTTCCCCAAGCTGTACCTTCGTTAATGTCACGTATCAGTTAATTAGCTTAGGCTCCAACACCCGGCTGCCTGGGCACAAAAACCCCATTAACTCTTCTTACCACCTTGAGCAAATTACTTAACTTCTACGTGTCTTAGTTTTGCCCTCTGTAAAATGGAAATGACAATTATATTTCAATTAAAAAAAAAAAAAGAAAGAAAAGAAAAAGGAGAAAAATAGCACCTACCTCCTAGGGTGATTGAGAGAATCAGGTGAGTTATAGATGTCAAAGTGTCACAGAACATCTCAATAAACATTCCACACCCTTATTATTACTCTAGGTTAGAGGTCGGAGGAACTTCTAACTTCCCAGGGTTAGAGTTTCCAGGATTAATTTTTTAAAATGGTTACAGCAGACATCTTTGTTCTTGGCTGCTAAAACATTTTACCACTTGGGAAGATGTTGATTATTGGTACAGAAGGGATATTCTTTATTATAGTAAGAAATTATTCTCATATTCTTATTTTATTAACTTAAAAAGTAAGAAATGAGTATTTTATTTCATCAAATGTTTTTCGGTGTTTTACTGAGGTGAACATTTTAAAAACTGGTTCTTGGGGTGCCTGGGTGGCTCAGTTGGTTAAGCATCTGACTTTGGCTCAGGTCATGATCTCACAGTTTGTGGGTTCGAGCCCTGCGTTGGGCTCTGTGCTAACAGCTCAGAGCCTGGAGCCTGCTTCAGATTTCGTGTCTCCCTCTCTCTCCGCCTCTCCCCCACTCATGCTCTCTCTCTCTCTCTCTGTCTCAAAAATAAATAAATGTTAAAAAAATAATAATAATAAAATAAAAACTTGATCTATTGATGCTATATTCATATCATGTAAGAGGCAATTTGCTGTAATGATTGAGAGCTGGGCTTGGTTTGAAATTTGGCTCTGGCCATGGTGGGGTGGTGATGGGGGACCAGGGCAAATTGCTCGACCTCTCCAAACCTTTCTGTCTTATCTAGGAAATGGTGGTAGTGTCTATCCTTGCAGAGTAAGGTCATGTTAAATACCCAACATTAGTTTTCATTATTGTAATAACTAATTTCCTGGATGTTCCTGAAGGAACTCCTTGACATTATCCTATATTTACTTCTGTATTTGTAAGTGACAAGATTCTGCAGAGTTTTCCACCTTTTTTATGCTCTGGATCTGCTTATACAGCATAAACATTACGTGTTCCTTAAAAGTTTGAAGTAACTTATTTTCTAAAACTATTCGGGGGGTGCCTGGGTGACTCAGTTGGTTGAGAGTCTGACTCTTGATTTTGGTTCACGTCATGATCCTAGTATCATGGGATCGAGCCCCACATCGGACTCCCATGCTGAGAGTGGAGGCTGCTTAAGATGATCTCTCTCCCTCTGCCCCACTCTCTAAAATTAAAACAAAACAAAACAAAAAAAACCCCAACTATTTGGACACAAAATTTGAGTAGATTAGTTCCAATAATGCTTTTAATTTCTAAATAATAGTAACTCTCTTTTATTGTATGCTTCTTTCTTTTTAAAATTTTTTTTAATGTTTATTTATTTTTGAGAGAGGGAGAAACAGAGTGTGAGCGGGGGAGGGGCAGAGAGAGAGGGAGACACAGAATATGAAGGAGGTTCCAGGCTCCGAGCCATCAGCACAGAGCCCGATGCGGGGCTCGGACTCACAAACTGCGAGATCATGACCTGAGCCAAAGTCGGATGCTCAACCGACTGAGCCACCCAGGCGCCCCTATTGTATGCTTCTTTCTATGTGGCGAAAGTTGTAATAACTACTTCACATAACTCATCTGACTTTATCCTCAGAAGCAGGTATCATTTGTATCCATCTTATTCAAACCTAAGAACCAGTTATTATTGCTCCCATCTTACAGATAAGAAAACTAAGGCTTTGAAGGGTTCAAGAACTAGACCAAGCTCATGCAGGGAATGAGCTGGGGTGTGAACCCACGCTTCCAGACGCCAGTTCTCTGTCTTTAGCGGCTACATGCCATGCTGCCTCCCCAACTTCTTTCTTGTGATCTTGTTTTGGTTTTGGTGCCTTATGGAATCAATTTTGCTCGTTTATATCTTTCTAGAAACTCATGAATTTTATTGAGATTACATTAAAAAATTCCTTAGTAGCCTCACAGTTTTTGATCTCCTCTGTTTCTGTGGTTATATACATAATCGTGTATGTATACGGTTTCCGTGGTTTGGCTGATTTATGTTTCCTCTTTTTTTTGATTATTCCCAACTGCATATTAAATTAAGGAAGAAAAGTCTAGTAATGTGGAGGAGACTGGATGATACTATAAAATAGAAACAGATTTTGTTTTCTTTCAAAATATCCCATTTCCATCCAAATTTGCTTCTCTTTCCCCTTCCTGACTTCAGTCTTTAAAGAACAGAATGCTTGGAGCTAGAAGGAGCCTGAGGACTTTGAAGCACCAAGCCCCTTCATTCTCCAGGGCCTAGAAAGGATTCTACCCGTCCCAGCTCCCCAGCAGGCAAGCGCAGGAGAGAGAGAGAGACAGAGACAGAGACAGACAGAGGGCGAGCAAGGAGGGGCAGAGAGAGAGGGAGACACAGAATCTGAAGCAGGCTCCAGGCTCTGGGCTGTCAGCACAGAGCCCAATGTGGAGCTCGAACTCACGAACGGTGAGATTATGACCTGAGTGGAAGTTGATGCTTAACGGACTGAGCTACCCAGGAGCTACCTTAACGGACAGGTACCCAGTACCTTAAAGCTACTTAATTTTAAAAGATTGATAGCCTAACAATGTTGAGAGTGATTATTGATTATTGCATTCCATATGATTTTCATGTAAATCATCTTCTATTGTGCTCTTTTTTCAAACGACTCTTTGTGACTCTTCAGTGAAAGCATGGTGTCAGCCAGGAGGAGGTGCCTCTTAATTATTTCACCTCTATGTTAGGCTGTACCAACGAGAGCCCCACGAGAGCTCCTCTATCACAAGAAAGGGGAAACAATAAGATGGGACCCAGGCCTAACTGGACGTCTCGGGACTTCCACCCAGGCCTGAAGCAAGCAGAGGAGAGGCTCCCAGCACCCTGTGGGAGCGTGATTGGGAAATGCCTGGCAGGGCGTTACATTAGTATTGGTCTGGGCATCAAAACTAAGCATGTGAAAGAGGACAGGAGAGTCCAAATCTTGATCATGGAATGAGCCACGGCAAACTCTCACAGTCCAGGCACTTTTTTCACAACATAATTACTCTAAATTGCTCATTTCCTGGTTATTTGGTATGTGTGTGTGTTGTGGGGGGAGTGCAAATGAGCAGATGTTTTTGCCCACTGTCTGATCAGCAATCTGCAATTAGACCCCAAGGAACAACCTGCTCATTGTGGTTAGGGGCCATTAGCCACTTAAATAATGACATCTGTCATCATTTTCATACCTCATCCTGTCCCTGATCTTATCTTCAAACTGTGCTCAACATGAATGCCTGCCTTTCCTAAAATAGACCAACTCAATTTTTAATAGCTCTACTCCAGTCACCATCTTGGTGAAGTGTTTCAGGGTTGAACAACGTGTAGTTCGCAACTTCCTCGATTTACGATGGGGTCAGCTCCCGATAATCCCATCATAAATCGCAACTATTATAAGTCGGAAATGCTTTTACTCCACCTAACCTACCAAACATCAGAGCTTAGCCTAGCCTGCCTTAAACGTGCTCAAAACACTTACATTAGCCTAAAATCTAATCATCTGACACAGAGCCTATTGTTTAATGAAGTGTCGAATAGCTCATGTACTTTATTGAATCCTGTACTGAACGTGAAGAATGGAAGGCGTGTATGGCACAGAAGGGTTATGAGTGTATTGTCTGTGGACCCTCATGATCGCGTGGCTTATTGGGAGCTGCCCCACATCAGAGAGGGTTTGCACAGCATATCGCCAGCTCACAAAAAGATCTAAGGTCAAAATTCCAAGTACGGTTTCTACTGAATGGGTATGCTTTTCCGTACCCATTGTAACATCTAAAAATTAAGTCAAACTGTCGTGGGGCCCATCCGTAATCATCGAGTGCTTCTCACAAGCCTGATGTTGCATGAAGTTCCATACAAACAGCATAAAGCACTGAGCCCACACAAGAACTCTCTGAGATAGAGGCTATCGTTCTCCTCATCTTACAGGTACAGGAGCTGAGGTACTGAGAGGTTTAATAATTCACATCTAGAAGGGAACAGAACTTGGATTCAGACTGAAGTCTGTTGGACTTTATGCTATATACTGACACAGGTTCTGTGCACCATTTGGTTAGTGAGATGTTCACAATATACCAAAATGATGGAAGGAAGTGTAGGCAATATGGTTCTGTACGAAGAGCCAAACTAAGATATTGGTTTTAAAATAATGGGACATTTATTTAATGCAGCGATTCTCAACTGGGGGCAAAAGTGACTGCCTCACCCTGGGGCATTCGGAAATGTGTGGGGTCATTTTTGTCATTTTGGTTGTTACATTAGCCTGTTACAATGGTGGTCTTCCAAGATGCTGAATATCCAGTGGGGCGCAAAACAGCTCTAGACAACAAGGAACTGTCTGGCTCTGAATGTCACAGAGCACTAAGAAACACTGATAAAGTAGAATAGTAGTGTGCCAGAAACTCAAGTATGTAGCAAACTCAAATGGCTTCGGGGATCAGTCAGGGACGGAAGAGCACACACCCCTTCTTAGGGCATCCAAATCCAAATCTTTAAAGGACTTCATCAGACAAAATCACCTAGGCGCCGAATTTGGCCCGAGGGCCTCCAGAGTGGAAATTTTTTTTTTTAATTTTTTTTTTCAACGTTTTTTATTTATTTTTGGGACAGAGAGAGACAGAGCATGAACGGGGGAGGGGCAGAGAGAGAGGGAGACACAGAATCGGAAACAGGCTCCAGGCTCCGAGCCATCAGCCCAGAGCCTGACGCGGGGCTCGAACTCACGGACCGCGAGATCGTCACCTGGCTGAAGTCGGACGCTTAACCGACTGCGCCACCCAGGCGCCCCCAGAGTGGAAATTTTTAATGAAGGCTTTTCTGATCTGGAAACATGTTTACGATATACTCAGTGAAGAGAAAAAGCTGCTGATCAGTATGTTTAGAAAAGATCGTACACGTGTAAACACGGATTTACATGCACACCTATGCACAGTACATACATGTATGAGAACCTGTGGAGAGTGCTCTGGAGTCAACCGTGGGGTGATTTTGTGAAATGCTTTGCTTATTTGCATTTTGAATTGTACCACAAATATCTATTAGTTGTTTAATTTTTAATGAATAAGGAGAGAAAGGAGCCTTAAAAGAAATTAAAATTTAAGTGTGGTTTCAGAACCCAGCCCTAGTGGCTTTCTGGCCATCCCCTTGGATGAAAGAAGGAGAATAATTTCTGTGATTAAGGACAAATGAGACATTGAATATGAGGTAATCAATACTGACACACCAGAGGGGCGCCTGGGTGGCTCAGTCGGTTAAACGTCTGACCTCAGCTCGGGTCACGATCTCGCAGCTCATAAGTTTGAGCCCTGTGTCGAACTCTGTGCCGATGGCTCAGAGCCTGGAGCCTGCTTCGGATTCTGTGTCTCCTTCTCTCTCTGCCTCTCTCCCCTCGTGCTCTGTTTCTCCCCCTCTCTCTCTGCAAACTAAATAAATATTAAACAAAAAATACTAACATACTAAAACGCCTTTGAAAATGAACACTGTTGGTTCCCAGAGACACCAGCCTGTGATTTTTGCGTCTTTCATGATGCCATACAGCTCTCCCGGTGAAGTCCGATCTTTTGCAGCTGCCCCAGAAATCAATACTGCAATTTGCTTGAGAAATCAATGCCTGTCGAAATTTCAAGAGGGTTTATCCAAAATAAGACAAGAGCCAGGCATTTAAAATATAACTATGCCCTTTTCCATCAAGTTGCCCAATCCTTCAAGATCACCATTTTCCCTGAAAAATCCCCATTTTGCTTCATCTCCATCGTTTCTGTGTTTTATTTCCAGCGTCTTGACTCTGCAAATTTCATTTTGTGCACAAGTCACTTTCGACTAAGCTTTCTTTCTGCAGTTTGCTCATCCTGCGGGGGGATACTGGATTTTCTACCCACTGGTCTATGGACTTCAGGGACTTCCCGGAGTCCTTTCTCACCTGCCTTCTGGGGTGTGTTCACCTCCTGCTCCCTGCCTCCCCCCCCTTCCCCCCCACTGTAGCCCCTTCTTACCAGCACCTGATGCTTACGAGGCAACCGGGCACATTTACCTTGACAAGCAATGGGTAGATAGCGTTAGGTTCCTTTGGGAGAAGTATCTAGAATTAATTATGTAGGGAAGGGGGTGGGTTAAGGAAGTACGATGAAGAAATTGGGTATGTGTTGCTTCCAACTTTTGATCTTGTAAAGAAAAGCCACTGCCAAGGACTAGCGTGTTGGTATGTGAAAGGAGATGGTGTATTTTCTCTCTGGAAACTTGCAGCTGGCCAACGCCCACAGCCCTGGAGAGGGTTTGGTGGCAAACCCCACAGCCTTCCTGCCCCTCATTGCCTTCTCTCTGTCTTGCTTCTTGGTCTGAGTTCTGATCTTAGAAAGCCCCAGTGTGAAAACTACAAATAAAAACAAGACTTTCAGGACTTTCCCACTGCCCTTCGCCCTTGGAAACACTGATGGGGAAAATAGGTGTCAGGAGAGTGAAAGGCTGTTTAAGGTTTATGGTCTGCAGCAGGGCGGTGGGTGGTTGTCTCCCCATCTCTGCTGAGTAAGTATCATCTCAGAGGCTTTGAAATTATCCTGCCTTTGTCTTTTAGTAAATTCCATATTCAGCAACATGCTGATGAAATTCATAAGCTGATTTTTTAAATTAATTTTTTAATGTTTATTTTTTGAGAGAGAGAGAGAGAAACAGAACATGAGCAGGGGAGGGACAGAAAGAGAGGGAGTCACAGAATCCGAAGCAGGCTCCAGGCTCCAAGCTGTCAGCACAGAGCCTGATATGGGGCTCGAACCCACTAGCCGTGAGATCATGAGTTGAGCTGAAGTCGGACGCTTAACTGACTGAGCTACCCAGGCACCTGATTTTTATTTATTTATTTAAATATTTTTTAATTTATTTTTGAAGGAGAGAGAGAGACAGAGCATGAGCAGGGGAGGGGCAGAGAGAGGGAGACACAGAATCCGAAGCGGGCTCCAGGTTCCGAGATGTCAGCACAGAGCCCGATGCGGGGCTCGAACCCGCAAACTGTGAGATCATGACCTGAGCCGAAGCCGGACGCTCAACCGACTGAGCCACCCAGGCGCCCCCTGATTTTTAAAATCAACATATTCATGAGTGTGTAAGAGCATCCAGAGTCTAAACCCCAGTGATATCCAGAGTCTAAAACCCCACGAAGCCACGAATGGTGTGCATGTGATTTCTTTCTTTTTTTTTTTTTTTAAGTTTATTTATTTATTGAGAGAGAGAAAGAGTGCAAGCAGGATATAGGCAGATAGAGAGAGAGAGGGAGTGAGAAAGAATCCCAAGCAGGCTCAGCACCATCAGTGCAGAGCCTGATGTGGGGCCTGAGCTCACAAACTGAGATCATGACCTGAGTTGAGACCAAGAGTCTGTCGCCTAACGGATTGAGCCACCCAGGCACCCCAAGATTTGGATTTCTTTAACAAATCTCTCCTGGCGTATTTGCGCATGTTCAACCCCTTGGTGCTTTCCAGCAGCAGGTGAAGATTCTCTGAAAGCCAAGACCAGTGGTTGAACGTGCAGGCTTGGACTTAGAGCCCAAATCCAGGCCCCACCACTTGCCAGCTGTGCGACCTCAGACATGAGCCTCTGCTCTCTGAATCTCATGCTGCTTGTTATCGAAAGAGCGTACTGATATCTCGGCCACGGGACCGTGTGAATCAGGTAGGAAGGTGGGTGTGCCAGGGGCTCAGCGCTGGGGCTGTCATCGAGTGCGTGCCCACCCCGTTCAGTGCTAACACCGAACTACGAGATACTGCCTGTTTTGTAGATTCAAAGCTTGAAATCTGGGGAGAGGAAAGCCAGTGACGCCCCGAGCAGCTGAGTTCGCCTGAAGGGAATTGGAGCGTAGAGCCCGGGAGTCCTGACCCGCTGCCTTGCCTCCTGCAGGTCTGTAGGACGGTCCCTCGGGTGGCTCTACGTGGAGACGAAGTGCCCAGAGTGGTTCCTTCCAGGTGTCTTCTTCCTGCCCCCACCAAAGCCTGAGCCTCACCTACGCCCACAGCTGCCCTGCAAGTTCATCATGCTGACGGAGTGAGTGGTTCCCATCAGACCGTGCACTTGGCTTCCAAGCATGCACGCCACGTTCCCTGGCTCCCTATACCTTCCCGTCCAGAGAGGCAAAGAGACCTGCCCTGAGACACACGGCAACACCAGATGGCTGCCTCTGGCTGGGGGCAGGGTGGATTTGCAGCCGATTTAGAATCTCCACAACCTCTAACTCTGATGCTGCTCCGTTCCCAACAGAGACATGAAGTTCTGGCATGGCTTAGTGATCGCAGTGGTGTCCCTCATTCTACAGACCTGCCTCTTCGCTGCCATCAACTACCTGCTCAGCAGGCACATGGGTAAATAGCCTGGCGTTCTTTCCTCCTAGTCCCCTGTAGGGACCACCCCTGAGCCTATAGCAAGACGAGCCCCGGAATACGCCTTGAATACGTACTTGAGGATCCACTAGCCGGGTCATCCCTTACTGGGTAATCCCCACTCTGACCCAACCTATTTCTGGTTGGAATGATGGCCCAGAGCCCTTCCACCACCCAGACCTTCTACCTAGGGATAAGCTTCTGCAGTACTCTTGAGGGTGGCTCATTTAGCCTGGGCCTAACTTTCTTCATCACCACCAAAGGACTCAAAATGAAGAAAGGACTTGAATTCCAGGAGAAGGGAATATGGCTAGACTAAAAGATGGACTTAGATTCTTTTTTTTTTCCAATATATGAAATTTATTGTCAAATTGGTTTCCATACAACACCCAGTGCTCATCCCAAAAGGTGCCCTCCTCAATACCCATCACCCACCCCCCGCCACCCTCCTACCCCCCATCAACCCTCAGTTTGTTCTCAGTTTTTAAGAGTCTCTTATGCTTTGGCTCTCTCCCACTCTAACCTCTTTTTTTTTTCCTTCCCCTCCCCCATGGGTTTCTGTTAAGTTTCTCAGGATCCATATAAGAGTGAAAACATATGGTATCTGTCTTTCTCTGTATGGCTTATTTCACTTAGCATAACACTCTCCAGTTCCAAGATGGACTTAAATTCTTGAACTGATTTACTGTGTTCTGTTCTGGGATGGCATTAAAATTAGGGAAAATAAAATAAAGGGACTCTAGGCTTCTCTAGCCATTCATTCATTCATTCATTCATTCAATATGACAGGGAACCAAACAAAAATCTGTGTCCTTATATAACTTACATATCATGGGGGGCACAGACAACAAACTAGATAAACAGGTAATACACACATGTTAGATTATGGTGAGTGCTAGGGAAGAAAAAGATGAAGCAAGGCAAGGAGGTATGAATTGGATGATGGCCAGCATCACTGAAACGCCAACCTTTTAGTATAAACATCTGGCAGTGAGGAAGCGAGCGGCACCTGCAAAGGCCCTGAGGCAGAAAGCTGTTTGGAAGAGAGGCCAGTGTGGCTGGAACGGAGAGAGGGGGGAACAGCGAGGCCACAGGGGGCCTTGGAGGCTGGGGCTTTGGCTCATCCTGCAAGCGAGGTGAGAGGTGCTGCAGGGTTGTGAGCAGAGCGCTGAGGTTTGAAGAGGTTCCTCTGAATGTTTTGCTGTCTCGAGGGCAGTGCTCAGAGACAGGATGTTCCTGACCTGGAGAGCTGGCACTTTTGACTCTTGCCCTGTCCGCTTTAGCCAGCCAGAGTGAGCGGATCCTGAAAGGGGCCAGGCTCCAGGCCCCCTGGCCCAGCCCTGCGCGTCAGCCATGTGCTGCCACGGAGGAGACGCGAAGCGCTCCTGTGCCTGCGCCCCGTCACAGGCGTGAGTAACGGGGCAGGGGAAGAACTTGTCATAAAGCTTATTCTGCTCTGTCCGGGCCGTGGAGAGCTGCTCTGCCGCAGCCGGGCTCTGTCCTGGCCAGCCCAGCCCCTGGCCGGAAGATTCCTCCCACCCGCCTCCCCGAAGGCCTCACCAGCCTAGCTTTTCCAGCAAGCTACTCTTTCATCACGCAGGGCAGATCTCGCTGGGTTTGGGTGGGTCTAAGTTCTTTTCCCCCTCTGATCATGTGTGAGCCACTGCAAAGGGAGCTTGGGGCCATCTCTGTTCCTGTCTTTGTCATTGAGACTATGGCACCTGTTTCCGTCTGGCCGAGATTTCAACTGCCTCTGCCTGCCTCTGGCCGTGGTATCCAGGGGTTTTAATAAATGCCAGTGTTGGTGATGGTTCAAGTCTACGTTCCCCTCTGGCAGGCGAGCCAGCAGGAATACCACCCACTGGTTTTCTCTCTCGAGGCTTGGGAGACCCACCAGGTCACCGTTCACACAATGGAAATTGCTGCTTCCGAAGCAAGACAGCTACCCCTGTGTGCTCACTCCCCAGAGATCGCACCTTTTCCAGCGGGTTTTCTCTTGATCGATTTGCATCCGCTCCGACCTTCCAATTTTATCTTTTCAGTTGGAGAGATCTGGTTGTCAGGCTTCCCTGGCACCGAGATAAGACCTCAGCGCAGGAGAGAACCAGAAGAGACCGCTCATGTGAATTCGGTGTTTCTGCAAAAAGGGAGGGGCACTGGCCTCATCGTGACCCTGGCCCTAGAGCGTCACCGAAGCCTGGCCAGAATCAGAGACTCTCTGGCAGGCACCTCAAAGATCATCATGCAACCTCCTTGTTTCACAGGGAGCAAAACCAGACACAAAAAGGGATGTCACCTGCCTAGCGTTAGTGACAGGTCTAGAGCCAAACCTGTGGCCGGGACTAGGGAGGCCAGAGCTACGTGCTCGGGGCCACGCTGCGTCAGCGTGTTCCTGCTTCTCCCTTCCAGCACAATCAAGTGATATTAGTCTTAGATGGAGCTGGACAGCGCGGCAGTGTCTGGACTCTTGGGCACATTCTTGCCTATTTGGCGGGGTGGAGGGGGGCGCTTTCTCTCCCCACCCTTTCTCTGTTCAGTGTCTTCTTTCTCTACTGCGGGCTCCGTATCTCTCTTCCCTGCTTGTCTTTGCATGGCTGGCTTTGCCTGACTTAGTCTCCTTCTCCCTTCCGTTGTGCCCATCCCCTCCTAACACCTCCCCACCCCCCACCCCGCTCCCCAGTGTTCCTTAGAAGAACAGTTTCTATTTCTCCCTAGATGACAGTGACACGTCCTCAGGTAGCTCCAACAGCTCGGACGTCTCCGGCAGCTTGCCTCCCACCTGCCAGGTAATGGACACCCCTAGTGGTCCCAGCCCTTCATATGCAGTTGGGGTCCTTGCTACAAAAGACTGAGCATCCAGGCCACTCCAGCTACAAGGATGAGAGCAGGGATGGAGGGGTTTCTTGAGTCATTACAACATCCTCGGGTGATGGGTGTCATGATCCTCAGGTTCATGGCATCCCCACAAAATGGGTCTGAGTGAACCATGAAAATGCAAGTGTCAATGGACCACCTCCTCCTCGCCATATCCCAGTCACCAGGCCAAAGTCTGCTCTGAGTCCTGACCTCACGGGGATTGAGTCTCCACATCTTTCCTGAAACCCCTGAATTCCCTGCAGACAGAGGCACAGAGCTGTTGGTAGTGTTCACCCTTGGCCTGGCCCTGCTCTCCGACACAGCCACCCGGAGCCAGCTTCTCTCCCTGCCAGCCTAGGGCGAGACCAGGGTCCTTCAGTGAGAGTGCAGTCCTGGGGTGTCCCCTCCTCCAACCCTGGTAGGAATCTTGACCCACATTTCTCTGCTTTTTTTCCCCTAAGGCCACCAAGGATGTGAATTACACACAAGTGGTCTTTTCAGCCCCTGGAGGACTAAAAACTGAACCTGCCCTGGACTATGAGAACATAAAGGAAACCACAGACTACGTCAATGTCAATCCAAAAAGCCACAGGCCCAATTTCTGGACTTTTGTGACCCCTGCTAACTCTGAGTCGGTAGAATACACTCAGGTGGCCATGTGAATTCTAGGGTTTTAACGGGGTGCAGTTCTCTACAAATTCTTGCACTCATTTTGGAAGGGAATGACTGTTTTTTGTTTTATTTTGTTTTGTTTTGTTTTAAACAAGGCGTAGGAGAATAAGTAGGCCTGTATCTCACTCAGCAAGCAAGATTCAGGTCAGCTGTCAAGTAGAACTTCCAGGATAAGTATGAATGAGTGGAGATATCAGTAGAGAAAGCGGTAATGTCTTTCTCCACAGAAAATTGTGGGGAAAAAAAATGTTTGATCAGCTGTAGCAGAGTTCTGTTTGGTAACCTTACCGTTAAAGTGACTCTCCGGGCTTTTTAATTTTTTGGCAATAAACAGCTTCCTTAAAAATTTTAAATGAAACGGCAACTACCAATTCCCCTTTTCCTCGTGCCTAACCCTGCACGCTGCCCCTTTTCAGAGCTACGTCTAGCTGAGCAATCCCGCTCTGCCCTCAGCACTTTAAATAGGCCACTTAGAAAGCCCGCCATCATCCAACCTTCGAATTCCCTGTTTTTTAGGGAACAAAAGATGACAGAGTTCTGGGTAAATACCAACTAGCATCACAATCTGGGATTCCAGAGAAAAATCTCCCCAAATTCAATCCAATGGAATGTAATATTCTTTTCTGGATTGTTCTTTGTTTGTGTAAAGCCAATTAGGAATACAAGGGCACTTTCTTAGCTTGATTAAAATAGCTTGTCTCAGGGGCGCCACGGAGGCACAGATGGTTAAGCATCAGACTCTTCATCTTGGCTCAGGGCATGATCTCACGGTTCGTGAGTTCGAGTCCCACATGGGGCTTTGTGTTGACAGCATGGAGCCTGCTTGGGATACTCTCTCTCTATTTCTCTGCCCCTCCCTCTCTCTCTCTCTCAAAATAAATAAACATTAAAAATAAAAGAATAGCTTATCTCAAATCAGCTGACTTCATGATATTTATGGGTAAGGACCTAGAACATAATTTTATTGAATCATGAATGGAGTAAGTGTCCACAAACCTGTCGTTTCCTTCATCTAACATTGTTCTAGAAGTCCTAATCGGTACAGTAAAACAATTGCCCAAAAGAAGAACTGTCAGTACTGGAAAGGAGGATAAACTTGGTCACTGTTTGCAGACAGTCTAGTCCTACAAAGTCGCAGAGAATTAACTTCAAATGTTTTTAAATTGATAACACGCAATAAGTAATAACCAGATAAATATGCAATATACTTTTTTAAATAGCTAATTAAGACTTGAAAGGCAATTTACTCACATTAGCTAAACAAACATCTCAAAAGATGAAAGCCCTAGGAATGTGCCGAAGACAAATCCCAAGTCCAGATGGGTGGCATCCAGGTCTTAGAGACGACATGTTACCTGTGCTCCACCTGCCGGCTGTACATGACCTTTCCAGTCACCTTCCATGTTCCCAGCTTCCTCTTCCCCAAGATGATCTGAAGAGATGGTTTTGGTTTGGGTTTCTGGGACTGTGCAATTTTGCTGGCCTACGTGTCCCTCCACCTTTTGGCTCTTGTTGTTCCTCTCCTGCTATGATTTGAATGTTTGTGGCCCCTTAAAGTCATCTGTTGATATCCTAACCCCCAAGATGATGGGATTAATGGGGTGGGGGGGGTCTCTGGTGGGATTAGATGGAGAGGGTGGGATTGGATGGAGGGGGTGGGATTGGATGGAGAGGGTGGGATTAGATGGAGGGGGTGGGATTGGATGGAGGGAGTGGGGTTAGATGGAGGTGGTGGGATTGGATGGAGAGGGTGGGATTGGATGGAGGGGGTGGGGTTGGATGGAGGGGGTGGGATTGGATGAAGGGGGTGGGGTTGGATGGAGGGGGTAGGATTGGATGGAGGGGGTAGGGTTGGATGGAGGGGGTAGGGTTGGATGGAGGGGGTGGGATTGGATGGAGAGGGTGGGGTTGGATGGAGGGGGGTGGGGTTGGATGGAGGGGGTGGGATTGGATGAAGGTAGGGTTAGTGCTTTTGTGAAAAAAGACCCTACAGAGCTCCTTAGCCCTTTTGTTTTGTGAGAATACAACCGATGTGAAGTTCAACCCAGATGGGGGCCCTCACCAACTGTGCCAGCACCCCAATTTTGGACTTCTGGCCTCCAAAACTGCAAGGAATAAATTTCTGTTTTTTAGAGGCCACCCAGTTTGTGGTATTTTGTTATGGCAACTGGAATGGACTAAGACATCTTAGGAAGCTTTTCTTTTCTTTTCTTTTTTATTGAAAAAAAATTTTTTTACATTTATTTATTTTTGAGAAACAGAGTGAGACAAAGCGTGAATGGGGAGGGGCAGAGAGAGAAGGAGACACGGAATCTGAAGCAGGCTCCAGGCTCTGAGCAAGCAGTCAGCACAGAGCCTGATGCGGGGCTCGAACCCACGAACTGTGAGATCATGACCTGAGCCGAAGTTGGACGCTCAACCGACTGAGCCACCCAGGTGCCCCAGGAAGCTTTTCTTAATAAGGAAAAAAAAAGATGTTGTTGACTAGAGAGGCAGAATGAAAAATAAACACCAACACTGTCTCTGTATCTAGAAATGAAACTCTATTTCTTATTGATCTCTTTTAACAAGAAGAAAAAAGACATCAAGGGTGTGTTGAAGAGGTTCACAAGAGTTACCATGCCTCTGGGGGGGGGGGGGGGAGACATGGCTGAGACCGCTCCTACACCAGGGGAGGGCACAACTGAAATAGTGCCTGCTTTCTGCAGGATTCTGGAAAGCCCTGGGATTGGGAGGAGCACATGTTAAAAGAAGACTTAAACATCAGGTGGGTGAGGTCAAGGCACTTAGGACCTAGTCCCGGGGACAGGCAAGAGCATGTACCAGACATGTGACAAAAGAGAATTGACATAGAGCAGTGAGAGCAGAGCCTCTAACTGCTTGGGCAGATTGGGTATGGAATGTTAAAATCAGACTTCATCCAAGGAAACGTCCCAGAGAGGGTGATTTCTGACCTCAGTTTAGAAAGAAGGGTGAAAAATAAATTGATGGGAGAAGAGGCAGAAGGAAAGGGAGCAGGTCTACCTGTTGCAGGCTCCCCAGCAATGCCCCAGGGACTGAGCCAGACCGAGCTGCATGGAGAAGTGTTTGTACTAGGCCTCCTGGAGCAGGGAATTGATGTCGGGGGGCACAGAGATCTGAATGCCACTGACCATCTGATTAAAATCTGTAATGAACTCTGCTACGATTGGTTTCAAAGCTATGACATTTGTAGCAAATAAATACATCGTGGAGGTTAACATTAGCACCTGCCCCAATCGCTCGTCCAGGGAAGGCATTCTTGGAGAGTGCTGTTTCTAAATAGAGTCGAACGTGTGACTAACAGAGATTGGATTGAACTTTGATGGTGCCGTTGACTTTCAGTTACCCTGATAAGGAAAGGGGAGGGCTGATTTCATGTCCTAAGGAGTTTGGGCCAACAAGCTGATGACTGCGGCCAGCTAATAATTTGAAGTGATCCTCAAATTCATTGTTATCCGTGTTGCTAGAAATAAAATGTCCCTATTGTATGTAATACCTCTGTGATCTTAGAAGGTCAGCTGTGTAAATCTGTATGAGTGGTCACCCGAGTAGTCACCTCTTTGAGGAACTCAGTGTCCAGCAGAATGAAGTCACTTTCTCCCATGTTGTATGTCATCGGAACATCCAGGGAAGGACCGTGCTGTGCCACTCTGGGTTCCTCCATGAGTGTGGACTGGATTAAAAATCTCTCCAAATTTATCTTACAAGATGCAGAGAAACTGATTTTCTGCTGGCAACGAGTAAATCGTTGATTACATACCAATAATGAACCGGGACGATACAGTGGGCAACAATAAACGTGACCTGTCTTGGTGTAAAGAAGGATTCTTGGTGTAAAGAATCAAGCATCCAAATTCCTACCATGACTCCAGCAGAACTCCATAAGCCGCACCATATCATTGGCCAACAAGACCCAATAGGGTAAGGAGGTATTTTATGCCCACCATCAGTAGGCTTTTTGCTTCCGGGATCAGGACACATTTCCGGGCCCAGAGGGGCTCCCAAAAGGCCTTCTACCCGAGTCCCAGCCTCTAAACTGAACACATTATAATAACTACAGCTCATCTGTGTTTCTGAGGTCCCACTAGCTTTCTCAAACACTCATTTTCAGGCAGGAATTTCTACCCTCAGTCCTTCACCCTGCCCTTGTTCTCTGCCCTTTCTTGGCAAATACATCCTCCATGAGCTTAGAGACAGAGAAACATGCGTCCAGGTATCTCTGGACAACTGGGTCGAATGAAGAGCCAAGACTCCAGATCTGTAAGGAAAAGGTAGTTGGTATTAGAGCTGAGAGGCTGGGTGATTTTCCCAGCCTTTCCTGTGGGTCAGCTCGTCCTCAGACCCACTTTCAGCTCCACACTGCCACCTTGTGGCTCCAGGGCAAATCCCAGGACACTCCTGTTTCCCTCTTAAGTGGGAGAAGGTGGCTCCCCAACCCTCAAACTCTCTTCCCCATCACCACCCCATTCAAGAAGAGCGAACCTGGGGCACCCAGGTGGCTCAGCAGGTTAAGCATCCATTCTTGGTTGTGGCTCAGACCATGGCCTCCTGGTTCCTGGGTTCGTGCTTACAGCACAGAGCCTGCTTGGGATTCTCTCCCTCTCTCCCTGCCTCTCCTCACAATAAATAAATAAACATTTAAAAAAGAAGAAGAAGAGCAAATTTTATTTCATATTGCATATCTCATTGTCACTGCCCCTCGGAAACAAAGATGCCCAGGAATTTCCTGGTTATCAAGGACTTTTATTGGTCAATTTAAACCGCATCTCCAGGTTCTTGACCCCAAGTGAGCTACTGCAGCCTGGGCTGAGTCTAGAGCTCCTTGATAAATAAAAGACTTATTTACATACAAATCACAGACATAGACATCTGGAAAATTGCTGGTTTATACCATACATCAGAAAAAACCATTCTGAGAAATCTCCACAGTCCACCAATTCACCTCCTCCTGCCATCTTCTGCCCTGCCCACCCTCTGCCCTTTGCTCCCACATGGTTCTAAGGGACTGAAGTACTGTATTTCACAGAGTCCAAAGGATGTATAAATATTTTACAGAAGTGCCTAGCCCAGAGACAGCATGGTTCCATTTCGCCTGGAGTTAGCTGTCAGAAGTGAGATTGACCTGAGAGAGCAGAGACCATCCTTCTTGCTTCCCACAGGGACCCTGGAGGTCACTCACCAGAGGCATCGTTATCTTCTCTAACATCAGTAGAGTGTTCTATAGTTTATGGTCTTACAACCTTCCCGTCCCCAACAAGGTTAGTTGTTCCTGTTTAATAAATGGGGAAACCATTGCTCAGAGGGATTAGAAGACTTGCCCAAGTTCATATGTCTAGAAAAGGAGTGACAGCAGAGCTCAAACCCAGGTCTTTGGAGTATAAAGCTGGTGTCCCAGTCATCACGATGAGCAATGATTTACTCGGTACTTACTTAGGCACTAAGGACAGGGATTTGGGGTGAGGGGCAGGGTCATTGGCTTACACACGAAGGCCAGGAGAAACTCCAGCACTCATACTGCCATGGGAAGCTCCTAAGCCCAGCTCTGCCAAGAGAGATGGACAAGGAAGAAGTGGCTGGATGTCAGAAACTGACAGGGGCAACAGAATGCAGTGAAGAGAGACCATGGGCCCTCACATCTGCCTTGAGCCTTGGCCCCATCCGGGTCTGTGTCCCACTCTCTGGTTCTTTAGCACTGAAGGCTTGGGACACTTTGCTTACTGAGTTCTTGTCTTTTAAGCAAGTCTAAGGAGGCTTCTCAGAGCTGAGTGACCTCTTAAAGCCCAAAGTTACAGTCATTCCCTACAGCTTCCTTAGGAGTAGAGGGAAGAGAATCTGTTCCCTAGAGCTGCTCTCAGGATAATCAGCCCCTTACATTAGTAGAGAGCTCATGCCTCTACCAACCACTTTTACATCCACAGTCTTATTTGACCCTCATAACAGAGATGAAGGATAAGCCAGACTTCTCCCCATGTTGGTCATCAGTGGTGGTAGAACCAGGATCTGGTTCTTCTGACTTTTCAGCTGATGCTCTTTCCATTATCAAGGCTATCCCTTAGATTAGAATCGGAATTAGGGTGGGGAAACCACCCCATGATCTAAATCCCACTGGAGGTAATGAGGAGGAACAGGGCAAAGTCTCAGAGTCTCCCCACGCCACTGCCTCTCCCAGCTTCAACATCACAGAATTGAGACCAAAAGTAGACAGTGTGGCCATGGAGGGATCCATCATGACCAGAATTGAGTCAAAGGGTATAAATATCATTGTCATGAAAATCCAACAATTCTTCTAGAGCCTGTTGGTTAGAAAGGCTCTACTGTAACACCATAGAGCGTAGTCTTGCAAAGTCATGACAGTTTAGAGCTGGCAAAGATCTTACAGATCATCTGTGTCCTAACAGGTCAGAAGATGGAGTCCCCGAGAAGGGAGGGGACTTGCCCAAGGTCATGCAGCTACCTGAAAGCAGAGCTGAGTCTCAAATCCTGGGCTGCGGACTTCATCGCGGCATGCATGGTTCATAGGGAAGCTCTGAAGAGCCTTGAGGAAATCCAGAGCCATGATCCAGCCCCACTTTCTGTACGGATGTCCCCTCTGGGTGGCCCCAGAGGAAGGTGCAGTGTGGATCCCTTCGGGGAAGAAGAAAAGAAACCAATCCCTGCTGCTTCGGAGGCTTCGTCCACTCTTCATTTTATTGTGACCGTTTTCATCTGCTCCTTTCTTCTCGTCCTTCTCATACTCCCTCCCAGGGGGTCATTCCACTGAGCATCTACTTTGTCCTGTCACCCCTCCTATAGAGGTGGATGGTACGGGGAGCATTGGCAGAATTTTTGCGAGTTATAGATGCTGCACTAAATCCCACATCTCCCTTCACTAGACAGGTGGGCATAGCAGGTAAAGGTGATCTATCTGCTCTACCCACCTCCATTCGCTTTCCGTCATTGAAGAAGCCTCCTTCTACAAAACAAACAGACAAACAAACAAATCTAGTCTCTAGATAGAGAAACAGGATACTTTTCACACTTTTTCACTTCTCCCCTCTCCTGGTTGGGCTGGGTGTGCTAGTCAGATTAGGATGGGGGACAAATGGTCAAGATGGGAGACCAGCCTGAGTCCCTGCCCCCTGTGGAGGCCCAGATAGGGCCGTCCTTGGCCTGCCTGAGATCTGGGGTGAGTTCCCAGACACTCTGCGAATGCACAGGGTCAGGGAAGCAGACGTTTTGACTCTCGCTGACTCCCAGCCTCTGAGATTGGGGGCAAATAAGGGCAGCCCACACACCAGAGGCAGCTTCAACACCAAGGGTAGGGCAGCCCTTCTGGGCCCCTCACCCTACCTCAAACTGGGCTCCCCCAACTCCAACCTTGGCCCTCCCGGCTTTTACACCCAGTGTTGAAATGAGCAGAGACCCTCCACTAGCCTCGCAGGCGTGCCAGACTTCAGGGAACGTGTTCCCTAAAAGACACCGGTCTCTGTGGAGGCTTCCCCATCCACCTGCGCAGAGTCCTTCAGTGACCCTTCGGTCCCAGGGCCCCCACCGAGTCTGGGGCTGAGGGTGAGGGCGGGCAGGCCGCTGGAGCAGGTCAGCAGTGTGGCGTGGCGGCTGGAGAGGCTGAGGCTGGAGAGTTGCCGGCGTGGCCGGGGCCGGGGACCCCCGCAGCAGTCCGGGTGGCACAGCGGCCATGGCCGCAGGTGGCTGTTGAAACCCATGGAGACCCAGGGGTTGCAGCAGCTGCTGAGGTTGCCCAAGAGCATGGAGATGGTGAAAGCCACGTTGGTTGAATCTGCAGAAGGAGAAGCACAAGAAGCCTTAGAATCACAGAGCTGGAAGGGACCTGGGAGAGAGTCCAGGCCCCCACCGAGCAGAGGACGAAACAGAGTTCCCAGAGGAGAGAAAGGACTTACTCGAGTTCTCTGGTTAGAAAGGAGCCGGGACGCCTGGGTGGCTCAGTCAGTTAAGCACCGGACTTCAGCTCAGGTCATGATCTCACGGTCAATGAATTCGAGCCCTGTGTCAGGTTCCGTGCTGACAGCTCAGAGCCCAGAGCCTGCTTTGGATTCTGCGTCTCCCTCTCTCTCTGCCCCTCCCTCACTCATGGTCTGTCTGTCTGTCTCTCTGTCTCTCAAAAATAGACATTAAAAAAGTAAAAAGAAAGGAAGAAAGAAAGAAAGAAAGAGAAAGAAAGAGAGCAGCACAGCTGGGACTTGAAGCTGGGACTCCAGCTTCAGAGTCCTACCTCACTGGGTTTTGTTTGCAAGCACAGAGTAAGGGTAGGAGCTAAGGTTTGCTCCAAGCTGACTTTCTTTCTTCTTCTTTTTTTTTTTAACGTTTATTTATTTTTGAGACAGAGAGAGACAGAGCATGAACGGGGGAGGGTCAGAGAGAGGGAGACACAGAATCTGAAACAGGCTCCAGGCTCTGAGCTGTCAGCACAGAGCCCGACACAGGGCTTGAACTCACAGACTGCGAGATCATGACCTGAGCCAAAGTCGGCTGCTTAACCGACTGAGCCACCCAGGTACCCCTCCAAGCTGACTTTCAAGGTGTAAACACAGCCAGGGAGGGACAGGACCAGCTTAAATAGGAGACAGTGTCTTTGTTCCAAAACCTAGAACTTGAATCCCCTCATGGATGGAGATCTAGAATGAGAAAACTTCTGTAAAAAATACCTGTGATTCTAGGCCAAGCTCAGGCCCCTTTGACCCCCAATCTCATTTATGTTGTAGATACAGGTGCACACTGTCTTCTGGATTCTGTCTTCTTTGACCCCTCAAGGACAGTCCCCCTCATTCTGTCACTCAGTCATTGAGCATGAGAGCACAGACAGTGCCAGGCCATTGCTGGGGACCTGGGTGGGCAATCTAGAGTCTAACTGCCCTGCAGGTACCATGGCATCATCTTCAACTGCAGTGGAAGGTCAGCTTCCAGGTACAGGGCCCCCAAGCATCCCTTTCTGGATGAATACTTGTTCTGTGTCCTCAGAGATTATACCCAGGGAATGGACCATCCTGCAGGGAAAAATGAATTTCTCTCTTGGACGGTCAAAAGGGGAGAGTGCAAACTGGTAAGATTTTTTCCAGACACAGTATTCTTTCTGAAGACTACATGAGCTCCACATGCCAGGAGGAAAGCTTCTGGGACAGGCCTTGACCTCTGGCTAGACACACCCTGTTACATGAGGCGTAGATTGCACACTGCATTACCTTGCCCTTTGGCAGAGGCTATAGAATCATTGAAAGCAATGTCAGGCTTAAAGGAAGCTTAGGGGCTATGGTATAGACTCGAAGCCAGGTCTACTGACTCTAAGACAGCAGTCCTGTACCTCTGTGAAGTTTCAACCAACACACTCAAAGGCAAAGCCCTTTGCCTCCTCTGTAAAGCACTGTGACGTCTTCAGATACTCTGGTTCTCCCATAGGTGTGCTCCTAGGTGTGGCTACTCACGGCCCAAGCAGAGGGAAGAACATTTGACAGAAGACGTAGATCACAGGGGTGAGAAGCTGAAGGCGTCTGGATTGACCCATGTAAGGCAGAGAAGTGAGGGCAAGGGGCGAGTACCTGTCAGGAGTGGAGGGACCAGCCTCAATAAAAATAGATCCTCCTTCGTTTTTCCTACATCCTGGCCTGCTCCCCAGCTAACATAAAACCTGGATGATGCGGAAGTTGTGGGAGGTTGCTTTGGCCAATGGGGTGGTGTTCACCCTATCCGCTCTATCGATACGTATTTAGTGCCTAGATTAGGCCAGGGATGGAGGGGTTCCACAAGCGCCTTGCCTGAGAAACATCTGTTTGATTTGGCCCCATCTAAGCCAGGCCCAACGCAGGGCCTGGAGATGTGCCATGAACACCAGAGTCTACAGAGGCTCCACCTCTCAGCCCTTGAGGGCAGACCCACAATGCTCAACCCTAGGCAGCCACCGCGTCTTGGCAGAAACTCAGCCGAGAGTTGGGGGACAGGAGCAAGGCCCAGGAGACAGGTAGACTCTAACCAGACACTCAGGGACAGGAGGTCAGGAGGTTGGCGTGCTATGGAGAGGAACTGGGTGTACTGGAAAGTAAGTTTAAAGTAATGGATCTCAGCCCAACAAGAAGGGCCCCAAGGGGCTTCCGGTTTTCTGAGAGAGCATATTGTCTGTAAGGTAACACTTTGTCTCTGTTCTCTTGGCTCAGAGAGGCCCTTGGTACACAGGTGAGGGACATGTACTGAGGGACAGGCTTGTGATCATAGTGACACAGCAGGCAAGCAGGGAAGCCTGCACTGGCTGGGTGGCAGGGTCTGCATCCTCTTGTAGGTTCCTTGATAAAGAGGCAACTGACTATGCCCTGCCCCCCACCCTGCGTCATTAGCTAAGCTGGACTGAGAGGAAAGCCATGTCATGGATAATGCTTGACCTATAAAGACCTTGACTCAGGTCCTGGCCCCACCTCTTACTAGCAGTGGCACTTTGGACCAGTGTTTTCCCCTCTGCGAGTCTCGGATTACTCAGACATACAGCAGAGAAGGCCACCACTAAGCACCAAGGACTGAATGTGCTTGGCACTAGAAAGCCCTCTCTCCTTCTATTCTGTGTGTGAGTAGAGCAGGGTTAGTTGGTTAGAATCAATACATTCATTGCTTAAAGGGTAATTTGCAAAGAGCCTCTTGTCCAAATGGATGTCCAAAAGAAGGGATAAAATGGGACCATAATAGTTTGGTATTATTCTCACAATTCTCTTGCCGGGTTGTGTTAAATTCATGAACAGCCTGGCCCTTATTTAATCTCTCCAGAAAAGCAAAGTATATTTGGCTTGAGAGTGTCCCAGGATGAGCAAAATGAGGTTAGAAACAAAAGCACAAGGGAAGGGGGAACCCTAAGGGCTGGTAGGAATTGGTAGCCTGGATCTGCTGGTCAGCAAACTCTCAGGAAGCTTCCAGCTTCCAAAACCTGTGCACAGGGCCTTCCTAGGGCAGTCACATGCTGTACCCAATATACATCCCAGGCTATGCACAAGACGTGCACTGGAGAACACACAGTCACTCCAGCCATACCCAGATGGGTTGACTTGCACATGTCCCCATGCCGCACTCTTCTTAGGAGAGGAGGAACACTACTCTTCAACATTTAGGCTGCCCAGACACAGCCCTACCTTCCCGAGTACACACTCATCCCCAGATAGCTGGACCATCTGGCAGTATCTAAAGCTCAGGAGGCTGCCATCTACCTCCCCCCAGAAAAAAGACAATAGCACGGCCTCCCATGTGCCAATTGGAACATGGTCTTCATGGTGGGTCCCATTTTGTTTTTCACCTAGAGGAGGAAGTCCCCTCTCTTCACCACTTCCAGAGCCAGGATTATGAACAGGGCATAGGGTAAAGGAAAAAGACAAAGACACAGCAGGCCTGGGTTCTACCCCTCACTTTGCCACTCCCTAGCTGTGTGGCCTTGGGCAAGTCACATTTTCTCTCTGAGCCTCTCTCTCCCATTAGCAAAATGAAGGGGTTAAAATTTCAGGCTTGAAATTTCAGGGTTGTCGTGTGCCAACATGCTAATTAATTAGAAGTGGTTGTTGGGAAGGAGTTTAAAGTCTTGTCCAGCCTCGAAAGGGAAGAGCACCGACAAACACAGCTCATGGGTCACAGATTGTCATCCTGGACAATTTGAAAATTCTTTTCAACTCGGTCATTCTACGATTCTAATGCTCATGTATGAAACTGGGAGTTGGTTGACCAAAACTGCCAACAGTCATGCTTCATTAAGGCCACATGTCATTTTTAAATGTTTAAATTAGGTGCCCAAATTGTAAAGTATGGAGATTTTACATAAAAGATACTCACACAGCATCAGGAGGCTGGTCAGGAGTTGTAGCTTCTCACATGAAACAGGGACACCCCCCCCCCTTTCATAATTGCTTCACTCATCTGTTACCTGCCTGGCCCGGAAGGCCTTATAACCCTCTCGTTGCCCTGCTTTCTCCCTTCCCTGCTCCTTTCCACTCACACCTCCCACACGGACACACACTTGCCTTCGTCAGGGGCATCTTTGTCCCACACGGACCACATCTGGACGCTGAAGAAGGGTGCCCAGCAGGCGATGTAGGCCAGCACAATGACGAAAGTCATCTTCACGGTTCGGATCTTAGCCCTCGAGATGGTACTGATGCTGCTGACCCGGGATGGCAGGCCCCGTGTGGCGGCAGCTGGGACAGAAGGCGACATCCTGTCCCAAGTCCTCCAGCCCCTTCCTTCCACCTTGCGGGCCTGCGTCTTGACTTTGAGGTTCTTACAGATCTCGTGGTAGATGAGGCTGTAGCAGGCCGTGAGCATGACCACAGGCAGGACAAAGATGGCCAGGGTGGTCCAGGTGATATAGACCCGAGGCCCCCAAGGGAAGCGGAAGTCTGCCCAGCAGTCCAGCACCCCTGTGCCCTGGATCACCTCCCGCAAAGAAAAGATGAAGATCTGAGGCAGGCTGAGGATGGCAGCCAGCAGCCAGGGAGCGGCGATGAGAGGGTAAGTGGACTGGCTGGGCTGCTGGAGGCTGCGCAGGGGGTGACAAACAGCCAGGTAGCGGTCCAGCGTCATGGCCAGTAGCATGTAGGTGGAGGCGAACATGCTGAGCACCTGCAGATACTTGACGGCCCGGCAGAGGAGGTCAGGGCCCTGGAAACGGTAGGTGATGTCCCACAGCAGCTGGGGCAGCACCTGAAACAGGGCCACACCCAGGTCAGTCGCGGCTAGGTGCAGAACAAACAGGTGCATGCGGGAGCGCTTGCGGCCTGGCTGGCCCAGGGTCAGCAGCACAGTCAGATTGCCCCCTGTCGCCAGCACCAGGACCGCAGCCAGGACTCCGATCTCCACCTTGGCCAGCTCCTCATCCCGGCCCATCCAGGGTGTGGTGGCATTGGGGATGGAGAAGGTGCCCCCGGGAGTGGGGTTAGCAGCCCAGGCAGGCCCAGAATCCATGGTTGAGTGTGCTGGGGGTGGGGGGAGGGGAGGGGAGGAGGGAGAGGGAAGGACCTACGGATGGTGTGGAGGCTAGTGGAGACGTTTGATGGCTGAAACGGAGTGGGGAGGGAAAGGTTTCAGACGGGGGGAGAGAAGAGAAGGGGGATGGCAGGAAGATGGTGAAAATAGAAATAGTTAAGAGGTTCGGGATAGAGGGGAGGAGAGAGAAAGAGACAAGGACGAGAAGAGGCTGATCGACGATGTGGAGGGGAGACCTAGGAGGAGAGAGAGAAGGGCTCAGGGAGACAGGGTGTCAGGAAAAGAAGAATGGATGGGGCTGTGCAGGGTGAGGCCTCTGTAAGGGAAAGAAGCCTGGGGAGCTGCTACCACTTCCCAATCCACCCCAAAGTCACTTTCTCCCAACTTTTCTGGAAGTGGAAAGCGGATGTCCCTAAGCTTGCTTGGAGGCGAGGTCCACGCCATCAGCGTCGCCTGCTGGATGACCCTGCCAAGCCAGCGCCAGCCCCCGGGAGCAGCGACCAGAGGCAGCGGGAGCGCAGCGCCCGGAGCCGGGTTTTATGGGCTCGCAGCAGGAGCCCTGCGCCCCGGGCGCGCCGGTTGGTTCCCGCAGAGAAGGGCGGAGTGAGGCTCCCCCGCACGCAGCCCACTGGAGGACCGAGAGGCGGGGTGGGGGGGAGTGGTGGAGAGGGATTGGGGGGGGGGGACAGCGGGGGCAGCGGACCAGGGACAGGGAGCCAGAGAAGCAGAAGACGCAAGCAAGCGCTCACCCGCTGGCCAGACAACCTCTTCTGCGCTCTCACCCTGGAACCGTCGGACCATCTCTCAAAACAGGTGCGCACGCGAAGAGTGGAGGGTGGTGACCCCCCCCCCCCCGCACACACACACACACACACGCGCGCGCGCGGGGCCCCTAAGGCTGGCAGCGCTGTTGGGCATGCCCCCTGCTCCGGGGTCCCTGTTAGTTCGCGAAGGGTCCAGAATCTGCAGGGGTGGCCAGATGGGCGAGGTGGCGCCCCCAGAGGGAGCCCTCGAGCCCTTGGTAGCGACCTCTGGCCACAGCCACTGGTGGAAGACTTGGGTCGTCTGGGAGGAATTAAAAACGAGGCCGGGCGTGGAGAGGGAGCGGTGGTGGAGATCCGACCGAGGTGCGGAGCGGAAGGGGCTGGACCTGGGAGCCCGGCGCGCTGGGTCGGAGCGGCCCTCGGAGGAATCCCGCAGGAGACGTCTTAACCCGCCGCCCCCGCGCAGTGTTTCATCCGCAAAACAACGAACGCACTTAACCACCCTGTGGGGGCAGAAAACCGGTCCAGAGAAGTGACAGGGGCTGCTCTGGAAGGTCACAGAACCGGCAGACAGGAGAGGCAGGACTAGGCCCGCGCGGTGCGCCCTGCCGACTAACACCCAGTATGTGAGGGGCACCGGCGCTCCGGGGACAGATAGCTAAACGAGGTGGATTATTGGGACAGTCTCCTGAGCAGATTAGAACTTCATTAGGGGTGACAACAGCAGGGGCGCCTGGGTGGCTCAGTGCGTGCGCCTCCTACTCTTGGTTTGGGCTCAGGTCACGATCTCAGGACTTGGAGATCCTGCGCTCAGACTCACCCTGTGCTGTCAATGCAGTCTGCTCTCCCTCTCCCTCTCTCTCTCTCTCTCTCTCTCTCTCTCTCTCTGCTCCTCCCCCTCTCACGCTGCCCTCTCTCTCAAAATAAATAAATAAACTTAAAAAAAAAAAAAAAAAGGAGTGACAACACCCTTAGCGCGCGGTCCATGATTCCTCGGAGGCCCCCTTCTCTCACCTTCTAATGAAACCACATGCCACTTTCTGGCGTCACCCACATACCCGCCCACACAGTTACCATCGCCTTTTGAAGAGATGATCTCCTAGACACCTAGAATTCCTCTCCACTCCATCCCACTGCCACGGTTCACACGATTTCTGCCCCCAAATACTGTAGCATAGTCTTGTGCACCTCAGCCCAGGCTCCGCCTTCTCAGGGATTTCTTGCTGTCTATGAATGATAAGTTCAAGTCTCTACTGGCCCATTCCTATCTGCAGGCAATCTCTAGTGTTGCCCGTGAAAAAGAAAAAACAAACAACATAACCCTCCCCAGACACTCCAGCTGTAGCAATCTCTTGTCCTTCACAGCAGAATTTCTCTAAGGGGCTGTCTAGCTGGTCTCCATTTTCTTGCTCCCATTTATTTCTTGATATAGCCATTAAAATTATATATATTTAGAGGTGCCTGGGTGGCTCAGTCGGTTGAGCGTCTGACTTCAGCTCAGGTGGTGATCTCGCAGCTGGTGAGTTCCAGCCCTGCCGTCGGGCTCTGTGCTGACAGCTCAGAGCCTGGAGCCTGCCATGGATTCTGTGTCTCCCTCTCTCTCTGCCCCTCACCACTCGCCCTCTGTCTCTCTCTCTCTTTCTCAAAAATAAATAAATGTTTAAAAAAACTATATATATAATTAAACATGTTTTTAAAATACTACATATTGCGTAAATGACATCATACTCGAAATACCACTCCAGAACTTGCTTTTTAAATTCTGCTTTATTTTTGATATCCGTCCTTGACGGTATGTAGGATAGATCTAATTCATTCAGTTTAAATGCCGCATCGTATTCAAGTACAAGAACA
Organism: Panthera tigris; assembly: GCF_018350195.1. Taxonomy (NCBI): domain Eukaryota; kingdom Metazoa; phylum Chordata; class Mammalia; order Carnivora; family Felidae; genus Panthera; species Panthera tigris. The sequence goes on from NC_056678.1 coordinate 44,489,777, forward strand.
TAACACATTTATCCCAAACCCTATTTTTACAATTGATTTCCAGCTCTTTTTTTTCCTGTTCTTTTAAATGCTACAATGAATATTCTTATGAATGCCTCCTTGTGTTCATGTGTGAGAGTTTTCTGGGGTGTACAGCCAGAAGTATATGCTGGGTATTCAATATTCTTGGGTCATACAATGTATGAATTTTCGATCAGATAGGACCATATCCTAACTTTTATCTCTAAATTTGTTGTACCGATTTATTCTCGCACCAGCTGCACTTGACTTTCTCAACATCCTCACAGTCAAGTGTTTCAGCTGTTTTCATTTTCACCCATCGACTGGTGTGCAACAGCATCTCATTGTGATTTTATTTTTTCTTTCTCTGATCTCTAGTTATTTTGGGCATCTTTGCCTATATTTATTTGTTGTTTGGGTTTCCTCTTCTGAGAACTATTCATATCCTCTGCACAATTTTAAAAAAAATGTTTTTAACGTTTATTTAGTTTTGACAGAGAGAGAGACAGAGCATGAGCAGAGGAGGGGCAGAGAGAGAGGGAGACGCAGAATCCGAAGAAGGCTCTGAGCTGTCAGCACAGAGCCCGACGCGGGGCTCCAACTCACGGACCACGAGATCATGACCTGAGCCAAAGTCGGACGCTCAACCGACTGAGCCACCCAGGCGCGCCCCTGCACAATTTTTGATGGGGTTATTTTTCTTACTGATTTGTAGGGCTCCTTTACACATTCTGATGTGACCTTTTATGTATTGTGATATGTCACAGCTATAGTTCTCTAATCTGCCACTTATCTTTTAACTTTATTTATGGAGTCATTTGTGACACAGAAAATCTAAATTTCAGTGTCAACAGTACTTTCTTTTATCACTTCTGCTTTTCTGTCTGTGTTCCCTGTCTTGAGAACAGAGATATCCCCACAATATTTCTTTCTAACATGTTTAACATTTTTTTTCATATTTAGGTCTTTAAGCTACCCAGAATATTTTTGTGTATGTTCAGGTAAGAATCTAACTTCATTTTTTTCTCCACATGGTGAACCAATTTCTTCATTTATTTATTATTATTTTTTAATGTTTTACTTATCTTTGAGAGAGAGAGAAAAAGAGAAAGAAAGAAGGCAAGCAGGGGAGGGTCAGAGAGAGAGGGAGACACAGAATTGGAAGCAGGCTCCAGGCTCCGAGCTGTCAGCACAGAGCCTGATTCGGGGCTCCAACCCATGAACCACAAGATCATGACCTGAGCCGCAGTCACTTAACTGACTGAGCCACCCAGGAGCTCCCTGCCCCCCAGTCATTCTTCATTTATTGAGTAGTCTGTCATTTCTTAACTGTCACCTGTATAATATATCAAGTTCAAAATATGTATGAGCCTATTTCTGGGATCTCTTTTCTGTTCCATTGGTTTATTTTCTATCCCTGCTCTAGTATTTCACTATTTTAGGTATTGAGGCTTTCTAATAAACCCTGATATATGGTGAAAACAAGATTTCCTCTTTTTTTTTCAAAATATCTTTCACAATTTTAAAATTGTGGGGACCCCTGGGTGGCTCAGTCGGTTGAGCGTCCAACTTCGGCTCAGGTCATGATCTCCCAGTTTGTGGGCTGGAGCCCTGCGTGGGCTCTGTGCTGACAGCTTAGAGCATGAGGCCTGTTTTAGATTCTGTGTCTTCCTTTTGCTCTCTGCCCATCCCCCTGCTTATGTGCACGCACAATCTCTTTCTCAGGAATAATAAATGAATAAGCTTTTAAAAAATTGTGAAATTGATATGTTTAGCTCCACAAAAAAATTCTGTTAAGCTTTTCGTTGGAAGCATTGAGTAATTTGGGGAGAATTCACATATATGATTTTAACCAGATTTATTTTTATGTCCTTAAATAATGTTTTATAATTTTCTTTGTAAGTGTTGTTCCATCTTTTTTTTTTTTTTTAATATGGAACGCTTCACGAATTTGCGTGTCATCCTTGCGCAGGGGCCCTGCTAATCTTCTCTGTATCGTTCCAATTTTAGTATATGTGCTGCCGAAGCGAGCACATGTTGTTCCATCTTTTGATAGATTTCTTTTTCTAAGCCTAACAGTTTCTGTTGGCATTATATACAGAATTTTGTTTTATCACATTTTCTAATTAGTTATGGCCAGTGTATGGGAACAATATTGATTTTTGTACCTTGTTCTTATATTCAGCAATTTTGCCACATACTCTTACTGTTAGTAAATTACTTTGGATTTTCTGTGCATTTACTATTGTCTACAAACAACAATCATTCTTTGTCTTTTATTCTCCATCCATTTGCTCCTATTTCTTTTTCTTGTCTTATTGTGATGGCTAAGTCTCCACTACAAAGTTGAAGAACAAGCATCACTGAGTTTCTGACTTTAATGAGAATTCTTCTAACATTTCCCCATTAAGTATCATATTTATGTCGTTCTCTTCTCTTTTAATTTTAAAAATATACTTAGTTTTGCATGTACATAGTATTAAAAAATCAAATGATTCTACAATGGTTGTTATGAGAAAAAGCAATCCCCTCCTCCCTATTGCTCTATTTTTAACTCCCTAGAGGTAATCGGTTTCTTCTGTTTTTAAAGGCTTTATTAAAAAATTGTAACCGTTTACAAAAGTAGAGAGAAGAGCACTTCATAGGAGAACATAGTTGTTCCTCTTTCCTTTTTGTAGTTGCGTGTCACTCCAATTTGTAGATGTATCGTACTTATCCAGTCCCCTTTGATGGGGATTTTGGTCGTATCCAGTCTTGCTATTACAAGCAGTGCTTTGATAAATTGCCTTGTATATGTTTCTTGCCATGTTTTGCCAATATATCTTTGTGGTAGGTTTCTAGAAATGAGATTGCGGGGTTAAAGGGTGTTTGCATGAACAGTTTTGCTATGTATTGCCGAATTCTCCTCTCTAGGGATTGGATCAACTTGCATTCCTACTAGGAATGTATGGGGGTGTGGTGCCTGTTTCCCCATAGTCTTGCCAACAGTGTGTTCCTAAATCATGGAGTTTTGCCAAACTGATAAGATAAGAATAATATCTCAGTGTAGTTTTAATTTGCATGCCTGATATTATGAGTGATGCTGAACATCTTAATGTCAAGAGCCATTCTTATTTCCTTTTCTAGTGATTATTGATATTTATAGTGAATTTTTCTGTGATTGTTGGCCTTTTTATTTTATTTTTTGGAAACTTTATATACTTTGGTAATGAACCCTTGTCTGACATTTAAATTACAATTTTTTTTTCCCATTTTGCTGTTGATCTTTTTACTTGATTTATTGTGTTTCTGGACAGAGATCACCCTTTTAAACTCATTATTAGATTTATTTGCTATCAAGCTCCATGTTTCTAAATAATAAACATATACTGCTTCTTCATTTCACCTATTAGCCTTCTCTTTGGCAGATGAGCATATAAAACCCTTCAACACTGACTCACCACTCACATACATCCTTCCTCTATCCCTATCTTCCCAATGTAGTAATGGGAACATGACTTGTGAGTCCCCATTGGAAACTGACCTTGTATAAATTGAAAGTTGAGTCTTTAAGTAATAATAAAGATTTTGAAAGTCTTCCACCAAAAAAAAAATTCTTAATTTAAAAAAGACATGATTTATCCTCAAATATTAAAAATTTTTTTTAATGTTTATTTATTTTTGAGAGAGAGTGAGAGAGAGACAGAGCACGAGTGGAGGAGGAGCAGAGAGAGAGGAAGACACAGAATCCAAAGCAGGCTCCAGGCTCTGAGCTGTCAGCACAGAGCCTGACGGTGGGCTCGAACTCACAAACTGTGAGATCATGACATGAGCCGAAGCTGGACACTCAACCGACTGAGCCACCCAGGCGCCCCTATCCTCAAATAATTTAATCTAATCATTTACAAAAGGACTTACTTCCTTGATTTGAATGTTGGTTTGTACATTACTAACTAGTAGACTAAGATGCGGAGAAATCAAAATGATTTCTAGGCGTCACTGTAATTAAAGAAGAAAGGAATGTTCTGTTTCCATACATTCAACTTGAACATTGTGTTTTCAGGAATAGGCTATCATGAAAAATGAAGTTTGTTTATTAGAATATATATTTAACAATATCTCTTCCCTTAATAATGTTCCATTTTGGCCAGATGGGTGAAATCAAAATCCTTCCTGCATTATTACTGGCCAGTGAACAATGGAGTACGTACCTCTCTTATGCCACACCATGACCTGGGCAAAAGAAAGTGGATAAGGGCATTTTTCTCCTGTAAACTCTGGGTGCCTGGTCTGCAGAGATCTCTTCTTGGTTGGGACTCAGAACACATTGAGTTAATTACCAGAGCTGTCATTTCACAGAGTTGCCTGGTCCCTTCTTGACATACTCGCCCTCCAGCAGGCACTGGTCTTTCTGTCTGCCTGGGTAACCCTTGATTCACAGTCCCATAAATGTGTAGATGGAGGAAGTGGTCTGGGTGATGGGCCATTACTGGGACTAATGCATCTTTTACAGCCGGGAGCAGGCCTTGGTGTTGCCACTGTCTTCTGTTAACTCAGTTTAACTCTGAGATTGCGGTCAGCCAACGAATAAAAAGAGTGGATGTAGAGAAAGGGAGGATAGCCTAATCAGTGTGGATTCCAGGGACTCCCAGAAAGTTTCCGCTTTGTTCCTCTCACTATAAAATAGCTTGTACAGTCACAGAACGTTGGAGTTGAAAGGGACTTATTTTTGGTTCAGACCACGAGGCTGAGGAGTGATGGAAAGGACCTCAGAGACTGTCAAGTTCCATTCTCTCGTTTTCCAGAAGAAAGTCCAGCCTGAAAACCAAAGACACAAGTGAAGTTCTCAAAATCACATGGCTATCAGAGGTGAGAGCCAGAACCCAAGTCCATCCATGTGCTGTTTTCCCCATCACCCCCTTAGGGCAGTGATTCTCCACTCTGGCTGCACATGACAATATCCTGAACAAAGTGAAAAATGCCCAGACCTCACCCACAGAGAACTGACCCACCGCCATGAGGCAAAAGTTTCAGTACTGAATCTAATGAGGCCACTCGGTGCTTGGTGTGTAACAGAGAAGCTCAATAAACTTTTGTCAAATGTTAATTCAAAATTTAATAGGTACAAATGAGTAAGTGAAATATCCCTGCCAGTTAATGTTCTTTTAATTTTTTTCAACTTTATTGTAGAAAATTTTAAATATTCACAAAAGTAGAAAGAGAAGTATAATGATTTACATAGTATATAATCTACCTTTTGACAGGTTTTCTGGAGAGTAGATCAGACGAGTGATTCTAACGCCACTGAAAATTCCAACAGTCCCAACGGGCCAGGGTCAGATGTGCAGCGTCTTTGGGAAACTCTCGGACCACATCCCACTCAACACGTGGCTGTGAGAGGTGCAGGTGAGAGGATCCAGGGCCCGGGCATCCCAGCGCTCAGAAACATAGCAGGCAGCTAAAGATGAGTGGCCCTTTATACAGTATGGTGCTCCCTCTGCCTGGCCCCAGGGCAGACCTCAGCTCTCAGGGAGGAGAGGCCAACTGAGTGCTGGAAAGTGTCACTGATGCTGGGGCCGATCTCCCAGGGCTGCTTAGCTCTCTGGCATGACTCCTTAGAACAGGAGATGATTCTGTTGTGCTCACATAACAGCACCCTTGACTTCCTTTGCAGGATGATTGAAACTTTTCCGATTAGTTATCATCGGTTCATGAGAAAGTTTTAGTTTTTCTTTTAAGCTCGTTGTAGCGATCAGATCTCCATTCAGTTTTCTTGGAATTTAATAAAATGATGGCAGTGACTCCCAGAGAGTCAGATGCACAGTCCCCATCTGACTTCGTAGGCTGGACTGTTTGAGGCTAGGAGCCCTGAAGACAGGCCCTGGGGTTGGGGGCAAAAGTTGGGGCTGGGAGGGGCACAGCTGCTGAACCCAAGAGTTGGGGAGGGGGGAGGACAGCTGCCAAGTGCCATTTGTACCTCCAGTGCTCCCCCTGCTCCACCCCAGAGAAATAGAGTCTCAACATGCATCATTAGGAAGGCCCATGTAGCTACCCCACTACCCTCTTCGGCAGGCACAGGGAAGTTTGTTGCCAGTGTCCTCACATGCCTGTTTTCAGAGACCTACACCTCTTTCCTTTTTCTTCTTGCCCCACCCTCCTTCCGTGTTCCCAATATATGCCATGGCCAGCAGTCCAGGGTCCCCCACGGCAAGTTTTCTTGCCCAGGTTGGGCAGGTGGATGGGTTGATGGTAGCCCACATTAGCAACCTTCCTTCTTGTTTATCTTCTCATCAACCTTTCCCTACTCCGTGCCCCACTGGTGGTGGGTGGTAGGGGGAGCTGGTTCATATTGCTAATGGGTACAGGTAGGCAGTGTGAAATGACCAAGGGGTCTATTATTCATCCTCTATGACGGTATCTCCAGCTCTTACCATGGTTCTTGGCACACAGTGGGTGCTCAAGAAACACTTGCCGGAAAGATGGATGGAAGAATGGGAAAGATCGTTGGGTCTAAAGCTGGGAAACCCGACTCTTCCCTTGTTACTGTCAGTAGTTGGATGTGCCCGTGATGAGGTCACCTCTTCACTCTGGCCTCAATTTCCTCTCGTATAAGCTGAGGTGGTCGGATTGGTTGAGCGCTAAGGTACCTGCTATGCCTCTTCTGTGATTCTTTGGTGGAGTCATTCCACCCTATCCTGACCCATGGTGAGCTGTTAAAGCCAAATATTATCCTTCTCAGGAGATAACTTATGTTTAAAGCAGACCATCTGAAAAACAGTACCTAACCCAAGAGGGAGCTCTGCTTCCAAAAAAATTCAGAGCTAAAGGGGCCAGGAAATTCAAAGTCATGGCCAGATTAAATTTGTGGGGACAGTTCCTGAGCCTGAGTCCTGACCAGCAGCTGGTCTCAGCAACTGCCCCACAGAGGGCATCAGCATGTCCTATTGCAGCGCCAGGCTGCAGGGGGTTTTGGGAACGTGAGGTGACAGAATTTATCCTGAAAGGCCGTGCCACTCTCTAAGATGCCCCCCACACCCAGGTCCCCTTCCCAGGGTTGGACCTAAATTCACGCCTGGATTTAACAGATTTTCTTTTGGTCACTGATGAGGCAGAGCTGAAGGAAAAAGTGTAAGGCGCAGAATGAACATTTAGCAGAGTTTGACATGGGAGCCAGGGCACCCAGGACTGAGCAAGGGCATACGGACGTCACACGGTGTGTGGGGTCAGGGTTTGGGCAACCTTCTCCACATCCGGAGCAGCGGGGGGCTCAGCTGCTACGCAAACAAGGACATCAGCCCCTAGCTGATCTCCTGGCCTCTGAATGCCCCTCAAATGATCCCACTTTTTCTGCTGCCTGATCATTTATCCTGAAACACTGTTCCCATCACAACCTTTCCCTGTGCACGCAGCCATGTGGTTTCCTGCTTATTAAATCACGCTAAATGTCTTAAGCCCGGCCTCTCACACCACTGCTCATGAACCTTCTGCTTTGCTCAGGCTGGTCTCCTGTGGCATCTCCTGTCCACATTGCTGCCTTTGTCCCCACACCTTTGCTTTGACGTTCTCCTCAACTGAAAATGCTGTTTTCCCCCTGTTGCCTTATCCAGATCCTACCAGCTTTCAAGGCTCCCCTCCTCCACAGCCCTGAACTGCAAGGAAGGCTCTCCTTCCCAGCCTCACAGTGCCGGTTAACTGGTCTTGCTGGGAATTTGGTCACGCTCGATTCTCCATGCCTCCTCACCAAAGTAGTAAATGTATCACTTGGTGCAGAGAGCTGCTGATAGATGTCTTTTGTGTCTTAAATAACTTATGACCACATCTCCCAGGCTTTCGGAGACATACTCGATTTCAAATGGTCTGCTTCTTGCAAGACTTATCTTGGATTGTGCATCCTAATTTAGGGTTCAGAGAACATAGACCGTGTGCCAGCAGTGTGAGTCAATAAATATATGTAGCAAGGGATTCATTTGTATACTCATTATGAATTTGGGCCAAATGGACTGAGTATGGAATGGTAGGCTGGAGGCTGTATTTGCTTAGGGCCTTCATGGAGCATTAATGACTAGACCCATTGGGGCTGATGGCTGTTTATAAGGCTCAGACCCTGAGATGCCGGGGGTTGATGGCCTTCTCCCAACCTTCCAGACATTGTCCCACATGGGAAGGGAACTCATCCAAGGAGGAAAGGGTGACACGCAGTGTGTGTGTGTGAGAGCCTCTCAAAGCAGCATAGATAGCATGGTGGGCCCAGAAGCCAGCTGGGCTTGGATCCTCAGGACAGGAATATTTATGAACTAGAAGAGCAAGTTAAATGAAAAATACCTGTCAGCAGGTGTGCTAGAGAACACAGAGCAGAGGCCCCTCTGGCGGGACACCTTATAAGCCATCCTAGCACCCGGTGGGGTGACTTTGGAAGCAGTACAGAGAAGTGAGCATGTCCGTTTGGCCGCAGGAGACATTCTTGTCATGTGACCAAGCACACCAATCCTGTGAGAGGAGAACGCAGGGTGGGGGTGAGGAGTGGAGGGTAGAAGGAGTGAGTGGAGGACGGTGGGGGGAGATACCAACCAGGGTCTAGGAGCCACTTGGTGAGCATGGGGAACCGCAGAGAGAGAACCTCACCAGGTGGCCAGAAGGACTATAGTTCAGAAGTAGAGGTGAGGAGGACATTCCAAGATGAGCAGAGATTTCAAGCCTGGGATTACAACGATTTTGTTGATGGGTGCTCTGAGCCAGAGAGTTGTTTTTATTTTTGAGATATGTAACATTGATCTATTAAATGGAATCAGTGCCTGAGGAAGTGTCAATTACCTTTAAGGACTCATCTTTGGCTGTAATGAACTAAATAGATTACAGAGCCCCCAAGCACTTCAAGGCCTGTTTGGGGGTATTAATACCTATGCAAGGAAAAGTCAGCCTGTGAGAAGTTGGGAACAGAAGGGTCATTTCCTACCTCTTTCGGAAGAGCTTTTAGACTGAGTTTTTCTTCCCTCTTTACCTCTTTCTCCTTCTGGAGCTTCATTACAAATATGGCTGAAGATCAACTCTGGAATATGTGGCTATGTTTTCATGCCCTGTTTTGTTTTGTTTTTTCCCAGCTGCCCTTGCGTGAGTCTTTGTGATGTCATGGAAGGTAGGCAGGCAGTTTCCCTATCTATGGAATGGGGACACTTAATACCTACTTGCAGGTTATTTTGAAGATGAGAGATTATGTGTGCATGGTGCCTACCAGAGCTCAGTACATAGTAAGTGCTCAGTGAAATGCACACCATATTATTTTTTAATGCTACTGCTGTTCTCTGCTACTCCTCCTAGCCGTGGCTCTCTTTTTTATTTTTAGGAAGTGAACTTTCAGGTGGGAAATTAGGGCCTAAAATATATTTCTGTTAATTAATAGCTACTTTTGGCATTGTGGAGCAGAGGGGCAAATGATGGTGTGGGCAGTCAGATATGGGAGGGACGGATGGCCAGATATCACTGACAATGCCATTTGTCTCCAAAGTATCACCTTGCTAACCACCTCCCCGCCTCCAGGTATGCAGTGAAAGCCACTGAGAAGCCCCTCCCTCCTCTTTTCTTCTCAGAGTATTTTTAAAAATCACTTAAGCATGAAACTAATCAACACTCTACCAGATGCTGGGGTGAAGGAAATGGGGAAATAAAATCTTTTCAGGGAAGGTAAAGTACAGGTTCATTAATTCCAGAACAACTCAACTTTTATCCATTTATTAGGTCTATACCAGATTTAAAAAATAATGCTTCTCAGGGTGCCTGGGTGGCTTCGTGGGTTAAGCGCCCGAGTTCGTCTCAGGTCATGATCTCGTGGTTCGTGGGTTCGAGCCCCGCGTCAGACTCTGTGCTGACAGCTCAGAGCCTGGAGCCTGCTTCAGATTCTGTGTCTCCCTCTCTCTCTGCCCCTGCCCCACTCACACTCTGTCTCTCTGTCTTTCAAAAATGAATAAACATTTAAAAATTTTTATTTTAAATAATGCTTCTCAGTTTGTAGTCTATAGACCTCTGGCAACACAACATTCTGCAATTACTTGCCCGGAAATAAAAGGCGGATTCCCAACTTCACCCTGGTCCTACCGGATGAGAGTCTTTGGAGATGAGAACCAGGCAGCCCCATTTTAAATGAGTTCCCCACCGAAGTCTGAGAATCACCAGGACATAGGAACTGTAAAGAAGTATAATTAATGTGTTTAGGCAGCTTGCAATGTAGGTAGGTGGAGATGACAAAAAAGCAGGAAGGTAATATATAATCACTGTGTGTTTTAGAAAGATTATTCTGGCAGCCAGGCACACGATGGCCTTGTGAGGGATGCTGGGTGCAGGAGGTCTATTCAGAGGTGTTGGCAGTAAGCCTAGCATGAGATAAGGGCTGGGCTGCTGCAAAAGAGAGACAGAAGCCACATGTCAACCCCGGTCATAGGTGTGGTTTTTTATGGCAGGCAGTCTCCAATTCCTTCTGGATGCTAGAAGCCTACAGATGACAAACAAATAAAAACAAAACAAAACAAAAAACCTGATTCCATTTATGCTGGCAGAGACCCCAAGCCCTACAAAGATGATGGTCAGCCTTTTCTGAGTTCGAGTCAAAATGAAACAACCCTGAAGGCTCAAATGGATGCTGACATTTGAAAAGCTTCCTTCTGGACTCTCTGGTTGCAACCTTCTGGAAAAACTCATCAGAGCTGCTCTTTTCTTATCTTTTTGGTTTCTGCTTTGCTGGGCCCTAAATATGGGCCTAGTCTTTCTATGAGATTATCTGAACCAGCTAGGGAGGCGGGTGGGTGGAAGGAAGTCAGGAGGTACTTCTGGAGGGGTTGGTGGTGGTGAGTTCTGAGGCAGATTTCACACGGGATGACGGACATGGGATAAAGCAAGAGTGAAGGAAGTCATTATAGGAGGTAAGACTGACCAGGGAAGAGGAACTACAGCTTCTGGATAGAGCTAAACTATTCTAGGGGTGCCTGGGTGGCTCAGTCGGTTAAGCATCTGACTTTAGCTCAGGTAACAATCTTGTGGTTCATGAGTTCGAGCCCCACGTTGGGCTCTCTGCTGTCGGCAGACCCGCTCTGAATCCTGTCTCCCTCTCTCTGCCCTTCCCCTGCTTGCACATGCTCTCTATCAAAAATAAACATTTTTTAAAAAATAGCTGAACCGTTATAGGATCTGGAAAAGTGAGCTAGGTAAGAAATATGAACATCCCTCTAGAGTGGGGACGACTGTCTCTGATCTTGAATTCCATTGCTGTCAGCATGGGTGCCTGGGCTCTGAGACCTCAGAAAAAGGTACCCCTTGGCTTAGGGGAATGACCAGAAAAAAGCCACAGACTAAAATGAAGCCAAATGAGCTACCGGAAATGGATACACCTGGCCACCTTTAGACCCTGATCTTAGGGCTTTGTCTGTGTGAAGCCGCTGAGCCTGAGTTGGAGATCAAACACACATCTCTCTCTATCCGTGTTTGTCTATCTTATCAGTGTCTAAACGGCCTTGTTAAGCTCTATGGCTAAAAAAAAAAAAAAAAACAGCAAAAATCCACCTGTTTTTTTCTGCCTATTTTATTTTGTTAAACTAGCATTTTTAAAAATATTCAATCATGGGATCCTTTAAAAATACGCGGCAGAAGCTTTAAACTAATTGACTGACTAAACCTGGCCTTGGCATGTTTTGTTTAGTGGCGCATTTGCAAAAATTTTTGAAACGGCTGTCAACATTAATCAGGTGATTTCACCCAAAAATCCAGATTACCAGCTTCTCTTGACAAAAAAAAAAAAAAATCAGATCTGATAATTTCAGGACCTCATTTCCATGTGGCCACTGTCAGCTGGAGATGAGCAGTGGTCATTTTGAGAAGGGAGATGGCCTCTTTGGTTTGCCAGAGTCCCCGGGACTCACCATTGTGTTCCCCCATCCCCCACAATGAGTATCAGTTGCCATTTATTCTCACAGCTGTGCTATTTTTTCTTAGTAAAGAACATCAGGAAGCATATTTATACCGAAGTTCCTATTGAAATTGTTCTTTTATCCAGCCTGCTTTCCTCCTTTATACGTACCTGGCCCTTGTTGCATCCAAGTTGGGAACCCTGGTGCCTGAGTGGCTCAGTCGGTTAAGTGTCCAACTCTCTTGGTTTCGGCTCAGGTCGTGATCTCACAGTTCGTGAGTTTGAGCCCTGCATGGTGCTGGCAGCATGCATCTAGCCTGCTTAGGATTCTCTCTCTCTCTTTCTCACTCTTTCTGCCCCTCCCCTGTTTGCTCTCTCTCCCTCTCTCTCAAACTTAAAAAAAAAAAAGAGTCGGGAACCCCTGTTCTGACATCTATTAATATAACCAGGCTGCATTCTTCACTGCTCCCTCCTCAATTAATTTTTTAAATTAAAAAAAAAAAAAAAGAAATGTTAGAACTGGCACATTAGAGAGCCTTGGGTCAGGGTGCTAACCAGATGGACATTAAGTCACCTACGCTCCCCCAGAATCTCAAGACAACCTTAGGAAAGCACGATTGAGATGAACAGAGTTGTAATCTTTTGAGATGCGTTACGTGGCTAACAAACAAATAGGTGTTTAGAAAGAGGCGTGTCGGTAAGAGTCCACTCTTGGGTGTAAAAAGGTCCGAGTGGAGCCCTTCCTCTCTCTCTTCGCAGCCTGAGTAAACCCTCCTTCACAGCCATCCCCCTTCCTTTGGGCGGATTCCACGCTCACCAAGCAACCTCCTGGTTATAAATTCCATTCAGGGAAATGGGTGTCTCGGAAGGCAGATGTAAATGTCCCGGTCACCGGATAGCCACGCCCATTCATTGCCCATTTGTAAATTGCCCTTCTGGCATACAGGCTTCTTGTGAGGTGTGATTGGCATGGGTCTGTATCCCCCAGGACCTGAGCTCCTGACCTTGCAAAGCTAAGAAACAGAATATTGAGGAACGGCACCCTCATCAACAGACAGTCACCTGCCGGCCAGGCACTGCTTCGCTGCCGCAGGGAGATGGGCCCGTCCACAGTGTCCAGACGCAGGGTGTGCAGCCAGAGGCCAGGGCGTCTAAATGTCCTGGGCTGTGGGAAGTCTCTGGGTTGTTGGCTCCTGAGTTCTCACTGTCCCTGGGAGGTATTACTGGTGTCGGACCCTGATGAGTGCCTCATGCTGTGCCTGACACGGAGGAGCATTCTGTACATGTTCGTGGGAAAGATTTCAAGTGGAAACATTTTAGCAAAAGCCAGGTGGCCCCCACCCATCAGCGACATCTGAGGGGATTCTTGCTCTGCTTGGGGGGCTGTACTTCTTGGTTTCAGAAGTCCCTTCTCTCTCAGATTCTACAACTCTGCTTCCTAGGCTGATGATGGCAGAGGACAGAGCAAGGGGGAGCGGGAACGGTGCTCGCTTCCGCCAGTGGGCAGTCGAAGGCGGGTGTCCGAAGGGAAAGGGCAGTATTGCTCCAGCAGGGCTCTGTCAGCTTCCTTGGTAGCAAGAGCCACTCTCTTAGGATCCCTGGATACCTGGGAGAGGGAGAAAAGGTGCACATCAGCTCAGTTTTCCTCTAAGGCGGCAGGTGCCAGGTCAGAGCAGGTTAGAGCAGGGCACAGAGAGGCTCCTGCCGACTCAGAGGAGATAGGAGGAGGGGCCCAACAGCCAAGGAGGATGTGCGTGGGGCCAGCTCAGCACCTGATGTTAACAAATGTTGTTCATCCTTTATCTAAGGAAGAGTTTCAGGGCGCAGTCTGGTGTCCTGCCAGGACCCCTAGGTGGTGAGTGGCTGGAAAGGATGCAGGAGACCCCCCCTCCCCCACCACTGTCTCTGTGCCCTGCTCTGCAGCTGGCACCTGAGGTCCCCAGGAAAACTGTGCAGGTCATCTGCTCCTTCCTAGTGATGCCCATGACTGCCACAGCCTGAAGCATCGCTTTTGCATTTTTCAGAAAGAATATTATGATAAAACCACCCAGGCGTAACATTATTTCTTGTTTCCATATTTACTTCTTTTTATGTAAATCCCAGACATCATGGAATAGGAATCTTTTAAAAAAAAAAAAAAAAAAGGAGATTTTCTCACATGGCCATAATACCATATCATACCTAAAAAAACGAGCAGTAAGTTTTTTGTATCGTCTGGCCCTGTCCATATTCCAATTTCCCCAGTTGTCCCACAAATGAGTATGTATGGTCGGTTTGTTGACAGCAAAGCTTTTTAAATTTTTAAAAAAATTTTTTTAACGTTTATTTATTTTTGAGACAGAGAGAGACAGAGCATGAACAGGGGAGGGTCAGAGAGAGAGAGACACAGAATCCAGAACAGCCTCCAGGCTCTGAGCTGTCAGCACAGAGCCCGACGCAGGGCTCGGACCGCGAGATCATGACCTCAGCCGAAGTCAGCCGCCTAACCGACTGAGCCACCCAGGCGCCCGGATAGCAAAGCTTTTGAAACAGTGTTTCCTACCAGCCTCAGGATTCTGCACAAATATCTCAGAGACCAGCCCAGCAAGGGTGAGGCAGAGGGGGAAGGCCCAGGCCCCCTCCTCTGTTTCGGCCATAGCAGGTTTTATTATTAGGAACAAAAGGGGTTTTCTGTTAAGGAAAAAAAAAATTGAACATCATTTCCATGAAGCATTACTTCTCTGGTATTTTCAAAGGGAATGCCCCGTGCTATGATTGCCTTAAATCAAAGGGATTACGATGGATACCCCAGTGGCGGGCTAGTGGGAACCCAGGGTAGGGGCAGGGAGATCTGGCAGAGTAGAAGAGTTGTAGATGGAGAAATTTTATTCCCACTGGACATGAGCCTGGACTCACAAAACAGACCATTCTAGGACCTAGAATACATTGTGTCCACTTGGTAGTTTCTCCCCTCCATACTAATGCATCTAACTGACATATCTAACTCTTATCTAGGTACCTAGATCCTGCTCTGTGAAGCCCACTGTGTTCTTGCTTATTCATAGGGCAGATCGGCACATTCTGAGGCCAGTGAATTTTTAAACCTCTCCTGCTCAGTTTATGCTTCTGACATTTTCTAGGTATACTCCAAAGAACTTGACCTCAGAGGAATGGTCTTCCAGAATTTTAATCGTTACAGTTTGGCATTACCAAAACAAGATTCACGCAGAGTGTCAGTCACACAGACCTATCCGTAGCGAAGCAAGAGATATTCCATCACAGATGTAACACACGAGCAATCTGGTCCAGCAAGCAAATGCAGCTAATGTTCCACTAGCCTGAAGGACACAAGTCCAAACAGGGAGAGCAGTGAGAAATTCTAGGAAATTCTGACCTTTTCTGGGCACCTTGATGATCATAGCTTCCAATAACAGCTCCAGATCTTTCTCCTCCTCCAGGACGTGGGCCCAGATTAACCTGCCAAAATTTGCTTTTGAGTTCTTGAAGTTATATTTCAAATGATGATATTTGTCTGTCTTGTCTGTTCTGTTCAACCACAGAATAGTAAGTTCCACATGGATGGTGACAATGTCCACCGTGTATATACACATGTATATCAGTGAACACGTTTATCCCCTAATATGTGGATTACACATAAATAAACATATGGTTTGGGTAGAGAAAAACTTGGGAACATTCTAAAGGACTCATCCTTTCCCCCCACTAATATTTTCATAATTTTTTAGTTAAAGGCTGATGAAATTCTAGCTCGCCTTAGAATCTAGCTAATATGTGTGACTATCTACTAAATACCTAGTTTCCTTTGGATATAACAGATGCATAAACTATAGTCCCTCCCCTGGGATGTTTGCGATTGAGTTGGGGACACAAACGTGCCCGTGAGAAAAATGAAGCCATGTGGGACAGTATACACTCTCCCCTCTGCCTATTCAGACATGGCCCTGCTTTCAGTGTCCATATCCAATCTCCCCCTCAGGCTAAGCATTCCTATAGTCAACCAGCCTCTACTGAGGACCTACTATGTGCCAAGGGCAGTATCAGAACCAGAGGTAGAGCAGTGAAGGAGATAGCCGTGTTTCGTATGCCAATTCCTGAACTCATCTCGAAAAGTTACTTAACTGTTACATATGTAGGCATGCTCCTTACTATCAAAATGGTAAGTTCCTAAAAGGTGGTGACTGATATGGTCACATTCTTTTGCCAGCCCCTCATCACCTAGAATTTGTTCATAGAACTTATTAAAGTTTGAAAGTCTGGGTTGTATAGAATTTTCAGTAAACATGAAAAGCTATAAATTGATAACATCATAACACAGGGAAGCCTCAAAACACTGAGAACTCCTGCCCACCCTTCAAAACACAAAAGTCACCTCCTCCATGATGCCTTCCTATACTTACTCAAGCAGATTTAGTTCCTGTCCTTCTCTCTAAGTCCATGCTACTTGGTGAAGACCTCTATAGATAAAATTTAGCACAGTAACTATAATTATTCGTTTACCAAGTTTCCCCTGAGACAAACACCTGAGTGTTTGGGGGAAGTGTCTGGATCACATGCCCTGCCCAGGGAGACATGGATGGAGGGTGCATAGAGGATACACATGCCCAGCACCTTTTACCTAAAAGATAATGGACGTGCATCTAACATTTGCAAAATTACAGCTCCATGCAAATACATAGCAGTCCCCGACTCTCCTTGCTGAGAATATAAAGAAAAAGTACTCTGAGGAGAGGGGAAGTGAGACGTAGTAGTTGAGGATACCAAGTATCAGCTCTGCAAGATGAGAAAGTCCTAGATATCTACCCTATAGCATAGAGATTATAGTTATCAATACTGTCTTGTATACTTCAACATCGGCCAAGAGGATAGCTCTTAGTTAAGTGTTCTTATCACAAAAATATAATAAGGATAAAGAAGGTGGGAGGAAACTTTTGGAGAGGGTGGGTATGTTTATGGCATAGAGTGTGCTGATGCATTTCATGGGTGTGTATTTCTCTCCAAACTTATTCAGCTGAATAGGTTAAATAGGTACAGCTTTTTGGAGGTCAGTTGTATCTCAATGAAGTGGTGAGGAGAAGAAGAAGAAGAAGAAGAAGAAGAAGAAGAAGAAGAAGAAGAAGAAGAAAGAGGGGAAGGAGAAGGAGGAGGAGAAGGAGAAGAAGGAGAAGGAGGAGGGGGAGGAGGAGGAGGAGGAGGAGGAGGAGGAGACGGAGACGAAGATGAAGACGAAGACAAGGACGAAGAAGAAGAAGAAGAAAGAAGAAGAAAGAGTTCTAGGCCTTTGTGAGAAAGAAATGTCTAATCAGAAGCTGTAGGTTTGGAGGTTGGGCTCACCCACCCGAGGGAAGTAGGGACACTCAGGACAGTGGTCACTCAGCATTTCCAAAACAAGGAGGACAGTAGTAGTAGGTAATAGTGGCTGTCAGGAGAAGGGGGTGGCACCTCATAAGAAGCCACTAGTAAGGGCCAGGGGAAAATTTCATCTGAGTAGGGAGGCATCGGAGGGGTGAGGTCTGGCTGCCACAGACAGTGATTTGGCAGACAGCCCCCCAGGGAAGGGGAGGTGATGGCCTGGGGCAGGGAGCTAATTTCAGGAGGTGGAGTCAGAGACAAGACAGTGCCCAGAAGGAGCAGGAGGAAGGGAACAGGACCCTGATTCCAGGAACTTCATTACGAGAAAAATAACCCAGGCAGCAATCAACTTTCAAGGATAAGGAGGGGACTGAGGCATTTCGACTGGCGAGGAGGGCACTATATGACAGTGGTCTTAGAGCTCAGACTCTGGAGTCAGAGGGAACCTGCCCGTGTTTTAAGCGGTCCCAGCTAAGGGACTGTGGTTTGGGGCGTTGGGGTGGAGGGGTGGGGGAGGGGTGGCAGCGAATTAGCTCACCGTTTTCCCTCTTTAACCACCTTTCCCCCTCATAAACCACCTTTAACCGAGGCTGGCTGTGACCACTAGAAAGCTTAAACTCACTCTCGAAGCCAAATGTTGAGTTAAAAGGAACCTTGAGATTCTTTCTCCGACTTCCTTGGGCATTTAGATTTTAAACCCATTTGTAAACGTTGGTCTGTGGGGAGGCCTGGAATAGATGATGATCCAGGCTTGTGACTTTAACCCGAAGCCAAATTTCTAGGCTTTCCTGTAGCATACTCAGCTAACTGGAAAATTTGAAAGTAAATACATTTTGAAGAGAAAAAAAAAAAAGATGTAAGTTCCCGCTGCTCTCAGATGAGACCTTTGCAACCTGCGAATGACGTCATCATTTTGTTCCCTGTCCGAGAACTGGACGGCGAGATCTGTTTTCGCTTTCTTCCAAAGCCTTTGTGTGTCCAGGAAGGCGGTAGTGGGTCTCTAAGAATTGTTTCTTAACTGCCTAGGTGCCCTCCTTTGGAAAACAAGGCCACATTATCCCCAGACAGCACTCAGTGGGGTGGCTCTGAGCGAGGCCCCGTGGTGTTTGCTTTCTGGGGACATCTGAAGTGGGAGCCATGGTGACCAGGCGTACCTGATGTTGGCACATCTATCCCCCAGGATGTAGGGGAGCCATCACATGGATACTGGATCAAATTAACATTTTAAAGCCTGCTAATGCACTCATCACAGTGTATCTGACTTGTCTAGTGAATATGGTATTTGAGTTGAAGGTGGGGGGGACGACCTCAGACCTGCTGGGGCTGGGGGATTTCCTGGGCTATGGGACTTCCAGTAAGACCAGGACCCTGTGGCGGGGCACCTGGGATCCTGCTGAGCCTCTGGCTCTCGATTTCGGTTTGGGTCATGCTCTTGAGGTTTGTGAGTTTGAGCCCCAGCTCAGGATCTGTGCAGAACACACACACACACACACACACACACACACACACAGTAAAACCTTGGTTTGCAAGCATAATTCATTTCGGAAACATGCTTGTAATCCAAAGCACTTGTATATCAAAGTGAATTTTAAGAGCCATTGGCTCACTTGTGATCATGTGACATTCGGCATCGGGTACTACTCGTATTGCTCTGATGTAACTGCTGTGGGGATTTTTACGCCTCCCCAGGTGATTCTAACGCACAACGATGTTTGAGACCACTGCTCTAGAAAAAGCTCCGCTACCCCTGAAGTACTCCGACCTGAATTCGTTTCCTGACACTTATTCATTTGACAGTTAACATGTATTTGTTGAGCAACTACTGTGTGTCATATACTGTGCCAAAGGCTGGATGGCTAAAATAGACACGATCCCTTCCGCAAGGAGCTTGTTGTTTAAGGAAAACACGTATAAACAAGTAAACAGAAAATACTACACAATACAAAGTTGTGACAAGAGGAAGCCCTGGAGAGAAAGAGTAGAGAGCAGGTAGAAGAGAGAATGAGGGCATGCGGGGGCAGCTACCTTGGACAGAGAAGTCACTGAGGACGTCTCAAAGACAGGTGAGACTTCAAGTACTAGGAACTGTCTGTGCCAAGTGTAGGAAAGAAGCACCCCGGGGAAGAGAAAAAGCTTGCGTGAAGGCCCCAGGTTGGAAAAGGGCTTCGCATATTCTGACAACTGTCAGAACCGGAGCGATCACGGAGACACAGGGCCAGAGCCGGGCAGCAGGGCCACGCTGAGCAGGGCCTCCCAGACCATGGGGACAAACTAGGGTCGTATTCTAAGTGCAACAGCAAGCCAAGAAGAAAGTAACATTACTGTTTATGTTTTTATAGAATTTTTTAATATTTTAGAGGTGCCTGGGTGGGTCAGTCAGTTAAGCATCTGACCCTTGATTTCGGCTCAGGTCATGATCTCGAGGTTCGTGAGTTTGAACTCCACATTGGGCTCTGCTCTGACAGCTTGGAATTCTCTCTCTCCCTCTCTCTCTGCCCCTCCCCTTCTTGCTCATGTGCTGTCTCTCTCTCTCTCTCTCTCTCTCTCTCTCAAAATGAAATAAACCTAAAATAAATTAAAAATAAATTAATAAAATATTTTAGGGGTGCCTGGGTTAACTCAGTTGGTTAAGTGCCCAACTCTTGATTTCGGCTCAGGTCATGATCTCATGGATCGTGGGATCGAGCTGACAGCTCAGAGCCTGCTTGGGATTGTCTCTCTCCCTCTCTTTCTGCCCCTCCTACACTCATGTGCTCGCATACTCTCTTTCTGTCTCTCAAAATAAATAACCTTTAAAAATAAAATAAAATATTTTTTAACATTTTTATTCATGTGTTGAGAGACAGAGAGAAACAGAGCATGAGCAGGGGAAGGGCAGAGAGAGAGGGAGACACAGATTCTGAAGCAGGTTCCAAGCAGCTCGAACCCATGAACTGAGAGATCATGACCTGAGCCGAAGTCGGACGCTCAACCGACTGAGCCACCCAGATGCCCCTAAAATAAAATATTTTTATGGCTGTTGTGCGAAATGGAGATTAGAAGAATCTGGCTCAGTGTATTCACCAGAGACACATGAGAGTGAGAGATTCAGGCACTGAGAAGTCACAAGAACATGTCCCCCATGGGCAGCCAGGCTCTGGAAGGACTGTGTGAGGGACACTTCGTGGGGCTGCAGCTACGTGGAGAGGTGAGGACCGTGACCGCCCATCACACAGAGTCAAGATGGCTGGGCTTGCATCTTCTGTGTGCCCTGCGTGGGCTAATTCACCAGATATTAGGTTACGTACATCGGTTTAACACCTCGGCCTCTTCTCAGTGTGGACTTGGGCCAGAGGCTGTTCTAATGAGCGGCCAGCTTTACAGCTCCCTGCTAGATGATCTGGAGCTTCCACGGCTGCCAGCCAAGCAGGGAGGTCCAACGCCAGGCCCTGTGGCCTGGGGACTTGGGAATCCCAGGTGCATGGCCATCTGCAGTGGCCCTCTGCTTTGTGTAGGTGTTTGTAATCTATTGCCCAGATGGAGGGTTGCACGAAATGGTTCTGGCAGGTAACCAGAGACTTGAGGTGGGAGGGCAGCGACATGGACCATCTGTGGAAAAGCCTGCTCTGGGTAAGTAGGTGCGGACGCCCTCAGGGCAACAGAAGGGGGCCAGCTTTTGACGTGTACACAAACTCTTTGCCACTCAAAAATAATTGCAGAATATATATAAGTTGAAAGTAATGCTCCTAAAGAATAAATTAATATGCCTCACGTAGCCTCCCGTGGCCCAAAACTTTCACCTTGTCCTAAGCCACATGCAAGGGAAGGAGGGAAGGGTGGGGCTTGCTTCACAGTTTTATAGTCAGGGAAACAGAGGCTCAGAGGGGGGAGGACCACCTCGAGCTTACAGAGCAAGAGCTGAGATCAGGTGCCCCGGCTGCTGTTCCCCGTGCCGACCTGGTCCCCAGCACACTGCTTCCCTCAGGATGGCTCTGTGAGGAAGGGCTTTGGACCAGAGGATGCAGCATGAAAGACTTTGCTTGGGGCCCGAGGGAGGATAGGGGTGAGATGAGAAGATGGGTTTCAGTGAGGTACTCAGGAAACATTTACTGATGGTGCTGGCCTACATGATGGGAAGGAGAGATCCCACCCGAGGCAAGGGAAAGAGATGGAAGAAATACTTGGGCACAAGGGCCATCTTTTCTTCATCTCTGTATTATCAGTGCCTGTTACACAGTAGACACTCAACACACAAAGCATTGAAAGAAATGCTTTAAGGAATCAGTGAATCCACTGAAGCTTCCCTGGCTATCAGGAAGCACTCCACGCCTGTTTTGTAAACGCATTGGAGTGTTTCCTCGACAGGAGACTCTGCCCAGATCCCTGGGAAGAAAGGTGCCAGGTCACCCCACCCTCCTTCCCTCGCATGTGGCTTAGGACAAGGTGAACGTTTTTGGCAACGAAGGCTACGTGAGGCATATTAATTTATTCTTTCGAAGCATTACTTTCAGGGGCGCCTGGTTGGTCAAGTGTCGGTCAAGTGTCCGACTTTGGCTCACGTCATGATCTCACAGTTCGTGGGTTTGAGCCCTGCACCGGGCTCTGTGCTGACAGCTCAGAGCCTGGAGCCTGCTTCGGATTCTGTCTCTCTCTCTCTGCCCTTCCCCTGCTTGTGCTCTGTCTCTTTCTCTCTCTCTCTCAAAATTAAATAAAAATTAAAAAAAAGAAGCATTACTCTCAGCTTATATATATCCTGCAATTATTTTTTGAGTGACCAAGAGTTTATATATGCGTCAAGATTTGGAGATGAAAAAAAAAGAGAGCTGAGGATCAAAGCAAACAGAATGACAAAAAAGAAAGAAATGTAGAAACTTGGGATGGAAAAAACTAGAGAAGAAATGTAACCAGTGCATGTTCCATGTCCTGGGGTCAACAATATTTCAGGGTCATAAAACCTAACACTATGGCAGATGGCAGAGAGAAGCTGGGAATGTATAAGTGTGTGAAAGACTTATCTACCACTGCAGGAAATAGATAATATCTAAGTATGGAGGTTCTTCAAAAAATTAAAAATAGAATTACCATGTGATCCAGTAATCACACTACTGGGTATTTACCCAAGGAATATGAAGTCACTAATTCCAAAGGATACATATATCCCTATGCTTATGGCTTTATTTGTAATAGCCAAATTATGGAAGCGGCCTAAGTGCCCATCTACAAATGAATGGACACAGAAGATGTGGTATATACATACAATAAAATATTATTCAACTGTAAGAAAGAATGAAATCCTGCCATTTGCGATAACGTGGATGGAGCTAGAGTTTAATGTTAAACAAAATAAGCCAGTCAGAGAAAGACAGATGCCATATGATTTCACTCATATGTGGAATTTAAGACACAAAACAAATGAACAAAGGGGGGAAAAAAAGAGAGACAAACCAAAACCAAAAGCCAAAACCCCAAACTGCGCCCCCCCCAACACAAAATCCAGACTGTTTACTATAGAGAACAAACAGATGTTTATTGGAGGAAAGCGGGGGGGGGGGGGGGGGGGGGGGCTGGGTGAAACAGGTGAAGGAGATTAAGAATACACTTACCTTGATGAGCACTGAGTGATATATGGAATTGGTGAAACACTATATTATATATCTGAAATTAACATACCACTGTATGTTCACTACATTGGAATTAAAATAATATTAAAAAATAGATGTCTAAAATCGAAAAAGCCACACAAAGCGTTAGAAGTTTATTTTTCAGATATATGAAGGACAGAGAGTTCAGAGTGGATGCACTTGGGGAAAAGGACAGAAGATGCTCTAAAGACTTCCTCCAGCCCTAGGTGAGTCTACTGGCCCTAATACTCTGCTCGGACGCAGGCCACAACCAGATCTGAGTGCCCCAGCCACCAAAGCTTGTTACTGAAACAGAAAGAAGAGGCAAGAGCCAAGCTGTAAAATGGAGAACAAGGCAGGCCTTTGAATAGGAAGAGATCGTGAGGCCCCCCAGGCAGCTGCAAGGCTAACCTCCAAAGTCAAGATCAGTTAAAATGATATTTGATTTTCTAGGTTGAATGGGAAACTTCAACCAAATAAAAACTATCTTCCTTGGGCAGCAGCTGAAATAATGGGGGAAGCCACAGGAGGTAGGAGGGCTCAGGGTAGGATCAAAGCTAATCTTTGGGTTGCTCCTTGCTCAGATGGCCCAGTTCGCCCCAGACTAATTGGACCTCACACAGCTTGAAGACAAGGGGAAGAGACCCTTAACAGAGAGAAGCACAAAATAGAGGCAGAGCACAGAATGCCAGGGCTGGAACCAGTCTCGGTGGCCATCTTTGCCTGAAATGGAGACTGGGAAAATTCAGTATGTTTGAGCAATCTAAGGACACAGAGACAGGGCAGAGCTGTCCGCTGACTTTGGGTGTTCTGACCTTGTTTAGTTCTCTTTTTCTTTATACACCACTGGAGAGAGAGCAAGATACACAGAGCAATGGGCTCATACAGTGAGCACTGGCTGAAAATCAGGAGACTTGGGTTCAAGATTCAGACCCAATGGAAACCAGTTGTTAAAACTTGGGAAAGTCACTGCTAACATTAAGCCTGAATTTTCTCATTTATAGTTTAGATGACATTCTATGAGGTTCTGGTTTTACTCCTAAAAGGCCAAGTTCCTAGCTTGGACAGTGGTATTTCATACTCATGTCATGCCTAGATTTAATTCCATAACTAGAGGGCCTCTACACATACAGGCTCAGATCCCACAACTAGAGAGCCAGATTCTATGCTTGAGAGGCAAGAATTCGTATCTGGAGAAATTTTCCTTGCCTAGAAGTCAGATTCCATACTTAGAGGGCCAAGTTTTTGTTTTTTTTTGTTTTTTTTTTTACTGTTTTATTTATTTTTGAGAGAGAGAGAGAGAGAGAGAGAGAACAAGTGGGGGAGGGGCAGAGAGAGAGGGAGACACAGAATCCTAAGCAGGCTCCAGGCTCTGAGCTGTCGGCACAGAGCCCAATGTGGGGCTTGAACTCATGAACCACAAGATCATGACCTGAGCCAAAGTTGGACGCTCAACCAACTGAGCCACCCAGGCACCCGTAGAGGGCCAAGTTTTATGTCTACAGGGTCAGGTTTTGTGTGGAGGACCAGATTATATGCATGAAAAGGCAGAATTCACACCTAAGAAAGCTAAATCAATGCCTGAAATTTCAGATTTCATAAATGGAGTTCAGGTTCCATGCATGTAGATCCTATTCCTATGACTCAAAGCCAGGTTCCATGTCTGGAGTTTCAGGTTCCACACTTTTTAGGCCATTTTTCATGACTAGACATTAATTTCCACACAAAGAGTGCCAGATTCCAAGCTTGTAGATTAAGATTTGCATATGGTGTACCAAGTTTCATGCTAATAGGGCAAGGTTCAATTTTCTTGAGAAACAAATTTCTATTATTGAAATCCTATGTTTCTTATCCAAAGTGATATGGCCCACACTTGTAAGGACATGTTCCATACTTGGAGATAAGGATTTTATACATGGGGTGCCAGTTTCCACGTTTGTAGGGTGATGTTCAATTCTTGGGAGATTGAGATTTCACGTATGGGTCACCAGTTTAAAGGTCATTTGCACAGTCTCAAGGAGAGAGAAAGAGGAAACCAAGCTTGGAGTCTGGGCAGCCAGAAACAATCCTGCTGCTGCTGCTGTCCCCACAACTGGCTGGGCCTAACGCTGGACAGGGATGCTCAGCCAAACTCCTGCCTCTACTTGGTCTGGAAGCTGGATGTCTCTGCCATTCCTGCACTCTCTCCTGAGTGGATCCTGCTCGTGGCCTTGTCTTCCGCATTGAAATCACATGCAGAAGCATCAGTGGAAAGAGCCTGCTCCCTAGCTTTAAGGGAAGCTAGGAAAATTTGGTTTTTATTCTTTCTTTCTTTCTTTCTTTCTTTCTTTCTTTCTTCTTTTTCTTTCTTTCTTTCTTCTTTCTTTTGTTCTTTCTTCTTTCTTTCTTTCTTTCTTTCTTTCTTTCTTTCTTTCTTTATGTTTATTTTATTTTTGAGAGAGAGAGAGAGAGAGAGAGAGAGTGTGCGTGAATTGGGGAGGGGCAGTGAGAGAGGGAGACACAGAACCCGAAGCAGGCTTCTGACACAGAGCTCCAACTCAGGAACCGCGAGACCATGACTTGAGCCAAAGTCGGACGCTTAACCATCTGAGCCACCAGACACCTCTGGCTTCTATTTAAAAAAAAAAAAAAACAAAACAGACTCAGTAGGTAGGAGAGTTCCAAACTTAGAGTTCCCAAAGCATCTGGATGGCTAAAAAAGAATGATAAATGTTACTACACAAAGTATGCAATAATGACATGATTTTAAATACAAATATTTTATTTAAATCAGCACATGACTGAAGATTGCATTATAATGTTCATTTTACTATAATACTTTATTGTAACAGTTTTCTGCTTTTCCTCATTCCACAAATGATGCATGCTTCTTAATTTATTTTAAATTAATTGTGTTAAAAGGAATGATTAGTCAACAAATAAATCTTTAAAAAAGACATGCTTTATAGTGTTCGGTCTGGGGTGTGCATATTAAAATACACATTGAATTTCAAGACTTGACATTTTATTCTCCCATTCTGCATTTGAAAAACTTATTAACTTTTACAGATTTTTTTTAATGTTTATTTATTTTTGAGAGAGAGAGAGTCAGAGCACAAGCAGGAGAAGGGCACAGAGAGAGGGAGACACAGAATCCGAAACAGGCTCCAGGCTCCGAGCTGTCAGCACAGAGCCTGACATGGGGCTGGAACTCACGAGCTGTGAGATCATGACCTGAGCCGAAGTCGGATGCCCAACCGGCTGAACCACCCTGGCGCCCCTAGAATGTTTAAAAATGAAGTAGATATCAATCCCATTTTAAGAATGGAAAGGCCCTGGTACAACATAATAAACCTGTCAGGTGTCACAAGCCATTGGTTAGGAAAACTGCTTTACTCTTCTCTGGGTGATACTTGAATCTCAGCTTCCTGTTGCTTACTGAATAGGCTTGTGACATAACCACAGCTGGAATGGTGATAGTTAATCCCAGACTTACCCTGCTGCCTGAGATCCAGCTAACTACCACCCCTCCACCCCAGCTTGAACTGATCAATGAACGGATTGCCAGGGCCATTTTGAGTGGCTGCCTTCCAACCACCCCCCCGCCCCGCCCCCACCCAATCAACATGAAATGACCCAAACCAAGAAACCAGAGGACTCTCCAGGTCAAGAAATCCACAGTGGCTCTAGAGCACCCCCCACAGCCTGGAAGATGCCTGAACTGCAGGGTCAAGTCCAAGGGGTCTCAGGTGGACCTTTTAATAGCCTGTCCCATTTGGCTTTTCATTTACTGGGAATGAAGACTTTTTATACCCACAATGTGTTATTTGCTGGAAAGTGCTTACAAATAGCAGCCTGTAACCTTTTATCATATTTGTTCATTTAGACACAAAACAGGACCTTATCTTTAGTTAATGCATGTGGTATTCCGGTTATAACCAGCGACCTTTTAGTTCAAAGAAAGTGACAGCAGCTTCTGCTTTCAACCAACCCATAAAATGGAGATGAGGAAATAGATTAAATGCTAAAACAGGGACCTGATCCCTTAGCAGCCCTGCAGGAGTGAGAATGGAGGCTTTCACTATTGAAGAGACACTTCTTTGAGGTCATGAAAGACACATGTTAAGAAGGATCCCACGTTATCCACCGCTTCTCCTGGAAATGTCTCCAGCCCAGAGTAACCAGGGCCTGTGATAGCGTAGATGTGTCTAGAGAAGCATGTGCTGAGCCTGCCATTCAGAGCCCAGCCCAAGTGTTGCTCCGAGCCATCAGCACAGACCCCGACGCAGGGCTCGAACTCACAGACCTCGAGATCATGACCTGAGCCGAAGTCGGACACTCAACTGACTGAGCCACCCAGGCACCCCGAAAGTGTTGACATCTTGGCTTCAGTTGCATAACAGCGGAATCTTAAGGCAATGCTTTCCATGTCCTCTGTTATTTCTGGAGTCTAGAGGAAGTCTGTCACATATGTTCATGTTCTGTTGACAAGCTATTTGGGGAGGATCCCTGGCCACTGTCCCTGCTGCCAGGCCTGAGGTCTGACTTAAAAAACAAAAAGTTTGGGGCCCCTGGGTGCTTCAGGAGGTTCGAAGCATCTGACTCTTGATTTCACCTTAGGCCTTTTTCTCCAGATTATGGGATTGAGCCCCACGTCAGGCTCCACGCTGAGTATGGAGCCTGCTTAAGATTCTCTCTCTCTCAAATATTTGCAAATGACATATCAGATAAAGGGTCAGTATCCCAAATCTGTATAGAGCTTATCAAACTCAACACCCACAAAACAAATAATCCAGCGAAGAAATGGGCAGAGGACATGAATAGACACTTTTCCTAAGAAGACATTCAGATGGCTAACAGACACATGAAAAGATGCTCAACGTTATTCATCATCAGGGAAATATAAATCAAAACCACAATAAGATACCACCTCACCCCTGTCAGAATGGCTAAAATTAACAACAGAAGAAACAACAGATGTTGGCGAGGATGCAGAGAAAAGGGAACACTTTGACACTGTTGGTGAGAATGTAAACTGGTGAAGCCGCTCTGGAAAACAGGATGAAGGCTCCCAAAAAAAACTAAAAATAGAACCACCCTATGACCCAGAAATTGCACTACTAGGCATTTATCCAAAGGATAAAAAAAAATGCTGATTCGAAAGGGCACATGCACCCCAATATTTACAGCAGCGCTATCAACAATAGCCAAAGTATGGAAAGAGCCCAAACGTCCATCGATGGCTGAAAGGATAAAGAAGATGTGGTATATATATACAATGGAATATTTCTCAGGGATCAAAAAGAATGGAATCTTGCCATTTGCAACAGTGTGGATGGAACCAGAGTACATTGTGCTAAGTGAAATAAATCAGAGAAAGACAAATATATGATTTCACTCATGTCTGGAATTTAAGAAATAAAACAGATGGACATAGGGAAAGGGAAGGAAAAATAAAATAAGATAAAAACAGTGAGGGAGGCAAACCATAAAAGACTGTTAACTATAGAGAACAAACTGAGGGTTGCTGGAGAGGAGGCAGGTAAGGGGATGGGCTAAATGGATGATGGGCGTTAAGGAGGGCATTTGTTGGGATGAGCACTGGATGTTATATGTAAGTGATGAATTACTAAATTCTACTCCTGAAACCAATACTACACTATATGTTAATTAACTTGAATTTAAATAAAATTTAAAAAAAGATTCTCTCTCAGGGGCACCTGGATGGCTCAGTCAGTTAAGCATCCGACTTTGGCTCAGGTCATGATCTTGTGGTTTGTGAGTTCAAGCCCCGAGTCGGGCTCTGGGCTGACAGCTCGGAGCCTGGAGCTGCTTCGGATTCTGTGTCTCCCTCTCTCTCTGCCCCTCCCCCGCTCACACTGTGTATCTCTCTCTCTCAAAAATAACATTTAAAAAATTTAAAAAAAAAGATTCTCTCTTTCCCTGCACCATTCATGCTCACTCTCTCCAAAACAAAAACAAAAGCAAAAAGTTCATATGAACCTTTTCTTATTGACAGAGCTTTAGAGGAACACTCTTATGATGCATTTTCAAGGGGCCAGACTTTTAGGTAGAAAACATAAAACTGGACATTAAGAAGAGACCTCAATTTATAAGCAGAGCATCAGGGAAAAACTTGTGAGAACTGGCACTCTTGCCTGTTGAACCATGTTCAGAATAAGGCCTCATCCTTCCCAAAGTTGTTTCTGGCTTAAAGACAGCAGGTGGCAGCAAAATCAAGCTTTTTGGTAGCAGAAACTTCTGGAGCTTCAAATGGTTCTCCGAGGAGGAGAAGCAGCGTTTAGTGAAAACCTTTCATCTAAAAATCTAAACTCAGCACAAGAACAAACACAAAACAGAGAGAGGCGCTGCCACGATCAGCCTTAGCCGCTTCAGATCCACATGTCATTCCCTGCCTGCCATCCACGGAGCCACACCTCGTCCTTCCAAGGAATTCTGGGATTTCTATGGGCGGTGGCCAGGAAAGGAACTCGGGGTCTGTCTCTCTTTGAATAGTTATTCGACAGGGTTCCTGTCCTGATGATGCCCCTGTCACATGTTGAAGCTGGTTAACCAGGAAATGGTTTCTGGTCAGGGTTAGACTCGCTGGAGAGGTCAGCCCAAATTCGGAAGTGTATGAAGGAAGGGTTTTTGAAAAGGAAATTTTGTGGGCAATAAAAAGAAATGAGGTACTGATGCACACTACAACATGGATGAACCTCAAAAACATTGCGCTAAGTGAAAGAGACAGTCGTAGAAGATCACATAATGCATGACGCCATTTATAGGAAACGTCCCGAATAGGCAAATCAAGCGACAGAAAATAGATTGGTGGCATTCTAGGGCTGGGGAGGTGGTGCTTGGGGAGTGAATGCTAATGAGGACAAGGTTTCTTTTGGCGATGATGAAAGTGTTCCAATATTAAATTACGGTGATGATCACATAACTGTATAAATATGCTATCAAATTGGACACTTAAAAATTAAAAAAAAAAATTTTTAATGTTTATTTATTTTTGAGAGAGAGACAGAGCACTAGCGGGAGAGGGGCGGGGGGGGGGGGGGGAGACACAGAATTGGAAGCAGGATCCAGGCTCTGAGCTATCAACATAGAGCCCGACGCGGGGCTTGAACCCATGAACCATGAGATCATGACCTGAGCCAAAGTCAGACACTTATCCAATTGAGCCACCCAGGCGTCCCTTAAAATCTTTTTTAACATTTTTTTATTTTTGAGAGACAGAGCATGAGTGGGGGGGGGGGTGGCATAGAGAGAGGGAGACACAGAATCTGAAGCAGGTTCCAGGCCCTGAGCTGTCAGCACAGAGCCAACGCAGGGCTTGAACCCACGAACTGCGAGATCATAACCTGAGCTGAAGTCGAATGCTTAACCAACTGACTGAGCTACCAAGGCTTCCTTCAAATTGTACACTTTAAATGAGTAAACTTTATGGGATGTAAATGATCCCACTAGGACTGTTTAAGGGACGCCTGGGTGGCTCAGTTGGTTAAGTGTCAGACTGCAGCTCAGGTCATGATCTCATGGTTCTGGAGTTGGAATGCCGCGTCAGACTCTGTGCTGTCAGCACAGAGACAGCGTCGTCTTCTTCTTCTTCTTCTTCTTCTTCTTCTTCTTCTTCTTCTTTAATGTTTATTAATTTTGGGAGAGAGAAAGACAGAGCATGAGCCAGGGGAGGGGCAGAGACAGAGGGAGACACAGAATCCAAAGCAGGCTCCAGTCTCTGAGCTGTCAGCACAGAGCCTGATGTGGGGTTCGAACCCATGAAATCATGACCTGAGCCAAAGTCGGATGCTCAACCTACTGAGCCACCCAGGCGCCCCAGCACAGAGCCTGCTTCTGATCCTCTGTCCCCCTCTCTCTCTGCCCCTTCCCTGCTCTCTCTGTCTCAAAAATAAACATTAAAAAAAAGAACTGTTTAAAAAAAGAAGAGAAAGTGGAAGTATATTTTGATCACTAATATACTTCAAATGAAAATAAACCTCATAACTATCCAAGACCCTGAAAATAGGAAATGAGGTCAATGATAATATTGAGTAGGAGGGACCCCCTCCCCCTGGCTACCTGAAGCACAAAACATGCCTGCAATATAAACGTGGACAGCAACAGTGTAATGGAAACACTGCCCCCACCAGAACAACAGTTTCCCTATTAGAGAATTGAATGCGTTATCATCACAAGTAGTTCTAGAAATCAGGGAATATTAGGATAAGATGTCAACATCGTACTTTAAATTCAGGCAAGTTTTTAACTCCATAGGCATCCCACTAGCTTTGGTGGAGTGAGGGGGAGTTATACACTGTTCATGGCTAATGGATGAGAAACTGGGCTTAAAAGCCAACCTCTTATTTCAAAACTTGGCTCTGTCTCCTATAAAACCAGGTCAATTGAGGGAATAATAGTATCCCCATAAGGCTTTTGTAAAGATTCTGTGTGTTAATGTAAAGTGCTTAGAACAATGCTTGGCACGCAGGAGGCACTCAACAAATTCATTCATTCAACAAATGTTTATTGAATATAGTGGTGGTTCAGTATGTGACTGTTTTCGGTGTTGGGAATACTAAGGTCAATAAAACAGATTAGGTCCCTGCTTTCATGGAGCTTACTTCCTGGTGGGAAGAGGCAAACAGCAATAAAAATTGTTATCTATATTGTTACGGACCGAATTGTGTTTTCTACCCCAATTCATATGTTGAAGCCTTAATTCTCAATGCAATGGTATTTACAGGTGGAGCCTCTGGGAGGTCATTACGGTTAGATGAGGTCTGAGGGTAGGACCCGCATGGTAAGATTAGTGCCCTTAGAAGAAAAGAAAGAGAAACTAGGGTGCTTTTTCCAATCATGTGAGGACACAGCTAGAAGGTGGCCATCTACAATAAGGAGGAGAGCTCTTACCAGGAGCCAAATCTGTCAGCACCTTGATCTTGGACTTCCAGCCTCCAGAACTGTGAGAAAGAAATACCTGTTGTTCAACCATCCAGTCTATGTTATTTTGTTACAGGGGCCTGAGCAGACTAATACAGATTTGTATATTAATATATATGCTTGATATAGGAACCTTGCATAGGTATATAACTGGTTTTGTTGATGGAAATAGCCATACGCTAAACTAGTGTGAGGAACCCCTGTTCCCATTTTAGCAATGATACCTGCTGTCCACGGCGAAGCCTTGGAGAAGCCTCTTGATGATCCACGTGCTAGATTCTTTCCTCCATAAACTGATGAACTAAATGATCCTTGAAATGTTTGGTTCTGTCCGTGGCACGGTTGGAATAATAATTCACCTTTTAGGTCAATTACACACACAGGTATGCTAATGCTTGGGGTGCCCTTAGGGTAGACACTGATTATTTCAGTTGTACTCTTCAAATGGAGGACTAATTAAATCTCTACATTTGGATTTGGCTTCCCAGTTAGCAATGTTTCATTCCTGGAAAATAAATAGTCAGTGTGTGTCAGACAGAACAGCTTCTTTGGGTCATTTTTTCCCCTCTTCCTTGGCTTATTGCGAGCTCTGACTGTGCTGCTCTCCAGGAGTCTCTTCGTTCCTGGGATAATGGCCGAGAGAACAGAGCTCACGGTTTCCCTGAGGTCCTTTTGATAAATCGCTGACATCTGATCGATCCGTTCTCATTTCATTTGTTACTTGCACAGAAAAACTGTAGACCGTGTAAGAGCACAAGAACACCATTTAAAAATCATTCGGACATTTTGTAAAATTTGATTTTTCTGCTTCTCTCACCCCTGAACTCTTCCAGTGGCATGTCTTGGGATGCACAAGATTTATTCAAGCTCTTCTGCTTTGGGGTCATCCAAATTCTCTGAGCAGGTGACAGCCTCTAGGAAGGTATCCAAGGAAGCATCTTACCATTTCCATCCTTTGATCCCAGGGCAGCTTCCACCACCAAATACACTGAAAGAAGCAAAAGTCTTCTGTCGTCTCTGGTGCAGTGGCATTGAGGCACAACCACCAAGTATTCAGAGTATACAGGTATCCCTTGCTTTTTAAAAGTTCACGTTATACCACTTCACCTTTGTGAAAAACCTACATTAGTACCTGTTTTGGTTAAATGAAAGAAATCCGAAGAGGATTTTGCTTTTATGAAAAACGCAAAACAAGTGAAAATAACATTTTACTGTGAGCCTTTATTGAGGCAGCGCACACCCCGAGCTGCAAGAGCGGCCCCGCCCAGCTCCTTCCCCGAAACTCCACTCAGCATCTCAGCGTCCAGCCCCCAGAGCTGTGAACTGCCTATGAGCATCTGTGCCTTACCTGTTTATTTTGTGCATTTGTTAGCAAGATGTGTCCTAAAGTATCAGAAAAGCCTAAAACAGGTTATTTTGGGGGGTCTGGAAATACTTACAAAATTTCCTCTTTGTTTTACACGATTTCAGGTTACGAAAGCTTTTGTAGGAAAGCTCTACTTTCAGATGGGGGTGGGGGTGGGGGGTTGGGGGGGCACTTTGTGGAATGGACCCGCCAGGTAGCTTGTGATGGCGGAAATATTTTTTTTCTGGAGGCCAGACTAAAAGGATCTTCATAAAACCAGCAGATGTATTATTTTCACTTCTGAACAGTCCATTTGATAATAGACTGTTTCTCAAAAAAGAAATAGAAGTGAGATTTTTAAAAATATAAATATATGCCCAAGCTCACTCCTAAATGCAAACAAAAATTATAAGAGAATGGTTGGTGGGTTGGCAAAGAAACCCCAACCACACAAACGAAAAAAAAAACAGCAACAAAAAAACTGAATAGCTTCCTCTGTTAGCATTTTCACATAAAGGTTGCAGGAGTATCATTTATTGTATGGAGGGCAATTTGACAATATCTACTACCAAATTTTACGATGCACAAAGCCTTGGCTTCAGTGATTCCACTTCTAGGAATTTATCCCACAGGTATTCCAGATTTGCTCAAAGGTGTAGGTATGAAGATATTCACTGCAGAATTATTTGGTTAGTAAGAGGGAATACCCTAGAGCATACCCATACAATGGGATTTTATTAAAGAATGACGTCCACGATGTATTGCTGAGGGGGGAAAGGTACAGAATCATTTACAGGTAACTACATTTGTTTAATACAGAAACTATTGGCACAGGTTGCATCTGGGGAGGGAAATTCGAAAACAGTTTTTCATTTACACCCTTATCTTTCATTGTATACCTTTTTTTTTTTTAACATTTGGATTTTGTACCATTTGTGTGTGTTACGTGTTCTAAAAGATAATTAAAAGTTCCACAGCCACAATAGGGACACAAAAATTCTGTAAGAATACTACCTGACATTTGTTGAATTTTGCTACATGTCAGGCACTGATTTTCTAAACACTTTGCATGTGTTATGTGATGTGATTCAACCACTACCTTGTAAGATGGGTACTATTACCTCCATTTCTTTCCACAAAAGGGGAAAAGTGTGGTAGAGAGAGTCTGAATAACTTGCCCAAGGATTCACATCTAGTCAGTGGATGAGCTGAGATTTGAACCCAGGCACCCTGGCTCCAGAGACCCAACTCTTAGCCACTATACTATACTGCTCCCATATAATCTCAGACCTCCATAATGAACTCTTAATTATAGTGCAGCCAGTATAAAGCTTAGATAACAAACTCAGATGTGCAAGAAATATCTCGCTTCTTTATTTTCTTTGAATCAACTTATATCCAATTCTCGGTTCCCATTCAGCTTTATGGGCAGGAAGTATAATCTCAGTCATTGCTAAGGTTCCCCCACTTCAAGGGCTGTACAAGGTCTTGGAGTCTTACCTGGCAGAGACTCGGCCGGTTGTCAGCCCACGGTGATGACCGCAGAGATGTCCACCAACCGAGTTCAACACTCTCCAGCCACAGAATGGAGTCCTACCCACTCTCACGCCCAAGCTGCAAACATTTTTATATTCTCTGGGAATTTGCTCCTTCCCTTTCCCCACAACCTTCAAAGGCATGGAGAATACTCTTTTCAGTGAGCTGAGGTTTTATCTGAAGACAGCAAGATCATTCTGCAAAACATCTATACAATCCAGAATGATTGTAAAAAATAAATAAAACGATGTCTTCCATTGGTAGCTGGTTTGGACCACAGCATGGGACAGTTAATACTCATAGTTTGAAAGCAAAGGCACATGGAGTATACTTTGTGGAAGGGACAAAAACCTCAAGGGGCAATGAGGATATTCCCCCTTTACCCCTTGAACGTCCTCAAATAAAAATCAGGCAAGTTCCCAGCTTCTGCTCAGCTCAACTAACCAGCCCATAAGTGCAGAAAAGAAGACAAGACTGGAATCCAAGGCAAGAAGCATTAGAATCCATGCTCCTGGAATCAAAGAGACCGTGTTTAAATAGACACCAGGTTGATAGCAAAATTTTAGGATGGCTATAGCAGGCAGGAAAAAGAAGATGTATGATCCAAGCATAAGGTCTTTTGACTGTAGGAGCCCGGGTGAGAGGTCTGCCCCAAATTCCATCTGCCACCAATGAAAGCAGAAAGGAAATGGGTGGTGAGGGCCAAGCCATAGGGAAAGACTCCAAGATGGGTGTGCCTCCTGTGTGTTTAGTAATCATGCTCAACTCAGCAAATTTGAGTTTCTTTATTCTTTGGGCAACTATCCATGTTAATGAGCAGGGAACATTTGATCTTAAGCAGTTCCAAAACCCAATTTTCCCCCAGCCTTCGTAGAGGGAAAGAAATGGCTGCAGTACTGGTCATATTTGCTCGTGAGCGCTCCTGGTCAGCTAATTCCTGGTCCTTTGCTCCACCTAGTGGATTTCCAGGCTAGAGAGGCTCTGAAAAGAGAACACTGGTGTGAAGGATGTACTTTTGCTGATAAATCTGGACTTCTGTCAGTTTCTTTATAGACAATACCCTGTTCCACGTCAATCTGTCCTTGTCCATGTTGAGTGAGCTCTTTCAAGTATTTTCATTTAAGCCAAATGTGTAGCTGTGAGTCAGCAGAATCTAGTGCATTCCTTTCCTCTGTGTGTGTGTGTGTGTGTGTACATACATATGTATATGTGTGTGTATGTATATATATATGTATATGTGTGTATGTATGTGTATATACACACATACATGTATATATATACACATGTATGTGTATATATATACATATAGCATTATATGATCAGGAGGCTCAAATAAGCACAGAAAAGCATATTCTACTCATAATTATGTCCTCCAATGGCCAAACTCAATCAAACCTCTACAGGGTCATTTAATTAAATAATGGCCTACCGACTTGTTAATCCTCATGGGGCTCCTTTGAACAATAACTGGTTGAATAGTCATAAGACTTTTTTGAGAAGTTTCACGTTCAATTATTTTTATTTTATTTTATTTTTTTAAATTTACATCCAAATTAGTTAGCATATAGTGCAACAATGATTTCAGGAGTAGATTCCTTAGTGCCCCTTAACCATTTAGCCCATCCCCCCCTCCCACAACCCCTCCAGTAAACCTCAGTTTGTTCTCCATATTTATGATTCTCTTCTGTTTTGTCCCCCTCCCTGTTTTTATATTATTTTTACTTCCCTTCCCTTATGTTCATCTGTTTTGTCTCTGAAAGTCCTCATATGAGTGGAGTCATATGATTTTTGCCTTTCTCTGACTGACTAATTTCACTTAGCATAATACCATCCAGTTCCATCCACGTAGTTGCAAATGGCAAGATTTCATTCTTTTTGATTGCCGAGTAATACTCCATTGTGTATACACACACACACACACACACACACATATATATATATACCACATCTTCTTAATCCATTCATCCATCAATGGACATTTGGGCTCTTTCCATACTTTGGCTATTGTCGATAGTGCTGCTATAAACATGGGGGTGCATGTGCCCCTGCAAAACAGCATACCTGTATCCCTTGGATAAATACCTAGTAGTGCAATTGTTGGGTCACAGGGTAGTTGTATTTTTAGCTTTTTGAGGAACCTCCATACTGTTTTCCAGAGTGGCTGCACCAGCTTGAATTCCCATCACATTCGATTATAAAAACAGATGAGAGAACATTATAAAGCATGGCAAAACTAAGGATTTCCGGTTCAAAGGGATTCAGAGCTGTTTCTTATACAAAATCTATATGTGGAGACGAAGATGAGTACAGGGTAGGCTTAGATCATTAGAGTACAGAATAAATTCACCAATCTATACCTATTTGTTAGCCTACTCTGCCCACGTGAGTCACCAGCCTTAAAATCAGTCAAGTCATTATTCTTTATTTCTTACATATAGTTGATATTTAATTGCTGTTATGAGTTGCACCGTGTCCCGCAAATATTCATTTGTTGACGTCTTAACCCGCAGTACCCGAATGTGACCCCATTTGGAGATAAGGTCTTTACGGAGGTAACCAAGTTAAAATGAGGCCATGAGGGTGGGCCCTATTCTGATGTGACTGGTGTCTTTATGAAAAGGGGAAATTTGGAGACAGACATGCATGAAGGAAGAACACCATGAGAGGATGAAGATGGCCATCTACAAGCCAAGGAGAGAATCTTGGAACAGATCCTTCCCTCCCAGCCCTCAGAAGGAATCAACACTCTCAACATCTTGCTTGTGGATTTCTCATTTCCAGAACCGTGAGACAATATATTTCTATTGCTTAAGCCACACAGTTTGTGGTATCTTGTGATGGCAGCCCTAGAAAGCTAATACAATTGCCTCTGGCAAATGAACTCATAGAATGCTAGAACTGGAAAGGATATCTGAAAATATATTGCTTGACTCTCTTATTCTGAAATGAAATGCCTAAGGTCACACAGCAAGTTGGTGACTTTAGTCACCCTTTTAGCTCAATCTTTAGTTCATTATGTTCTATCATAGCCTACAGGCTATTTCAAAGATGGTGGCAAAATCAGCCTACGATGGTGATTAGGTCCAAAACTTCGTTGGAAAGAATTTCTTGGGGGACAGTATGCAAACATTGGCCCTTTCTGTGTATGCTAATGGAAGCATATGTTAAGTAGATGAATTAATTGCTGGTGGGATGCCAGCCAGAAGACTGATACCCAGTGGAACAGTGAGACAGGTAACTTGACCTCTGGCTGGGCTGATAGGATCCATCATCCCTTTAGATAGGCACTTGGTGGTGAAGGTCTGGCCCTGGCTGGCGGGCTACTCCCACCCCAATGAGGATGATTCACCAGAATGACCTAATCATCTATGGGTCAGAAGCTCAGGTTCATGTGAGCTGGGTGGGGGCTGGGGGAATTGAGCCTGAGTAATGCTTCATAGTGGGTGTGGAGACTTATTATAATAGTAAGCATGCTGTTGATTAAAGCACATGACACAAGTAATTGCTAGAGATCCCCAAACAGCTATCACCCAGGATTACAGAGATCTGATCTAATGTCAGACAGAAAGCCCAGTTTGGACTCTCCAGCAGAGGACTTTGAAAAGTGTCCAGGAGTAATTGGCATTTAATCAATGCAATCATTATCACAGCACATGGCTCCTACAGCTTCGGGCCCTCTTGCAACCACTGAACTGCAAAAGAGAGAATATGTCCATGAAATTTTTACCAGGAACAGCTCTTGATTCACAGTCCCAGACTAGGTCCAAGTGGAAATATATTCATATCTTCATATTTGACAAACACAGGTTCACTGTCAGTAAGAATTCAGTCTTCTATCAAGGACGGTACAAATAGTAATGGTTATTTTTCCCTTAGAGAGGCCTAATCAGCATGAATTTTGATAGACAGGAGAGGAAACGCTATAGCAGGCAGCTAAGCATTTGCTTTTCATCTAATCTTCTCTAAACCTGCCATGAAACATGGGAAGAATAGGACTGCTCTTCCCTCCCTGAGATATGAAGGAGCATATACTACTTGTAATCGTAGACAAAGAAATACTGACTTTGCTCTCAGACAGTGCACCTCGCTTTGTCAAATGTTACTATTGGGCATCAAACTGGGTATTTATAAGAGAATATGCCCCTCTTGGAGGGTAGACACTATGTTTAGGCCTTACCCTCTTCTTTTCCTGGCAGGAGTTTATAGTTTGCTTTCACCCACCCTGTGAAATGCGGTTAAAAAAAGAGAAGGTCCAACTTCCCTTGTATGCATCTTACAAGTCTTTTATGCATGACTGATAAGAGGAAGTGGGGAGAAAGAAAAGAAAGATCCTTGAACTTAAGAATCCGTAAGAGGTTTCCTAAGACGATCATCATCTATTTGGGTGTTTTTCAAAGAGTACTTCCAAATTACCCATTTCAGAATGACCTACAGAGCTTGTCAACAATGCAGATTTCCAGGACTCTTATGGGCTCAGATCAGAATTGGTGGGAGTGGGAAGGACCCTGGAATCCACACTGCTAACAAGTGTCTTCAGGGGTTCCTTTATATACTAAAATGGATTCTACTCATTTTCCCTGTCTCAACATTGCTGTGCTCTAGGGCTCAAATTCTTCTCTATCTTCACTCATTCCCTTGATTACATCAAGTCTCATGCCTTTAAATGTTTTTATATGCGAATAGCTCTCAAATTTATCTGCAGCCCACAGCTCTTCCGCCAAGCTCCGGAATTCTATATCTAATCGCCAGATTGATGTCGTATGGGCACATTCAAAAACAAACATTTTAATTTTCTCTCTGAACTTGTTCTTCCTCATCACAGTAAATAGCACCACGACTCATACCAAAACCTTGGAGTCATTCTTGACTCTGTGTTTGATATCTTCCTCACTTTCTCTCTACTTACTTTCCACCTATCAGAGTCCGGTGAGCTCTGTCACACTACACCCCAGGTCTTTCTCTACTCCCTGGGCTACTGCAGCAGCCTGCTGGTTGGTCTGTCTGCTTTCTTTCTATCGCAGTCAGAGTTCAATGGCAGATAACAGAAGCCATTCTAGCTATTTGAAACAGAAAGAGATTTAATACATTTGTAGTATATCAATGATACAATCCTTTCCATCCACATGCCTTTTTGCTGTGACTTTGCCACAACTCCCCGAGAAGTCCAAGAAATGAAGTCTAATTTTCCCTTCCCTGGAATTTGGGCCAGCCCTCTGGTTAACTTTGACCAATAGAATGAGGCAGCGGTGATGGCGTGTGACCCCCCCAGACCGAATCATAAGAGGCTCTTGTGGTTTCCATTTTTACCCTCTTGGAAGGCAGCCTTCATATAGAGAGGCTCAGCTAGACCACGTGGAGAGATAGGGCTCAGACTTTAAGGCATCCCTGCCAAGATCCCAGACGTGTGAGGGAGGCCTTCTAGAACCTTCCAGCCTAGCACAGCTGACAGCTAAATGCAACCACATATGTGAGCCCGGATGAGATCAGCAGAATATTCGGCCCAGCCCTGCTAAGTTTGGGGAGGTATTTGTTACACAGCAACAGATAACTGAAATGTCAGCGAAGTTGGGGTTTGCAAAACCTTTGGAGGGCTATAGAGGTAGGCTCTAGGCAAAGCCTCCTGGAAAAACTCCCAGAACGATCCTGCAGAACTGGCCTGCCAGAGGAGCTGCTACTTCTGCCATCATCTAGAAGCTAAGGGTCCGGCAGCCATCAACCACTTTCTGGCACCAGAAACACACCCCCTCAGCTGGGCACCCCTTTCCTGGGCGTCAGGAAATCGCCACAAGATCAGCTGGCTGCAGAGACATACCACAGCCATTTCACTTTAGCAGGATGGATAATGAATGTGCGGTAACACCTTTTTCTTAAGTTAGTTCTGAACTTAGAGACTTGTACGAGTGCCTATGACTGGCAACAAGTAACTCGTGTCTGAACTTTGGGCTGCAAGAGGATCTGGAAAATGTCTTTTCAGTGTTTTAGCCAAAGCACTGCTGAAAAACACAGAAGGAAGGATCTTTCAAAGATGTTTTGTTCACTGTTACAGCACCTACTGCAAATACCTGCACCTAAGAGATGCTTGTTAAATGATCAAACTAAAGTCTGATAAAGGAAAGGCATGAGTTAGAGATGATTATCTCTAGTTAGCCCATAGAATGATATCCTGTATCTTTAAAACCCTGGGTCTGTCATTCCCCTTTATGATTACATCCTGGAATATGGAGAACGATTTAGAATTCAAGACTTTTTTCAGTCTAGTACCTGCCCCCCTTCCTGTTACTGCATAACCATCTTGAATCGGACACACTGGACCCTCTTTTTTTTTTTTTTTTTTTTTTTTTGTAAAAATTCTTATTTAAAAAGATGACTTTGGAAGGTTGGGAAGAAGTTCTTGAAGGGAAAGCTCTTCCATCTTTCCTGCTTCCCATGGCTTTGGCCACCGTCTCTCTTTGAAGACCGTTCTTCAGGATACTGACAGCTTGATTTCTCTGGGTAACATCATGCAAAGGAAATTAGCTCAGTGTGTCTTCTACTGAATTCCATCTGTAGCTCAATGTTTTAAGGTATTTGTGAACAAGGCTACAGAGCAATTTCGATAAGACAAGGCAATATTCCAGTCTCTGAGAATATTTCTCCTGAAAACCCTTTCTTTTTCTTTTTCTTTTCTTTTCTTTTTAAATACCACTGAACAGCCGGAAAATCCTCCCACGCATGAGCAATCTCCTGCAATATACAGAAAGCTTTTCAGGTGTCACAGCCATAATAGCAGGTGGTTCCTTCGGGTAGAAAAATGATGGCAAGGATGTAGAGACAGAAAGCAAACTGTTTTGATATTCTGGGTACAGCTTTCCCCCAAGTGAATCATTCCCATATGCCTTCTTTTACCATGGGCCCTTTTCCAGAGGAAGTGGGTTGTGTGAATAGAGGTGTAGAGATGGGTTCTGGTGGGCAAACTTCTATGGTGCCCATATTTGGCGGATCCAATTAATCTTTTGATATTGGCCATCCCACTCTTACGCGAGTTAAGGCAAAACTTGAATATGGATTTCATACCTGTTTTCGCTCTCCTCAAAATGAATACATAATTTCATTATGAACATTCACGAGTGCTCATTTGAGGCAAGGCTGTATCTGAAATTCCATATAAATAGATTTTAAATACAAGCTTATAAGGAAGGCCGAAACTAGAGTGATTTGCAAAGGGCTGTCATTTAATTCACTTTTTTATTATGAAATATTGGAGACATACTAAGTTTTAAAGAACAGGCACATACTCTTAAACGAACATTTGTTGCTTGTCAGATAAAAATCCGTATTAGCGAAAAAGACTTCATTTCCAGATAGAAGTGCAGCAAAGCTGGAAATTGAGTTTTGCATAAGTTCCTTTTTCTTTTTCCCTGGTACGTAAGACTAGCATTCTTATCGTGCACAGGCACACCAAGTCTCCCTTACTGAGAAGGGAGATGCTGCTGTCTCCATCTTAATTAAAAGAATTACAAACAAATCGACTAAGGTCTAATAGGGAAAGATGTATGAAAAGATTTTAATGGAAAACTTGACTTTTTTAGTTGGAAGACAACTACGGTGCAAACCAAAAAGGAAACATGGTCCTTAAGCTAATTAATTCTGAGTCCTTCAAATCTCAGAGTGATGTCAGTTACTAGCTGTGTGATGTTGGGCCAGTTTCTTAGCCTCTCTGTATCTCAGTCTCCTGAACTGTGTAGTGAGTATACTAATCAGATTTACTTCTTAGGGTTGTTACATGTGAAGCCCTTAGAACAGTGCTTGCCATGTAGTAAACCCTCAGTAAGTGTCACCTCACTTTCTTCCTCCTCTTCCAAGGAATATCAGTTTCACAGGACAGCAGGAGCTTTGTTTTAGTTCTGTGTCCTCAGCTTCTATTTTTTCCACAGTAGGCACTCAATAAATACTTGTTGAGGCGCCTGGGTGGCTCAGTCGGTTAAGCATCTGACTTCAGCTCAGGTCATGATCTCACGGTCTGTGAGTTTGAGCCCCGCATCGGGCTCTGTGCTGACAGCTCAGAGCCTGGAGCCTGCTTCAGATTCTGTGTCCCCCTCTCGCTCTGCCTCTCCCCAACTCATGCTCTCGCTCAAAAATAAATAAAAACTTGAAAAAAAATTAAAAAAAATAAATACTTGTTGGATGAATTAATTAATGACAGTAGCTAACCTTTTAGGCTGAAAGTAAAAAGGAATTTGTCTTATGGGGCACCTGGGTGGCTCAGTTGGTTAAGCATCCAACTTCGGCGCAGGTCATGATCTCGCGGTCCGTGAGTTCGAGCCCCGTGTGGGGCTCTGTGCTGACAGCTCAGAGCCGGGAGCCTGCCTCAGATTCCGTGTCTCCCTTTCTCTCTGCACCTCCCCCGCTTGCACTCTCAAAAATAATTAAACATTAAAAAAAAATAAAAGAAATTAAAAAAAAGAATTTGTCCTAAGTTTTATAGCTAGTGAGGGAAAAAATAGACCTCGGGTTTAGGGTAAGCGAGGGAGGGAGGAAAGAACCCTACTCTAAGATTAGAAGACCCACATTCAAGTTTAAATTCTTTTAACTCTGTGGGTGTTGAGACTAAGATTTTCTTTCTTAATTTATAGAATGGGGATAACTCCCAAGGTTATTCTGAGGATTACTTTAAGGTATATGTGAAAGCTCACAATAATTTATAAAGGGATATGCAAACACGTGATGTTATTAATTTTTATCTCAGTAAGTTTATCCATTGGATGACAATAAAATGATTCTATGAGAGTCTTGGAAGAAAGAATCTTTAGCTAAAGATGTAAGTACTAAAAATATTCAACCCCAGAGGTACCACAGACATAGACTAATTTTTTCCATCTGTGCAGTTTAGGGTAGATTTGGCATATGCTCAATACCAGGCAAGAAAGAAACTATGGTTTAGGCTGCTTTTAAAGTTAAAAAAAAAAAAAAAGCAGAAAAGGAAACTATTTCCTTTTATAAGCATGAATGTTAAAATAGGGAAAGCCTTCATCAAATAACTTACCACTGAAGCAGGACTATTTGAGCCATACTCTCTCCCACTTTCCCATTCCCCATTTAGGTTCTCCTTAGTTACTTGTCTCATATCCCATGATTTCAGGATTATGGTCACTTCCTCCTCACCAAAGGAAAAACAATATAGATTATTCTTTATCGGCCATGCGTGACTCAGAGGTCAAAAGGGCAATTCGTTGTAGGGTACTCTCCCTAGATTAGTAATATTTAAAGACCTGGTTTTCAGGGCCCAGGATTATTTAAAATATTATGGCTTTAAGATTAGGCCCCACCCAAGATACCTCAACAGAGCCTGAATGTGAGGTTGAGAAA
This sequence comes from Panthera tigris, assembly GCF_018350195.1. Taxonomy (NCBI): domain Eukaryota; kingdom Metazoa; phylum Chordata; class Mammalia; order Carnivora; family Felidae; genus Panthera; species Panthera tigris. The sequence continues at coordinate 44,533,743 of NC_056678.1, forward strand.
CTGACATGAGGAAAAAGATAAAGGAGCAAAAAAAGCCATAGTGGGTCAGCTGATGACTCTCTGTCCCTTCCTTGAACTTCGGGAATGACAGGATGGAAGAAGGGGAAAAAAGGCGGTGCCCCACTGCAGATCAGATGTTTCATGAAAGTCAAGAGCGTCAGGGAACTTAATGATCTATGTATATTCTTAGGGTAAAGGCAATCAATATAATTTCCACTGTTAAGTTGTTAGGTGCATCCAAGAAAGGACACTAGGAAAACTAAGCTTGATTACACTTCATCCCGAGTTATCCTAAATCTGATTGTTTTATTCTCCTGCTTAAAAACCTCAATCTCTCCACATTGTGATTAGAGTAAGTCTAAACTTAACCATGGCGTGGACTATTCTTTGTAACATCATCTCAGACTTCTTTGGTAGCTTCATCTTCTAATTAATTCTTACCACATATCTTGGAAGGTGTAGGAGGCTACTTACAATTTACCAAATAGGCCAGATACTTTTAAACTCCTGTACAGAACTCTCATCCCAGCTGGCCAACCTCGAACTGTACTTCAAAGCCTGGTGAAATTATCATTTCTTGTCTGTAGCTTTCTCAACTCCCACTCTCTCCTAATACTCAGAATGATTGTTCTTTCATCTATGGCGCCGTTGGACTTTGAGCACGGGTTTGTTAAATCACTTATCCTGATGCATTAGGTAGATTCATCAGGACTGTCCTTCCCTCCAGCTCACTGCGTTCTCCAGGAAACAAGTGTAAGCCCATCATTGTACAATTCTTGGCACACTATAGAAGCATAACACAGGTTTGTTGAATTGAATTAAATATTAGAAGAGGGCCAAAGCATTGATGGATTTTCTAGGCCGAGGAACTATGTGCTAAATCTACATACATGATTCTGGTTTTGGTCTTATCAGAGTGCTTTTATTAAATGTGCTTTTATTAAAAAACAGTGTCAAAAAAAGTGTCATGAATATATTTCTTTAGCTAAAACATTATTAATCCATTTTCAGCTTAGAACTGACCTTTCCATAACCCAGTTAGCTAAAAGGTAGCTGTATAATTTTAAATATTCTCCAGTTGGAATGGAATCACATTTGGGGTTTGCTTTAATCAGTGCACCCTTGTCTTGCTTTTGTTCTTCAAAGAGCGCCTCGACCATAGCCTTTGAAGGCATGAGCACAAGGGAAACCAGATGAACTCTGTCGAATTTTAAACTTACCAATTTCTCTCCTCTAGCATTTAACTTTTCTTCTTTAATGGAACAAGTTAACTAAAGAAGTATATAATGTAGGATCAATTTGTTTTTTTAAGTCTTATTCATTATGCCACCTTGTTCCAAAAAGTCTTTAAGAGAGGTTAAAGGGAAAAAAAAAAAAAAAACCCACCCACATTCAAAACCAAATTGTTCCACACTTGGTCCATGTTCATCCACAGCATCCCAGCGCTGATGGTCAGTGTGAAAGACTTTTGGAAAAGTTTTCCAGGTACAGCATTTCCTGAAGCATCTTTTATCTTGGTTTACAGCAAAAGATTCTGTTGATGGGCATGGGTCACTTCTCTATCTTATGATCCAGTATGAATTTGTTCAACCTTGAAATCAGTCACCGAGGCCCTCTCTTGGGGTAGTTATTACCTAGCATGTATCCTGGCTAAATAAAATGGTAACTGATTCATGTCTGAAGGTGCATATGGGATGCGGCATAAAGATCAAGAGCAGGAGCCGGGGCCCCTGGGTGGCTCAGTCGGTTAAGCATCCAACTTCAGCTCAGGTCATGATCTCATGGTTTGTGAGTCTGAGCCCCACATCGGGCTCTGTGCTGACAGCTCAGAGCGTGGAGCCTGCTTCAGATTCTGTGTCTCTCTCTCTCTACCGCTTCCCTGCTTGTGCTCTCTCTCTCTCTCAAAAACAAACATTAAAAAAAAAAAAAAGATAAAGAGCAGAGCTCTGAAGTCAGTCTGTCTGTCTGAGTTTAAATCTGGCCACATCTCTGACCAGTTATGTGACCTTGGACAAGCTGCTTAACCTCTCTATGCCTCACCTGTCTTATCAGTAAAAAAGGAATAATAATACCTACCTCATAGGTTTGTTGTGTGGAATAAGTGAATTAAATCTGTAAACAGTTTATTTTTTTTAAGTTTATTTATTTATTTTGAGAGAGACACATGGGGGGAGGGGCAGAGAGCGAAGGGGACAGAAGATCTGAAGAGGGCTGTGTGCTGACAGCAGAGTCCAATGTGGGGCTCAAACTAATGAACTGTGAGATCATGAGCTGAGCTGAAACCGAGAGTTAGATGCTTAACCAACTGAGCCATCCTGTTGCCCCTGTAAAGACTTTAGAACAGGATCTGGCACATAGCTAGCACTCAATAAATGTTAGCTCTTGTGTTCTACACCTTTACATTTTGGGGTAAGAAACATGGTTACAGTAAAAGATTAAAGGCAGGCTGGTCATTTTTATAATAAAACTTTATTTTTTATTTATTTTTTTTAACACTTATTTATTTTTGAGACAGAGAGAGACAGAGCATGAATGGGGGAGGGTCAGAGAGAGAGAGACACAGAATCCGAAACAGGTTCCAGGCTCTGAGCTTTCAGCGCAGAGCCCGACGCGGGGCTTGAACCCACGGACCGTGAGATCATGACCTGAGCCAAAGTCGGCCGCTTAACCGACTGAGCCACCCAGGCACCCCATAAAACTTTATTTACAAAACCACAACTCTGTGTGTTTAGGTATCGCTATTGACAAAATGCTTACAGCTGAGATATTACTAAGCAATACACTGATTTTAGCTATACCTAAAACCACAATCCAACACTATCCCAGTTTCCTATTCCTGTGTGGCTCTGAATGCAGCTTAAAACAAAAACAAAAACATTATTTATAATGTACAATGGCTTAAGCAAAACACTTCTTTAGTTTTTTTTCTATTTAAGGGTTGGAAGTGAGAATACATACTCATTTAAAATTTGCTAGTTACAGAAAAAGTCCTAGAGAATAGAATATGGAGGTTCAGTTGCCCTGCTTTCATAACACAATAACTGCATGACTTCAGAAGAATATAAATAAATCATGTTGGGAAACAGTATATGCTGATAATTTTGTTGTTAAAATTCGTTTATCTAACATCGTGCTGAGGAATTAAGAGAATTTCTCCATATATTTTAAAGTTTTAACTTATTCTATTTGCTGATTCACAAAGTCCTGCTCCATTTTAAGGATTTTTCACCAGTATGACACAGGATAACCAGTACCTATGAAAACCTAACAGCTTGGTTTTTTAAAAAATTCCTGTTAAGCTTTAATTCCCAGTTGAGCTTGCCGTCTGCATGCATGGTTCACCCCCAGGTAGTTGAGTGACACATGAAATAACCTCCAATCTGAAGTTAAGAATACATCTATACCAGGTGGAGGGTGGAGAGAGGAAGAGGAGGAGGAAGCCATAGAAGAACTACCATAACTCAGATTAAATTCAGGTAATTCATCTGAGATAGCAAATAAATAAATCAACAAATGCCTCATTTTTTTTTCCAAAAAAAAGGAGAAATCAGTAGTATATCCTTGCTAATATTTTTAAAGTCAGTTCATTAATATTCTCTTTTAAATAGGAAAATGTCTGGATATTATACATCTCATAATCCCACTCATCGAATGCACTCCTCTGCTGAGATATCTAATGTGTCTTCATCTGTATTCTCTTCTATCTCTGGCAAGTTGCCCCAAAGTAGGAAGTTGACACCTGAAAAGAAAAGATCATAAAATTACTTAGAGCCAGCTACTATTACAACTCGGAACATGATATAGAAAACCTTATATGTTAACATCCTTATACGGAACCATAGTGTTAACAGTAAAGAGAAAAGATATTAAAGAATGTACCATAGATAAAAATCATCTAATATTATTCATCTAAGACATAAACATTTCTTAAGCCCTTTGAAGTAAGGGCTTGAATTCTAGAATCTTCGAACTCCGAAGGATCTCAGGGCCCATTTCCTCAAACTCTGCCTCTAGCTGTATTATGCCATAATCGCTCTACACTGGTAAGTTTCAAATCTATTTTAATGATTTTTAAGGATGGAGATCTCACAAGATTATTTTAGATTAAGTGTCTCTTTGGAGGGTACAGGAAAAAGGCTTGAATAAGTCTCTTCATCTCCTCAACAGGCACAAAAGTAGCTGGTGGCTTTTTTGTGATTAAAAACAACAAGATTTTAGGGCCACTTATAATACGAACTGCAATCCTTTCTTACAGGTGGGTTTTAGTCTGGAGGCTATCCAGGTTGTAGCTGCCATTACATTAAACAAAACAACAATCTAGGGGTGTCTGGGCGGCTCAGTCGGTTAAGTGTCTGACTTTAGCTGAGGTATGATGTCATAGTTCATGAGTTTGAGACCCATGTGGGGCTCTGCGCTGACAACTCAGAGCCTGGGGCCTGCTTTGTATTCTGTGTCTCCCTCTCTCTCTGCCTCTCCCCTGCTTGTGTTCTCTTTCTCAAAAATAAATAAATAAACATTAAAAAAACAACAACAACAACAACAACAACAATCTAAAGCCTCATAGTGAAAGGGTAGTCAGATTCCATACTGAAGAATCTAGCCTAGGCATATAGTAGGAACATGACAGATACATGATGGAAGATAATGACATGGTTTGTTCTGGGCACGTATTATAGAACTTGAAAGTACTAAACTGGGAAAAAATACAATTTATTAATTGACCTCTAGGGGAGCCAATGGAGTCCAACAAGGAAAGCAAATCTCACATTATCAGGTTGTCAGTGTGGCCACGTGGTGGAAGAGAATGAGCCAGGGTTTGGAGATTTGGTTTCAATCTCGCCTCCACCACCACCAGTAAGTACACCATGGGTGTTCTAACTACCTTTACTCTGAGTGTATGCAACTGCAGACAATGTATATTATTTTTTAATGTATTTAAATTTTTTATAGTATGGCATTATATGTATCTTTTCTAATTTGCTTTTTTCATTCAACATGTTTTTGAGATTTACCTATATCCACATGTATAGCTTTAGCTCATTTCTTTTTGTTTCTGAATTCTGTTGTGTAAATTAAATACGTATAGAGCAAATATATACATATATAGCAAATAGAGCCCCTCACTCATCACTTCCTCTAACTGCCATTTTGCACAGGTGCTCAAGGAGATATGTACAAGGAGGTGCACTGTGGCATTGTTGAAACAGTGGAAACCATCAACTGTCTCTCTTGGTCGAGATACTAGAATCTAATCAGGCAAGAAGTTAGCATCTACTTCATGCTGGGGGGCGGGGGTGGATACAGAAGTCTATCATATTGTTTTCTGCATTTTTTGTGTGTTTGCATTGTTTATAATAAAAAATACTCTGCCCTCCCCTCCCCTCCCCAGAATGAACAGTATTCTGCTTCCGGTAATATGGCTTTGATGAGCTAATGGAATAATAAGGAGTTACTAGGCCAAAATCTAAGGGATAATTAGAACCATAAAGGTAAGTGGAGAGCTGAAGTCAATTTGCCTTTGAGGGCATTTGCCAATCCCAGAGAATTTGAACTAAGGTTTCTCAAGAGTCCTCAGGAAAGTTTTGGGAAATCAGGTGGACACATGCAGCCTAGCCTAGAACATTGACTTGGGGCCCTTTCCATCTAAACATTCTAGAATTTCATAAAGCTTGTGTATGTGTTCCTTTGATGCAGCTGATTCAGGTGATTCAAGGACAGTCCCAGCATCATGAGAAACCCTGTTTTATACCAAGCATCTTGAAAGTCTCGTTTTAAATCACAATATTAGGGTTACAAAGGAGAAGTTTGATATTCTTGGAGTGAATACTCAGAGACATGAGTAGTTCGGCACAATTGGTTCAAAGGAGAAAAAATAAACTAAGAGATTGGATCTGACAGAAGGAGCACCTTCCTTTCTCTGTTAAGAAGGGAGGAAGGAAATCCTGTGATACATCTGTTTCTCATGGATTAGATTCAATGTGAATGGAAGAATGCTGGGCTTTTATCTTTGAAAAATTGACCAATAATTAAAAAGTAAATCAAAATGGAAAAATCTCCACCCTGTGTTTTGAATTCTATGAAGCAGGAAAAATAGTATCAAAGCAGAAACTTCCTTTAATGTGTCCATGGTCAACACAAATATAAAACTGGAGGCCTAAGTTAGGAACCTGTATCTCAGGGGAGTTCAGATAAGTCTCTCCTCAAAAATGGCCTTCATCACATCCCAGAGTCTGAAATTAAGACCCCCAAATGATGGGTTGAGAGCTACAATTGAATGCCAGGTGATTAAAAAAAAATCAGAGTCTATAAAAACCCAAGCATAATTGGAAGGTTTAAAGACCCTCAGAACCTAGCTTACAATTCATGATCTTCCGTCTGTGAAGACAAATCATCCTTAAGAAGAGGAATGTATTTTAAGTTCCGAAGAAGATTAAAACATACATTTAAAAACCTGAGGGTGTTAGTGCCAAGTTGGATTGTCGAATTCTTTAAATTCGTTCCGTAAACTAAAGTTCTGCAAACTTCAGTTCCCACTAAAAAAGTCCCACTACAAGTCAACCTGGTCTGTTGTGTAAGTAGGTATGAGATAGAGAAAACACATGTGCACAACAAAACCAAATGGCTGCAGACAATATAAAATGTATTATGTAAACATCCTTTAAGAAGTGGTTGTCGGGGTGCCTGGATGGCTCAGTCAGTAGAGCATCCGACTTTGGTTCAGGTCATGATCTCATGGTTAGGGAGTTCGAGCCCCACATTGGGCTCTATGTGGTCAGCCTGTCAGTGCAAGCCTGCTGCAGATTCTGTCTTCCTCTCTCCGCCTCTCCCCTGATTGCTCTCTCCCCAAATAAATCAATGTTAAAAAAAAAAAAAGAATTGGTTGTATATTTTCCTACTAAATAACTAGTACAACGTATCGGCATTAAATATTTCCCTTGAATAAAATTCCATCATAATTTATTAATATAGATGTCAAAATGTCTTTTTTTTTTTTTTTTTTTTTTTTTTTCCTGAAGCAACATCACCAAATACAGAGGTTACCTAGTCATCCTCCCTCCCAGGTCCTACTGGCCCAGGCTCCCCTCCCTACTTTCTTACACACACACACACACACACACACACACACACACACACACACTTGACCATCAGATCTAAAATCTTCCAAAATTCTCTGGAGTTGTAATACGTATCAGTGCAACAATTTAGAGCAACTATTAATTTTAAGAGACCAAGAAGCAAAAGAGCCAAGTCTGAGGCTCTTGTATACACAACGATGAAATAGAAATGGCAAGGAATTCTGGCTAGTAGTTCCCCTAACTGAATATTTGGGTTAAAAGCCCTGAAGTTTCACACTTTCAACTCAGGTGAGAGGGTTTCAGAGAGAATCCTCAAACAATCAATTGGGAGTTTCACTCAGGTTTTGGTAGACAAGTAAATGTTAGAGGAATTTCCGAGTCAATTGTTTCTTACCGGTAGCGTCTAGTCTGTTAATATCATAAACTGCCTGGCTGTGAAACATCCAGAAGTGTCCATTGTTGCAGGAAAGAAGGCAGGAACAACAGGGAACAATCACATGATAACCTACAATGTTCCCACTAAGAAAGAAAAGTAAATATACTCAGATACCAGGTAATAACTGGCCATATAAACATTTTCGTGTGCTAACGTAAATGAACAGACCACCTCGAGTCCTCATTTCCTCCTAACAACCTCCATTGCTAGATCTTTGGGATGGGAGTGACTCTGGTAATGTTAAACTTGACAGTGCTACTGTCAAATACTAACACATTCTCCATTTCCTTGCGAGTGCTGCTTTACACGTTGTCCTTTCAGAAGGTAGCTTCTAGACGCCATGCCATAAGGTTGTGATGTGTTCTGTAGAACACCCAGAATTGAGGTGCTGTACAGACAAAATGTATCAGATAAAAGGTTTTTGCTATCCCCAGGACTGTGGCAAGTTGGGTTCTTCTATGTTCTAGTTCTACGCCAGCACCTAAAAACTGTCTCAACAGATGGAGGAGTAGGAAGACAGCATGAGCCCCTGTAAACCAAACACAAGCTGGCTGCTCTAATTTTAGTTTTAGTGTTTTTGAAGGAATTCAGAAATAAAGCAAATCCGTAGCTTCTAGAGAAAGTTGCAAAAGTTTTTTACTGTCTTCAAGATTATCCATCTGATTGCAAGTACTTTACTCTTCCACAGATTTTTTTTCCTATATGGTCATTATTAAATAAAGTGAATATACAGGGAACGTTTTAGCTAGTACTTTTTTTTTTTAATCATAACATGTACTTATACCTTGGGTTGTAAAAATTCTTATTATAGCTTGTTCCCACCCTGGGAGACGTGGGAGTCAGTCAGTTTTGTGAGGCCCTATAAAAAAATACTATAAAAGGTACCAGCCTACCTAAAATATGTCTTCTAATCATAATCTGCTTGAAAGGCAAACACATGAAAGCAAGTTGTTCTTGGACCAGGACTGACAGTTATTTGTAGGACTATATTGCAAGAGTAAATTCTATGGCTTTAATCACCATCCGTATTCATTCATTCATTTACTCATTCAATTCATGTTTATTGAGCATCTATTACTATGTGTCAGGTACTGTTCCAGGTGCTGGGAATACAGCAGTGGACAAAGTCCTTATTCTCATGGAGCTGACATTCTAGTAGGGACACATTCAGACCATTTTGCTCCCCTGCTAAGGCCCCTTCCGTGGCTTCCCATTGGCCAAAACTCAAAACAAAAAAAACCCTTCATATGAAGGTCTAGATCTGTGCTATCCAAAAGTGGCTGTTGAGCACTTGAAGTTTAGCTAGACTGAACTGAAGTGTGCTGTAAATATAAAACATATGCTGGATTTCAAAGACTAAGGATAAAAAATAGAATGTAAAATATTTTGTTAATAATTTTTTATGTTGGTTACATGTTGAAACAATATTTTGGTTATATGGGTTAAGTAAAATATACAATTTAAATTAACTTCACTTGTCTCTTCTTACTTTTTAAAATGTGGTTATTAGAAGATTTTCTTTATTTTTAGATTTTTTTAGCAGATTTTAAGTTACATATGCGGCTTGTAGATTTCTATTGGACAGCGTTCCTCTAGACTATCTGGATTCTGACCGCATCTCCAGTCTACTCACACTACTCTCCCTTGACGTTCACAATGTCTCAGCCATGCTGGCCATCATCTTCTTATTCCATGACCATGTTAAGCTTCCTCGTGCCTTGGGTTCTCTGCACTAGCTGTTCCCTGTGCCTAGAACATTTTCCCTTGCACTCCTTGTCATCCTTTCAGATTTAACTCCAATGTTACCCTCTCATGAGAGGTCATCCCAGACCATGCTATCTCAAATAGCTCTTACCTACTCTCCCAACCTCTATTTTTCTCTATCATTTATTATTATTATTATTATTATTATTATTATTATTTCCTTTGGAGCACCTTCCACCCTATTCAATATCTTATCGATTTAAATATCTTACTAACCAATCATCTTCCCACTAGAATATAATGTCCAAAAGCCAGTGACTTTGTTTTATTTATTGTTGTGTTTCCAGCCCCTATAGCAATGATTAGCACATAGTAGGACTTCAATGTATGGTTTGAATGAATGAAAGAATGAATTTAAATCATTAGCACATAAGAATTTAAATTATTTGGATTATAATTTATAATCCAAACCCCATTTAAATGTTAAAAAAAATCTCAAATTTCTTCTCTCTAAATTGGGACAAATAATACTCAAGTCTGTCTACCTCTCAAAAGATAATAGTAATAGTTTTCATCTGTGTTGTAATTTATAGTCTATCAAGCCTTTTAACATTCGTAATTAATTTAATCTTCACAACACTCTATAAAGTAAACACAAAAGATATTTAAATTTCTATCTTCTTAAGTTAGAAGATTGTTTCTATCTTCTTAAGCTATAAATTAAACAAGGAAACAGAGGTCCAGGGATTTAGAGGCTTAAGGAATTTACTCAAGATCACATTTAGAGTAAGAGTAGGGCCAGGGCTCAAACCTGATTTTTACGATTGTAACTCTGTTTTATCTTCCCAAACTACATTGACTTTTTCTGAAAATTAAAGCAGATATTTGTCAAGGTGCTTTGAAAAATTATAAAATCATATACAAATGTGACACAAGACCCTTTCAAAAAATAACTCGAAGTAACAAATGGTTTCGCAATGGCTCACTGCATGGGTTATAACCAGTGCTCGATGCAGCCCACTGAACCTTTCTCTGTGCTGTGGTGTTAACATCCATCTTCCAAATGCAGGGCCATCTAGAATCTTGCCACAAATTACCATTTTAAACATGCGATGTCTTTCAGTTTACATTTGCAGATTTCAGTGAAATAGCATCTTCCAATGAAGTCCACTGCACTGGAGAAGGAAATGTGCAGAAATAGTCAAAGGTACTTTTTAAAAAATTATTGTAAAAACACATATAACATAAAATTTACTAAATTAGTCATTTTAAGTGTACGGTTCAGAAGTCTTAAGTGTATTCACATTGTTGTGCAATGAATCTCCAGACCTTATTCGTATCACAAAACTGAAACTCTATGTCCATCAAACAGCTCCCCATTTCCCTCTTCCCTCAGCCCTTGGCAACCACCATCTACTTTCTGTTAGTATGAATTTGACCATTGTATATAGCACGTATAAGTGAAAGCATATAGTATTTGTCTTTTTGTGACTGCCTTATTTCATTTAGCATAATGTTCTCAAGGCCCCTCACTATTGTAGCATATGGCAGGATAGCCTTCCTTTACAAGGCTGAGTAATAGTTTATTGTATGCATATACCACATTTTGTTAATGAACATTTGCATTGCTTCCTAGCAGCATTCTTCACAGTGACCAAGGTTAACCAAGGTTATTGTGAAGAATGCTGCTAAGAACACGGGTGTGCAAATAGATCTTTTAAATCTTGCACTGAATTCTTCTGGGTATATATCCAAATATAAACACATACTCAGATACATATATACACCCAGAAGTGGGATTCCTGGATCATATGGTAATTCTATTCTCAATTTATTTAGGAAATTCGATGCTATTTTCCATAGCAGCAGCACCACTTTATATTCCTACCAATAGTGCACAGGGTTCCGATTTTTCCATATCCTTGTATTTTTGGTTGTGATTTAGCATGAATTTTGTAGACCCAAAGAGCTGAAAGAGACTCTAAAGCAGAATGATAGTATATTTTGTAAGAGTCAGTTAATACTTCTGAGCTTACCATAAATATGACAAAATTCCACTTAAATAATCTTATGTGTTCATTAATTCATACATATCTTAGCACGCTAATCCATTACTATTACAACCCCTATAAAGAAGAAGAGACAATAAGAAAAACCTGGTTCTAATGTAGACTCTGGTCTAACCTCTAACAATTCAATATCTGAGCCCTCATCTTATTGCTTACCACATCTATTGCAAAGATGAATGGGTTAATATTTTAGGGGCATCTGGGTGGCTCGGTCGGTTGAGGGTCCAACTTTGGCTCTGGTCATGATCTCCTGGTTCGTGGGTTCGAGCCCCACAACGGGCTCTGTGCTGACAGCTCAGAGCCTGGAGCCTGCCTCATTTTCTGTGTCTCCCTCTCTCTCTCTCTCTCTTTGCCCCTCCCCAACTTGTGCTTGCTCTGTCTCTCAAAAACAAATACATATTAAAAAATTTTTTTAAATTTGTCTGCATGTGTGCATCTGTGTGTACTACTAGTAAGAAAAAGCTTTAGACAAAAAAAATCATAGAACCTGTGAAATAGTAGGTTCTAGATTTATTGTCTAGTGCTTTTTTTTTTGTAACACACAGGTGCACACACACATACAGAAGTACTTAAAATATTAACCCAAATATCTTTGCAATAGATGAGAGCCATTTGCTTTGCCAGTAGGCATCTCTACACTTAAACCATTTCAGAAAAGGTTTCAAGAAAGGAGGAGTTCATAGCTTTTGAGTATATTTCCAAAATGTTGAAGTTTCTATCATCACAAAGTTCATTTTAAAGTATTATGATTGTTAGCCTAAATCTTGAAAATTACATAAGGGCATAAATATGCTGCCTATGGAAGAGAAAGTACCTCTTGGAGCTAGAAAAAGGTACATTTGAGTAAAATAAAATGGCTACTTTTTCCAAATAGGTAGCAAATTCTTACGTGTCTGAAAACAGAATTTAAGATGATTTAATGATGCAAACAAATGCGTGGTATCTGAAATAGTTGACAAGGATTGTTTTAGGGCTAGGTCTATTTCATCGCCTAAAAATCTATTTCTCTCTCATTAAGAGAGAGATTGTTGAGAAAAGAACACTGAATTACCTGGACAATGGATCTGATTCAGCCTGGCAAATTGCAAATAATGGCAGCAAATTATGAATATTTTTGGCCTAAAACTTTATGGATAAAAATGAAAAACTTAACTCTTCTAACAGTACAGAGAACCTTGCCTGAATTTACCTAGAGTCTAGGGTCTAGGTCGTGGATTTGATCCAGTGAGTTAGGATGGTTGGGCGGGGCACAGCGCCAGGGGATCCAACTTAAGGGATGTGGTCACATGACTATAATTGAACCAGAAACATTACATCAGGACTGACCACTCTGGCTAAACCACAGACTTTGTCCAGACAGTCTGCCCACTTAGTTATACTCCAAGGGGATCATCAGACTGTTGGGAGTGGCTGGAACACCAAAATGATAACCTCCTTGTTGACTCCCAGAGGTCCAAACCATACACTTTTCCCATTTAGTTAAAGGCTACCGTTGCCCGCCACTAGCAAGACTTACTTGGTAGGAGGGATGTCTGTAGAGAAAAGGTCTATTTCAGTATCAGCCAGCAAAACAGCCTTCATTCCCCTAGAGCTGAGCACTTGTTTACAGAATTTGCAACACAGGATGGACACGCACCGGTCCTCGAAACTACAACTGCTGGTAGACATGGCGTCCCGGGAAGGATGCGGTGCGGGGTTTTGAAAAAGGAAACAAGAGCAGTACCTTTCCTAGTTGGATTCCCCCAGGCCAAAAATCAAATTGCGAGGCCTCGACCTTTTCTAAGCCCTAAAACTGGGGAGGAAATGAGTTCTTTCCTGTTTTCCCGTGGGAGGGTGAAAGTGATATTTATTGAGTAGGAACAGGGCGAAGCAGCAAATGTGGCTTTCCTTTTAACTTTCGGGGAAGGCAGGGGGATTTGAAGTGGGGAGGCGGCGAGCTACAAAAGGCCTGGGAACTTCTCTACAGACTCCCCAGCCACGCGTCAAAAAGGCTCCTCTACTCTTCGGCTCCCGCCCCTGTAGCAATTCCCTTAGCTTTCTCCTGCAGAGTCCCTCCGTGAAAGCTCCTCTCCTAAGCCCCTCCCTCGGAGCGCTCCAATTCCTCGCCCTCTGATCGCCGGCCACGCGTCCCGACCCACGCCTCCTCTTTGGAAATCTTTCTCCTCTTCCCAGGATCCAGAAATCCCCTCAGCTTTTCCCACCCGGACGAACCCGGGTTCTCCTCAGTCCTCCCAGGACCCTCCCTCCTCCGCTCTGCTCGCTGCTAGGCCCCCGCTTCACTTCTCTCCTGGCAGCCCCCAGCCCTCAGCGTGCTGGCTGGACCTCGCGCCGTTTCTCTTGGTCCCGGTCCCTCAGCTCTCCCTCGTGCCCCCCGCTGTCCCCTTAGGTCTCCTCCGGAGCGGCCGCTCCGGAGCGCGCGATGGTGTTGATGGGACGGGGCAGAGGTCGCTTTTGGGGTTCAGTCGGCCCTGGGGGTCTCTGTCAGCGAACGCGTCGCGTTTTGCTCCCTCTTCCGCTCTCTCTGCCTTTCCAACCGGCTGTCAGTTTGAATTGCAGGCGCAGCGCACCGATTGGGAGAACCGGAGTTCGCCCGCGTCCCGCATTGGAAGGCTCGGGAGCCTTCCCCCGCTGAGATCTTAGTGGCCTGGAGACCGTACGCCCCGCCTCAGTAACGGTGCCGAGATGAGCTCGGCTTTCTGGTTGGCCGAGTTTGGCTCCGCCTCCGCTCCCATTGGCCGGCACCGGGGGGCTTGGGCAAACCCTACTCCCGCCCCAGTGAAAGAGGCAAGGCACTCCCTTCACGCTTCTTATTGGAAGACTTTCTACAGTCCCTACTGGTCTCTACTCTCTACTGGCTAAAATTCTCCGCAACGCCCCTCCTCTCTACCCCGGTCCAATTGGTAGTGCCTTCTCTCAAGAGTTTGTGTTTGGCTGTTGGTTCCATTTTAACCCCGCCCATTAATTCTACTTCTGGGCTCGGCAACCCTGGGAGGAGCTTGCTCTATGACCACGCCTCGGTGGTGCTAGTCACACCTCCAAAGTTTCTCAAGCTCCTCCTCCTCATTCCAGACCTCTCGAGATCAGCTATTCCTATTGGCTACAGGCCCCATCGGTCGATAGAAAACGGGCGGTGATTGGTAAGGGGGTGGGCTCTGCTTCCCGGCGGGGTCCTGCGGAGTTGGCGGAGGCTCCTCAGGGGACTAGGGGGACCGATCTGCGTAGAAGCGGGTGGCGGGGAAGAGGGGAGGAGATCTCTGAGTGGGAAGCGAAGCTGGGGACCTGAGACCCGTCGCGTCAGAGCCAGGTAAAGGCTCCTTCCCTCTCCCCTTTCCTCTTCCCGGCCGCCGGGCTGGAGCCCTGACTGAACAAACCCGGGCTGGGGCGGGAAGGAGAGGGCGCGGATGCTGCTTGCGGCATCGCCTAGCCGTGCCGCCCGGAATCACTCAGACGCCCTCCCCCTCGACCCTCTCCAAATCTTCCAGTACAGCCCATAATACTTCTCAAGACTGCATCTCTCACTGCCCTTCACCGCACAGTCTCGGGCTCTGCCCTGGGACTCTGCCGCTGTGCAGCAGGCACCCAGCCCCCTCCCCAAGTCCTCAGCCCCCTCCCCAAGTCCTCTGCACACGGGCAGGCTTGGTCCACCTTTGGGCAACCGTCGTTGGCATCACCCGTAACCATCGGCTGTCCTCTTCCCCTGTCTCCAAGCCCTGGCAGACAGCCGGGTTACAGCCCAGGACCCAGAAGGATGATTGTTCCGCACTGCTTCCGGGGCTTTTTCCCTGTTCCAGCCCCCTGCCCTCCTGGAATGGTGCCTTTCACGCACTCCCTAGACCCATAGCAGGTCCCCAAGTTGCTAACATCCTTCCGTTCCATGTAACATCGTGGCCACGGTAGCCGCCTCACCACCCCCCACCCCTCCCCGAGGTAATCCTCCCTTTGCCCTCTCCCCGCCTCCCAAACGTGTGCAGAAGCTTCAGTCATCTATCCCCGGCTCCCATGCAGCCTCTGGACCCCACCTCACACCCCCCTCCCCGCTTCCTGCCCGCCTGAACCACCACGCCGCCTGGGCTCCCTCTTCCTCCCGGCGCGGGAAGTGGGAGACACCAGCGGAGCACCTCCCCTCCCCTGACACGGAGAAGGAAAGGGGCGACCTAGGAGGGAGGGTCGCCGGTGTGGCACGGTGGGGAGCAAGACTCCCAACTCTGCGCTCCCGCTGCTTCCCTCCCGCCGCCCGGACCTTGGCCAGGGCGGGATTTCCTCAGGCACCCCCTGGTGCGAAGGGTCTGGACTGCGACCCTCCCGTCCCTCCCGACCCCCCTCGCCCCACCCCCCCCCCCCCCCCCCCCCCCCCCCCGCAACCGAGCCTGGGTCTGGGTCTGGTATCTGGCATCTCTGGGCATGGGTGACAAAAAATATTGGGGGTGTCATTTAAGAGTTACTCTCGTCCGTGACTTGGGGGAGGCGGCGGCTGCCTTCCGCCCCCCGCCCCTGGGTTTTCCCGACTCCGACCCTCGCCTCTAACCCGTTTCCTGCTTTTGCCGACCACATTGTTTTCCTGGATGTGCCCCGTGCGGAGCAGGCTTTTTCCTGCAGGTCTCACCCCCCCTCAACATTTTGCTGCCAAGAGAAGCTAGTAACCAAAAACAAAACAACTGGGAGGAGGGGCGGGAGGGGAAGAAAAGTTGTGCCCGGGTGGCTTGTCCCTCCCTGGCTTTGATCCCTTTTGATGTCCTGGGAGTTGCCCCAGCCGGGGGTCAGGGGCCGCGTCGGAGCCACTGCCGAGAGTGCTCCCTTCGGCTGGCCGCTGCCCAGCGCTGGCGGGGCTCGGAGGCCGCCGAGGTGCCGCAGTCCCCGCCCGGAGCCCCGCGTTCCCGCCGCAGTCCCCACCCGAAGCCCGCGCAGGCGGCTGCTCCAAAGTGTTTTCTTCCAGCCTTAAAACAAAATCCGGAGGGAGCTTCCTTCCTCCGCACCTCGCCGCGCCGGGCTCTGTGGGCCGGGCGGCGTTTGGCCGAGATGAATGGGCCCAGGCCGGGCTTGGAACGACATCCCCTACCCCACCCCCGCCGCGATTAGGATCTGCGCCGGGGCTGATCGCCCCCTCCCCTTTTCCCTGCATTTACAGGCAAGTGAACCGGAGCAAACGACTTCCGATCCAGTCTGCGCTGCTGCGGCTCCCGTTTGGGATTTGATTTGCAGCATCTTCGAGCCTGTGCAACAAAAAACCGCGAAGCACGCCCAGCCCTCCCCCGGCACCCTTTTACGCACCCACTCCCTCCCGGGGACACAGCTGGGCGCGTCCACACCCCCGCACCCCCCACACCATGTTGTGCGGAAGGACTTCCACTCCCTGCCTGTGTCGTTGATGTCAGACCCCAGGCCAACCTCCGGGCGCTGCAGTTCTCCCGGCTAATGCTGAGGCTGCGGCTCCGGCTCTAGCACAGGAACCAGCCGCCGCCGCGCCCGGCCCCAGCGCCCACCGTCTGCATGTGCCCGCCGTAGCCTTCTGCCCAGCCCGCAGCCCGCGCTCCCCGGAGCGCTGGAGACCACCGCGGGGGGCCCCTTCTGCCCTTGGGAGAAGCGGTCTTGGAGGTATTGATTTCGGTGGTTGGATTTTTCCCGTGGATCTATCAATTCACAATTTGAATTTGGAAGAAAGAAGGAAAACATGACGTCTCCGGCCAAATTCAAAAAGGATAAGGAGATCATAGCAGAGTACGATACTCAGGTCAAAGGTAAGGGCTTTGAAAAATAGCACAATGCATATGCTCCGTGGACCATTGAGACATGTATTTCCACCCTGATTTGCAGGATGTTCATTTCTTTGGGTGGAGCAGGTGGGGGCAGGCTGAGCCCAGAGGTGGTTTCATAGGTGGGTTTGAGCCTCCGAGGGATGGGCTGTGCCAGGGGCCAAGGGCTCTGGAAAGGAATTTTCAGAGTGGGCTTTAGGTTTGTTCCTGAAGGGCTGGCCCTTATTTTGGCAGCCTTTTCCCCCAGGCTAGATGGGATGGGGGAGGGGCAGGAGGTTCTTGGAGAGAGAAAGGCGGCAGTTTGCCTCTGGGTGTCTGGGCCAGGTTTCCTTGAAGGACAACTGAAATCTGACAGGTGTTTGGGAATTTATTTCAGAGGTTGAAGAGTCCTGGTAGAGAAAGGCAACCTTGAGGAGGTATACCATTTGGGGAGCCCCTGGGGAGGCGGGGTTTTTTTTCTGCTGCACTATATCAAAAGGTGACATTTGCTGTGGCATCGGACACAGAAAGTCTGTAGCCACCTTGGGTGCACCTTGTACCTACCTGGTCTCTGGTTGCCCTGCATTCAATCAGAGATCAGAGAACAGAAAGAATAAGGTCATTTCACATCCCGTCTCCGCCCTCACCTAAGCATGAATGGAGTTGAGATGTTAGGGTTGCTGGGTGGTGCTGGTTCTGGAGCATGGGAAGACATAATTGTTTAACCCTTCTGTGTTGTCACCCTCTGCTCCAGAATGCATGCTTTTAAAGGCCCACTTCCCTCTGCAAAGATGTGGAGGGTAAAGCAAAATGTGGACCTGGAGAAACCAAGTGACCCTGTCTGCACATCTGGTTGACTACCTGACTTGGCACATGAATCAGAGCCTCTTCTCAGATAACCTTTTTTTAACCAGTCATTCCCATAAGAGGGGTTCCTGCCTGCTAAAGAGCCCCAGGATGTGTTTGTGCAAGGCACTGTCCCTTCCTGGCCATTCACTGGAAAGAGCCATGTGCTCTAGTCCATTGAGACTTCAGCTGGGGAGTGGGAGAGGTGGGTGGCCTTGAATGTTACACCACATGGTTGGAGCTCTGGGTTTTCCTTTGTTTCAGAGTACAGAGGGAGGGGCCCCTCCTTCTTTCCCTGCACCAATGCAAGGAGACCTTTTCCTATCATAGAGGACTTGGGAAGGGCCATGTCTCCCTTCTAATGATTGCCTCCGGTGGGAATAGTGTAGAGCTTGAAATGGGCTGCTGCCTTATCTCCTGGAAGGTTGGAATGTAGTTTGAAGTCCCCATTTTGCCTGTAGGGTCTTTTTAATGTCATCAGCTTGGTCATTTCTGGAGGTGCCCTGAGGGACCTTCTATCCACTGGGCTGCAAATATTGGTGGGTTTATTACAGAGATGGGAGAATTGATTGATTGATAGCTTCAGTTGAACAGGGATTGGGAGAGGTGTGGTCGTGAGTTATAATTGAGGTCTTGGCCTCTTGTCACTGTTCATAATCTGGGCCTGTTTTTGTAAACAATAAGCCACTGGCCTCCGTGTCCTGTCCAGATGCACTGTATTCTGTTCCTGGAATCCCCCTTGCCATTTTAACCAGATATGTCATTCAGTTTTTTTACACATCCTATTCTTAACTGTTGCCATAGGGAGTGTTAATAACTTTGACTTTCCCGATTTCTCTCCAGAAGCACGCCATTTGACTAAGGTGCAAAGTGATTTTGCATGTTCATTTTTTTGAAAGGTTCAGGGCTGATAGGTGTTAATAGAACCTTGTCTGTGGATTCCTATTGGTGAAAGATTTCTCACGAGTGTCTCAAAATTAAACACTTGTGTATTTACAAACATTGCTCATTGGGATGATGTAATGCAGTTGGCTATTTGGGGTTTCTCATCAACCTTGCCGCAAGCAGGAGACTGTTTTGCTTTGCTCTGATATTTTCCATTGACACCCTTCAGGATCATAGAATTTTATAGGTGGCTGAGCATGACGTCTTACTCGGAGAAGGTGCCTGATAAAAAGCTGATTTAAATGATTTAGTCCCTCATTTTATAGCTGAGGAGAGTACAGAGAAATTAAGAGGCTTGTCCAAGGTCACACAGCTAGGTGGTGGTAGTTCTGAAACCAGAAGCAGGTTACTGAGTTCCAATTCTGTATTTTATTCTATTCCTATTTGCTATGAGACGTCATCTGACCAGAGTAGGAAAAAAGAAATCCTTAAGCCAAAATCTGTCAATGGATACTAGTAGCAATACGAATAATAATAGATTACATTTTGGGAGCTCATGATGTTCTAGCCTATGCCAAGTGCTTTATATATGAATTGTCTTGTTTAATTCTCACATCAACCTGGGAAGTAGATACTATTTCACCCTCCATTCACTGCATGAAGAAACAGGCTTAGAGAGGGTAAGAAACCTTCCCAAGGTCACACAGCCAAACCCTGGCAGCCTGACTCCATTCCTTTCTTTATCAGCTATTTATTGAGTGCCTTTTGTGTGTTCTAGGGACTGGTGATACAGCAGTGGGCAAGACAAAGACCCCTCCCTCCCTTGTGGAGCTTCCATTCTAGAACCAGGGTTCTTCGTGGAAGAGCTTAGAGATTGGAGACAAAGGACCCGGGTTTCTAGGTTGGCTCTGCTCCCCTACTAGGTAGAAGCCTTTAGTCAGAATTCCAGTTTTTGCTGTGTTACACGAGACTGGAAGAGCTGCTGGTCTTCTCTTACAGACGCCAAGATAAAAAAGAAAATTGCTCTTTTGGTCTGGTGGCTAAGAGCACAAGTTTTTGAGTTGAAGGGACTCAGGTTTAAAATCTCAGTTCGGTCACTTGCTCACCTTGGGCGAGTTATAGGACATGTCTGAAAGAGTATATGTTTCCCAAGGTAGTCATGAGGAGTCAGCGAGATAGGATATGAGAATCATTTAGCATGGTATCTCGTACTTTTAAGCGCTCGCTTGTAGCACAGACTAGTCCTCTGTTAGCGAACCTTGCTTCTTGCTGCTTTAGGCTGACCATAAGGCTACACTGCCCATATCCTCCCCGAGTGCCAGCTGTTAAATGATAGGAGACAAGTCTGGGAATGAAACTTGAGTTCTGGTTTAGGTTCGTTCCTACAACGGTGGTGAAAGGTATCTTGGGTCACTTAAACCCTGTAGACCTCAGCTTCCCTTTCTGTAAAATGAACAGCTAATTCTAATGTCTAATTTTTGGCCACTGTTGTCCCGTTTGTCTCTGACCAGAGTTCTGGGTTTTGCCTTTCGGTCAGAACGGGTTGAATCCAGTGAACTCTAAATGGACTGTGTGGGACCTTGTCTATCCTGTGGCTTTTGCCTCCCTTTAAACCACCTGCTTGCATGTGCCCTAAAGGGCTTCTGAGGCTGCGGCCCCAACCCTACCCCAGCCTGGTTTTATGAGGGGTGTGCCTCCTTAGTCAGCCTGCCTTGTAGCCGCCTTCTTAAAAACCATCATTGTTTCTGGTTTGTGGGTGTTCAGATTCCTTTCAAAGTTCATGCCTCTCAATGTCTGACTTGAAAGTATTAATATTCTTAATGCTTTTACATGGCTCTTTCCAATTAGTGAAACGCTTTCATATACGTGAATCTCTGGAAATTCTTGACAACCCTAGTCAGGTTCATGGTCGAAACCTGAGGCCTTTGGCCTGTAGCTTGTTACCTTCTTTCAGGATTGGAGCAGCAAAAGGTGGTCAAGTGCAAGGCATGGTTAGTGGAGGTGATGATCTGGGTGGTATTTGGGTGGCTTCACATCACTGCATGGTTTCCCTGCTAGCTATTGTCCTTTCCTTATTCAAGGGTCCCTTTCCTTTACCCTCTCTATACCTTGAGTTTTTATAGTGCCCCGGACAGCTTGAGATCGACAGTTAATGCAAATATTCCAGGAGGAATCCTCCAAAACAGAGTGGCACTGTGTGTTGAGCAGTCAGATTTTCTTTCTGGAGAACATTGGGGGTCTTGTCCTTTTTTTTTTTTTTTTTTTTTTTATGTCTTAGAAGAACGGTATGTGTGCACCACAGAGCTGAGAAGTGAAATTCTGTAATTTCCATCTGGAGCATTTTGATAGAAAAGCCTCAGGCCTTTGCCTGCAACAGTTTAACCCTTTTAGGACCCTTTCAGAGCAGGAGATGAAATTCAAAACTCTGTACATACTGTGTGTGCACACACACTGGGGAATGTGGATTGCTGGTATTTAAACAAGCTTGTTCCCCTGGGAGGTCTGAGCGGTTCTCCACTCATGCCAACAAAGGTCTACTCCGAAGCTTCTTTCCTCCCAGCCCCCACTCCCCAAGGGAGCTTTAAATATAATCAGTTTGTGAAAAGCTGCAGTAAAACATCTCCTTGGAATCCCCAAGCAGATGCTCTCATCTTCTGCGAGGTGATTGAAGGCTTCTCTTCCCTTGCTCAGGGAAAACAGGACTCTGCAGTAAGCTGAGCTCCTGGAAGAAAATGAAGCTCATGGAAAAACGAAGTCCTCTGTATCTCAGAGGAAGATGGTGGACAAGGAGCTGGGGGTGCCGAGGAAAGCCCTGGGCAAAGCAGTGGGGTGTGAGACACGTGTTTCGGGGGGGTGGCCCTTTTCCAGTTTCAGGTGTTGTCTTAGGGAATGGGAACAGAAATGTCTTTGGAGAAGCCCATCTGGTAGTTATGGCCCCATCACCATGCACCACACAGGTTGAAAGCCAGGACAAGGCCTAATCATTTCTCTGGTACGAAGTTTACAGTCAGACCTGGCCCTGATATATAGGGTCCACACCCTTTTCAAATCAGCAGGTGCCCAACTCCTGACTCATATACTCCCATGTCACTCCAGATAAACACAGGCTGCCAGTGGTACCTGTAGAGCTCTTCTTCCAGAAGAGAAGTTTTCTTCATGGGGATCGTGCTTATCGTATACCCTAGGCCACCGAGGGCTTTGTTAGGGAAGTGTTATGTCCAGTTGCAGGGAAAACGAAGTCAATATGTGGATTTGTACTGGTAACAAAATTGAAGTCATCAGTTTTAACTTGGTGTCAGCTACAGACTTGGCCCTTTGGGAAATCTGGGAAAGTTACCTCAGAAGTTGTCTGATTTAAATATAAATAATGAGAACATTTTTAAGAATTACCAAATGACACCTTTAATGATTTTACAATAATGTGTAGGAACTTTCATCTGTCCAGTTGTGGGAGAATACACGCAACGTAAAATTTACCACCTGAACCATTCTTCCGCGCACAGTGCAGGGGCGATTAGAACATTCCCGTCGGGCAAATCAGCACCACCATCCATCTCCAGAACTCTTTGGGTCTTGCAGAGTGGAAACTCTGTACCCATTAAACAGTACCCTCTCACCCCCACCCTGTGTCTCTGACTGACCGAGGAACCACATGTAAGTGGAGTCATCCCGTATTTGCCCTTTCGTGACTGGCTTATTTCACCTAGCATAATGTCCTCAAGGCTCATCCATGTGGTAGCCTTTGTCAGACTTTTCTTCCTTTTTAAGGCCATTGAATGTGTACAGCACGTTTTGTTGATCTATTCTTCTTTCCATGGGCACTTGGGTGGTGTCTACCTTTTAGCCATTGCAAATACTGCTGCTAGGAACAGTGTGATGTATCCCTATTTAAAAAACATGTCCTCTGTACCCAAGTTTTACAAGCCTGTATGTACATTTCTATATAATCATTTGTCCTGATAAATCTTTAGACTTAAGATTTAAATATACATGTTCATATTTTCATATTATGGATATGTATTTATGCTCATAATATGAACATTGTATATAGATAACAATTTTATATGTTTTAGTAATTACAGGAATTACTAAGCTTTTATTGTGTTTTTAACAGCTTTGTTGAGGTTTAATCGACATGTAATAAACCGTAATGTTTAAGGGGTA
This sequence comes from Panthera tigris, assembly GCF_018350195.1. Classification (NCBI taxonomy): domain Eukaryota; kingdom Metazoa; phylum Chordata; class Mammalia; order Carnivora; family Felidae; genus Panthera; species Panthera tigris. The sequence goes on from NC_056678.1 coordinate 44,556,652, forward strand.
CATTAGATAAGTTTTGGTATCTGTTGTGTACCCATGAAACCATCACAATCAAGACAGGTGAACGTAACCGTCATCACCAAGGGTGTCTTCATTGTAATATGTGATTAAATGAGTAATGTGATAACCACATTATAGAAATGACATTAACCTAAAAATAAGTAAAAGCTAGGTATTACCAAGTTTAAAAAATTAGTAAATAAATGATGACCCAAGCTACCCAGATTGGTTCCTGGAAATGGGATTTAGCCTTAATGAATAAAGACAGTCTCCCAGAGAAATTGCGTTAATAATTGTGCCTCAGCCGTTACTATGTGTTTAAGGGAGAAGACACAGGATAGGGAGAGAGAGAAAAGAAAAAAATCTTGGACACAGTGGGCGTTGACGGGTGACAGTATCTGTTTCCCAAAGTCCTCGCTTGAATCAGTCCCTGGGGCCTCACACATCTTCTGAAGGGATCACAAGTGAGCCAGATGCCAAGGGGAGGGGCTGGGGGCTCCCCTGGGAGAGCTGCTCAGAATGCTATGAATATGGCTTATTTCCTCTCATGATTGATTCCCTGTTGAAAAGAGACCAGCTTCCCAGGTGAACATTAACTTGGTCCTCAATCTTAGTCTCAATTTTATCCTTTCAGCCATATTTCTTATTTTACTGTAAGAGGACTGGTGGCCTATCTGGACTACTTGCCATAGTTTAAACGCATCTACTGTTGGCTAACATTTTGCTCTTTGCGGCTTACTGTGTAGTGGGCGTTATTGCTAAATACTTGACATAGATCATTCCTAATCCTTACACTAACTCTAGGAGGAATATATTGCTGTTATCCCATTTTGCTGATGAATGAAATGAGGTGAAGGCGATTCGGTGACTCACCCCGGGGCTGCCGCAGGTGAAGGATGGGACAGAAGTTAGAACCTGGGCTGTCAACCAGAGCCTGAGTCTCAGTGCTGTTCCTGGAGTGCCCTCTCTCCCTGCCCGGCCCCACAGCTTCACCTACTGAAATCTCACCCCCATGCTGGGTGCCTTCCTTGGTCACTCTGACTGGCAAGGTTCCTTCTCTCTGGTTGACTCACACAGTGCTGTGGCATTCATCTTGTACCTCCTTAAGTTCTAAATATGTGTCTTTCGGCCTTCTGTCTTCTTCTAGACTTCGGTGAGAATGGTTTGTAGGTGTGTAGTGCCATGCAAAGGGCCAGGCTTTGGAGCCAGCCCTCAGTGGGAACCTTGTCAACATCAGCTCCTTGCCCTATGGCCTTGCTTAGGTTACTCAACTTCTCCTCTAACCGTCCTCTCCTGTAACTTAGAGATAACAAGACCTACCTGGCTGGTTTATCGTGAAAGTGTGTCAAGTATATAGCAAACAGTAAATGCTAAACAAGTAGCTCTTATTATGGGGGGCCCTTCAGGTAGGAGCGTGTCTGGAACAGTATTGTAGCCTAAATCGTGGCTCTGATGATGGAATAGAATGATGAATGCATAAATGCATGACCTGGACTACTGCAAATAATTTTTAAAATATTTATGTATTTATTTTTGAGACAGAGAGACAGAGAGCGTGAGCGGGGAGGGGCAGAGAGAGGGAGACAGAATCCCAAGCTGACAGCACAGAGCCTGATGTGGGGCTTGAACCCACAAGGTGTGAGATCATGATCTGAGCCCAATCCAAGAGTCGATTGCTCAACCAACTGAGCCACCCAGGCACCCCAACTGCAAATAATTAAAAAAAAAAAAAAAAAAAAAAAAGGCTCTTAATTTGACCTTGACAGTATTATCTCACACAATATCACCAAGGTGATTTGTTTTTAAAAACACTATTATGCTAAGATCATAGCATAAAAGACTGATCATACCCATCACTTCTCTCTTACGCAGCTCACATTTGATACCATCACGAAGGTAAATTGTCTCTAGTTTTCTCACCATGTTACATTATTTCACGCTTCTTGCCTTATGCATGCTGTGTCGTCCCTTTGGAATGGATCCTTTTCCTTGAACCTGGACAACTCAGTCATCCTTTAAAAGCCAGCTCAGATGCCACCACGTTCAGGAAGTCTTCCCTGCTTATCCCTTCTCCCTGAACAGTGATCCTGTGCAGGATCCCGAGTGGAACTCCTCAGCATCTCCCGTTGCTTTCCGCACCCTGTTAATCAACACACCCTCAGCATTTCCTCAGCAGAGTCCTGGTGCTTACTTGTATTACTGCATTCATTATATTACATTGTAATCTCTTTGTTTACATCTTTTTATTTACAGCTCACTGAGCACCTTGGGAACAGACTTCTCTTTTATTCACTTCCATGTGTCCAGCTTCTGGCACAAAGAAGCACTAAAAAATGCTCATAAATAGAACTGAATGTTTTCTGAGTTGAGGTTGGATGTGACCATGCCACACTTCTGTGTTTCTCCCCTTACTCCAATAAAAAGCCTTCTCCTTATGTTAATGTTCTTTGAAATTCAAAGTGGATCAAACATGGTGAATATTGTCATTATGCAAGGACAAGTACACACTGAATGGCATGTGGAGGCTCCCCGGTGGGGGTGTGTTTTTCCTATTTACCACCCCCTCTACCCTCTTTAAAATCACTGCCCTACAGCTATAATTGAGTTGATCACATTTCTCCGATCACATCTCTTTCCTTGGAAACGAAGAAAAATATTAACTCTGAACTTCCAGAGTGTAAAACAAAAGTAAGGGTTCTGTAATTGAAGTAAAACAAATTCTACGTTTGTCCAGGATTTATTCATCATTTTAAACAGGTATTTGAAGTCTAAAGTTGAGGTCTATTTTATTATTTCTTTTAATTTTTTTTTTTTTTTTTAAGATTTATTCATTTTTGAGAGACGGAGTATGAGCGAGGGAGGGGCAGAGAGAGACAGGGAGACACAGAATTGGAAGCAGGCTCCAGGCTCTGAGCTGTCAGCACTGAGCCTGACACGGGGTTCAAACTCACGGACCGCGAGATCGTGACCTGAGCCGAAGTCGGATGCTTAACTGACTGAGCCACCCAGGCGTCCCTAGTTGAGGTCTATTTTAAAACCGAGTTGACTTAGTAAAGGGACTGTTGTGATACTTTTCTGAAGTATGGGTTTGGAGAGAGCTACTGGCTCCTTCAAAGCCCCTGTATGATCTACAGAAAATGGGGAGGAAAGGCCCAAAGGGCCAAACAGGGAGACTCTTCCCTCTGGGTTTTCAAGTCATTTAGTATTCAGTAGCCTTGACCTTATTTATACATTGTGAATGAGTGGTTCTGAACTTGAAATGTATCTTCGTGAGGAAGGAAAAACAGCTGGGGAGTGCCCCTCCTCCATTTCTGTGGGTATTTTAGGATGCCATCTGTTACGGAGAAGGCAGCCTTTTAAAATAACCTTTTCTTCTAAAAACGCACTAATTGGTGGGCAGGTGACCCGAAAGACATTATGAAAGTTGGGACCTTGTCTTTGCTGTCTGACCCCAGATTCTGCATCTCAAATCACAGCTTGGTGGGCAGAGTCTAAGTGCCCTAGAGACTGTGGCCTCACCAGCCATGGGAGTCTGGGTGGCCAAGGCTCCACAGGAAGACAAGGCCCCGAAAACAAAGGGATCCAAGCGCCTGAGCTGGCCAAGACAGGCCATGCCACGAGCTTTAAGAAATACATCCTGTTTCTGAAGAATTGGCAACAGTTTCTCCAAACATTGGAATCCTTTAGAGATCTGTTCCCTTTTCCACTAGTCTTTCTGTTGTGTTTTGATTGATTGATTGATTGATTGGCATGGAGGGTATTGGGCCAGATCTTGTCAGATGAGTAAGCTGCTCTTTGGGGAGGCATCTTGACTGAGGAACCTGTTTTGGAGCAATATGCCTTTTGGGCCATAACAAACTGAACTACAGGATTCTACACGGGGAAAATGGTTCCAAGGGAAAGAGTGCTCTTTGGAGGCAGGAGGCTTGGGTTTTAGTTTGGCTTTGGCGTTTACCACTGTGATTTTGGGGGACACTCACCTCAGGTCCCAAGATCCCTAGTGTCCTCATCTATAAAATGGGGACAACAATTCTTGGTCCTGGCTAACGATGATGATGATGGTGGCTAGCATTTACCGAGTGCTTCTTATATTTAAGCTCTAAGTGCTTTGCATAGATTAACTCATGAATCTCCCAGCAGTCCTACAAGGTAGCTGTTTTTATGATCCCCACTTCTCAGATGAGGTGTGGGGAGGCTAAATAACTTACTCCAGTGCACACAGCTGGTAAGTGATGGAGACAGTATGAACCCAGGCTGACTTAGCACTGTTTTAGTTGATTGTTCTCATTTCCTAGCATCGTGATACGCAAAGGAGTTGATGCGGTGTTCTGAATGTCTTCTGGTATGCACCCACTCGACCTCTCTTGGCCTTGATTTTTCTCATCTAGGAAATTAGGGCTTGAATTAGAAAATTTCGAGTGCCCTCCCAGCTTTCATGGTTATTATTCTTGCTTATTTAAGATAGTGAAGATGACAGTTTTACCCCTATGAAGCGGGCACACTTGTCAGAACAAAAAAACGTTAACATTCTCTGAACTTCGCTGTCTCCAGTGCCAGAGCTTGCCCCATCTGCCTGGCTGCTGCACGTACGTGGACGCGGCAGTCGGGGGACACCAGGTGGTGGCCGAGCAGCAGCTGGCCTGGAGAGCGGTTGAAGTGATACGTGGTCAGGTGTCACCATCTGACAGGAAGATGCGCTCTCACTTGGAGACATTGAAGGGGAGGGATGGTTGCTCATGGCCTGGCGGTAGACCCTTGCCCCGATTACTAGGGACAACAACTGCTTTGATCAGGATAAATATATTAAACCTTGGACTTTCTGTGAGCTCAGAGGCTTACAGAGTGAGAAAGTTCTGTGCTGTCACTGGTGTGGATGGCTTTCCTGGCCCATGTTGGTGGGCCAGAGGTGGAACTTGTGTAAGTCTTGGTATTATTGCCATGTACGTTGCTGTGTGCCATGCTTGAATGACAAAAGAGAAAAAGAAAAAGGAAGTTGGGTGATTGCCTTTTGTTACAACTTAAGAAATAGGGAAGTGAGAGGCTTTTAAATCCCTGACATCTGGGCTGGGATGAATGAGGGGGAGGCTGTGTGCATGTGGAATGGGAGCAGGGTTGATATAGACATCTGCGCGGTGGGGGAAGTGACTTCAGGCCCTCCTAGGATGTAGGATGGCCTCTTGCCTCTTACACCCCTTTTCATGTGTTAGGCCCTTTGTCGACTAAGGGATTTGTGTGCGGATTGTGATGAGGTATGCTGTAATGCGGAGTTGAAATGTTTTCATGTTTGTGTTTGTTTTCTTTTCACCTAATGAATAGACTAAGAAACAGTGTGTTGTTTTTAAATGAGTACTATTAATAATAATGACAGCTCATATTTTTATCATTACAGCATGTAAAAAAGATCATTCCTAGGGAGGCAGGGACGGTCGTAGGGTAATGGAGGGCCAGCTGCATAACGCTGGACAAGGCCCTCCACCTTTGGTATTCTCATCTGCTTGGCTGGAAAGTAGAAAGATGGATTACTGGTTCTTTGCTTCATCATTCTTAGGACCTATGACCTAAAACTGGCTATTATAGAGTGAATTGCTGCATAGAGTTTCCATGTTGATTATTGTCCTGAGGGAAGGATAGAAACCAGAGAATGGATACCAAAGATTCTTCCTACTCATCTCTCCTACTCCTGGTTTCAAGTTTCATCTTTAACTGGCATTCATAGGCTTTGTGTGTTAGTCGTTGTTGGAGTCAGTTGTGCTGTGTCTCTTCATCTCTCTTATTTATTCAGTGATCTCTGGTGATGTAAGTTATCTCAACTCTTTGCTGTCAGCAAATTTCAAGGAAACATCGAAGCATTTCGGGGAGATGGTGTCTGCTGCTTTGATTAATGAGGCTCTTGATCTGGATATTTTAAGGCCGGTAACAACACAATCGAAAAACGCCTGGTATTCCATGAAACGTCAGGAGCACCCCCACTGCCAAAGCCTGAAAGCGATTTGTGCCACTTCTTTCTTTCTAAGAGTACATGTGCGCGTGTGAGCTCTTATTTGCTCTTTTGACCGGGAAGCAGCACTGCTAGTCCAGAAATGCCAGCTCTTCTGAACTCAGCCGCAAAAAGAGTTAATCATTATCTAGGTAGCAACAGAAACCTCCCAAGTTTTTAACTTTCCGTGGCCTCACGTATCTCCTCCTTACTGCTCCTGGAAGACCAGGCGCTCATGGGCACAGGCGTGTACACGCACGTGCACACACACATACTCTCTCTCTCTCTCTCTCTCTCTCTCTCACACACACACACACACACACACACACACACACACACACACGACTTAATGTAAAATGATCTCATGTTTATGAGAGCTGGAATTACTTGGGAGGGATACTTGTGTTCTGTAGGCTCAGTGGGCATGATGTGGAAGCAGGCCTATTTGGCCCATGGAGATTGCAGATAAGAGTGTGATATGTAATTGAGTAAGAATTTGAAAAATTATCCGATAACATTAGGAGCAGCAAACCACCCGCTTTTTTGTTTTGTTTTTGTTTTCTTTCTTTCTTTCTTTCTTTCTTTCTTTCTTTCTTTCTTTCTTTCTTTGCTCAAAAACTATTTGGAGGAGGAGTAAGGAGCCAGCATTGTTTTTAGGGTGTGGGAACCCCCTCCCCACCCCATGAACCAAATATGTTTGCCCAGGCTGAGAGTGTGAGGTCTCTGAGAGATCTTGACAGATCATTTAGTACATTCTTCTGCCCCCAGGCAATTCTTCAGACTAATCATTTCAGGAAAACGGCTGTCAGCTAACCTTTAAAATCTTTTCCAGAAGAGTACACCACAGCCTACCTTCCCATCGTGTTCCAGTGACCCAGACTATAAATGGTCAATTCCTTCATTTGCAGAGCTTGAAACAGGATTAAAAAAGGAGACTTGATGAATTGAACTCATATTTTTGCTGAGGCTGCCACACCCTCCGTGCAGACCTTTGCTTCTTTTGGGTTCTCAGACTTGGAGAAGGAAGGGGTAATTAATGATGCTCTCAAGGCATTAACTCAGGCTTCTGGGGTGTTCTTCCTCTCAGTCTCCTCCCCTCCTCCCTTCTACCAGCGTTGGGATCCTTTGTATTAAACACAAATCATGAACTAGTTTAAACCAGCATCCATTTATTTAGCGCCTACTATGTGCTTGGTTTTGGGCTGGGTTGTGGGCATACAGAGATATAGAGCAAGGTTTTCGTTTTCAAGAAGCTTCAGCGTATTAAAAGGGATGGACAGATCGCACAGGTGCAGTGAAGGACCACAGTCAGGCGAGAGAGCCATCTGATGGGGGTGGGGGGAGATGAGGTGGGTGAGGTGGAAGATAGTGATTGCGCCTAGTATTTACAGTGCAGCTGGCAGATTTTTATCTCATTTAACCTCTGAATGGTGCTACAACAGGGCAGGGGGATTTTAGGCCTTTTTAAATGTTTTGGTCCTTTTTGAAATATTTTATTTACTTCGAGACAATTATCCATTCACATGCAGTTGGAAGAAATAATAGATTACACGTACCCTTTACTTAGTTCCCCCCAGTGGTTAGAATCTTTCAAAGCCATAGTACAGCGTCACAGCCAGGATATTGACATTGATACAGTCAAAATACTGAACGGCCTCTTTACTACTGGGATCCCTTATGTTGATTTTTTTTAATTGTTTATTTAGTTAATTAATTAGTTTATTTTTTGAGAGAGAGAGAGAGAGAGTACGTGGGAGAAGGGTAGAGGGACCGACCCTCTGTTGACCTTTTATAGTTTTGTCCCTCCGTTATCCTCTCATCTCACCTACCTTAGTCCTTAACTCCTGGAGTCACCAATCTGTTCTCATGTCATAACCTTGTCATTTCCAGAATATTACATACATGGAATCATACAGCATGTAGCCTTTTAGGATTGACTTTTTCTCACTCAGCATAATTCCCTGGCAATCCGTCCAGGTTGTTGCGTGTATCACTAGTTCCTTCCTTTTTATTACTGAATAATATCCCATGATGGGGGTATATGTTGGTTTACTAACCGTTTACCCATTGAAAGACAGTTGAGTTGTTTCCAGTTTGGGGTGATCATGAATAAAGTTGCTGTGAACATTCATATACAGATTTTTTTTCTGAACATGTATTTTTTAAAAGTTGAGGAAATTAAAAAAATATTTTTTAATATTTATTTTTTTATTTAAAAAAAATTTTTTTTAACGTTTATTTATTTTTGAGACAGAGAGACAGAGCATGAACAGGGGAGGAGCAGAGAGAGAGGGAGACACAGAATCTGAAGCAGGCTCCAGGCTCTGAGCTGTCAGCACAGAGCCTGATGCGGGGCTCGAACCCGTGAACTGCGAGATCATGACCTGAGCTGAAGTCGGATGCCACCCAGGTGTCCCCAAAAGTGGAGGCAGTTTTGTGTGTGTGTGTGTGTGTGTGTGTGTGTGTGTGTGTATTTAATGTTTATTTATTTTTGAGGGACAAGGAGGGGAGAGAGAGAGAGAGAGAGAGAGAGAGAGAGAGAGAGAGAGAACCCCAAACAGGCTCCATGCTGTCAGCACAGAGCCTGACACCAGGCTTGAACCCACGAACCATGAGATCATGACTTGAGCCAAAACCAAGAGTCGCCTAACTGGCTGAGCCATCCAGGTGCCCCAGTTTTGTGTTTTTTTTTTTTAAATGAAAAGATTATGGATTAACAGATGGAAAAGCTAGGTTTTGCTTCTCACTTGGAAGTGCTGTGTGTGTGTCCCTGAAGTTAGCCTTCTTGAGTCTCCATTTCCTTGTCAATAAAATGTTACACTGTATGTTCTGCCTACATCCCAGTGTTGTTGTATAGATAAATCGAGATAATATCTGATAACAAATGTTATAAATGATAATAAAATATAAACATATAGAGGTGGGATAAGATGCCACCTCCCTGTGTTTCTGTCCTTTAAGCTCTGGGAGAATATGAGCCGGGCCTTAGTCAGAGCGGTTCTCGAATTGCAATCCAGAGATGGCTCTTTGAGGTTGTTTTGTTTTTCTTTTTCTTTTTATTGCTGTGTGCGTATTTCTTTTATATCCTGGTTACCCATCCTTTGTTGGTGATACGGGTTGCGTATACCTCTCCCAGAGTTGCCTTATCTTTTCACTTTTTATTGGATTCTCTATGTTGAAGAAATTTTGTTGTAAGATACATCTATCTAGCTTTTGCTTTGTCATTTGGACCTTTCTTTCTTTCTTTCTTTCTTTCTTTCTTTCTTTCTTTCAATGCACAACCTTTCCTATCATGAAATTACAAGGATATTCACCTGTAGTTTTTTCTAAAGGGTTTTAAATTTTGCTTCTCCCTTCTCTGCCTTGAATAAATGAAGCGTTTATTTTTGTGACTGGTATGAGGTAGGGACCCAACTTCGTTTTACATTCCAGATGGCTAACCATTTGTTCTAGTTTCCCTTATTGAAAGGGTCCTTCTTTTTCACCATTGACTTGTAATGCCACGTTTGTATCTATGTCGAGTTTGCACATACCTGTGGGCAAGGTGAGTCCTCCATCGGGGCTACAGTGGTGTTAACCGTGTGCCACCTGGGATGAGAACTTCTTCCACTTACAAACATTTTCCTAAGGTTTGACATTACAATTTTAGCAAATTGAAAAATTTTCAGAGACACCCAGATTTTCTTCTCTCTCGTCTTGGGTTGGACATAATGCTACGGCCTGCAGAAGCCAGGACCTAGTAGTGAGGGGAGCATGCGTTTGCCACAGTTAAATGAATACGTTACAGTATTTTGTGATTGCCAGTGGTTCCAAATATATCCCCTGTGCCACAAATAATTGTCATGTAGGTTCTGAGACAGATTTAGAGGTGTCTAAAGTCTAGTCCATATCCTCTGCAATCTTATAAACTGGCGGAGAAAAGCAGCCAACGTATATGAAAAGTAACAATAAAAGAAATTTAACCCACAGCAATACAAGAAATGACATCAGCCGGTGGATGACTGAAAATGAGTAATGTTGATAAGAACTTGAGGAATTCAGAGGTGGAGAGGTGTGGGCCAGAGTGAACGAGACCTTGCCTGACGGAGTAGGCTCTGGCCGGCTCCGGAGTGGGAGGGGAGAACAGAGGCAGTGTGTGTGCCTCCCTCAGCCGCGTTCCCACAGCCCCCACCACGCCGACCGCTCCTGCATCACTTCTGCACCGTAATACAAGGATGGTTTTATCCACCCTCACTCCCACCTCGAGCTCCTTTCCTGAGACACAAGCTCCCAGCCAAAAGGATGCTTGTGAGTCCTCGAGGGTGGGTGGCCTTTCATTTCACCTTCCTGGTGTCCGGCTCCGTGTCTGCGTGTCCTCGGCACCCAGTGAACGTTTGCCGAGTGAGTGAGTGGACTCTGGCCAGAACAGAGGAGTAGGATGGGGCTGGATGGTTTTGGATGACCTTGAAGGTCAGCCGGAGTCTCTGGCTCTGGGCTGCGGCGGTGGAGAACAGTGGGGGCAGTCTGATCGGAGAGTGCCGTGATGAAGTTGTGTTTCAGAGGGGCTCCCCGCTTGCTCCAGGCTGGCAAGGGAGGCCTGCCCCTGCCCGCACAGGGTACGCTAGTGTGTGCCAGGCCCCTGCGGGGGGTGCTGCCAGTATGTTGCTAAGTGTGACCAATTCTTAGAGCCACCAGCGAGGGAAGTGTGATTCTCCACGAACTGAACTAGAAACCTGTGCGCAGGCCCGTGATCCAAGGTGACTGGTGACCTGTGGGAGAGTGGTGACTAAGGCCCGGGTCTGTTTGACTCCAAAATCAGCTTGTTCCTTTACCCTTGGTACACGCTGGACCACATGATAGTCCTGGCACCACTGGGGCGCTGAGCTGCAGAGATGGTTGTGGGAGCCAAGGGCGAGGTGGGAGTCAGGTACTCCCAACATTCCTAGCTTGGGACACAGGGACAATGATGGTGGCAACGAAACAAATAAAGATGCTGCACTTGGCGAGAGAATGAGGGTTATTTTAGACTCCTGAATTTGAGGTGACAGTTCCACTCCAGGAGGAATTTCATCAGGCAAGTGACAGTGCCATCCCGTCCCCACTTCCCCTCCCTTCATTAAATCTGTCAGTTTCCTTTCTTCTAAATTGGGAATGTCGCACTGCAACTGTGAAATCGGTGACACCCTGAGTACACGCCAAATACCTGACCTCGTTTGCAGCTTTTTTACGTTTCAGTTGGAGAAATGTTACCCCTTTGAGGGGACTTGGTGTTTGTGTTTGGGAATTCATAGCATTTTCTTTTCCCACACCCTGTGGGGGATAGCACTGGCTAAACAAGGAAAGGAAAAATTTGAGTTCTGAGCCTCTCTTCTCTGCTGATGAAAGTCTCTCCTGCTCTGAGATTCGGTTGGAGACTCTGCCTGCGAATTACAGAAAAGTCCATCCAAGCCCCCCCCCCCACGCCCCCTCCACCCCCCTAGCTCCCATGGTTGACAAAGAGCTGGCTGATGAACAAGTTATTTTAAAAGCATCCCAGGGAGTGTGGGAGAGGCTGAGTTCAGCAAAACAGGACCGGGTGGTGCTGGTGCTGTTTCGCTGTTTCGAGGTGTGGAGGCAGGAGTGGCTAATCGCCTTAATTTGAATAACTTTGGGATGGCGAGATGGCTTCTCGATAGAGAGAGTTTGATTGGAGATTGTGATGTGGGATCTGTTGAGGGAGGGGATCAAGCTAAAGCTATTTGTAGGCAAATACATATTTTAGATATTGGCAGTGGAACTGAATGTATTCCGTCATCACCTCCAACAGCTTTGGATTTTTAGTGTTATTTCTATTCTGAACAGAATGGCCTGTGATTTACTTTCATCCAATGTGTCGGATCCAAGGAGACTGTAGAAATTATTGTCCTCCTTTTTATTTTTTTTCTTTCAAAGTAACAGAGATTACGGGTGGTTGTCTTGGGAATTTTAAGCCACAGTTCGGTAGAACACCCAACTGGAGGTGGGAGAGCTTGAGTGCCAGACGCAGCCCTGATCCTTGCCATTAATTGCATGGCCCTGCGTAGTTCTGTCACTTCTCCTGGCCTCAGCTTCTTCAGATGAAAGATGACCATAGAATGCTTATAACTAGGGGTTGCTGTGTTGATTAAATGAGATAATCATTTCATAAATGCTTTGTAAATTACACAGCCCAAACAAATATAAACTAAGATTTTATTTGCTGTGACAAAAGAAGGGGGACATTCTCTTGGAGTTTGTTTAATGGGACTTGACCTATATAACATTGACGCAAGGATGTTTGTTGAAGTGAATCACCTGTTGCTTTCTGGGCTGTACTTGAAAGGACATGCCAGCCTATGGTGAGCCCTTTTAGCGCCACCCCAAGTTCAGGTTGCTCTTACACAATTTGGGTGAGATTTACACGCACACATTCTTCCCCCTTGGCAACAAAACAGTGACTTGGGCAGGGTAGACATCAGGAAAGTGACTTAGCCAGCAAATATGTGATTAATAACATAGATTTGGCCTAAGTGTTAGTGTGAGCCTCTGTATATGGATGGGTAAATGATAAGTAGTAAGTCTGCCAAGTAGAGCATGTTGGGGAACCTGCCGGGCTCTGTTTATGCTCGAAGCCTACTGTGCCAGTGCTGTAGTCAGTATCGAACTAAAGAAATTCATACCAGTTGACAATTTGCACTTGTGTATTTGTACGTCTTTCTCGCCTGCTAAACCGTGAGCTCCTTGAAGGCAGGGACTGTCCCTGTTTACCTTTGTTTTTCTGGCACCTCGTGCGGTACTTGGCACATAGTAAATGTTTATTGGATTATTGGATGAATGAACGAATAAGTGAAACTCTTTGCACTTTTATTCATTTAGAGGGGTTTTTGCGAAGTCATAGATGTGTGATTCTTCGTGTTGCCATCTGCTAATGTCGTCGATGTCTTCTCAGCTGTCGGCCCTCGCCGAGGGGAGAGACCGCATTTATGCATAGCTGGGTCATGACTGGGGCCGCCTCCTCCTTCATCTGCCTTGGCCTGATGATGCGGTGGTGAGGGCTAACTGAACACTCTTCCTCATGGACTCTTTAATAGGACAGTGGCATCCCTCAAGCCTTTCTTTCTAGGCTTGCGATTCGGCTCAATTCTCGGTCAGGCGATCTTTCTCCTACACACGTTCCTTTTCTTCACCCTCCTCTTTCCTTTCTCTTTTCCAGTGCTTACCCGGCTCTCAGGAAATTCTTCTCAAACCCTTCTGGATGGTGTATTCCCATTCATGAGTTAAAACCCAAGTCGAACACCCTCCCCCAACATACCTTAAGCCTGGCAGGTGAACTTGAAAAGGCGAAGACAAGCTGAAAGAGGGAAACAGCCCCTCCACGAGGGAGGCTCTCGCAGTGAAATGAAAGCAATAAACACCAGTGCCATCAATGTCAAAAGCTTCTACAAGTGCCCCTAAGCCTCCTTTTGAATCACTAAAAGTTTCCATTTACCTCCTCATCTTTCCCAAATGAAATTTCCTCTTTCTCAGGCACCACTCTTGAACAACAAAGGAAAACAAAACACTCCGCACCTATTTCTCATTGAGTTTTGTGCTAGTGGATAGAGAGTGGGATTTGGAATTGAAAGAGTTAGAGTTCTGTTGCCTTAGGGTTCTGTTGCCACTGTAGCCTTGTGACTTTGAGGCAGTTTCTGGGCTTTCTGTGCCTCAGTTTCCTCAGCGGTTGGAAATATTGGAAATATTGCTGTCCTACCAAACACCCCCAATCCACAGTGTCATGGTGAAGTTTATGTATATGTGAAACTCGGTAGGTAACAAAGCACCATACACACATTAGATAATTCTAGTGTTATCCCAGTTTTCCACCTCAGGTTTCATTTGCACATACTCAGTAGTTCAGTTACATTACAGGCTAAATTGGTTCTCTACCCACCTGAGAACTGAAACCCCATAGCATGCCTTTTATGGTGAAATGTGTTTGAAATTACAAATAGCCTTATTATGTAACATCTTCTGTTGGTAAATTAATTGAGGGCTGTCTCTAGATTGTTAGGTGTAGATGACAGTAACTCTATTTTATACTTCTTTGGTACCCATCACTGGTATTTAACATAGTGCTGGACGTTTAGCAGGTGATTATGACATGCTGTTGTTGATTGTTTGAAAAGCCATCTTACTCATGACCTAGAATCATTCTTATTTATAGCAATCTAAGTGCCTTGACTTAATGTTAAACAAAATTTATTTTAAATTTTTTTTATTACGTTTCTTTATTTTTGAGAGGCAGAGAGAGACAGAGCATGAGTCGGGGAGGGGCAGAGAGAGAGGGAGACACAGAATCGGAAGCAGGGTCCAGGCTCTGAGCCGTCAGCCCAGAGCCTGACACGGGGCTTGAACCTACAAACCGTGAGATCATGACCTGAGCCGAAGTCGGACACTCAACCAACTGAGCCACCCAGACGCCCCTAAACAAAATCTATTTTAGAGCTGAGAATGGAATATTGGAGGACCTTACAGATCTATTTTGGTATTACAAACTCCAAAATTGTATAAATTTGAGTGAGGAAAATCAAATCTCCTTGCAAAAATGTTGTACAAAAGAATGGCATGTGCGTACTTATCAGGGTCTTTTTTTTTTTTTTTAATTCTTTTCTTTTTCATTCCTTCTCAATTAACCAAGGGAGCCATTTTCCCATCTCTTATCTTGCTGGGGTGTTTTAGAAACATACCAAGTGTGAGAACGTGTAAGCATGGAGTTTATTAATCAGCTTAAAACCAGTTTTCTTTCAAGTAAGTGATCTTAACGGCCACCATTGTACTTTTGTCTGCAAGAAACAACTCAAGTTTAGTCCTGTCCTCAGTAAGCAGTTGAGAGGCTGGGCTGACACCAGGCAGAAGCCAGGTGTTTGTGGAGCAATAAGATGAAAATACAAAGGAAGGCTGTTGAATACTCTGTTCAGGAGAGTTTAGAGAAAAGAATAGAGTGCTTTTTTAGGAAGGGTATCGGTGGGCTTCTGCACGGAGGGTATGGAGGCATAGGATCTTCCAGCCTTAGTTCTTTTTCAGAAGCGTCTTAATTTTGTGCCAGGGTGGGGGGATGGGGGTGTGGGGGGTAGAGAAGGGGAGTCGGTGGTTGCAGAACCGCATGCATCACAGTTGACGGTATTCTTGGTTAGGTTCCTTTTGTCTTATCTTGCAAGCATATCACTGCACATACTTAAATCATTACCAACTCATTAAAAGTCTTTTGGCCATTTTCATTTTCTAAAAGCTGAAACCTGGGTGTGGTGGAAACCTGCGCTGGCCTGCTTGGCCGGCCTCGCCCCAGCACCTGAGCAGCTCCCAGCATTTTGGCTGTCAGAAGGGCCACTGAGTAAACAGCCTGTTGCAGAGGGAGTCTGATCACTTCTGACCCTCGAAAAGCAGAGCTGGGTGGCCTCAGGAGGCAGAGGGATAGTGGAGGACGCCTCTCTTCAACCTGAAGCACTCTTCAGTAATTAACACCTTGATTCTTTCTTCATGCAATATCCTTTTGTCCCCTCCTCTTACAGACTGCATTTGTATTTGTGTGTGTGTGTTTTTCTCCTTAAAAAATTTCTGTAGTTTGTTTTCAGACTCAAAGTGCTTTCAGTTCTATTATTTCATTTAGTGTCTGTGGCGCCGGGAACGAAGGTGTTGCTGGAAATGCCTCACTGGCCTTGGAGTTGACATTCTGCAGGCAGTACAGGCTATCACAGTGCTTCTGGTTGCTTGTGGCCTAATTTATAGATACACACACACACATAGGTATTTTACCTGATTCCAGACAAAATGGGTGACGGTGTCACGGTTTTAGTGTCTCCTAAAAGAAAATTTTAAATATTCGTAATTTCCTGAATTTTCAATACCTTACTTATGTCTTGTAAGTAGAGAAAGAGAGAAAAGACTTTCTGCTTTCAACTTGAGTTGTTGAACTATTTGTCCCTTGGTGAGCTGATCAATTGCCACTTGGATTGCAAGCAAGACATCCAATCAATCAAAATATTTCTGCTACATTGGCATGCTTTGTCATGGAAATGAAAATGACAGCATGTTTTTGTCAGTCCAAATGAATAGGTTTCCTTCAGATCGATGCTAGAGTTGGTGTTATGGGTGTCTCAGAGGATGAGTGTCGATGATTACTTAGGGAAATGCCTGATGGAGGCACGTGATCTCACCTCCCATCCTCTAGATACGTTTCCCTGTTGGTGAAGCCTGTGCCAACGTTGGCGTTTCTTAGGAGTGCAGGCGGGACCCAGGACACCGTCTCTGCGGGGCCTACCCGAGGGCTCTGCCCTTTCTTAAAAGACATTCAGTTCAACTTCCATGAAAAATATTCATTCCTTCATGTTTTCATTCATGTCCTTGACATGTAGTGATGCGTGTCCACTACGTGCCAGGCTCCGGCCTGGTGCTGGCGATAGCGTTATCAGCAAGACAAGCAACTCTGCTTTCATGGAGCTGCAATCCTGGTGGGAGAAATACACAGTAGACACATGGATCAGTTGAATTCAGGAAGTGGAGTGTTGAGAAGGAAATAAAAATAAAGTGCGGTGCTCAGAGTGGGGGCTTACCTAACCCAGATGCGGTCAGGGAAGGCCTGTTGGAGGCGACATCTGAGCCGGCCACGGGATGGGGAGCAAGAGTCAGCCAATGGCAGGTCTGGGGGCCCAGGAAGCAGCAGGTGCTAAGGTCTGAAGGTGCACGGAGCCGTGCGTGTCTGAGGAACAGAAAGATGGTCTGTGTGACCACGAGGCAGAGAGCCAGCGGGAAAGGGACGGGAGTGAGGTGGGATAAGCAGGCAGCATCAGACCACATGGAGCCTGGAGAGCACGGCTGGGACTGGGCATTGGGTTCCAGGTGCCCCCGGAGGACAATGAGCATGGGAGTAACACCTTGGATATGCTTTGTTTATCCTTTATTTATTTATTTATTTATTTAGGGAAAGAGAGAGAGAGCAAGCGGGGGGGGGGGGGGCAGAGAGAGAGGGAGACAGAATCCCCAAGCAGGCTCTGCGCTGTCAGCACACTGCCCGATGCGGGGCTTGAGCTCATGAATGGTGAGATCATGACCTGAGCCGAAACCAAGAGTCAGGACACTTAACCCACTGAGCCACCCAGGTGCCCAGATTTGTTCATTTTAAAGATCGCACTGCTCGCCGGGGGAAAAATAGATGTTAATGGTAAAAAGTGGAAGGAAGGGTGCCCACAAGACTCTTGGTGGGAATAAAGTGAGAGATGATGGTGGCTTTGGGTGAAAAGTGGACAAATGTGAGATTTGTTTTCTCTCTCCACCAGCTGAAACCGGAGTGAATGGTGTTCTTAAGATACGGATTTAAAAGGAGCATTTGCAAGGAAGAATGGCAGGGCGTGTATGGAGCTCTGATTTCCATTTAGGCAAGACGTGGGACACACCTTTCCAAGGGACAGTGTTACCGCTTATGGCACAGGCTCTAGAGGACGATAAGGCAGGCTTGCAGACAAAACCTGATCTCTGCAGGCCCACTTGAACTTCTTTGTAAGCCCACTTGAACTGATCTGGAAGAGTTGCAAGCTTTAGTTCTCTCTTTGCCTAAGGCTGGGTAAAAAAGCAGCTACTGGGTGTGATTTGGGGGCTGTTGTCAGGGCCCCTGTGTGAGGATGGGCTAAAGACATCTCTTCTACTATTAGCTTGACCGGTTTAAAAATGGTCTCCTTCCTCACCTTACCCAAAAGTGCTGTTCGTTTATTTATACATTAGTGTGTGATCACATTTGTTTCCCATCAGAGTTTTTTTTTAAGTTTATTTATTTACTTCTGGGAGGGGGGTAGAGAGAGCAAGTGGGGGAGGAGCACAGAGAGAGGGAGACAGAGAATCCCCAGCAGTTTCCACACTCTCAGCGCAGCGCCTGACACAAGGCTCGAACTCACGAACTGTGAGATCATGACCTGAGCTGAAATCAAAAGTTGGACACTTAACCGACCGAGCCACCCAGGCCCCTGCGATTACAGCTTTTGATAAGGGTCGAAGGCTACTAGATGCCACTGGGGAAAGGAGAGGGTCTTAGGGAAAGTGACTGTATGTGGGTGGGGAGTGGGCTGGGTGGAGAGGTTGAAGCATCTGCTTCGGAACCTACCTAACAATTTTGCGTAGCTTTGAACTCCTGGCCTCTCAGAGAATTAGTTTCTTAGTTTTTTTTAAATGAAGGCATTGGATTAGATCATCTCAGTCCCTTTTAGCTCATCCCCCCAGCTGGGTAGATTTGTACCTAACTGCCCAGGCTTCTGTGTTTTTCCCCATTTTGTCCTTCTACGAGGAACTCTGTGGCAATGCGTAAAATGCCAGCTGGTTTCCCCAGGAAGGGAAGAGTCCGCAGTTTCAGAATGGTATCAGCCGTGGCACCTGCGTTCTGGTCAAGCGGCAGTGTTCCGAGTCTGTGCTCTCATGTTGGGGTACTTATCTGTGGGAGCCAGAAGGGCCTATGCACCCACAATAAGTTACATTTACATAGTGAAGAGGTGGGCAAGCAGATAGCCAGAAGCAAGCAGAAAGAATTCGGAGGTCAAGGTTTTCTAGGGGAAAGATTTCTGAATCATCAGCAATTATATAAAACAGAATTTCCCCTCCGTGACTTAAGGTCATCAGGAAATGTACAGCGAGGGATGTCCCAAGTGTTATAGAGCAAACATTAATTATAAGTACTTCATATTTATTTAGTATCTTATACTTTGTGATGTGAATTCACATATAAGATGTCATTTGACCTTAAAAATCATGTGAAGTAAGCAGGGCAAAAATTATTAACCCCGTTTAACAGATGGGAAAACTGAAGCGTTAGGTAGACTAAGTGACTTGTACAAGGTCACACAATTAACAAAGACAGAATAGAATTTAGAATGAAGATTTTTCAATCTATTTATCAAACTTTATTGAGATATAATTTATATACTATAAAATGCACACATTTTATTTATTTTTATTATTTATTTATTTATTTATTTATTTATTTATTTATTTATTTTTTAAAGTAGGCTTCACGCACAGCATGGAACCTAATGCAGGGCTTGAACTCATCACCCTGAGATCAAGACCTGAGCTGAGATCAAGAGTCAGATGCTTAACCAACTGAGCTGCCCAGGCACCCCTAAAGTGCACCTGTTTTAAACTTACAGTCCAGTGAATTCTGACCATGTACATACACACTTGTGTAACCACAATCATAATAAATGTATTGAACATTCCTATACCCCAAAAGTACCTTCCTGTTCCTTTGCATTAATTAACCTCTCTGCCCCCGCCCCCCCCCCCCCCCCCCCAAGATCTTTTGATGTCTAGTTCAATACTCTTTTACTGTCCCACACTCTGATTTGACAGGCTTTTCAGCTCTATCCTTTTAGGGAGAATACTGGCTGGCAGGCAGCCAGCCAGCCTCATCATGTTGAGTTATGAGAATGAATGGGAAGCTGGTGGGTTGGTTACTCCATTGTTAGTTCCTTCCTTCCCTTCTTTTACCAGCTCCAGGCTATAGAAAGATAATATGGGTTCTCGTTGCCAGCAGAGCTTGAAGAACAGGACACCTGCTTACCTGTCTGTACTGGCTTCCCTGTAGTCTGCAAGGGGCAGGCAGGAGGTAATGGACTGGTGAAGGGGACAACCTCTAGAGGAAGCCTTATTCCTGCCATTATCTGCTCAGTCTTCTCTTTGGAAACCAGCCCTCTGCTGCTTAGTTGTAATTCCCTAAGGCCTTAAGCAGTCCAAACCCCATATCTGATGAATGAATCCTGAAGGTGTTGAAGATTCCAGCTCTGAGAAAGGAGCAAACCCTGGATTTCATCGGGCGGGTTCTGGATAGAGCCATCCCTTTGCACCTGTTAGGTTCTGGGGAGAGACACTTCTCAATATGCTGTTCCCAAGTTCTGGATTTCGGCCACAGTGTCCAGCACATTCCAGAGGGTTAAGATTTCTGGCCAGGTGTCATGTGGCATCCGGCAAAAGAAGGGAGGGAGCCTGATCCTTTTCATAGGTGACTTTGCCCCAAGACCAGCCGGATAGAAGATGGTGCCCTAGCTGAGCCCCTAGAGGGCCACAGGAGATGACCCAGAATGTGGTCTCTGCTTTTCTAGGTGACACTGCTCCCATTTAGCCACTCGGTTTGAGGACAGCCCTGATGCTCTTAGCACTGATCATAATCTCTTTCTTTTGTTTTGGGCTATGTGAACTTACAGGGCCCTTTCATGTCCATTAGCTTCTTGTTCTTCTCAATAAGTCTGGTACCTTCTGTTAGGGTAGAAGCCTTCTCTCATCTGACTTAGGACAGCTGCAAGGACAGAACAGACTCAGATTTCTCTTCTGCAAAAGCTCATCTTAAATCTGGGGCCCTGCAGTATTGATTTTCTTCTAGTTATCTTCGCAAATTTCACTGGCTTTACTGAAGGGGGAGAAAAATCACCAGGCTGCATGCCTGAGCTTCAGGTTTCTCCTTAGCTGGCAACCACAGCCAGAGAAAATTCTTTTTTAAAGAATTGAGCCTCAGGCACTGGTTTTGCCTTGTACTCCCTCACGTCTGGCTCTCAACAGCTGGTGGCCATCCCTCGCCCCCATCTTCAGTTTGCTGCCTACCTCAGCTCAGTGAGTCCTTGGTCACTGCCCTCCTCTTTCGCCTTGCGGGGGCCCCTTGCACTGCATGGGCTTAGAAAACAGTGGGCTTCCTGTGTTTTGTCTACCGGCAAAGCTGGTTACCCAAAGACCCATGTTGACAGCTCCACGTGCCTGACTCCAGTGTGCTGTGGGAAGACACAGTGTTGGGAACAAAGGCTTAGTTGAAAGCCCCAAGTGCGGACATTTGTGGTGGTTGCACAGGGTTGGGGGGGGGGCGGTGTCAGAGGCCTGCTCGCGTCTGCAGGGAGAGGGCCAATTCCAGTTTTGCAAAGGTTAAGGGCCGTAGCAATGCTGTCTCTTGCATTTCCCATTGGAGTTAGGTTTTTAAAGGTCCGTGAAGGTTTTGTTCCATTTCATCCCCAAGAGAGCTTTCCGTAGCAATGAAAGAAATGCAGGAAGTGGGTAGGATGACAGATGGCCAAAGAAACAAAAGGACTGTATTTTAAAAGAAAACTTTTTGGAGGTGCTCCATGGGCGCTCTTGGTGACCTGGGAAGATCTTGGATTTATCTGACAGTTTCCATCTTCCACTTTGGCTTCATGTGTACCCCCTTTTGGGAACGGGGGAGGGGAGTAACACCCTCCCCCAGGATCTGTGGCTGAGCTCCCGGTCTCCAGGACCAAATGGAGCTGCCACAGCTAGGAAGCAGATTGGCTCAGCTCTCCCCACAGGGCGCTGAGCTGTGTTGTTATTTCCTGTCTCTTCCCCTAGTATTTTCCTCTCCGCAGCTCTGGGCTTCCCTTGCTGCAGGAAGTCGGTCCACAGCTCTACCTGGGCCCAGATGGGCTTCTGTTCCTTCCCTTTTTCCGTACGGAGCTCATCACTTCTCTCCTGGAGGGAAGCGGGGTTTTGTTTTGTCACCCGCCTCCTGGCAGGGCTGCACCCTAGCAAGACAGATGGCTGCCTGGGCTATTTTTAACTGTCTCTAGGGAAGAAGATTCCACAACCTATTTTGGAACCTGTTCTGGTGATTGACAGCTCTCAAATTAGGAATTTCTTGCCGATACCTGACTTAAAATTCAACAGCTGTAACTGAAACTCATTTTTTTTTTTTTTTTTTTTTTATTCCTTTGGAAAGGAGAGAAATCCTAGAGGTTATCTAGGCTTACCCCTAATGAAGAAAATGCGACCTGCAGATTTTCTGACTCCGAGTTGAAATGGAAAATGGCTCCTCACGCTCTCACTGAGGATCCCATCAGTTTGGGGATCTGCCTTTGAAATCACACATTTGGGTGCCATTCTGTGAGGCTCAATTTAATTTTCTAGGGGAAAAACAAGTGATGCTGGAGTTGGAATTGGAGATGGAGAACACAAGGCATTAACTGCCTTACTCTGTTTTGTTTCTAGGGAGAAAGTTAAATGATGCTTATAGAATTACCTTGCTTCTGTTGGCAGAAAGTAAAAATAAACTCAGCTCTCAATATACAAAGGCTCCCCCAGTTCTTTTCCCTCCTTTCATACCAATCTCTTGTCTTTAAAGAAAAAAAAGGGGGGGGGGGATTGGTATTTTTCTCTCCATCAATGGAATCCTCTACATGTTAAATATCTTTTTAAAGAATATTGTTAGGTGACTGAAACTCTGCTGAAGCCTCCCTTTTCACTTGCTTTCTGAGCTGCAGACTGCACTTGACATGAGGCCCTGTGCAGCCTCCCTTGACAGATTGCATCTTGATGGCATAAAGCTCCGGTGGGAAGCTAATGATGTCGCTTCAGTTTCAGTGCCTGGAATTGTCATGTGGCATAGAAATCCAGCGTTCTATGCAAATAAACAGAAACGTATTAGACTGGTGATCAAGGGGTCTTGGCAAGGGAGCTCACCCCTTGAGACTCCTTGATACTTGGTATTTGTGCCTTTTCTTTCAATAAAGCATCCTGTGAGACATTTTCTCCATGCCATGTTGGAACATCAGTTGTTGAATCAGCCAATGGGCTGTGTCCAGACCTCTGGCCAAAGCTGAGGTGGCACGGGGGGCATCCCTCATCTCTTGGCCCCTGCTTCAGGCTATGAGTAATATGTGTGGCTCATGCTTATAAGAATTAGCATCTTGGTCTCTGGAAATATGGCTAAAATTCAGTGTTCTACCCACACGTTTTCTGTATGAGAGGTATTTAACAGGTCTGTTTTATAAAATCCCAGCCCAGCTTTCTCTGTTACCTAGTTAGATTGGCCCAAGGGAACGTAAACTCATTTTGCTATCAACCTAAGAGAAACTGGCATGTATACAGGGAACACCTTCTTAATGTGGAGCAATTGGACCAGTTGTTGATCAGTCAACCCCAAAAGTCAGTTAAAGCAGAGAATCTTAAAAAAAATAAAACAGATACAATCCCTAAGCGTTTTAACTTAAGAATATATAAATGTGTATACATTCCTAAATCTCTTGACATGGGCCAAGGCCTTTTCTTCTAGCGTAAGACCCAAGCAGAGTTCTGTTGACTTTCTTTCAGAAAGTACACCCTTAACTGAGAACAAACTGAGGGTTTATGGGGGGTGGGAGGGAGAGGCGGGTGGGTGCTGGGTAGTGAGGAGGGCACCTGTTGGGATGAGCACTGAGTGTTGTATGGAAACCAATTTGACAAATTTCATAATAAAAAAAAGAAAGTACACCCTTAACACATTATCTGTGATTTCCAGTTTCAGTTTCTTTAAGTGAAGTGGGTTCTTAAATACATTTCAGAAATAAAATGCATACTACTTCCAGATTTTGTAAGCTCCACCACCACAGTGTTTTACCATTGTCTTGCCCGCACCTAATTAATTTATCGACAGTTTGTTTTTGGCAACTTGTCTTCATCAAGTCTTTCCAAAGCGTTCAACTTATTTTTCACAGAAACACTTTTTTGTACTCCTATTTAATCAGTTTATGTAATAATTTAATATGTGATTAAAATTGTGAGTATGTCTGTTATGAACAGACTACGGGCCCTGGGGAAGCACCCAGCCCGCACAGTGTAGAGTAGGTGAAGGCATGTCTTATTTACGTGTGCATCTCTAGTGCCTAAAATAATGCCTGGCCCATATAGGTGCTCAGAAATGTTAAAAATATGTGTGTGTGTGAGTGTGTGTGCGTGTGTGTGCGTGTGTGTGCGTGTATAGTGTAGTGCTGTACACATAGTTGGTACCAGACAGCTTTCTTACTTTCTTTTTTTTTTTTTTTTTTAATTTTTTTAAGTGTTTTTTTTATTTTTGAGACAGAGAGAGACAGAGCATGAGCAGGGGAGGGGCAGAGAGAGAGAGGGAGACACAGAATCCGAAGCAGGTTCCAGGCTCTGAGCTGTCAGCACAGAGCCCCACGCAGGGCTCGAACTCACAGACTGTGAGATCATGACCTGAGCTGAAGTCGGACGTTTAACCCACTAAGCCACCCAGGTGCCCCACAGCTCTTTCTTGATACATAGATCTATGTGCATAACCACTTCACATAATGTATTCAAAATCTAAATAAGAATCTTTAGAATACCTATTGTTTAGGATTTGTTTAAATGTTCACTTATTTTTGAGAGAAAGAGAGAGCATGCAGAGCAGGGGAGGGGCAGAGGTGGGGTGGGGGCGGGTCGGGACACAGATTCCGAAGCAGGCTCCAGGCTCTGAGCTGTCGGCACAGAGCCCGACACAGGGCTCGAACTCACCAGCCATGAGATCATGACCTGAATTGAAGTTGGATGCCTAACCGACTGAGCCACCCAGGTGCCCCTGTTGTTTAGGATTTTTTGTCATACCTGTTTTTTTCTGTTTGTGCAAGAAACTGAGAATTGACCATGGAACGTTTATACTTGGTTAGAATAACATGCCTTTTAGGAAGATTTCTTTTCTTTTCTTTTCTTTTCTTTTCTTTTCTTTCTCTTTCCTTTCCTTTCCTTTCCTTTCCTTTCCTTTCCTTTCCTTTCCTTTCCTTTCCTTTCCTTTCCTTTCCTTTCCTTTCTTCCCTTTCCCTTTCTTTTTCTCTTTTCTTTTTTAAAGGAAGATACTTTCTTAATGATAACTATACCTCATTTTTAGAAGTATAAAAATAACCTCAATAATAACTAACTTACTGAGTACTACTATGTGTTAGGCACTGTGCTAAGTGTGTGTTTCTCAGTTAATCTCCACCACCCTGGAAGAAGACACAACAAAGCATGTTGTGTTATCATTCCTACTCACAGATGAGGACTGTTTGGGGGCCGGTGAGGATGTGGGAGAAGGCCTAATCTTTGAAGAGTTGAGTAATGAGTACAGTTTGTTTTCAGAGTGCTGCTTCTTATTTTAGGGATTGTGGGTCTCTCTAGGCAGGGTAAAAGGAGCCCTTGAATCTAAAGAGGCTGCCTGGAGGGAGAAACTGATCCTACTTTTTGGCTTTCTGGGAACCAGAGTTGCTCAGAGTGTTCGAATAGCTTCTGGCAGGTGATGAGGTAAAGCCAAAGTGGCAATGAAAACGGGCTACTGCAGGGCATTAGATCTCGCCTGTCACTTTCCTCCTGGGTCCCTCACTTGTTGGAGGGCCCTTCTGAACTCTCTTGTTCTAGTAGTCTGGATGTGTGTGAACAAGCTGCTTGCAGGTGCCAATACAAACAGCAGTGTGGGTCCCCAGGGCCTGGGCTGGGAGCTGGGTAGAGGGTGGAGGGGCTCCGTTTTGGAGCAGTGATGACGGAAGTAATTTTCCGAGCTGTTGGCATGAGATTGGTTCTGAGCTGAAGTTAAGAGAGAGTTGTGGTCTTTTGTCTTTCCACACTTTTGGGATCCAGCAGATACCACAGACTTTGTCTTCATGAATTCACTCACAGACAGAAATGAATCTAAAAAAGAAAAAACAAATGTTAGTCTGTGGGTCTCTTGGTCAGGAGGGCGGGGAACAACGGCAACAGCAACAAACAAAGAAACACACATGAGCTGGCGAACGGAGTTTCTCTACAGGGCTAGGTCTGCATGCCAGACTCGTCCCTTTTTGTAGGTTGGAAGGAAGAAGAGAGCATTCACAAGTCACCTTCTCTAATCCCCCTTCTCAAAAGAAAAGCAGTAACTAATTTTGTGGTTAGCTTTAAATTAACATCGCACTCTAGCCTAGAAGTTAAATGAAAGAATTCTTGACGTACTTTTCAGCCAAAGGGATTTTCTGCTGCCGTGTGGCCGTTTTTTTCTACTTGTCTGCAGCAGTTATAATTTTTGACAGATGTCTTGACAAGTGTGTAGATTTTGATTGAAGAGGGTGATTTTATTTAATAGCAAGACTGATTTCCCGTTAGAATGACTTCTCTGGATCCTTCTTGGATTACTTTATGTTCTTTGAAAAGAAAGACATTGACTGGTCTTGGCAGTCTTTGGGTTTTATCCTGGGCTGGATAAAGTTGGCTACCTCAGGAATTCTAGAGTAGGGAGAGAATTTTGCAGTGGTGTGGGTCATGTCCATGGGAATGTGCTGTGTCCATCATGGTGGAAGCCTCCTCCACTTTGGCCTTAAACTCATAGAGCTGGCTCCCTGAAATGCCAGCATCCTAGCCATGCACACAGGCAGAAATTGTCCATGCCTGGGCCTTATCTGACATCATTCTTCAGTTTCATATTTGATCAGAGTGAAGTCATACAGCCCTCACAAAACCATTGGCCTTAGCAGCTCCCCAAAACACAATCCTCACAAGAGCCTTGGAAGGTGTATATTGATATTATTAACCTCATTTTATGGAGGGGAACCTGAGGCCCAGAGAAATTAAGTCATATGCCTGAGGTCACATAGATCGAAGAACTGAGACTCAGGATTCCAAAGTCTGACTTAAAGTCTATACTTTCTTTCCCCACAGGGCTTTTGAACTTGACTTCCACCCTCTGCCATTTATGTTGCCCTTTGCACTCCTTGGAAGTAATGGAATGAAATGGGTTTAAGAGAGAAAAAGAGAAACCTAACCATGAGCGTTCAGTTAGGTGCTTGTGGAGGATCCTCGCTGTCAAACGGGAGCAGACAGCCCTGTCATTTTCATTTATGCTGACAGACTTCCTCCTCCTGTGCTGGTGGCCAGTGGATAGGAATAGGGATGCTGTGCAGGGGAGAAGCAGCTAAATGTGGCTTCCTGTGATTTACATAATAAAATAAGAATCTCCCCAATGGCCTTTTCCTGTCTGCTGGTGGCTGTGTTGGAGTGGGCCACCCTGGGGACAGGCC
The DNA here is from genome assembly GCF_018350195.1 of Panthera tigris. Classification (NCBI taxonomy): domain Eukaryota; kingdom Metazoa; phylum Chordata; class Mammalia; order Carnivora; family Felidae; genus Panthera; species Panthera tigris. The sequence continues at coordinate 44,583,388 of NC_056678.1, forward strand.
TCACTTAAGGGCCTGACTGGGTCATCAGGCCTACAAAGGGTCTTGGGATCAAATGTGCAGTTAAATTGATGAGACCAATTCATTAGGATAAAGACTCCCCCTACTTCCAAAGCAGCATGGGGCTCAGGCCAGTCTCTCTCCTTTAGATTTCAATCTAAGATTTCATATCAGGAAGAGATCTATGCTGCCCTTTTCCACAGCTTTGATTATGTGACAAGAGGCAAACATTTCTTCAGCCAACGTCAAAATACTCAACTTTGAAAGAATTTTTTTGAGTCTAGTTTTCTTCCTGCTGTTTCTTTTAGAAATGATTGCTCTATGAGTTTAATAGGTGATGCAAGTGACATTTTTTTAAGTCTGGAAGGGGTTTTGCAGATGTGTGTGTGTGTGTGTGTGTGTGTGTGTGTGTGTGTTTTATACCTCCTTCAACAGTGACTGCCTGGCAGCCGGCCTAATCTCTCCCCTGCTCTGGATCCTTTAATTCAACATTTAATTACCTATTTTGGTGCCCACATGAGGTTTTTTTTTTTTTTTTTTGGCTTTTTCTGAACTCATAAAATGCACTCCAACCCCAGAGGGAATAATACCACTTCCCCTGCACCTTCAGTGGACACTCCTTTTCCAAAAGACAAAACAGGAGAGCGGTTTGTGTTTGTCCTCTTTGCTTTAGTTCACAAAACACCTTTCATTTCTTTTGCTCTTAATGATCTTATACTTGTAAAGCAAGGAAAATCCATTGAAATCAAAAGATGTTAAACTGAGAGTGAAAAAGATGTTGCTATACTCCCAGCTAGGGGCTGACTTTAGTCTGTAATTTCAGACTTATCTTGATTATAAAGAGTAGTGCCCTCCCCCCCCCTTTTTTTTCTGCTTTTCTTTCTAGTTCTATAGTCAGAAGTCTGCTATTCTCTTTCTAGTGCTATAATTAGCAGTCTGGTCTAAAATATAGGACCCTTAGAGTCCGTAACAGAAACACTGCGTGCTCACCTGTCTTACAGAGCTCACTTGGCCTCTAAGGGTCATTTAGTCATTCAACAAATACCACTGAGCACTGACTTATATACATAAACCCTGCTGATGCTGGAGATTCAAAGACAAAGAGAACATGGCACCTGCCCCCGAGTGTTGCATTGTCTGGTTGGTGAGACCCACATACAAACAACCGGGCCTAGTCAGTGTAAGAATTGTAATCAAGCTTGTCCGTAGAATAGCAGTTTCCATGCTATGTTGTATTTGCCCATTCACTTGCTTGTTCCTCTGTGAGCTCTTAGGGGCTAGGAATGGATATGGATATGCATATAGATATGGCATGAGTGAGTAAAAGGATGGTTTTTTTGTTTTTTTTTTAAATTTTTTTTTAACGTTTTTATTTATTTTTGAGACAGAGAGAGACAGAGCATGAATGGGGGAGGGGCAGAGAGAGAGGGAGACACAGAATGGGAAGCAGGCTCCAGGCTCTGAGCCATCAGCCCAGAGCCCGGCGCGGGGCTCCAACTCACAGACTGTGAGATCGTGACCTGAGCCGAAGTCGGATGCTTAACTGACTGAGCCACCCAGGCGCCCCAAAGGATGTTTATTAACAATGCCAAGCCTGTCTTACAAAGTGCTCCATAGGTGTTAACCTTCCTGCAAAGTGTTTTTGTTACTAAGGACTAATAGGAAGTGGTCTTGGGGTGGAGCCACCCAGGAAATGATGGATTTTTCCTTCTTTCTTTAGCAAAATGTCTGATTTGTTTTTTAAGGATCCTATTAGGTTAAATCTAATGAAATTGTCATTTTGTAGGTTATTTCACATGGTTCAGACCATGTGAATAATAAAAAGAGACCATTTTTATGGTCTTCTGGTCTTTACATTTAGGACATGCATGGAGGTGAGGTTCTGGACAGGTACTGGGTATCCTAAACATTATCTCTAGTGGGTTAGTATTTCTGAACTTTTGGAGCTCCAGAGAGGAAGGCTGTGCACCAACTATTCCTGCGACACTCAGCTGTGGAGTGGAATTCTTCCTGACAGTGCCTTTTTGTAGACTGGACAGGGAATAAAACTTTTTCTCTGTGCTTATTTAAAAATATTTTCATTTACCTTGGAGAATGTACAAGAACAGGGTTTCATGCATATATAAGAGGAAACAGCAAGTGAAGAGGATGAGTGAGTACAGAGCAGCACCGTGTTCTTCTTAACTGGAGCTCTAACAGAGAAGGACAAGACACAGGGTGCTTCTGGATGTGGACTCCAGCTGCCCCAGGCCAGAGCCAAGAGGCTTCAAGTGATAGGGAAACTTGTGACAGCTGCCGGTGTCCTCTAGACCTTTGTCTTGAGTTAGAACATTTTACATTCTCTGTGTTTCAGGCTGAGATGGAGGAGGGGTGGCTCTCTTTTTCAAGGGGATGTGGAGGGGCACCTGGGTGGCTCAGTTGGTTAAGCGTCTGACTCTTGATTTCAGCTCAGGTCATGATCTCATTGTTCGTGAGTTTCAGCCCCATATCAGGCTCTGCACTGACAGCGCGGAACCTGTTGGGGATTCTCTCTCTTTCCATCTCTCTCTGCCCCTCCCCTGCTGTTGCTCTCTGGCTCTCTCTGAATAAACTTAAAAAAAAGTGGGGGGTGGATATGGAGAGAGAGAGTAGACCAAGCCTGGAGAATCGGACTTCCCACCTGTTCTGCTTCTTCTGCAGGGATGATCTAGATGTCCGTGGTAGATGGAACAGCTGCTTGTTCTGGGTGATTTAGTTCCTGAGAAAGAGAGGGGTGCCTTGGCGAACTGGACTAAACCTTCTTCAGCAGTTCAAGAATTCTTTGATTTGTTGCTCAGTCTTTCATGGTGGGGTTGAACCTGATTTGCTTTTGAAAGTGAAAAACTAGGAATAGAAATGCTCGACTTCTATTATAGCCACGGTGGAGTGCCGGCCACTTTCTAGTTGCTCGGTGGCTACTGATTGATTTGAATATATCAGTGTCTAGAAGTTGGACCAATTGCCCAGCTGCCCTGTCTGATCATGTGATTGATAGAGAGGAATGTTTCCAGGTAGGATTTTCCCACAGGATTGGGATGGTGATGGTATTAGCCAGGCTATGTGTTGTCACCGTCACTATCATGGAATGATCTTTATTATGCAGTTACTGAGACTGGGTATAATAAGGTGATATACATATACATCCAGTCCCCATCATATATGCTTATTGTCTAACACTGACAACAGCTATAAGTCAACATTTACAAATGACATGTCTTTACTTATTTATTTTTCAGTAAGTTTCACTTTTTTTCAAATACATTTTATTTTTATTTATATATTTTTAAGTAAGTTCTACACCCAACCTGAGGGTTGAACTCATGACCCAGATCAAGACTCACATGTTCTTCTGACAGAGCCAGCCAGGTGCCCCATAGGGCATGTCCTTAACTAGAGCCTGATAGGAGATGAGATTTCTTCAAGGAGGGCCTGAGATTGTGGCATTACCTCCAAGCAGACTGTCTGAAAGGGATGGGGTCTGTACATAAACCAAAGTACTTCCTCATTTCTCTAAATGGGAGAAAAAAAAAAATCTCATTTCCTTTCTTTCTTTCCTACTCAGAACACCAAGTCCCTTCAGCCAACCCCAAAAGACATTGCAACCAGGGCACTCCTGTTAGAAGTCAGAATTTTTCTTCCTAGAGAGTGATGCATAGGAACCTCACATTCTCCTTGCGCCCCTCTCCTGATTTGATTAAGATTTGAGTGAAATGAATGCAGGGGAAGTGTGGATAGCAGACAACTGTGAACCTGGTTAACAGCACATTCCCGTTCATCGTTACTATGTGCTTTGACTACGTGAGGTCCCCGTATTTTCCAGCTGTCATGCTATGTCATTGCTGCCGCAGTCTCCTTCACAAGACAAATGCCATTTAGCTATCTTCATCTGATGGGGAGGCGGGAGGGAGAGAACAATTATTGTCAGCTTCTCCATGGAAGTGGTAACCGTGTCAGAGCCAGGCCCTGGAGACCTGGCTTGGAAAAGCACACGAGTTACTGCCAACAGCCCCTGTAGATCCATAGACCCTCCCCTCTCAGTGCTGAGTTTAATGAGTCGTATAGACTTCAGGTAAAATCATTTTCCAGGGATCGTGAGAACCTGCCCAGTTTGGTTTGGACTATGTCGCATTTACTTTTTCTGGCTTATATTTGCTACTGAATTTTTGTGTGTGACTTTTCCCCCCAGCTGCTGTCAATGATTTCAGTGACACCAAAGATTCCAATGAAGATAATTTTCTGCAAAAGCCATGGAAGCAAGAGGGCAAGAGAATTAATCTTGCCCTTGAGCTGACAAATTGTGATCGGTTATGGATATGTTCTGGGACATTTGAAGTTTGACGGAAGTACGTAGCAGGGAGGGTGGGCAGGAAAATGGCTCCACAGAATAAAATCTTCATACAGATGCGATCCCAAAGAACTTTTTTGGTTTAGTGATGGCAAGGTGCTGGGTCATTTTCTGTGTAGATCTGGAGTATGTGAAGCCATCCGAGCGAAGGGGTGTCGGGACAGGAGAAATGATGAGTCTTTATTGGAGGCTGAAGGTCTCCTGATCTTCAGTCAGGGTTCCTCTGCATTGGAATTTGTGTAGCTAATTGGAATTATGGTCTGGTTTCTGTTCCGAAAGACATGGCTCTTGGCCTTGGACTACTACTTAATACTCATTGCTCACCAAACTGGTGACATCAGTAATAAGGCATGAGATGTAATATTTAGAGTATGTTTTTGGATTATAGGCTCCTTGGGTTCTTAAGTTAGCAGAGAGAACCCAAGAGAGGCAGTCTGGAGTAAACACAAACAAACAAAACCCCAAACCATAAGCTGTGGTCTCCAGAGAGCCCTGTGCTCAGGTCCTGGCTGTGTTTCTGTTATTAGCAACACGCTTAGCCGTGTATACATCTGTCCCTCTAAGCTTCCCACTCCTCCATTTGTAAAATGAACTTGACATTCCTTACTCAGGGGTTGACAAGGAGCCAAGTGAGGTATCTGAGGATGGATCCTGGGACCAAACTAGGGCTCTCTACATTACAATATATTTATAAGTTGTAGGACTCTGTTAAAAACACACCCTGCCAGTTTCCCCTTCTTGGTCTCCCATTCACAGGGGGCTTGCCGGCCTTGTGCTTTAAATAGTCCTCACATGGTGACTTGGATAGTAGATGCACACAGCCCTTGTGAGTCCATTTGCCCTGTGTTTGGAAGCTCTATTCTTAGACCACAATCACCGGAATAGAAAGCCTGTGACCTGACATCCCACTGGAGCCATGTGTGCTCCAGTAATGGATTTTTTGAGAAGCAAGGACAAAGGACTGGATCTGCTCCTGTCATTGAGTAGGCCAGGTCTGGGACGGTCCATGAAAAGCCAGTCTCCTCCTAATTGGAGTTTATGAGCCTGGCTTACCTGGGACATCCCACATTGTGATCCTAATGGAAGTTCAGCCTGTTTATTCGGCTCCAGTTGAGAGGTTATAGGAGAATAAAGGCAGATAAGATATTTATGGGTGAACCCTTTCCTGTTTCATTTTTCTCTGGGTCTGTGATTAAAGGATTGACAGCCCTTGTTATTTACTGAGCAGAGCACCAGGAGGGGGAAGGGCTTTAGCACTTACTTGGCTCCTTTTGTGAGCCCAGGGCTGTGCCAGGGACATTTCACATGCTCCTTCATTTAATCTCAGTAATGTTAGCCCCATAATACAGAGGGAGTAATTGAGGGTCAGGACTTGCCTGGGGGTTCATGGTCATGGGTCTTTACTACTTCATACCTTGCACACCATCTCCTAATAGGCAGCAGTGTGGTCATGTCAGGGAGATACTGGGGATTTAAAAGCATCACTGAATGTTTATTAAATGTCTGAATGTAGCTATTATGTGTGTGAGATTGGTTCACACATAGGGCTCCTGACATTATCTGCAAAGAGACTTGGCATTTTATGCAATATTTTGGTCGCCCAACTCCAGAGGCATGCTGGAGGGAGGCAACGTACTGCATAGGGCTGTTTCTAACAGCGGTCTGACCCCTTAATTATCTTACTAAAGACATTGTCTTCTGTTCGTGGAGTGTCTTTCTCCAGGAAACCCCTGGAGCTTCCAGAGACATGAGCTCAGCTTCATAATATCCCTGTTAAGACAGGAGGGGGCTGAAATCATTTGCTGTCCTCTACAGTGAGTGGGAGACTCAGGCACAGATGGGAGACAGAGGCACAGAATTTAAATAATTAGGCTGAGGTCACATCAAATGATTTCCAACTCAGCTGACAAATCCGTCTCCAGGACTTGGTCTCCCAAATGTCGCAGCTTCCTTTATAATGTAATTTGGTCTCAACCATTTTTATGTGTCTTATCTTTTTTCCTTCCCCCCCCCCCCCCCCCCAGTTTGGTAAATAAGATGTTTTTCACACCTACTGCCTGATTAATGTTGGGTTTTAATTTAACTTTTCAAGATGATCAATGACTTAATCGAGAAATCTGCTGCCAGAATGTGGTTTATAAAACACCTTTGTCATTATTTCTTCCTGATGCTGAATTTTCTGCTCCTTTATTTTGCACACTGTCAGTCCCTGGGGGTTAAGAACCTTGGGACTTTCAAGGTCTCTCACCTTGACAGAGAAGCTTCTATAGTTGGAAACTGTCACCTTTTGCAGCACAGTGCTATCAGGGGGGAAAAATGTAGAAATTCCTGAACTCAGCCTCACAGAGGAAGAGGAGCATAGTCGAGGGTAGCACAGTTGCTTGTCCTATGGGGATGGTACAGATTTGGCTTGTGTCTGCTTTGCCTGTTGTAATAATATTATTGTTCATAATTACACCTTTCATGTTACACTCATGACTCAGTATTCATAAAAACATGAGATTACTCATGAAACATTTCTTCTGGTGTTTTAGATGGGAGTTGTTGAGGTGGTGTGAAATTTGGTGAATACACATGGCCCCTTAGGGAAATGGCCAAGTTGTTCGGATGCTCGGCCATATTATGTGAAGTTTTTGGTTGGCTTTACGGCTCCCGTGAAGTGAGTTATCAAGGAGAGCTTTTTACAGAAAAGATCCACCCAGGAGAAAGGGATCCATTGTTAGTAAAATCTGTCTAGTACGAAATGCTTCTTGTCTGCTCATGACCAACGAAGCTGCAGGTCTTTTGGCCACATCATATAGTTAATTCCACATTCATTCACTCAACACTTTCTGCATAACCATTATGTGTTGGGTAGTGTATCAGACAGTAGATGCCAGTCGTGAACAAACCCTGAAATCTTAGGATCTCACAGTGGATGTCAGAATTTAGCGTCATTTGACTTCATTAGATTCCAAGATTTTCCAAGATCCTGTCCCCCAGGGTCCTGTTGACCCTATTTCAGAGTATGTCCCAGACTCTGACTGTCCTTCATCACCCCCCACAGCTGCTACCCTGGGCCTGTCTGCCATCATCTCTTACCAGGATGATCTCAGCAACCTCCTGTCTGGTCTCTTGCATTCACTCTTGCCTTCTTTGGAGTGTTCTCAACACGATAGCTAGAGCTGTCTTTTTCAAATGGAACTGAGATCATGTTACTCCTCTGTTCAAACCCACCAGTGGTTTTCCATTCTCTAAGTGATCAGGCCCTCCTGCCTATCTGACCTTACCTTCTAGTACTCCCCACTTCTGACTGGATTAGAAGGAATCTGGGAGACCATTAGGCCCACTTCTCTCTTACTGATGCGAGAATAAGAGTCTAGAGGAAATGGGGGAGTTATCCAGAAGCATAAAGCTGGCTAGGGGTCAATCTGAAATTACGCTTTTGACATCTGGTTCCGTTATCTTTACTACATCTAGTCTCGTCTGGCTGAGAGAGTTCACAGGCTTTCAGATTTGACGGTTTCTCTCCAGACTACAAAAAGGAGCTGAGCTTTTGTCTGGATATTCTGGGTTATGTTAGATGGATGGTGACCCTGGAATATGTGGAAAATTCCAAAGATTGACCAGTGTGAATGGGAACTACCCCAGATGTGCCAGGAACACCCCAGGCACGCTCACTCTTCCATTGGCAGGAGAGTGTAGGGTGGAAAGGAAACCAACATCAAGATCCTTTGCCGCTCTGGTTGTTTTATTACATGTCGCAGCCAGAACGTGTCTTCCATTTAAATTCAGAGTTTTTGATGAATGGCCAGACCAGCTGCAAGCCCTTTAGGCCTTGATCTCGCCAACTGTTCATTTTCTTGATGGACTTCCTTATTTCGGGCGCTTGTGTCTAGCTAGTCTATTGTGGACTTGTCAGAGGGGTGTAGAGCCCTCTCTTTGGGACAGTCAGTTCCCCCGTGCAGCATGTGTCCTGAAGCTGGCCTGCCTCCATCCCCTTTTTAAGTGCGTGTGGTCTTTTGTTAAGTAGGGGGAAGTGAGAGAGGACTCTTAAAAAGAGAGAAACTCCTCCAGCATTTGCTAGAACATGTTTGTGAACTGACAGGGCTGTAATTGGGATGGCAGAGAAAAGACTTACATTTATTAATTTCTTGCCATCTGTTTTGTGATATAAGGTGCCCCGATTTGAGTTTAGGAGGCACTTTGATCATACATGAAGCGTGTGTCATATTTAATTCTTCTCCGCGTGGCCTCTTTGACAGTACAAGTCATGCAAGAAGCCCATGTTTTTTGCTGCATCTAAGTTTTGCTCAAACAAAGGCTCTAGACTTTCTTAATTTACTTCAGCATATTTCCAGTTTCAATATGAATTGTACTCTGGGGATGCTGATTTCTGGACAGCCATTTTGGGGTCAAAGGAAGGTTAGTATCCTGGGTATAGTAGCCACACTACCTGGAGAGTTCCATTTCGGTTTGGCTACAAAATTTGTTTTAGCTTAGTTTTCTTACATTCAGTGGGCAAAATGATAAAGGCCAGAAAGGTTAGGGTTGTGCCCTAAGATACCCAGCAAAACAAAAAAACTTAGAATTGGTTACCAGAAGTTACTTTATTTGTAGATTTTTTTTTTTTTTTTTTTTTTTTTTTGCAGGTGGGGCTGGTGGGGCTTCTGAGCACCATTGAATTCTCCCCTTTACATCTTCAGATTTTGTAAGGGTACCTGTTAGCCCTCTGGGGTTTGGGTGATTCTTAGATCCAACTCACAGTTACTCATGGGAGCCTGTGATGTACACAAAGTGGACTGGACCTCGAGTAGTTGAATTCACACAACTAGGGAGGCGAGAGAGGCTCTACTCTTGGTTAGGTACATTTTCTTACCACAGAGCTAGAGGAGTCCTCTCAAGGTCGGAGAACTCAGCCTGAAGTTTTGGGTTGTTGGGAATTACACTGGATTCTGACGTGGGTATCCGACTTGGGTCATCAGATACAGAATGCTCGGATCCTTAGAGGCAGAGGCAGGGGTGGGTAGGGGGTGGGGGGGGGGTGTCAGTAACCGGGAAGTGGAATTCTCACCAGTTCTTGTTTTCTATGTTAAAAGTTATACTTGGGGATTTGAGCCTGCTTCTTTTCCTTTTTTTTCCAGCAACAGTTTTCAATTACCTGTTCATGTAGACAAAAGCAAAAGGATATTAAGCCAGCCTTGGAAATAAATGTGAACCCACATATTCTTTTCCCAGCTTTTGCTTTTTCTTGCTATCTTGGTAGGAAGTTAATTGTATTTCCTCTCTCAACCTTTCCCCTGCCTCCCTGTTTCTTTGGCAGACATTACTTGTCTTGAAAGAGCAGATGAAGAGCTGTTTTTAGGACTCTTTGTAAGGGTACACAGTACAGATGACAGCCTCAGTGATGGTAACCAGAGCCGGGGAGCTGGAGTCAACCTTAGCAAAGCACTGATTCTTGGTGGCAGCAATACAGGTGACCACAAAGTGTTAAACACATCTGGAAAGGGATTCTGACATCATCCCCGGCATCTGTGGGGAATACACACAGCCCGTAGACCCATTCCTGTTTGACCCTATAAGGATTCTTTAAAGAGTAATGCCCCGAGTGGTTTTCTGGCCAGCTCACCGGCTCATTTATCTTTGAGGGGATGGAAGGAGACAACCTGCCTGTGGAGTTCCAGGGCCCCAGGGGTGAATGGATTCTGCATTTGAAAGTGCTGAAGCTAAGAGACTGGTTCTTAGGGGACCCCAAGGGATCTGCTTTTCCTCTGCTCATTGTCCCTACAAAACTTTCCTGGCAGCCGGCCTCCCTGTTTAGATGGGCCGTTCTCTGCTGCTTAAGTTGTTTGGCAGTGGTGTGTCAGGATGCGGGTTTTCTGAATGCTTTCCCAGCTGGCTGCTTGAGCGGTGGTTAGGGCGGGGCATTCCGAGCTGCCGAGGCTGGCTCCTGTCTGGATGCTCACAGGGGGACTGGTGGGGAGAACGCCGTGGTCTTCATTCTGCTGCCCTTGGTGGTGCTGGGGGTGCTCTTGAAATGCAGGTAAGGGTGAGTCCGGGGAGTGAAGAGGTCTATTTTTGATGCTTTTGGTAAAGTAATCCAATTTGACTTTTACCCTTGTTCTTGGCACTCTTTTGGGCTAGCCATTGCCACCTTCTTCGTGCCTTAAATTTCCTCAGCTCTTCTTGGTTAAACCTGTATAAGGCTTCCATTTTCAAGACTTTTCATTTCCTAAGCCAATTAGGGCTGAAAAGTAAGTTCCTTAAGCAGCCTTAGATCCACCATCGGGTAAACCATGCTACCAACCAATCTGGGATCTGGGGTTCCAGGTCAAGTGTTGCACACTGTGATGCCACTGCGACTTGGCCTCTCTGTATATCCTTCCAGTTGGCTCAACACATCGGGGCTAAAATTGCCCCTTATATCCTAGTCTGTCTTATAGGCAGAGGTCTTGCCTAAACACTAAGCTGCTCGGCTCAAGTTCTCTATTGCCCTTGTTTTGGTCATGGTGGTGTTGTTACACATGCGCAAAAGAAATCATCAACCTCCCTTTACCCAACACCCAGATAAAGCAGATAATATTGCCAAATTTGTTTTCCATACAGGGTTTTTCATACCCCCTGAACATTTAGTGTTATGCAGGAAAGGCTGGATAAATACTTAATTCCCAATAATTTTTTTTTCTGAATGTCATTACAAAGTCATAGATTTATTATGTATTTGATGTGGTTCAACCCATTGCAGTCATTATTTATTAACTGTTTTGGACGCTCAATTTCTCTCCTCTTAGGTCAGTAGGCATCCCTTCAAGCTGACTCCCATGTTTTTTTGACATGATCCTATTTAACTTTGATAACTTTCTTGCTTTCTGGCCCAACAGAATGTTCCAGGCTCTATATTCTGCAGCAGATGTGGAAACAGCCATTTCTTTGGTCGTCTTGATTCTTTTTAGTAGATAATGCAGTCTGGCCTCTAATATAGAATTACTTGTGTCAACCACCCCACCCCCCCTTCCGTCACCGGCCACAGCCCGCCCCTCTGCGCAGGCCTACAGCCTGCTCTCCTGCTTCTAGTCAGTGTGAAACTCTTGCTGGGAATTAATAGATCAACCATCAACCACTGTGGAGTTCTGCCTCACTCTGGTAAAGATTCTGAGGATCTTGTGCCCTACCCCTTGTTTTGACATGTTTACTTCAATTCCCCCTGAATTTTGCTAGCCCTGTGTATGCTGTGTCTTAGACTGCCAAGCTCTCCTCACTGGGGCCAGATCCCCTGACTAGAATAGTAGTCTCGGCCCATGACTAATACCCTGTATGCAAGGTTCTGTCTGGGCTCAGCCTAACTTCTGCCCTTTGGGCCCTGTGTTCCACCAGTTCCTAACGTTCCATTTTTCTGAAACTTTCCTTCTCCTCATTGAAATCTTATCTGGTCTTTAAAGATACACGCTGAAGAACGAGCCCAGGAGTTTCTGTTTCAGGTTGAGAACCTATAGGTCTGTCTCATCAGGTTAGTACCAACCCGGCTAGGATTGGGCAGGGTGGGGTGGGAGGGGGTTATTGTGCTGCTGTCACAGCACGTAGCTGGCTGGCTTAGTCTCAGCCTTTTCTTGCCTCTTGTAGTCCATGGGTTTCAGCATCTTCAGAGCGGTGTTTTGTAGGTCACCCTCTTGATTTCCTGCCAGGGGGTAGGGTACTCTGGCTCTGTACCATTGACAGAGGGCTTTAAGGATAGGTCATGGGCTGCCATTTCATTGAATGGAACAACATGAGAAGATGGCCTTGTGAACAGACTTGGCAGCAGGGCTCATCTGAATGGTTGGCTCTTGGCTTCCACATTGGCACATCCTTGACCAGAATTTTGAATGGTCCCAAATGTGACAAATTGCTGGTACTTCAGAGGCAAGTCAGTTAGTCACCCTCAAGGTCAACTGTGTAACTGTCTTGTGTGCAGTTTTGTGGATCCCTGGAGGTTTTGTGTATAAGGTTTAATCATTTAATTATTTTAGTTTAGTCTGCTTGGCTTCTTTACATGGAGATTATAAACATGGAAGAGAAGTAGAACCAGGAGCCTGGTTCCCTTCATTCCCTACTTGGGTTTTGTGATTGGATCTATCTGCAGGTGAGTCGTGAAGAGTTAGGATCAGAGTGAAGTCATCCCAGATCTGGCTTTGCTCTGTGCTTCCTCCAGTCTGTCAGCCAGATTTACTTTGGATACAGAGCGATCACTCAGGACCGCACTAACTTGCACTTCATTATATCAAATGGTGGACCCAGTAATTTATAGCCTATCATTTTTGGAGTCTGGAGATAGCCTAGCATAAGCTCTGCTGAAACAGATTCTATTAGATTAGAAGAGAACCTAGCCGGCTGCATCCAAGATGCTAAGTAAGGAGGCCATGCAGAGGGAACGGGATGACCCTCAAGCTCAATCCACTACCTGAGAAAGAGAGTAATAACATTCTGGGTTGGCCTCTTTTCATTTCCCTTTGATTTTGAGTAATAAATTCGCTCCCTTTGTCCCAGCTGAATGATTTGGGAGTCTGCATTCCCTAGAAAGACTCTATTCTTACACCCATCAGACTGAATTAGGTGCAAACTCCTTGGCCTTAATGAATGTTGAAGGATTTCAAAGGACTAATGGAAATTCTTCTAGAAGTAACAATTTCCATTCTATTGGTAAGGCAGTTCTGCAGATATTACCTGAATGCCTTGGGTTATTTTAGACGGCAAAACAGCTAGCACGGAGTATTTTTTTGCTAATAGATGACAGAGACAATGTGGACATTTGGAATTCATGGAGAATCCCTAAGTTGCATCTTAGCCTGAGTTATGTCTTTTTTCCTAACCACTCACCAGAGCTGCTCACAGAAAAGGGCATCAAGAGATTTGCTTGACTTCCCTCCCTCCCACTTCCCACTTCTTTTAGAGAGTGGTGAGTGGCTGCTTGCTTGGGTAGAATTGGGGCAAAATCTAAAGCCAGATTCAGAATTATAAGCATAGCCCCTGCTCAGGTTGCTTACAAAGAAAAGAAAGAAAAGCCAAATTTTGCTTTATTGGCTTTAAATTTGGTATCTATCTAGTTATCAGTTCTAATTTAGCATTGGGCTAGTTGCTGTACCTCTGTTGATTACTTTCATCCAACATTTATGGAGCACCTACAATGTTTCTGACGTTATGCGGGGCACCTGAGGTCGAAAGATGAACAAGACGTCCTTGCTGCCTAGAGCCCACAGTCTAATGGGAGAGCATCAGAAGGTGTGATAAGAGCTAGAGTAGCCTTGCCACATAATTGGCATTTGTACCCTAAAACCGGTGGGAAGCCATGGATTATTGTAAGCAAAGGGGTGACATGGTCCAATTTGAATTTTAGAAAGATTGCTAGTGGCAGGGAGGACATCAGTGACTTAGAGGCAGTAGCAGGTCAGACAGGTTTAGTGAGCTCCTGCTTAGTGCCAGGTACAGTTCTAGGTGCTGGGAACCCAGGGGTGAACAAGTCAGGCCGTTTCTGCCCTCAGGGAGGTTACATTCTCGGGGTCATGTGAGGTTGGGTAGACAGACAATATACATGCAACAAATGATGTTTTTCAGATGGTGACAAGTAGTCTCAAGAAAATAAGTAGAGCCATGGGAGTTAGAATGGGCACTGGGTGGGTGCTGACCTCTTGGGGTAGTTTTAGTGTGGGTCTTTGTGAGCAAATGCTGTTCATATGGAGGCAGCTCTGGGAAGATTTGGGGAAGAGTGGTCCCAACGGGAGAACAGCAAGCTCAGGGACCCTGAGATGGGGACATACTTGGCATAGCATTTGAGTGCCACAGAGGTCAGGGCGGCTGGAGGATAGAGGGCAAGTGGTATTGAGCTGAGGTTGGAGGGCCTGTGGGCCATGGAAGGAATTCGGATTAATTCCAAAAGAGTGAGAAGCACTGTAACTAATTAAATCAGGGGTTGGCAAACTATGGCCCATGGGTCAAATCTGGCCTGCTGCCTGTTTTTGTAAATAAAGCATATTGGAACACAATCACGCCCATTGGTTTACGTATTGCCTGTGGCTTTTTTTCCATTAGAAGAGCAGAGTTAAGTGGTTGTGACAGAGAACATATGGCCCGGAAGCCTTAAATATTTACTTGCCGGCCCTTTACAGAAAAAGTTTGCTGACCTCTGAATTAAATGATCTATTTAATTTTCAAGAAGACACTCTGGGTGCTATACAGAGAAGGGTAGGAGACAAGAGTATATCTGAATAGTCCAGATAAGAACCAGATGCTCAACACCAGAAAGCTGGGATCACACCGTTTGTCTTCTGCTTAAAAGCACCTAGCTATGATCTATACACATTAAGTGTTGTTGAATGAATGATGAGACACTGAATAAGGCAGTGACAGTGAAAAGGAAGAGGAAGCCAGGCTTTGAGAGATACTAAGGAGGTAAAAAGCCAGTACACCTTATCATTGACTAGGTGGATAGAAGTAGGGGCAAGCGGGAGTGTTAGATTTCTGGTTTAGGTATTTTGATGCCTGGCAATGCCGTTAACCGAGACAGAGCAAGTGGAGCTAGAAGGAGCATATGTTGCCAGGTAGAAGGATCTTTGGACATGGGACCTCCAGGTAGAGATGTCTAAAGGGTAGTTGAAACAGGTCTGGAGCTCCGTGGCATGAGGCTGGACTGATGGGGACAGGAATTTTGAAGATCAGCAGGGATAGATCTCATAGGGCATTTATTTCCTATACAGGTTTGTATCTAGGCAGGAGGCAAAGCTAAACTAGCTGTCTGGGCAGTTTGCATCAGTTAGCTAGTTAGCTAGTTGTTTCATTACTAGAGAATATTTATTCTGTGGAGACCAGTAGGCTCTGGGGAGGGCTTGCTTCACCCACTCTTCTGGATGCCATCCTCTTTCTCCCAGTGGGGTGACTGGGGCAGCTCTGGGGACTCTTCCTTACCAGACTCCCTGCTAACACTGGCCTTTTAAATCTGCACCTGATTCACGCCTGCGTTTATCTACTTGAGGGTATGGATCGGCAGGAGAGTCTTAGTTGTCCTTGGATTTGCTGGCGCAAGAACTCTCCGATACGAGGGTCAGACACTTGCCTTAATGTTATTCAGTAGGTGCTCATCATCTTAACTCACAGAGCTAGATCAACTTCCGACGCGCCCGTCTTCTCTCTTCTTTGTTCTTGTCTGGGGAAGGGGGCCGCACAAAAGATTTATAAAAAAGCACTTGTGTTGAAAGTGGCCTTAAGAGAGTTGTAATCCTAGACATGAATGTAAATCTTCCATTTTCACAAATGTCCTTTATGAAACCCCAAGAATAAAATCAAAATTGTAAAGGGAGAAGAGAAGGAGGGCCGCTCTCTACCTGTTCTCCCCTACCTCCACCTTTTTTAGCGTAGTGTCACATTTCTGCTGTTTGCAGAGTTTTAGAAGGCCAGGTTAGCCCAGTCTTACATATAATGTTCAGATTTCATACGCTCTTATGTTGATCAGTTTCTCCTTCCCCTAAGGAAACAGTCAAGTAATAGTCTTGACACTTTTCTGACCTGATGTGCTACTGTCCTGAGGTTGGGGACTTCTCGCAGGCTGAAGTAAGAAAAGTGAAGCCTGATCACTTGGTCCCCAAAGTGAAGGTAATAGATTCCCCCCAAGCTCCACCACCAAATGAAGTAGTTTGTAAAGATCAATTAAAAACCTGAGAAAATTATTGAGAAGTATTAACTGCCATCTCAGTCTGACCCACCCCATAGACCCTCTGCCCCTTATTCTGTGCCTCTCAATAGGCTCTTATATAACTGTCTAGAGTTTCTTTATGTAAATACAAGCAACTATGAATATATATTCTTATTCCTCCCACTACTCTTTTATCCAAAAGACTACACATTATAAGACCCATTCTGTAACTTGCTTTTTGTCCTTAGCGGTAAATTCTGGAAATGGCTCCGTGTTGGCAAAGACACAGCATCCTCCTTTTATCAGAGCTACATAGTATTCCATCATGTGGATGACTGCCCTTCTGGTTTATTGAACCAGTCCCTTCAAATGGACACTTGAGTTGCTTCAAGTATTTGCTGTTAACAAGCAATACCTCGGTGAACAAAGGAAGCTTTTTAAGGGGTTATACAGCATTGCATATGCCACTTAAAGTGAAATTATTATTCTTCATTCTTCGAATGCTGGTTGGTTTTATTGGTTGATAAATTCCCAATTACTGGTATTCATGAGTGGAGCATTGAGGATGGGACCGACATCCCTTCATAACTCGAGAATCATTAGTATGACTGCCCCGTGGAGGCACACCGCTTCATCTCAGGTTTATTTTAATAATAAAACCTTTGGAAATCTTAATAATGAAATCTACTTAAGGCCCTTTGCTCAAGAAGTCTGAATCACTGATCACTGCAATTACTGCCATGGCAGCTGTAGAGCAATTTAACAGGATAATAGTGAATAAGATAAATTACACTTCAGATTCTTAATGGATTGATGTGCAGAAGTATGCAAGGGAAGATGGGGGTGGGGAGGAGTTCCTTTCAAATTTCATCACATGGCTTTATAAAATAGGGAACTGGGCCATTGTAGCCATTACTACTTGGAATGAGTCATTCCACGCCAGCCTCTGGGCTCTGTTTATTATAGACGACAAATTGAGTTAATTCTCTTGTTTGTGTGCCTCTGTGGAGTGGGTGGAAATTCTAGGTGACTTGCTAATTGTCTGATTTAGAATACTCCCCTTTCTACTAGAGAAATACTATCGTTGGTGTGAAAACAGGGAGGCCGACCAGTTTTACAAATAGCTTCTGGCCAGGGGAGTAACAGTTTCTGCCAGGTGAGTGGTTAAAATAAGGCCGACTGGAAAAATGGCTGTGGGATGCTAAGTGTTCTGCTCTTATTTACAAGGCTAACATAGTCTGCCTGTGTGTTGGGCGTGGGGGAAGGGATAGATCAGTTAAGAAGTAAGTACAGTGCTTGCTTTGTATGCCCCTCGATTTGTGTTTAGGGGAGAATAGTAAGGATGTCTGTCACGTGGCGGGGGAGGGGCTTTCAAAGGGACCAAAGGAAGCCAATCCAGGGAACTTGGCTGAAGTTCCACCCATACGGACCTGGTCGCATTGTGGGTGCCTTAACATCAACTGGGTATTGATCTTGTCCCTTTATTCTGAGTACAAAACACTTAACACCCATTATCTTGTTCATCCCCACCAAAGCCCTAGGAGACAAGAGCAGAAAAATGAAGTCTTTGCTTTCTTAATGTTTAACCAGCATTAACACATCTTTTAAGTGCCACTGGATTTGGGGTAGTGTTGTGTTAATATGAAAGCAAACTAAATTGTCTTGAAAAGTAGAAAGTCCTTTTGGGAAAAAACAAAAACAAAAACAAATGAGCAGAGATAAGCTGAGACATCGAGACAGGAGACAGGTGCCAGCTGCAAGACGGCTTATGCCCGCAGAGGATGCTTCAGACAGTATGGTCAGAGAATTCTGTGTTCAAATCCTAGCTCTGCAGCTTGCCTAGTTATATGTAGCATCTGATTTATAATTATTTTAATCTGTAAAATGAAGAGAATGATATCTACTGTACATAGTTGAAAAAAAATGATTAAATGAGGTAAGAGATACAAAGTAGGCTCTAATAAGTGGGAGCTGGTACTATTATTGGCAGAGGGTCCTCTAAAGGGGCTCATTTATAGATTTGGCGAGAAAGAAGGTGCTTTCTCTTGCAAGAGGAGACTGGTACTTCTGGCAGTAGATCAAGAGGGCTGCCTTTAAGATTGGGAAACATATTGACAGTTTGGAGGAAGGTGTTAGTTACCATGGCAACTTGGGAATTCATTTGGAGGGAGAGTCGTAACTGGAGGTTATCTCACTGTAAGAGACTGACAGTGGAGATAAAAAAAAAAAAAAAAAAGGCCCGTCTAGTAGGAATGAAATCACATTTATATCGGCAGGAAATACCAAGAGACACACTCTAGAGAAAGTTCTGTACATGGGTCAGGCCTTCCACGGTGGTGGGGGATGTGTCTTAGTGGACCTAAATGCTGCTGCCAGTTAATTGCTTTTGTTCACATGTAGTGGGTAGAAAAAAATAAATGTGTAAATGGGATTTCAATGATTTTTTTTTTGTCATTTGAAAACGTGACATCAAACTGTTATATATTTTCCTACAGTTGGTTATCAGTCCCTAAGAAGGTTTCAGTTCCAAAGATCATGACTACCCAAATGTACCTCAATCATTTAGTTTGTACCTAAGGTACGTGACATAATGAATACTGGTATTTCCTCTTGATTGGGCAATTAAGCCGTATTTTCTTTATATAAAGGCTCTTTTAGTAATATCACTCGATGACTGATTTTGAAAAGCTTTCTGGCATGATATATGCAATGTCCGTTTTTAGTTTGATCTGCTGTTACCTGTTACCTTCTAGTGCATCCTTGCCCAGACATGGAGGAATGGACCAAATGAAACCCTTTATAACAGCATGATTCTAGATTTGCTATTTTCCATAGGCTTCCAATGCACATCATATCCACTTCCCTCCTTTCCTTTGAAGTTAGGTGTGGCTGTGTGAATCGCTGTGGCCAGCGAAATGCGGCCATACGTGGCACCTCTTGGCAGAAGCAATTGCCAGTATGAGACAACGCACTGTTCTCTTTTACTGCCTTGGTAATGTGAAAGTTTGTGACTAGGTAGAGCCTCTGTCAACCTATGATGGACATCTTCTCCCCTCTTAACTCCTATTGGATACATATAATAATCAAGAAATGAGCCTTTGTTGTGTTAAACCAGTGAGATCTGGGGGATGTTTGTTATTACAGCAGAACCCAGCTCATCCTCAATATTTCACCAGGCATTTAACACATATTTATTGAGTATTTACTGCGTGCTGGGCATTGTTAGGTTGGGACATAACAGTGAATGAGACAGATAAAACCTCTCTCCTTATAGAATGTAAAGATTCTATGAGAGGAACAGACAATAAATAAACAAATGAATAAAGATAATTACAAATTGAGATAAGTGCTCTGAAAGAAAATAAACAAGTTCATGTGATAGGCAAATCTCCAAAGAGCAAAGAGGTCATGAGAAGAAAATGGGAATCCCCTAGAGCTCCTGATATGTCTTAAGGCTCTGGGTGCTTCCAGAGTAGTTTCATTTGCCTTGGAAAAGAGATAGTACTAAAGGTAAGAGAGGAATGTGTTGTTTGACTTGACAGCATTGTGACAAAATTAAGTAGCTGGTATATTCCAAAATAAAATGACAGCCGAGAATGAGATTACTTTCCTTTTATCTTTGAAGACTCATTAGCGTCCCACTGGGTTTCCTGGAGATGTCATCTCACTCTTGTTTATGTGTTGCATTAAGTGTCTCCTGAGAGCACCCACTTTCAGTAGTCAGACTGTCCGGCCTGACATCTGGCTGCTCAGTGGACACTGGTCCAGTTCAGTAGTGTTGACCTGGCTCTTCAACTGGCGGGAAGCAGAACGGAAATGGATGCAAAATCCTTTTTATCTTATCTAATATGATTTCGGAAGCAAACAGAACGGTGAAATATTTCCTTCCATTTTCCATAAGTGTCCCAGTGAGAGTCTTGGGACTGGCTGTACTTTTATGAAAGGAGTGTAGGGTTAGAGCTCAGGTTTGGCTGATGAGAGACATTGATTCCACTGCCAGCTCGCAACGATTTGCCTTGTGGGAGCATAAGAGGTCTGTTGGTACGAGAGTGGGCAATACCTATTCTGCTTTGATGGGAAGGAGTGAGAAAAGTGGTGCTTGGGAGCTGTAATGGGGAAACGGGGAGCTTTATCTGCTTTTCTTGCCTCTCTTTCTTTGGGGCAAACCAGAGCAATGAGAAGGGGAGAAGGTCAGGAGAGGTGTCAGGTTTAAATGATAGTTAAGGAGAGAACTGACTCATCCAAAGACTGGACATTAGGACAGTGTGGATTGCCGAATTTTATGTGCAAATTTGGAAAAATGCTTTTGCAGTCACCCTGAAAAGGAAGCCGGAGGCTTGTGTATGCTGAAGTTTGCCCTTCCTCAGTCCAACCGGTCTTAGGATCATCATCCTCGGAGGCAGATGAAGAATCTGTAAGCTGGAGCCCAGACGTTTTTTTCCTGTCTTAAATATTTTAGTCATCTCATGTTGGCACATGCTCTGAAAATCCCATCTGGGTGAACCTTCAGGGAAGCAGGAAAATGGATAAAAGTAAGAATTATCCAGCATCGAAGATATATACATCCTTGCAAATATATGGGTATGTTGATGTAGTGTAAATTTTCGTGCCAGGACACATGCCAACAATTTAATGATGTGTATAGCAAAGTTCCTTGTTAGCCCCATTCAGAAACCCTAAAATGAGTTGCAACACTGAAAGTATTGAAGCTGAAGGCCAAAAACAACGATCATGTTACCTAGGGTCTCATGAATAATTCAGCTGAGTTTAATGCTTTTTCCATGGTGAAAATAAAGCTGAAATATTTGGCGTAATGCAGGCAAATTATAACCTCTGGGGGAGGGGATTGTTGGTTATGAGGAATGTGAGGAAGGGTGGAGAAAAATAAGGAATCTTTTCATATTTCTTTTGACCAAATTTATGGAATCTCTCAACATTCCACCTCTAAAGAGGTAAATATATAAAAATTCAAGTTGGGCGTTTAAAGGTGTTTCCTTTGAATGCTCATTAATAGCTGAAGATTTTGTTTGGGCTTAAGAAACACTCAGAAAATTGCTCCGAAAGTCATAGAAGGGTGGTCAGAGAAATACCAAGAGAGAAGGAAAGTCTGATATACTTGGTGATATGCAAGCCAAAGAGTGTTGGTCTATTTCAGGAAAATAACAATAAAAAATATAATAAAGTAATAGTCCTTGGATATGAAGAAAAAGAGCTTACAGATGTTCATGAAAGTGTGTGCAAATTGGATTACTATAAATTGAATCATAATTTAATGAAACTTTTTAGGAAAATATTCTAATAAGACCTGCCCAAAGTTTAGAATTATTTTTCATAAAGTGAACATGTTTTCGTCTCTCCAACTTTAAATCTCCAAATTTTGTCTCCTGATTTTTAAATCTAGGTTTTAACTTAAATTGAGATTTTTGCTATCCAGGGGATAAAAGCGCTGGACATTCTGTATCTTCAGACTCTAGTTCTTGTCTCTTAAATAAGTACATGAATTCTCCTATTTCTTTCTACTCTTCTCCTAAAAATAACGAGAAGGCACGTGAGTGAATAGAATCTAACAATGTTCTAGCTGGAAGGAGATTAGAGGTTGTCTAGTGCAAGTCACCCAGTTGATACAGACTGAGGCCTGGACAGCTTATGTGACTTGTCCATAATCTCCCACTACCACAGAGGTGACTTATTATGAATAGAGCAAAAGAAAACAAAGAAAAAAAATATTCTTATTAAAAAAATCATGTGGAAAAGGAAATAGACCTAGTTGACATGGTCCATTTCTTTCATCCTCCATGCTTTTAATTGCTTGAAATATGATGTGATGTCTGTAAGTTCAGTTGCCCTTTTGTGATATAAAGTACCGTGCTAATTCACTCAAGAAGAAGAGATGGGGCCCTGAACCCCTGATGAACCATCAAGGTGATTCATCAGCAGTGCACTTCCTGTCTCCAGGCTTCTTCATTGAAGTTTTTCTTCTGAATATCATGGACAGGATAATTCCACATAGAAAACCAACGAATAGGACACAATTTTAAACAGTCAGTTTTAAGTCATTGGAGAGCTAACAAAGCGAGAAGGCATTATGGAGTCAAGATTCTAGAGAGCAAGGAAACTTAGAGTGACACTGAGGCCTCTTCTCCCCCAGGGGCATCTGCTGATTCTAGAAGAGGCAGCTGAGGTGGCTGAGAGGCTAGAAACCTAGTAGAGTTTTCAAACACTCATGGACTGAGGGATGAAAAAATTGTATTCAGGACCTGCCAAGAAAAGTGGGCGCTAGTAAAAATCCTGAATTTTGCATTGATAACTCTCCAGGGCTGACCTTTTGGATTAAGCATAACTAGAAATTGACTTGCCTTCCTGAGGATTGAGGCCCAGCGTCCTATCTTCTCATTCCTTGATTGGAGCAAGGATTTTGAATGGTTAGTCAGTTTCCCTAGCCACATCTCAGAAGCAAAAGAAAGTCTTGTTTGGAAAAAATAATATCATCCTATATCTTACATTATTATATAATCTTTTCTTATAAAATGCTGAGTATGCAGTGAAAAATGACCAGACTCATGAGATGATAGGACAATAAGATTTGAAACCAAGAGAAATAACAGACAATAGAAACAGATCCACAGACGATCCAGATCATGGAGCTATCAGACATGGATTAAAAAATAGCTTTTGCACAATAGGCTTACAAGTAAGAAAAATCCAAATGATAATTCTGGCAGAGATCTGAAACTTAAGAAAACGATACAATGACAATTATAAAACGAAAAATATATAATAAATGAATGTAAGAGGATATTGGATGGGTCTCATGCAGCTGGAGGAAAAAAAAGAATTAGTAAACTAATAGCAGTAGAAGAAAATATCCAGAAGGAAGCACAGAGACCAAAATTATTTTTTTTAATTTGAAAAAGGATACTAGTGATATAAGGAATCCCACATAGAAAAAAATCTAACATATTTAGTAATCGGAGGTCCAGAAGAAGAGAATGGAGATATCAGTATAAAAGCAATATTTAAACACATAATGTTTCATTCTTTTCCCAAACTACAAAATATATCAAACTACAGATTCAGGAAGTACTTTGAACTGTGCAGAATAAATCGAGAAAACCACACCATAGGCACATCATATTGAAATTGACCAAGAAACAAAGACAAAAAGAAAATCTTAAAAAAAAAAAAAAGAAAAGAAAGAAAAGAAAATCTTAAGAGCAACCAAAGAGAAAACAAAGATCTATTATCTTCAGTGGAGAATCCATAAGACCATAAGACAGCTGAATTTTCAGTTGGTGGGAGGAGTGTGGGGGGGGCAGGGAGAAAGGAAGCCAGACAAATGGATTATTCCTGAACTATTTTAAGACAGATTTAAGACAAAAGCAAAGGTAGGGATAAGAGCAGAAAAGTAATGTACGTAAATTGTCTATGTTCTGACGAATAAAAATAAATAAAAATGAGAGGAGAAGAGAGGAAGGCATATAGAAAAGAGAATAGAGTCGGATTGTCACAGAGTTGATGCACAGGTGTCAAAAGAGTCTTTGAAAGCTGACGAGACAAATAGTAGTAGACTAGGTAAGGAAAAAAGGGGGCTACAGATATTATAAAAGTATTAGTATCAAGATAACCTCTAGGACAAAAGTATATACTCTCAAATAGGGGGGAAAAAGCAAAAAGAAAACAAAGAACTATAGAATGAATATAGCGTACTAAAAACAGTAAAAATAATATAAAATCATGGGGTTGAGACTGAGTGTATCAGTGACATATAAATGTAAATGAGCTGAAATTCACCTAAATAAAAGAAAAATATTTTCAGGCTTGCTCTCAAGCAGAAATACAACTCTGGTGCATATATGAGACATACCTTAAACCAAAAGGATTCACAAAAGTTAAAATTATCAGGATGACTGAAAAACACATCCAAAGAAGTTCTCAGTAATGTTATATGTAAGTCTCAAACAACTACCAAAATGCCCATTAGAAGAAGAATGGGAAATACAGACTGTGGTATATTCCTATGGTGGACTACTACTGTAGATATTTCTAAGAATATATGAATTAAAGGTACATATAACAACACACATGAATCTCATGATCACAGTTTTGAGCAAAAGAGGCACAGAACAAGAGTACATAGTATATGATGTCATCTTAACGGTTTGTTTGTTTTTTTTTTAAAGATGCGTTTCATCTTTATTGGGGTATAAATGGCATATAAAACTGCAAGATATCAAATCATGGTGACTTGATATACGTATACATTGTGAAAGCTTTCCCCCTCATCTAGTTAAATTAACACACTCATCACCTCACATAATTTATCTTTTTGTGGGGAGAGGGTGAGAACATTTAATTTCTGTTTTCTCAGTGAATTTTAGTTATACAATACAGTGCTATATACGATTACCGTGACCATAGATTCCTTCTGCTTGTTTTTAAAGTTGGTATTATGATTCCATCTGTATGAAGTTCATAAACAGGCAGGCAGAAGGACTCTATGGTGATAGTAGTCAGGATTGTGGTCCCCTTGAGGGAGGGTGACGGGAAAGGGGCCACGAAGGGGCTTCTCGCACATCAGAGCACTGTTTCTTGAGCTAGGTGCCAGTTGCGTGGTTTTGTCTGCTTTGTTGAAAAAATTTTAAGATGGATACGTTACCGAGTTGTGTCTTTTTGTATATATATGTTACATTTTAACAAAAGGCTTACATTTAAAAATAAATGTTCACAAGAATAAGAACAAAGCATAGGGTAAAGGCCCTATGGAATATTGTATTTAGAGTCACTGGAGAAAGTGATTTTAAATTCCAATTTATATCAGTACTGTCTCTAGGCTCTTAAAGGCCATTTCCTTTTCCTTATGATACCTCAGGGTTGCTCCCTCAATTTGTTTTTGCCACGACCACATTAAAAATAGAGTTCAAAAAAACAGGATAGAGAACCCAGAAGTCGATCTAAATTCACACAGGAATTTAGCATCGAGTAAGAGCATGTTATTTCAAATTGGTGGGATAGGACAGAAGAATGGATTTTCTAATAACTAGTTTTGAGACAACTGGGTAGCCATTTGGAAAAATTTTAATTGGATCCTTATCTTCCTCTGTAAGTCAGAGTAAATTTTAGATGGGTTAAACTATACATGTAAAAAATGAAACCATAAAAATAGTAAGAGAAAACATGGGAGAATATTTTTTTATAAGACCAATGCTGTAACTCCTGAGTTTTGGAGCCACCCCATGTGAATATAATCTAAACATGACAGAAAATTCAGAAGCTATGTGAGTAAAGATCGACACATTCTTGGGCACCTGCGTTGCTCAGTCAGTTAAGTGACCGACTTCAGCTCAGGTCACGATTTCACGGGTTCGTGGGTTCGAGCCCCACGTGGGGCTCTGTGCTGACAGCTCAGAGCCTGGAGCCTGCTTCAGATTCTGTGTCACCCTCTCCCTCTGCCCCTCCCCCACTCGTGCTGTGTCTCTGTCTCTCAGAAATAAATGTTAAAATTTTTTAAAAAAAAGATTGATACATTCTGAATGTTCTGCCTGATTAAAAAATATAAAGTGAAAAGATGAACTGGGAAGCGTATTTGTAGCATATGATAGAGTGCTCATTTCTTTTATAAAGTGCTCACACAGTCAATAAAAAGTAAAAAAAAAAAAAAAAAAAAAAATCAGTAACCCAAAAGAAACTATGAACAAAGCACATAAACTAAACAAATAAAATACCACAGACTTATTGCAACATACAAGCATACCAATGTAGGAAAAGATGCCTGGATCTCACTCACCAGAGAAAAAGGCAAATTCAGTCACAACTATAGCACTTATAATTTCACATATTACATAAAAAGTACTTGCTAATATATTAGCAATATATTAGCAACATATTATATACCGTTCTCACAGTACAGGGCAGCAGGAAGCAGTCTTATTCATTGTAGGTTGGGCAACATCTGAAAGGAATTTGAAATGTATATACCCTTTGACCTAGCAGTTCCCTTCCAGGACTTTATTCTATAGAAATACTTGTGTGTGCATTCAAAACAGCATTGTTTACGGTAGCAAAAAATTGGGAACAATGGCAGGGACCATGAAAAGGGGACTGGTTGGATAAATCAAAGCACAGCCATCCAGTGGAATGCTGTACAGCCAGTGGAAGAAGGTGCCGACAGATGTGTACTAATGTGAAAAGTTCTCCATGATACACTGTTAGATGAAAAGAAACATGGTAGAGAGACACATTTAAAAAAAAATTGTTTTATAAACGTTTATTTATTTTTGAGAGAGAGAGAGAGAGACAGAGCACGAGCCAGGGAGAAGCAGAAAGAAGGAGACACAGTTCTAAGCAGGCTCCAGGCTCTGAGCTGTCAGTATAGAGCCCAACTCGAGGCTCAAACTCACGAACTGCAAGATCATGACCTGAGCCGAAGTCAGATGCTCAACCAACTTAGCCACCCAGGCACCCCCAGAGAGCCACATTTTAAAGAGGGGGGAGGATGCATATACATGCTGCTTGTTTACAGACAGCAGATTTCTGGACAGATGTATGAGAAAATTAGTACCAGTGTTTCCTCAGAGGTATAGAACTTTGAGGCAAGGTCTGGGATAGGAGAGAAACTTCTCATTGTTTACTCTTTAAAAGTGGCCTGTGTGTGTCCCTGTCCCTCTCGCCACCCAGTGCCTGTTATACCCATTTTGGAAAACATAAGACAAAACCACTTCTGTCCAGAGTGATTCTTAGCAGAGATGCATTGCCATTTGGGGTGTGTCGTATCCTTGTCCCTTTGGACTAAATGCCAGTAGCACTTCCCCGATCATTGTGCGACCCCAGAATGCCCTGTCGGTTTCTCAACTCCCCCAGGCTATGGGGTGGGGCTGGGGGTGGTGCTGTTTAAGAACCTGCCCCTCTTCAGGGTTTCTCAGTTCCCAGGTTCTGTTGGCCTCGCAGGGGCTTCACATGGGCAGCTGTGGACCTTCACCTGGTGGAGAACCTAGTAAATGTCCTTTCCCTGACTCTGCGTTTTCAGCCAGTAACAGTAAAGCTGACTGACCTGGGCCGTGACTGGTTAGGGAGCTCTAACTATCCAGAACTGCACCTTTCCTGGGGAGAGGTGTAGCGCTCAGGCTTTGATAATGGTGGGCAAGAGTTTAGGAAGCAGGATTTGGTCCCTCTTCTTCTGGAGGGTTGGCTGCATCCTAAAAGGACTGGGTGTGCTGTTCTTCCGAGGTGTGTGCTTTTTAGCTTTGTTGTAACAGTAACAACAAAAACCCTCCTGCACTGTTCTGTGCCAGCAGAGTTTCCTGAGCTGGAAGGAACAGATGTTTCAGTTGGAAACTGGCATCTGTCTCGCCCGCGCTGTGCTGTGCACTGCCTCCCAAGCCGAGGCCCGTGTAGCACTGAATGAGCATTGCTTCTCTCACGAGACTCGTGGTGAAGAACCTACCAGACCCCGATCTTGCTGGAGTCCATCAGGAGGGCAGACATGGAAGGCGAGCCGTGATCTCCCTGGACGGGGAGGGGAACGGTGCTCCTGCCTTGTCTGTTTCTCACAGTGGCCGAGAGATGACTCTGGTCCTCCTGAAACAGGAGGCAAGCTTCTGAGACAACAGAGAAACCCTAAGCCTTTAGGATCCTGTTGTCCCTCAGGGTCTTACAGCCCTGACACAGCCAGAACAAACCCGGAAATAGGGATTCTTTATTTTGAGTACTTTCTGGTGCAGTGCATTGAGTGGGTGCCTTCTGTTACAATTTTTTTTTTTCCCCTAAGTGGCACACTAAATCAGGAAATTCCCACCTTTCCCCAACCTCCTAGATTTTCTCCTTTTTTTTAAACCTGGGTTGTCTTTCATTCTTCTTCTTTTAGCTTCCCTTCCCCTGCCTCCTCTCATGACCACCACCGCCCCTCACTCCTGCTTCATGGGGGGGGTGCCCCCAAAGCACTTCCTCCCAGCATTTGGGATAGTGCTTACTTATGCTGACTTTTAAAAACATTTTAAGTAACATGTATTGCTTTTTTCTAATTAAAAAAGCAACATGTTTATCATAAAACAATTTGGAAAATATAGGAAAGAAAAATGAAGAAAATAATAATTATCAAGAGATTCATTACTCCCCACCCCTTTTTTTTTTGATTTGGGAGAGAGAGGGAGAACACGCGCGGGGGGAGTGGAGCAGAGCGGGGGACAGAGAGAGAATCCCAAGCAGGCTTCATGCTCATTGCAGGGCCCGACATGGAGCTCGATCCCACGACCCTGGAATCATGACCCGAGCTGAATTTGAGTTGGTGCTCAACTGACTGAGCCATTCAGGCGCCCCAATACCCTTTTTTTTCTTTTTTTTTTTGAGAGCACCATTTTCTCTCTCTCTTTGCTGCCTCAAACTCCTTCACTCCACTTTTTACATCTTTGAGAATTTGGGAATTGGCACACAGATGGTTGGAGGTCTCTGGTGCTCTGTGTTATAAGAGTACTGAAGTATCAGGGTGCCTGGGTGACTCAGTCGGTTAAACGACTGATTCTTGGTTTTGGCTCGGGTCATGGTCTCACGGTTCATGAGTTCAAGCCCCGTGTCTGGCTCTGTGCTGACAGTGCGGAGCCTGCCTGGAATTCTCTCTCTCCCTCTGTCTCTGCGCCTTTCCTGTTCTCTCTCTCTTTCTCAAAATAAATAAACAAAAAAAAAAAAAAAAAAAAAAAAAGAGTACCGAAGTATCACAGGCAGCCCTTGGCTTTGCTTTGAAGCCTTGAAGAATGGGAGGGGCTTTGCAGCTCTGGAGGACATTTGGCTCCAGTCCCCTTCCGAGGAGAGTGGTTTCTGGGAGGGAGGAACCAGCAGAAGTAGTGGCATGTACTGGATGGTGCAGGAATTTTCCTCCCTCATACCTGGTCAGCTTTTGCTCTTGGACAGAGGAAGAGGATGTCTAGGGATTTGTGTTTTCCACTAGAATTCAGAACTCTGTCACCCTGGCCCTTCCTCTGTGTCCTTGCATTTTTAGGGCAGAACCTCTTTGTTGTGAAATCCTGATTATTCACGATGTTGAGTTTTTCAGAGAAGAATTGGGATCCAGAGTGAGAACCCTTCTGCTGAAGCTCTGAACTATTGCTCTTGGCTAATTCCTGGCAGATTCTGACCGTAGGAATAAGTGGCAGAGAGGTCTGATGTCACTTCAGACTGGCACAGGCCTTAGAGCCCCTCTTGGGAACAGCAAACGAGATTGACCCTCAGCATTAAAGGCTTCTGGGAGAACTTTTCATTTTCTCAAAATCCCTTCTGTGGGTAGATATTATGTTGAGAGGTGAGAATTTACAAGCTTTTCCTCCGGGTGCCTGGGTAGCTCAGACAGTTAAGCATCTGACTCTTGATTTCAGCTCAGGTCATGATCTCACAGTTCGTGGGTTTGAGCCCTGCATCGGACTCTGTGCTGACAGCTCAGAGCCTGGAGCCTGCTTCAGATTGTGTGTGTCCCTCTCTCTCTGCCCCCTCCTCTGCTCACATTCATTCTGTCTGTCTGTCTGTCTGTCTGTCTCTCTCTCTCTCTGAAGAATAAATGGTTACAGGCTTTTCCAGTTGATGCCATTGTTGTGATATCAGTTATATGTTTCTACAAAGACAGTTAGATGTTGGGCTTGGGAGTGTATTCGTTGTGGGGCAGACAGCTTTGCAGTGCTCCTTTGTGCCCAAATGCTTTGATTATTTTTTTCCATTCTTTCTCCCGGTCGATTCTGATACCTTAGTATACCTAATACCTATACCAAATCAGGAGGTACTTTTAGTCCTTATTCTCTTTCTGAAAATTCTGTATCTTTCAGAACAGGAGAAAAGAGAAACAAGCAGGCTTATTAATAACTATGGCAGTTTTAAAAAAAATCTTGCAGATTATAATTTTTCAGAGAAGAATGTGATGTAAAGATTCTTTCTGCTACCCTTCCTGCCAGACGGCTCTTCAGGAAGCATATATTCCTGAGCATTGCTGGCAGTCGTCTCCTCTCTCTCTCTCTCTCTCTCTCTCTGCTTTTGTCTTACATTCTTTAACTTTCTTCTTTGTCCATTCTGGGCTGGGGGTGGCAAACAAATCCAAAGAAGCTGTTAAGAGTGACCTTTGGTTCAGCATAGCTTCTTTATTATGTATCTCTCTTTTTTTTTTTTAATTAAAAACATGTCTTATTATTTATTTTTGAGAGAGAGAGAGAGAGAGAGAGAGAGAGAGACAGAGACAGAGTCCCAGTGGCGGAGGGGCAGAGACAGAGGGAGACACAGAATCCAAATCAGCTCCAGGCTCTGAGCCATCAGCACAGAGCCTGACGTGGGGCTTGAACTCACGAACCGCGAGATCATGACCTGAGCCGGAGTCGGACGCTCAACCGACTGAGCCACCCAGGTTCCCCTATTCTGTATCTCTAATCAAAGAGCCTTTGCTAGATTTTCCCAAAAGTTCCCTCTTGGCGTGTGGATAGGAGCCCACTGTGGTTTGGATGGATCAGGGCTCTGACCACTGGCTTTTTGTCTTTCTGCACCAGGCATATGGGTAGGTGCTCAATAAAGATTTGTTGGATTGAAGTGGTTAGAATTAAATATGATATTTATGTGATTTTATATTCAAATTAAGTCTGTTCCTAGTCTAAGTTACTTTTCAAATTCTATATTGCTGCTCCAACGATTGTCATTTCCTGAATTTTCCTTTCTTTTTTCCTTTGCACCCATTTGCTTCCACTGTTCCAAATTTAGGCATGTTGGAAGTGAGAAATAACTTTGTTGAATTAAATTGTTCAGTCAGGGAAAAATAGGGGAAATGGCTTAAACCATCAGAACCTTTTGTCTGGGTTTTAGAATCAGAAAGTGGAGACTGTGGTGGAGCACAAAGGACCGAAAGTGACAGGAATACCTTGCTGTGCTTTTAATCCCAATTTGCCTTAGAGCATCCATCTGCCTGCTGACTGCAGGCCTTCCAGACCCCTTGGGTTTAACCCCCACAGGCAATGGCTCCTGTGGGGTGGGTGGGGGAGTACTCTTCCCCTCCAGGAGGCCTTCCAGAGCCTTCTAGGCCTACCCAGCCCCTTTCTCCTCCTCCCCTTCAGCTCTTGGCCCTCCGCTTCCCACGTCCATTCCCCACACACCTAGCAGCGAAAGTGAGGCAAAAGAGCCATTAGCTTTCTGTCTGTCCTGCTTTCAGTCTGCTTCCCAAGGCGGCAGGAAGTACAGTCGAGCCCCTTTCAGCCCCTTCTATGTGGGTGTTAGACTGAAGGTTTAACTTCTCCTTCTTCATGAAAATGCACATTAGCTATTCAGAGACTTAATCTCCTAATGATTTGTGTATGTTGGTAAAGAGGAAAAGCCATCATGCCTGCCCGGTATACTCAGATGTTCCCTTTGGTACACTGATGGCAGGATTTCAAACGCGAAGGACCATTTAATTTAATTTTGCAGATGGCAAGAGGAACTGCAGGAGGCTTGGTCACAATATGCCCCCTCCCTGGAGAGTAGCTTCAGTAAATTCAGGTTGCCCGAGGGGCTGGATGTGAGGAATCTAACCCTCTGCCTTCTTTCCCTTCCCCTCCATTATAAAATATATTTTGGGGGGAGGGCAGGGAGAGGAAAGACAATTGTGTGGGTTGAAAAGCCAGTGACTGATGCGAGATTGCCATTTGTAGTGATGCTCTCTGGACATATGGATTATGACCAACTACAGATTAACCCGTTCCCTCTTTAATTGTTTTATGGCCTCATCCTTCTGAAATTGCCCCCTCGTGGCCTGAAATCCTTTCTGGGGTTTTCCTTAGTCTGGGGACTGTGCTTGCCATTGAGAAATAAATCTCCCCGTCTCCTGGGCACTGGGTCCTCATTGACACTGAGGAGAGGACCAATGGGAAATCTCTTAACTTCTTATTTTACTTTTAGGGTGATATCCTTCCACAGAGAAGCATGTCCAGGATCCTGAATCATTACTGCATACAGTGGGAGGTTTGCTGCCCGGTCCTGTTAAGGTCTCACGATTGGAAGTCCAAGCTGTTGGCTTTTTAGGCTAGCCCCCAAAATGTGTTCATGTATCACCCTTGGGCCCTGTAGACACACCCCAGATCGTGGTGGTTTTCACAGTCTGGCCATTAGATAAATTTGATTTCAAATGTTGCCCGAATGAGGAGAAATCGTTTCTCTTCATGTTTCCGAGCCACGCGGCTCTATGAAGACATCTGTGTTAGATAGGTACAAACCTGTTTTTCCATAAATCATTCTAGATGTAGCTCTACGCATTCAGAGGCTTGACAAAAATATCTTCCTAAAACTTCTGTTTGTTTGTTCTCAGGTAAAGGAAACATAAATAGCTCACAGATAAGTTGTGAGCTTTTAAAAGTTTCTGTTTTTTTGCAAGCATCTTTCTTTGCTCTTTTCTCTTCATTTGTACTGACTGCCGTTCCCAGCTGCAGAAAACTACTCTTCTATGAAAACAGAGGAGGAGCTGATGGTATTAATTTATGCTTTGGGCTTAACTGTTCCAGCTGAGTGTAAATGAGCATTTGTAGTTCAGTCATTCATCTCCATCTGTGCCTAGGAAGCCCTGTCCTTGTTTTAGCCATCACCAAGTAGGTGAGGAGATAGTTATAATCTATGCCTTAGATTTATTCATTTATTTATTCACTCACTCACCTGTCCATTCAACAGGTATTTACTGATCATCTGTCATACTCAGATGTGTTGGAAGGAGGTGAGAGGGTGTAAGTGGATATTGGGGAAGGAGCATTTCAGGCAGGGGTAACAGCCAGTGCAAAGGACCTGGGGTAGGGCCCTAAGACCCAAGTGTGCTTGCCGTATTTGAGAAGTAACAAGGAAGCCACTGTGGCTGAAGCAGAGTGGTCTGGTGGGGGAGTTGGGGAGTAGCAGGAGATGAGGTCAGAGAGGAGGGTATGTAGGGGAAAGACATGTTTGATCATGTTATGCCATGTAGGCCGTTGGCTTGTGCTCTCTAAATATCTCGTGTATATCTATATCTATCTACATATCTCCATCGACATCTGTATCTGTATGCGTATCATACTAGGGATCATCAGATCTCACAGCCTTCCATCTCTTCCATGTTCTTAACTCCGTACCATAAAGTCTCTCTTTAGGAGTTGGGGCAGGGGGGAGGGAGATTGATTATGAGGCAGGATATAGGAAGACTTTCATTAAGCTTTGCTGGAGGCCTGTGGGACCTGTGCTGTTTGAAACTCGGCAAACTGGGGAGATTCCTCCCCGACCCGTCCCTGGCACACAGAGCAGGAGGACTGCGTGGCTTTCTCTTAATCCAGCCTCTCCCCTTTCTGTGTTTCAAGAATCTCAAATATGATTTCTGGCATATTTGGCATAATTTTAGTCGCTTTCTCAAGGTGTTTCCCCACTGTTAGCCCTTCTCCCCCAGAGAGAATCCTGAAATACCATATGTTCTCATTCTCCTTTCCGACAGCATCCAAGTGAGGAAGTGGGAGAGAAAGCACCCTGCAGCTTCCCGTCCTGGAAGAGACGGGCTCCTGCGTCACTTTTCCTTACCCACGTGCACACCCACAAAAGCGTCATCAGAGGCTCCCTAGGGAGGCATTTCATTAGGGGAAGGAGTTCTCTCTTGGCCTCACTGGGTACTGGACATGTCTGGGTCCAGCTTAGCTCCAGTCTTTTGACAGAGTCCCTGTTTCTTTGTGCTAATCGTGGTGGTGTGGTTTTCCACGGGAGGATATGGGATGGTTTATTCTAGATGAGAATTCTTGTGTACCTGATTTGCTGTTTGCTTTCTTTAAACATTTTTAATGTTTATTTATTTTTGTTTAATTGTTTTGAATGTTTTTATTTATTTTTGAGACAGAGAGAGACAGAGCATGAGCAGGGGAGGGGCAGAGAGAGAGACACACACACACACAGAATCCAAAGCAGGCTCCGGGCTCCGGGCTGTCAGCACAGAGCCCGACGCGGGGCTCAAACTCACGGACTGTGAGATCATGACCTGAGCTGAAGTCGGACGCTTAACCGACAGAGCCACCCAGGCGCCCCAGTGTTTGTTTATTTTTGAGTGAGAGATAGAGACAGAGAAGTGAGTGGGGGGCGGCAAAGAGAGAAGGAGATACAGAATATGAAGCAGGTTGCAGGCTCTGAGCCGTCAGCACAGAGCCCTGTGCGGGGCTTGAACTTGTGAACCGTGAGATTATGACCTGAGCCGAACGAAGTCAGACACCTAACCAACTGAGCCTTCCAGACACCCTTGTTCGCTGTCTTTTTAAGAGCTGCTGTGTTACTGTCTGAAGTCCCCAGATTGATGTTGAAAACACTGACCAGACCCCTGTCCACAGACCAGTGTTTTTCTGACCGCAAATTGTGACCCCTTTACTGGGTGGGTCATGAACCCAATTTAATCGACCACTCACCAGCTTTTTTGAAAACGTAAGTAGAATAGGATAAAGGAAAGATAGAAAATATCAGAGTGAATTGGATGTAGAATCAGTACATATTGTTGCATCAAACATTTCTTAGAGATGTGGGTGTGGGTGTGAGTGGGTGTGTGTATGTGGGTGTGGGGGGTGTGCATGCGTGAGTGCCCATGCATGTGCATACTGGATCACTATGTAATATGTATTGCTCATTATGGATCATAGTCAGAAAAAGTGAAACATGGTCTCAGACTGTCCACAAATTGTGTTTGCTTAGTATGTGACTGTTGAGGACAGATGAGAAGTGAGTGGCTCAGAAGGTTCTGTCTCCATGAGATGAAAGTAGAAATTCAAATGACGGTGTTTAGTTAGAAAAGCAACCGAGATTAGGTTCATTACTCCTCTATGAAGAAACATTATGCTGTTCAGGTCAACAGGAACTAAGCTTGTTGTTTCTCTCTGCACAAAGAATTATGCAATTTCCAGTGGGAACTCCCCTCTGGAGGTGGAGAGGGAAGGGGAAGGAAGAGCGGAGAAAGAAGCTGTTAGGCACAAATCTTCATTGTGAGTCTAGTGGACCCAGGAGCTGCACGTAGTTAATTCTGAGGCTTTGTTGGAATCTGCCCGAGATTCATTGTTGAAGACAGGGAAAGCACAACTCATTTCCATTTATTTCAATTCAGCATTTATGCCAGCTCTGTGCTAGGTGCTGGGATGTAACAATGAATAAGACATGGTCTTGGACTTGTGGCACCCCTAGCCTGGCAGGGAAGACAGATGTAAATTGCTAATTACCGTACATTGTGCTGAGTGTCATAATAGAGAGTGTGTATAAAATGCTCCGGGATAGAGCTTATGAATTAGAGGAACTACGCTTTCAGGTTTCGTTCTGAGAAATGTGCCATTTAATAATAGAGAACTGGAATTGGGGTTTCTTATCTGAAAGTTGGAGAAGTCACTCTATTGGAAAGGAAAATGAAATTTCTCAGAGAATCAGGTTCATCCATTCAGGCTACCGTGTTACTTTGTGTCTTCTACTCTAAACGTATTTTGCTATTTTTAAATAATTATTTTCCAATACATTTAGACATAACCCCTGCCCGGAAAGTCTGGAGACACATAAAATAATTAAAACAATTTTCTATAATGTCCTTAGAAAAACACTGACAAGCAGAACAGTGGGAACTTGAGTGCTTCCTCTGTTGCAACCCACAACACTTTGCTTTTGCTTTCTCATTGATCTGTAACATCAGTAGTAACTTTCTGGGACATGTAAAAATCATGACTAATTCTACGTGTGAAATATCAAGTCACAGAGTGTGTTCAAGGTCTAGAACCCCGGGGCTCCCAAATCCAGGCTAATTTACTTCTGTCCACTGCAAATGGCCCATGACTGGGGAACCAGACTGAATCAAGAGCTGAGTTTAATGTCTTTTGTTTAGTTTTTGTTTTATGAAGTTCAGTTTTTTTTTTTTTATTGTCAGCTGACTTCCCTGTGAATTTTGTTCCTGCTGACAAATTCTGAATACGCCCATCTATGGATTTGAACAGCAGACTGTTTTTTTTTCCAGAGGTGTGAAATAATTGGGCAGCCTTATAACTGTAGACATACTGTATGTTATGAAGCATTTTCTTCTTGTGCCTTTCTGGGATTGAGGAAGAGCAGCTGGTCAAATCCTTTCCACTTATATCGTTTGAGACATGGCCTTCAAATGGTGTGAGGTGGGTAGGCAGAAGATAAATACTTAACCACAGATTCTCGGATGAGGAAAGTGAAACCCAGAGACCCAAATCTTCTGACTCATGCAAATATCCTGCCGCCGCCTCTAAATGTCTTAAGTGATGGCACTGATCTACATGTTGGATCAGAACTTGTGTTGCTTTTGTTGTTATTGTTGCTTTGTTTTGCTAATATTTGGAAGCACTAGGCTTTTTGTGTTTTGGGGAGGTATTTGCATTTTACTTTATTTGGAAAATTCAGCTTGAGGGAATCATTACAAGAAGAGTCTTGGAAATCTTGAACCCTCTGAAAATAAAAGTCTCACATTTCCCCTCTACTCTGGCTCTCTGTTGGAGGAGAACACTTATGTCATTAAAAACACTGTAGTTTGCTTATCTCATTTCTACTTCATGTTCGTATTAATGGATTCCTGTTGCTCTTAGGAAAAAAATGCGATTCTTCCTCAGACTGTTTGCAGTACTCTCCAGGCTTGACCCCTGCCTCTCTTTAACCAGTCTTGTATTCTTTCATTCTCCCACTTAAACTCTCTGTTCCAGCTACTCTGAATTTCTTAGATTATTTCGATTCTTTGCATGTATGTGGCTTTCTTCTCTTGCCTCTAGGCCTTCGAACATGCTATTCCCTCTGGGCTGGAACACTTTTCCTGCCCTCTTCCTCTGGCTCCCTCCAATCCTTCAGGTCTTCTGGGAGCTCCTTACTGAGTCCTAGAATGTCCATTCTGACAGCATCCTCTTTTCCCCTTTTAAACATTTATTTTTTAAACGTTTATTTATTATTGAGAGATAGGGAGAGGGACAGAGAGAGACAGAGCACGAGCATGGGAGGGGCAGAGAGAGGGGGAGACACAGAATCTGAAGCAGGCTCCAGGCTCTGAGTTGTCAGCACAGAGCCTGACACGGGGCTCGAACTCACAAACCGTGAGATCATGACCTGAGCCGAAGTCGGACGCTTAACTGACTGAGCCACCCAGGCGCCCCGTCTTTTCCCCTTTTAATGGGCTCATCACACTGCAGTTACTTTTTATAGTCTGTCTTTTCTGGTAGACTAGTTTCCTTGGGAAGGCAAGCCTAGAGTCCCGAGAAAGGATGCTAGTTAAAATGACTGGAGTCTGCTTAAAAAGACTGGCATTTCCCAACGTTTTACAATTTATGAAGTCCTTTCAGAGTAATATAATTTTGTGAGCCCCCTCAGGAGCTTAAAAAATAATGTTGCCATTTTTATAAACTACGATAAAGAAGTGAATTTAGGTAAAACATTTTCTTTTATATCAACATTATTAAAATTCTGTTATGCAGCTTATTTTAATATAGACTTAAATTTTTAATAGCCTCCATTATATTAAAGGTAGTTTTTTTCTTTCCTCATTTAACAAGTGATGTGCACCATTTAATTTATTTAAATAAATGATGTAACAAAGAATGTGATTTGTCAAAAATAAATTTAAAAATAAAATATTGTGCTTAGTTTGGGACCAAATATGCATTTAAGTGTAGTTGGAAATTTAATGATCTGTGAATACATGTTTTTAAAAATAAGAGAAGCCTATTTTCCTGACCAAATGTTTAGAAGTTTTGTATTTCACACTCTGAAAAAAATGACTTCTTCATATAATTTTTGAGTTTTCTTTCTAAATGGTGAGATACCACAGACGGTTCCAACTGCATATTTGTAAGGCAGCATAACACATGGTTGGTGTGGAATGCCTTTCTTCTAACTGTTGGAAAGCCAGTTTGGAGAGGGTTATCCCTGTGTCTCACGTCTTTAACATTGGACCCGTAAGACTGGATCACATGAACGCTAACATCCATAAGACTGGATCAGATGAAGGCTAACACAGGGAGGCTCTGGTGAAGATCATCTTGAGGGGAACTGAATGAGTGACTTGATCCCATATTTATGCTTGTAACTGACAACCGCATTTCATCATTAGTGTTCTTAGGCTTCTTATTTGTTTGTTTGTCTGTTTTTAATTTTAATGTTTATTTATTTTTGAAAGAGAGAGAGAGAGAGAGACAGAGTGTGAGCGGGGGAGGGGCAGAGAGAGAGGGAGACACAGGATCCGAAGCAGGCTCCAGGCTCTGAGCTGTCAGCACAGAGCCCGACACGGGGCTCGAACCCACCAACCGTGAGGTCATGACCTGAGCCGATGTCGGACGCTTATTGAGCCACCCAGGCTCCCCAGGCTTCTTGTTTTTAACCCATAGTTCAGTATGATTATATATTTTATGGTATGTGACAAAGAACTAAAACAATGAAAAAGTATAGAATGCTCAAAACCACCTTGGCCTAAACGGAGGTTGCAGGGACTGGTGGGGAAGGGAGAATGGGGAGTTAGTGTTTAATGGGGACAGAGTTTCAGTTGGGGAGAGAAAAACATTCTGGAGATGGGTTGTGGTGATGGTTGCACAGCAGTGTGAATCTACTTAGTGCCACAGAACTGCACACTGAAAATTGGTTAAAGTGGTAAATTTTATATTGTGTGTATTTGACCACAATAAAAAACCACCTTGTTCTAGTTAGTGATGTTTGACTCATCACTGCTAACCATTGTGCACACTCATGTGATATTCAGAGGCTCTAAACTGTCCCATTTTAAAAGGAAGATTAGGAAAACATTTCTATTGTTGATTTTTGAAAAAGACAACGAGGCAGCTGCCATGACCGCTGTTGGCTGTGAGAAGGCTTTAGAAGACGTGTATCAGCTGCTGGGGACTCACAGCCTGCTGCTTGGTCAACAGCCTTAGAAAACGTAGGTGGAAGTGTCAGGAGACCAGGTTTTGAGTTCTACCCAGGGATGGATAACCTCTACAGTAAGGCCCGTGGATGCCAGGCTACTCGACCACGTTTCCAGAGTGAACAGGCTGTTGCTGCTTCCTTCCTGATCATAAAAAGAACAGAAGGTGGGGGTAATACCAGTGACAGGAATCTAAAGGAGAGACCCTGAAACCATGGCCTAGTTTTTGTGTGCCACTTATCCCTCATATTCTCCGTTGGGCCTCACTTACCAGTGACTGGGGGTGGTCCCGTGCCCTCCACTTTCCCCTGGGCCTCTTGGATGGGGAGGAAGCAGATCATGCCTCCACTTTCCCCTGGGCCTCTTGGGTGGGGAGGAAGCAGATCATGCCACTTGCTGATCGACACTGGTGGGTGTTGCCACGGGTTGGTTGAAGGGACAGGTCCATGAACGTTTCCTGGTGGTGTATGTGTCGCTAGGGCTCACAGGGGCCCTTCATAATCTTCTCACTGGCCTGTGTGAGCTCTGTGACTCTATAGTCCTGGTTATTACATGTTCAGAAAGCATGAGCATATTTGAAAGTGATACTCTTATTTTCTGTGTAAGTATTACCAAAGACCATCACACTTTTTCATTTGTAGTATGCTAACAGACTCTGGCATCTGGATTATGGCAGCAATATTGAAAAAAATATTGCAATGGGAAGTGATATTTAGGAAAACCTTGCCAATTTACATTCTCACTGGGGAGCCTTGGCTTCACACTCTTTGGTCAGCCCTGGGCAATGAAAACTTTTGTTCCAGTAAAGGTTCCTCCTAAAAAGGTTTCATTAATTATGAAAAATGCCCTGTGGGCATTACATGGTGAACTCTTTTGTGGCTATCATAAATAATGGGGCAAAAACACTTGTCAAAATATGGTAGAGCTGATTAGATAATGCATCCCTCCTTTGATTTTTGGTTGATTTTCTGTTTGAATTTTTAAAGGAATAGCTATTGCGTCCTCATAAAATGGGAATGCTCATTATAAAAAATCCAAGCAAAACTGAGAAGTACAAAAAGGTTAGCAATGAATCGTTGGTAACGCCCGTTACACCAAAAGCATTCTTCACTCATTCATTCATTCGTTCATTCAATGAGTGTTCCTTGAATGAGTGCTGACTATGTGTTAGGCAGCAGGGATCAGCAATGAATAAAGCAAAGCCCTTGCTATCCTGGGGCTTATGTTCCGGTGGAAGGATAAGATGATAAACAAATACCTAAATAGATTTATAAATGCCATGAAGAAAAATAAAATGGGGTAAGGAGATAGAGAGGATCTTCTAGGCGGAATGGACACAGAGACTTCTCTGAGAAGGTGACATCTGCAGAGAGCTGAGTGAAGTAAGGGAGCTAACCATGTGAATGTTGGGGAAGCATGCCCCAAACCAAGGGAAAGCATATGCAAGGGTCCTGAGGTGGGAGTGTACTTGGCATGTTCTATGAACAGAGAGGCCAGTGTGGCTGGAGACCAGTGAGTAAGAGAGACTGGGGAGACAGTCGTGGACTAGATTAGGGCTTTAGAAAGCCTTCAGCTTTTTTCTCCAATGGGAAGCTCTTGGAGGGTGATGAGCAGGGGATAGACTACAGGGGAGTGAAGGTGGTAGCAGCAGGATCCTTAGGAAGCTTCCACAGTAGTTCAGAACAAAATGGTGCTGATTTGGACTAAGTTAGGAATGGTGGAGGGGATAGGAAGTGGTTGGATGCTGGGCACATTTTGAAGATATAGCTAATTAAGGATTTGTTCATGAATTGGATTAGGAGTTTGAGAGAGAGAAAAGCATCAGTAATAGCTCCTAAGGGTTTTGGCCTGATGGATGAGTAGAGGTGCTTTAACAGAGATAGGGAACGTGGAAATCAGGGTGAGTATCAAGAACTCAGGTTTGGGCTTGTTAAGTTCTAAGTACCTATTAGCCATCCAAGAGGAAATGTTAAGTCATTTATAGTAGGCACGAGTTCAGGGAGCTGTCTAGACTAGAAATTCAAATCTGGGAATCACCAGGCACAGAACTGGAAGAGGTCTACTGAGAAGCAACTAGAGATGGAAAGAGGTGCTAGAACTGACCCGAGGAGTATTAGCAATTAGAGGTTAGGAGAGAGGAGGAAGGTCTGCTAAAGAAGTTGAGAATGTGTATCCAGGGGCATATGGGCATATCAGGGAGGAAGGTATCCTGGGGCTGGGCAGTGATCCCCTCTGGTGGCGTGGAGTAAGCCATGTCCTGAGAATCGGCCGTGGTTGGCACTGTGGAGGACATTCCTGCCATCACTGAGTGAAAAAAGCTCTGACTAGTGAGCTAAAGAGAAAAAGGGAAGAGAGAAAGTGGAGGGAGGGAGTGTGGACAGCCATTTTGAGTTTCCTTGTAAGGAGAAGGCAAGATGGAAAAAGTAGCTCCAGAGGAAGGGGGAGATCAAGGGAAATGTGTGTGTGTGTGTGTGTGTGTGTGTGTGTGTGTGTGTGTGTGTGTGTAATAAGATGGGGGAAAATATAAAATGCTTGTTTCCTTATGGGAATGATCTGGTAGAGCAGAAATGATGATATAAAACATAAGTGTATGATTTTAGTGAGCAAGAAGTGATTTTATAAGAATGGCATTATGCCATATGTACTTTAAAAAATAAAAAACAATTGAGTTTAATTTTGCTTGAATTTAGCCGCAGGAAAAAAAAAAACAACTCAGATGTGAAGGCAAAGGAACCGCTGACCGTCTTGTAAACGTTTCTTTGCCATGAAAGATCATAGCTCTTCTTACCAGCTCTCTCAAAGGCTAAGAAAATGATTAGAAAAATCTTGAGGGGGCTGAATTCATTATTAATATTTTAAACTACATTTTTAGCTAAATCTTCACTTCGAGACAAATTGGCTGATTCCTTGCCTGGCAGGATTAAGTGATTCACGTTCTTACACCTTCTTGTACCTCTCTTCCCCATCTCCCAATTTTTGTAGCTTGTCTGGATTTTTGTTTGTTTGTTTGTTTGGCAGGGTTTCTAACATTTACATGCTGACCTGCACGCTCTCATGTGTTTGTTCTTGGTATTGTGTCTACTGGGTGTTCTTTTACCACGGCGTCTGTGTTCCTGTGGTTTTGTTTTGATTTATCTGCTGGGTACAGGATTTCTGCTTCTCAGGAGGGGTTCATGGGTCTATATAGGCTGAGGTCTTCTGAGTCTGCCAGTGTTGGTGTCTTTTTCACACTTGAACGGTGACTCAGCTTGCTGTAATATTCCTGGATCACAGTTACTCTGCCTCAGAATTTTTTTTAGAACATGGCCCCATCATCTTCAGGCCTCAATCGTTGTTGCTATGGAGAAATCTGACCCCTATTTTTTTAGAAGTGTTGCTTTTTCTCCACTACTTAAATGATTCTTAAATGGTTCTTTCTTTATAGTTGAAGTTCAAGATTTTAGACATCATATGTCTTGATATTGATCGTTTCATGTACATTTCCTGGCATATGGTATGCTTTTTCTACCTGCAGATTTAGTTCTTTCATTTTAAGGAAATTGATCTGTATTATATTTTTTTGGTTATTTTTTTCTGTCCTGTGTGTCTTCTTTTGTGTTTACCATGAGGATCTTCAGCCTTTTTTTTTTTTTAACATGCCATTAATTAGATTTTTAAAGACCTTTAATTTTGAAAAATTTCAAACTTCTAGAAAAGTAGGGAGAATAGTATTATCAACCCGCATGTATCCATCGCCTTGCTTCGATAACCCTCAGCTCACGGCCGATCTTGTTTTATCTATATCCTGCAGCCCCCTGCACCTCCCTCCTCACTCTGAAGCAAATACCAGAACGTATTCACCTTGAATATTTTAGTACTTATCTTTGAGAGATAAGAACTCTTTTTTTTTTTTTAACTTAACCACTAATAAAGTTCATCTATTCTGTTTTTAATCCATTTATTATATATATAATGACATTGCTTCATTGTGTTAGATCAGCAGTTTTTTTGCTCCAAAGATCCAGTGGGTGACTGCAGTTGCTGGGCGTCAAAATCAGGAAGGCGAAACCAAGGGGACGAGCGGGGAGCTCTCTCTGGTGTGAATGGTGATATGTTGGGTTGGGCGGTCACAGAAGCTGCATAGACAGGAAGTGCCCACTGTCTCCTTGGCATTCTCGGATTTCGAGTGTCCACGTGAACTGTGGAGGGAATGGGAGGAGGACCCAGAATGTCCAGTTTTTTTTTTTTCCAGCAAGAAGTGAAACTTATGCCCTTTCTGACTTAATAATAACCATGAAGAAGGAGCTGAGAGGTTTGAAGACTCTGTGTTCTAGTTCTGTTTTTGGTGGTCATGTGGTTTATTGCCGAGCTTTTTAAATCTGTAGGTCAAGAAATCAGTAGGTCATGAAATGAAATTAGTGGGCTGCAACCAGCATTTAAAAAGACACAGAAAATGTGAGTTTGTGGCATGTACTAAGGATATGTATTGTTTCAGGAAACTTCTGTTTTGTGTATGTGTGTGTGGAGGCGGGGGGGTTGG
This sequence comes from Panthera tigris, assembly GCF_018350195.1. Classification (NCBI taxonomy): domain Eukaryota; kingdom Metazoa; phylum Chordata; class Mammalia; order Carnivora; family Felidae; genus Panthera; species Panthera tigris. The sequence continues at coordinate 44,626,763 of NC_056678.1, forward strand.
CTTGTGAAAGTTTGGAAGCCACTAATTCAACTCCTATTTCTATACTTTCTTGTCCAGAAAGTTCTAGGATCAAAGAGCCCATGAGACAGATTTGATTTAGGTGTTGAACAAAAACACACATAGTACGATGTACTTGGAACTGTTCAAATTAGTTTACAAATATTCACTTATAAAATCTCTAAGAGGGTACTATTATCATGGAACTTTTACACAAGGCGACATTGAGGCACAGAGCAGTTGAGTAAGTTGCCCAGAACACACAGCTAGTAAGTGGTGGAGCTGGCGTTTTGAGCCCAGCCAGACGGGTTTCCAAGCAGATTTTGCCCTGCTGCTTCTCCGGGTGAAAGCCTCTCTAGGTGGGGGTATGGACTTCTTCCTGCTCTTGCCTTCAAGAAGAAATGAAATAAATAAAGTGTTTTTAATTAATTAATTAATCTATTTATTTATTATTAAGAATAAATAAAGGTGTTTTCCGACTCCACCCCCCCCATATATACTTAAACATTTAGAGCTAAGATAGTGAGAATGAAGACTTTTATTTGTTAAATTGAAGAAATTCAGGGATCCCTTTTATTTACCAATATTGCCAACCTAGAACTGTAGGATTCCAATGTGAAAGATAACCAAACGAGTCCATATATCAGCCTTATGATATATCAGCCTGTCATGATCTGTGACTATCTGGGTGACCTCAGGCAATTAACTAACCTCTGAAGTCAGTAGTCAGTAGTCAGTCCTTCGTCTGTAAAGTGGGAGGGATCGTGGTTGACTTTGGAGGAGGCTTACCGGGCACCAGGCATACAGTAAGTCCTTTATCTCTTCTACCCTTCATAACAACTCACTGGTGTGGCTGCTGTTACAAGCTCCATTTTATAGTTAGTGAAACAGACTTACAGAGATTAAGTATCTTATCCAGGGACGCACAATTAGCTTGTGGCAGAGCTAGAGTTGAAGCTCAGGTCTTTCCGAATGCAGAGTCCTCACTCTTAACCACTCTGCTTTACTGCAAGCTTCCCCCATAGGGATGTTTTGAGGATTAAATGAGATCATGTGCCTTTACACTTGAATAGTGACTCGACTTTCTATGAGCTTGCTTGGCTCATAGTAAGTACTGAATAAATGGTTTCCGTGCTCACTATTGAATGTGTAAGACGTGCCTATGTGTAGCTTTTGTGGAGACAGTTTACCTTTCCAGAGAAAATAAACTGTAGTCAACTAAATCAGTTCTTACAACCAACCAATCGCTTCACATCTATATTGAGTTCTTGAAAAATAATTGGTTAGCTATTCTCAGGGATCTCCTAAGCAGATACTTTCACTGGAATACATTTCATCAGGGAAGGGACTGTCTACACAGCATCTAGAACAGTGCCTGGCACATGGTGAGTATCTTAGTCTGGATTTCTTGGAAAATAGAGCTGGAGGCACAAGCTTACGCTTTATTTGGGAGAGCCATTCCAGGGAAGCCGGAATGAGGAGGCGAGGGAAGTGAAAAATGGCAGGGAAGGAGAGCAAATATAAGGGACTGCTTGTAAACTGGCTACAGGTTCGTGAGAGACTGATGGTTTGTCTTGTGGGACATCTTCAGAGAAATTACACGAAGCTACTGCACCTCTGAACAGTTCACTGGGGAAAGGATAGAGAAGATGCCATGTGTCCGCTCCATCTCCTATTGGTTGAAGGTTGACTACACGGAGCTTCGGCTCTCCTGTGCTTCTTGGTCACATGGCTGGTGGCCGAGGAGGTCCCTGTGAACCTGTGCCTCAGTGGCAACGAGGAAACCCTGGGCTGGGACTTGAGAGGCACGCTGCACGGGTACAGGGCAAGGCGCCGTCAGGCTGGCCCACTAACAACTTGAAGGACCGGTGGTTCCAGCCGGTCAGCCAGGCAGTTGTGTTCACCTTGGGCGATGTATAAACTGGGTCTGGCGTAGTAGGCTCTTGATACTGATAGACTCCCAACGGCCAAAGGGAACAAACTCTGCCCTGCTTTCTTATTTAAGTGATTTGCAGTTACTGACACTTGCAGATCTCTCTTTCACTCTTGCTCTACTTTCCCATCTCCTCTTACTATGCTTTCCACCTAAATGGGGGTGTCGCCAGGCCTCGGCTTACTTCTCGTTCATTCTGCATGATTTCTGTGGGCCACTGTGTTCACTTTTATAATTAATTTCATACTTCCGTCTACTTGCTGATGGCTCCCAAATGTCTGTTTCCAGACTTGGCCTCTCCTGGGAGCTCCAGGCTGGAGAATAAAACTGTCTTTTCCAACAGGAAGTTCCACAGGTACTTCAAAGGCCAAGTGAATATCCTGGTCCTCCACAGTCATCTTTGTTTATGCCTCTTCCCAGCAACGAACAGGTGCTCAGTCCGTGCTTGTGGAACTAAAACTGGAATAATGTGCTGATACTACGTGCCAAGCTGGATCCTGCACAGAATGAAATAAACCTTCCAGAGCCAGCTCTCTAGGAATTTAGGGTCTGGATTTTAATATTGATCCAGTTTGTTTTCAGTTCGATTGTGTTGGAGGCTTGAGCAACATACAGTTTACCGTTGTCCATTACTGTCGTGAACGTTTGGTCTTTTGAGGATTTGATTGGTAGGAGATTGCTTGGGTTTTGACTCCCTTGTGCTACCCTTTTGCAAGACTCTCCTTACCTTGCTTTGTTCACGTTTATAGAGCTTTTTTGAACCTTGGTTGTATCTGATCTGCATCTTTTTGAACCTTGGTTGTATCTGATCTGCATCTTGCTCCCCTCTCTGCTCCTGACCCCCATCTCACCCCATACCCTTTTGACTACAGTGTGGCACTCAGAGCCTGCTGACCGGATCTGCCCATTCCTACCTCCTTCCCTTTGCTTCCCATCCTCTGTCACCGTTATATCTCCATAAATCCTTCTCAGCTCAAGGCCCCAAGATGGGCTCAAGTCCACACTGGCTTATACTGATCTCCTCCTCTCTGAGCATCTCAGCCATTAGTTTGCACGTAGCATGCACGGACTTATCCTGTTGAATACTTTTGCATTTAGTTCCCTTATTTTCCAATCCCTTTTGGATTGTAAACTGCTTGAGAGTAAGACAATGTCTTATATTTTCTTTTGTGGTCCAGTGATTCATCACTCAGATCTTTGCACAGAGGCAAAGATTTGCTGGATTTCTTGGTTGATTGCTGTGGTCCTTGAGAACCAACATCTAGTTAGCCTTCAGCAATAAATCAGGGCCATCAGGTGACATTTCCCAGAGGAACTGTTGGTCATCTCATCACATTAATACAAGTTAATTCTGGACTTTGGACTGCAGTGATTTTGTTGCTTAAACATCTCAGGCAAGGCCTGTGAGCTAAAATTACTACTTTGGCGTTCGATGTGGCAGCTCGTTCATTTGGGAGCCTTTTGTCTTTGACTTTCTATTGAGTCACTTGAGAGAGCCAAGGTGGCTTGCCAGAGCAGTCGCCATGATTAAAGTTCATTGAGACATTCCCCTTCACATCCTCCTGCCCCACTGGCTTTACGAGGTTCCTTTGTATATCTTCACTGGAGGGCTTGCAAGTTAATGGATGACTGCGTGTCCTTTGGAAACTCTTAGGGCCGTTTTTCTCCTCTTCCTTCCCACTGGCTGGTTTCTCTTGGTCTCCAGGGCTGTATGCATTGGTTTTCCGTAGTGTGAATGTAATACAAGGGGAGGGGAGGTTCTTTCTTTAATAACTTTGGGATATTCTACAGCATGGGGCAGACAGTTTTGAAGATGAGCAAACTTAAAAGTTCAACAGAGAGAACTGTAGTCAAAACGAAAGCCAGGGAAACCAGGACTTCACTCCCACCTTCCTCTTCCTGCCAAGATAACTGTCTTACCTTTGAATCCAAAGGTCTCTCATCTGTCCCCTTTGCTCACCACTGCCTAGGGAGCGATAGTATAGAATCACTAGCTTTGGGACCACTGGCTCTAAAGTGTGCATTATTTCTAATGGTTAGAGTAGGTACGGACAAGGATTTTTCCACTCATGGAATTCTCCTGCTCATGTTGACTTCTGTACCGTTCAGCCTGGATTGCTCATTAATGCTCACTCCATCTCTTAATTTAGAAGGTATAGGAATCCATCCAGCAGACCTCCTCTGATCTTCCTTCAGCTCTGTTTTCATCATGACACACACTTTCACTAGCTCCATTTCTGGCTGCTGGAAATCTGAACTCCTCTGTTTGCTTTTGAAGCTACTGCTGTGTACCCTTATCTCTGACCGGGCCTCAAGGTACCCTTTGTTCTGGCTAAGCCATCCTCCTCACTACCTTACAAAGAGGTCATGCTCGAACATTCCCATCTCTTGGCTTATATGTTCCTCTGGAATATTGTCTCTTCACCCTTCCATTTCATGGGTAGATGAAATTCTACCCACCCTAAGGATATGAGTTCAGACTTTGACTTGCTCCCTTCTTCCCCTTCACTCTCTCCTCTCCCTTCTTCCGTCCACAAATTTGAAGGCCTGCCAGATCTTGTTCTGGGTCCCAGGAGTATGCTGGTGAACTGAACAAATTCTTCAAGGATTTTAGTCTTCCTCAAGAAGACTTGTTTTAGTCATTTTAGTCCTCACTGCACTTTCTGAGTCCTCAGAACTTATACTTGTAGTATTTATTCTTAGTTCCAGGTATACAACATACAATATACAATATACAGCAACATAAAAATTTATGTAGTATGACATCTAGCAGAAATATCTATTAAATAAATATCTAGCATAATTTATGTAATATAATATACTTTATGCAATATATTAATATATAATTTTTGAAAATGTATATTTAAATCCTATCTTCACAATCAGATTATAAGTTTCTTGAATGTAGGGAACTTCATGCTTCTGAGAGCTTCAGAATCCCTCACTTTATTCATTCGGACTTCATTGTTTCCAAGGAACCAAAAATGCAAAGCAGACTATTTTAAGCAAAAAGTGAATGCGTTGGCTTATGAGACTAAAAGGGCCAGGGATAGGGCTGGCATCTGGCCATGACTTGATTCAGGGGCTTGAGTTTCCTTTTCCCATTTCTCAGTTCTGTTTTCTCCGGGTCACCTCCATTCTCAAAGATGCTTTCCAGTCATGGTGACAAGATGGCACCAGCAGTCTCAGATTCTCATTGTCTTCAGGTCTTAAAGCTCCCAAACAAGGCCTGCAAGTAACGTCCGCCATCTTTGGAGAGGGCAGAGGTGGAATCAGCTTTACCAAAAGCACACGGACTGAGGGTCAGGGAGATTATACAGATGCAGGGAAGGAGAAACAATAAGTATCTGTCACATCCACGTATTCTGGAAGCTTAAGCTATTGTCGGTTGGTTGCTTGGATTAACTCATGTCTAGCTCTTTGTTGTATTTAATAGGGTAAAGTAATGATGAAAAAGTCTACCAGTCACTCTTTGAGGAAGAATACTTGCTGTTTTCTGCTTCACCGAAAATAGCTTGCTTGTCTTTCCTTGCAACAGCAACTGCTCATATATAAGTGATAGTGGCGATCATTGAAAGAAATGGTAGAGCAGGTAGACTGGAGCTGATATAGGTCTCTTTTTTCTCTGCTCTCATATCGCTATGTGCATACCTCGTAGTTCACCTTGTTTGCTACAGGTGTTTCACTTGTTTCTTCTCTACGACCAGGCTAATTTTGAGGAAGAACTTCTGTCTATTCTCGGAGGACCTGGAAGGTGCACAAATAAATTTTTATGATAAGAGTAAGTAAGAAAGGACATGGCTTCAGGCCTATATCTGCAGCTAAAATAGCTATGTGATCCCCGGCAATTCCTTTCCCTTCTCTGGTCTTTGATTCCATCATCTGCCCACCAAGGATTTTTAAGGGCCCTCCCGTTACTGAGTTTGTAGAAAAGCAAAGCAGTAGGGTGAAGAGCAGGACTTGGCACGGCATCTCAGCATTTTGTTTCCTTGGGAACAGTTTTGATAGGGGCTGATTACCCTTGCGATAAGAGGTCTTGGTAAGAGATATGGAGGGTAGAGCCCAATGAAAGCCTCGATTGTCTTCTTATATAACACAGGCTGGAAAGGTACTAAGAATTAATATTCCTGAGGTGGCTGAGGTGACATCATGTGTTTGTGAAAGGACTAAAAGCAGGTGAGGCAGATTTTGTGGAAAAAGACTGGCAGTCGATCTGAGCTCCCAGTGGGGAACATGGGCTGATCTCATGCTCTGTGTTCTGAACAGAACCTGTGGGAGTCATAGCTCCCGTCCCTTAGCTGCCAGCCCATCAAGGAGAAGGGGAGGACCTGTGTTACTCTCCTGAAAGATTACATGTTTCTCTCTGCCTGCCCTCCTATCCTCATTTTCTCCTCAGAAACGTGGTACTCATAAGGAGGGGGTTTTGTGTGACTTAATCGGAGAAGACTCGTGAAGAAAGAGATGAATTTTGAAAGAGGGGAAGAAAGGGACTAATATCTCTGGATCGAAAGCAGCAGACTGAACAAAATTCCCCTACACCCTGCTGACTGGTGAATTCCCTGGGTGTTCTCTGAAGTGAGGACATTTTTCAGAGGACTGCATCGCCTGTGTTGGCAGATGTTATATAATTTAGAGTCTACACGGTTGTAAGTGTGGGAGGGCCCTGACTGTTTTTGTTAAATGATTGGTATCCTATTAGGGCTAGTTTTTCTTCCAATTTTATCCTTCTTGTGACCCTTGATCCTCTTTCTAAAACGGAAATGAGCTTCCTTTTCACTCCCAGGACAGGTATAGTTAGGATCTCAGCTGTGGCCAAGCATGGACAAGGAGTCCGCACTTTCCAAGGGAAGCTTTGTTGGATGTGTCTGCTGATCCCGTATCTGAACTCATGCATAAAAACATTCCTTGCTTGGTTTTGACTTGACACCCTCCAGAAATGATGGAACGGTGATCTGCCAGTAGAGTTCAGTGTCATGGCCAAGCTTGCGATCCAGAGGGGAAGTTTCCAGGATTTGCTTTAAGAATATTCAGTGCAGAACTGAGACCCAGCGCATGCAAATGGAGAAATGGAGACCAAGGGTTCCTTCCTCTTTCTGGTGCCTGTCCGTTGGGGCCATTTTCCCCTTTGCTGGCAGGATGGTGCTCAAAAAACATGCTATTTGGTGGAGTTAAATTTTTTAAATGAGATGTAATTGATAAACCATAAAATTCACCCTTTTTAAAGGTATACAAATTCAGTGCTTTTTTTAAGTACATACACCAAGTTGTGCAACCGTCACCACTATCTAATTCCAGAACAGTGGGGTTAAATTTTGACTTGGATCTTTGAATGAGATATCAACCAAAGGTCAATTCTGGTTTTCAGGAAACTAGTTCTAAGGCTTTGGTTCTTTTTGCAAGGGAAGCTACAGAAGTGTCATTTAAAAAAAAAAAAATTGTAATAGAAAAAAGAGTCAGAGGACGTGAAGTTTTCTTCGGCTTGTTGTTTGACTCCTTTCGTCTGACTGTCTTTTTCAGTCTTTGGTCTTTGGGTTGGGACTTATCCCCATGGCTATGTTATAATAAAGAATATCCAAGGCAAAAGCAGTAAGACTGGCTTTGCCTTCTTTTCCTGTCTCCTCTTTGTCAAGCCACGTCTCATTAGGGCAGCGCGTGGGCCTGTTCTGTTCTTTGGTACCATCACCCACCATCACCGAGCTCAGGGTCTGACACACAGTAGGAGCTCAGTAAAGATTTGATGAATAAAAGGCTGTGTTAGGTGCCCAGGGGAGGTCGTTTTGGCATTATCAGTCAAAGCTCATGGTGACCTTTGTACTTTGGCTTTGTGGATGGCCATGGAATCCATTCGCACCCTGAGATACAGCTGCTTCTAGAAAATGAGAGCTTGATTTCTTCCTGTGTAGTGCTAGCGGCAGAACCGACAAGGACGCCCTCATCCCCAGTTCCCAGGAATGCTCATCCAACTGTAGACTGGATTTCTAAAGCCTTCTCGAGTTGGTATGGCCAAGCACAGTGTGGGTGGTGTGAGTGTGTGTCTTTGAGTGTGCACCCGCATGCACGTGCGTACTCGCCTAAGCACACGATGGAATTGTGAAGAATTCCTCCGTGTTTTTATAAATCGTCCCTTTCTTCTTTCTGCCCCTGTAGTTTATTGGTAGGCCAGGGTGCAGAGGGGCCTCCAGCCTGGGCACAGGGCCCAGGCGAGCCGGCCTTCAGTGGCCTATTGTTTTCGGCCCCTTATTGCATGGACAGAGGGCTGGGGCTGGCACAGCTGCCTTCTTGGGGACCATTGTTTGTCTTTTTGCAGCAGCAGCAGCAGCAAAAGTCTGAAGCAGCACATTTTGCGCTGGACAGAGCAGCCATTCTGTTTTAGAGCTGCAAGCCTAGAGATGGCGGTGGTTGGAGTCTCCCTTCCGTGTCTGCGTGGATACCCTGAGGATGGAGACCAGGGAGGCTTCTCCTTCTAGGCAGGTTGCAGGACAGGGGAGATGCTCAGTGGAGGGTTTCACAAACCAACCACAGTGGCAGGTGGTATCTGTTAGCAGAGACTCTTCTGTTCCTGGATCGGGGGTGGAATATCATTGCGTTCTCACTTTCTCTGGCCTCTGGGCATATTGGCAGACCTCAGCGTGTGCTCCCAGGACAAGGAAAGCACTTCCTCCAAAGTTGTTCTGTAGAGTAGATCCAGGAAGCAGGGAAGGGACCCAGCCCAGTTGTGGACTAGTTGAAACATGGGCTAGTTACCAAGTCAGTGGTCTAGTCCAAACTTGATTCTGAATCACCCCCCGCCCAGCTGGAAGGTCGAGAAGGGGATGTTCCGGGGGTGGGAGCCATGGACACTGTAATTTACCCAGAAGTACTTTCAGAGACTCCAGACTTGTGTTCTGTTTCTTTTGTTTCCCTGACCGACCCACAGTCAGCCTCTTTGACAAGTTAGACAAGCCTTAATTTAGCTTCAACCCCACTTGCACCTAATTGTATGACCCTTTGGTAAATGACTTAACAGGTCTTATTTCATTTTTCTTACCTGTGTAATCAGGATAATTGGGGAGACCTAATGGGATACTTGTGGAGATTAAATGAGATGATGTATGTAAAGCCCCGTAAAAGGTGTTCGGTAAACACATGCTCCCCTTCTCTCAGGATCCCTGAGGGGATGCCTAAGGGCGGGGTGCACTTTGTATTGTGCTGCCCACTAGAGGCACCTGAGAAAGTCAGGGTGGAATTCTGTGTTGGTTGGATGTGCTTGGGGGCTTCTTAGATTAATGCACATATTTCAGAGGCCTCCTATAAAGTGCTAATTCCTGGACAGGACAACCCTGGGGTGGCCTATCTCTGGAACTTCATAGGTATTGTGGGAATTTGCCCAGCCCCCTCTTGTTTTGGTGGAGGGTGGGCATCATCCATTCTATGGGGTTCCTTTCCGCTCTCCTGGTTAGTGAGATTATTGAGGGGAAGTCTTGGGTGAATTATAGGGGACTCAAAGGGGGCTGACAGCCCCTTACCCATCCACATCCTCTTGCAAATCTGGGACTGACTGGGTGGGCTCTTTGTCCTAAGATGCCCTGATTCCTCCTTAATGAACAAGTTGTAAGTAATATCATTGAGCATTGTGAACGTGGTCTCCACCCATAGTTTGCCCATCCAGTGGCTACTACTGCCAGCTTCTACTTCTGCCTGTCGATAGCAGAAGGGGTACAGATGCCTCTAGGAATAGTTTTGACAAGGGCTGTTGCCTTTAAGAGGCCCCGAAACCCCTGGCAAAAACTAGATGCCTGATATGCCCTCTGCAGCTCTTCCTCCCAACACCCTTGTAATCAGACTCCCCAAAAACACAGAACAAGAGAGCTTTGATGAGTGATGAGGTAGGCGGCTTTTCTGCTCAGCCTTCTGTCTGCTTGAAACAATCCTCCGGTGCTCAGTTTCAGTTCAGGTAAGGTTACTGTAAGGTTTGATTGGCATTGGTGGTTGGCGAGGGGGAGGCATGGGGATGCAGAGGGTGAGAACCGCACTTAGAGATCACCCGAGATCACCCATGAAGTACCAGATACTTATGCTACATTCTGATATGAGTAAAAAAAGAGACAAAAATGAAGATAAGGATAGATTACGGACCCCTAGCCACTTCAAGGCAAAGCTAAATGTGCCATTTGCCTATCCATCATTGTTTCGTAAGCGTGGTGGGCAGAACTTTCAACATCAGAGCTGTGATCCTGGCTTTGCCTCTGGTTTATCCACAGCTCAGGTGAAAACTCTAGATCCCCCCGTCACCCCTGCTCCCATGCATTACATAGCATAGGCAGAAAGCATTTTTATAACCCTGCTATTATGGAAATGAATTTGGAGCGTGCATAAGGAAAGGCATAATAATATAGGTGCTCTTTTTTCCTGGGACTGGAGTCATTGCCACAAGCGAATGCACTGGAGCTGAGCAGGCTTGCAGGGAAAGGGATAAAAGAAATGGCTCCATTGCGGCTCAAACGGGGATTGGGATATAACTTCAGCAGGATGTGCACTGCAGGCCTTCTCTGAGCTGAAAAACAGTCTGGTTTTGGCATGCTGCTTCTTGCGGGTGCCAGGGCTCTTGTCAGTAACAAATACTGTATTGCATTTGAGGCAGATCTGGTTGCATCTGGAGCTACCATTGCTGCGGTCCCAGAGAGGGTGTTTGCTAGCCCTGTGTGAGGACTCTTGGCTAGGCAGAAATCTGTCAAGCTAAACTTCACCTGAAACATGTCTAACTTTGACACAGCAGGGGCTCTGAGCATCACTGAGGATGAGGCAACCGCTGTATGAGTGATATTTGTTGAGAACAAATGAACTTCTTGAAGATTGATTGACATTCTGTGATTGGAAACTATGGAATCTGATTGACAGTGAAAGAGTTGCTTGCCTAGAAGTCTGGTGCTTGTTTCATTCTTGATTGCCACTAGTTGACCTTGGGCAGGACCCTGTCTCCATTAAAATATCCTGACCCTCGCCCTCCCTCTTGGAGATGTGGAAAAACTTGTGTTTATGTATTTAGTTTTTAAGTTTATTTATTTACGTTTGAGAGAGAGAGAGAGCACGAGCTGGGGAGGGACAGAGAGAGGGAGACATAGAATCCGAAGCAGGCTGCAGACTCTGAGTTGTCAGCACAGAGCCCGACGCAGGACTTGAACTCACGAACTGTGAGATCATGACCTGAGCCAAAGCTGGATGCTCAACCGACTGAGCCACCCAGGCTACTTGTGGAAAAACATTTTGAAATGATGGGAGAAAGTATAAAAAGTAGGAGCTTGGGCTCTAGAGTCAGTCTCTCTGGTTGAATCCCAGTTACATTACTTTAATAGCTTGACTTCCTTAAGAGTCAGTTTTCTCATCTTTAAAACGGGGATGAAAGTAGTACCTTCCTAATAGGATGGAGATAAATCATTAGGCTCTCAGCCAAACAGAACCCAAATTCTGGCACTGTGCCAGAAACACAGTAAATTGCTCAATAAATGGTAACTGAATATTAAGTGTCTAATAAGCAGTTTCTCTTAAATGATTCAGCAGACTCCTGGTTCCAGGTTCTTCAGGGGTCCAAAAAGAGTTGGTGGAATTTTTGGAGGTGCTTCCTATCATATGGCCATTTTAAGCTTTCGGCTTGTTATTTTATTTTTTTCCGTTAAAGGCATTAAGTTCCCACCTGAATGGAAGGGGTCAATGTTAGTGTGTATGTATTTGGTTTTGTTTAGTTTTCTTTTGAGGGATTCCACCTGACTGGCCGGCCTGGTTTCTGTTGCAGAGATCCGCACTCAGCTCACAGAGCAGATGAAATGCCTGGACCAGCAGTGTGAGCTCCGGGTACAGCTGCTGCAGGACCTCCAGGACTTCTTCCGGAAGAAGGCCGAGATCGAGATGGACTACTCTCGCAACCTGGAGAAGCTGGCCGAGCGCTTCCTGGCCAAGACGCGCAGCACCAAGGACCAGCAGTTCAAGTAGGGGCTCTGGTTGTTTCGTGCGGAGACCTGAGACGGGGCTTGGGGCGGGAGGGAGGCAGGGTGTGCCGCCTAAACCCTCCTGCATTCACGACGGTGCCCCGGGGACTTCAGGTTGGCTGAGGGCTGAGAGCCCTCTGGGACTTCTTTTCCAGATTGGTCTTTCGTGCAGGTCAGGATCCTGGAGAGCTCAGAAGAGATGATGAACTGTGCTGATAATAACAGCAGACACTTTCATAGTTCTTCCTATGTGCTAAATGTGGTTCTAAGGGTTTTTATATGTATGTTAACTCATTTAATCTCCCCGGCAAGTTCGTATGTTGGTTGTTGTAGTCTCCCCAACTTACAGATGAGGAAACTGAGTCATAAGGAAGTTAAAGAACTTGCCTTAGGTCTCTCTCTCTCTCTCTCTCACTCACACACACACACACACACACACACACACACACACACACCCCTCGTACATCAATATCAATCAATATCAGAGCTGGGATTCAAACCAAGGCAGTCTGAAGTCTGACTCCAGAGTCTCTCTCTCTCTCTCTCTGAATCTCTGAGTCTCTCTGAATCTCTCTGTCTCTGTCTCTGTCTCTCTCTCTCTCTCACACACACACACACACACACACATGCACACACACGCATTCACACACTCCTAGTACATCAGTAGCAGAGCTGGGATTCAAACCAAGGCAGTCTGGCTCCAGAGTCTGTGTTCTTAACCATTTCGCCAAACTGTCTTTAACTGGAAGAAATGAATGATGCTCTAGCATACATCTGACTCATTGCCCAGACAGTTGCAAAGGTCTATCCCTTGCATAGTATTTTATGCAAGTGACCCATTCACTCTGTTCTCACTGCTATTGCTGTAGTTTAGATCATCATTATTGCTGTCTGAATGATTGCTTTACTTACTGTATCATCCGCAGCAGAGGTTCTCAACTCTGGCTTCATATTAGAATTCCCTGGAGAGCTTTTTGAAAATGCTGAAATCTGGGCCCCCTTCCAGAGCAATGAAGTCAGAATCTCTGGGAGCAGGGCCTGGGTAACAGTATGGTGTAAAAGCTTCCCAGATGATTCTAACGAACAACTAGTGTTGAGGACCACGGTGTACAGCTTCTCCCCGTTCCAACCTGCCTGGCCCACTGTTATCACATTTAGTTTTCCTGGAACACACTGGGGATCCCGCGGTTTCTCTGTGCAGTGGCTTCCCACTGTCTGTGTTCTTGACACTCAGCGTGTGGTCTCCCAATATCGGCACCACCTAGGATGCTGGGAATACAGAATCTCAGGTCCTGCTCCCAGATCTACAGCGACAGGATACTCAGGTGATTTGTGTGCACATTGAAGTTTGAGAAGTGCTGCTCTGTTTACAAGGGTATACACTCTCTGGCTTGTTCTTTGAGCCCCTGTACATCTGACCTGGACTAGCTTTCCAACCTTACTTCCTGTTGTTTTTTTCCCCTACTATACCATAGCCAAACAAAGCATTAACTTCAGTGGACCTTTGCCCATCCTGTCATTTGAACTTAGGTACCCGTTGTTCACATCTATGCATGTCAGGGACATAGACCTGTTTTAAGAATCATGTTCCAAGAAGCTTTCTTGATTCTCCCAGAAGAATGTTCTCCCTTTTCTGAATTCTTACAGCATTTTATTTGTTCTTTTATTAGGGCAGTCAGCACTGTCTGCCTGATATTATCTTCTCTTAGTGGACTATATAAGCCTTTCTGATTCGTTTTCCAGTCTCCCATAGTGCCTAGTGTAATATGTGGTATATAATAAATGCTTACTAAACACTATTGGATGAGTAAATGAATGAATGAGGTTACAAGTGAATGCCAAGTGTGTCTCATTTTCCTCCATTTTCTATTTTTGTTTATCATATCACCCTAATAATTTGGGACACAAATTATCCTTAACAAACCAGCTCTGGGCAATGACTATGGAGAGGCTAAGTTTGAGGACAACACGTGACACTCTCAAAATAAGCCAGCATGCGAATTTCCTCCACATGTTTTGTCCTCAGAGCTCCTTAGCTTTCCCAAGTTCTGTTCTCTTTACATAAGCAATCCTAAGGGAATAAAATGTTATTTTAGTATATGATGAACGAAGATTTTGGAGAGAAATCATTTGCTTTAGAAAGAGGGGACTCAAAGTTGGATTTATTCTGTTGGTAAGCTACTCCTTAAAATCGCATTTGATTTTTAGGACTATATCATATTTTCAGCTCAAGGACATATTTGCTACAAATTAAGGTACAGATGTGTTCATCTGTAAGTCAGCTGAATTGCTCTGATTAAGATCACATGCAAGGAATAGGGTGTTTTCTCCAAAGCTGGAAGAATTGAATTCCCTTCTCACAGAGCCTGGTACCTGGCTTCATTTTCCCCCAAACAACTAGTGGGTATTTATTAAGAGCCATCTGTGTACTCTGTATTGTACAGGCATTGGAAAATACAAGGGAAGTTTATTGTGTGTCTCCATAGGAGGCCATATCTGGCTGGGGAGGAAAGATTTTTAATACAAGAAGCAACTAGAGAGTAAAGCAATAATGATCTCATTAAGAAATCATAGAAATCATTGGTTATGTGTAGAATATAGACGTGATGAGAGGTCAGAGATAAATCATCAGAGAGACACATAAAGGTAATGGAATAGTCGGGAGAGTTTCCATGAAGCAAGTGGGACTTAGGCTAGGCTTTAAAGGTAGATTTGTGTAGGAGAGAACCACAGCACGTGCAGGTGAGAGGAAGCAGGAGCGTTTGCTGGTGAGGGGGTACAGGGACCAGTGAGGGACCCAGCTTCATTAAAAGGAAGTTCCTTTCCCATTCATTCAACAAATGTCCATCACACATTCCTCGAACTCCTTCAGTCCAGACACTGGGCCTTGGGACATAGTGGTGAGCTAGCGCTGTCTCTTGCATGCGGCACTTACAACAGGATGAGGAAACGGGCATTGAACAAATCGCACAGTTGGATCAGTTGAGGTAAGTGTTGAGGAACAGAAGTACAAGGCGCTAGAAGAACTTGTAAGGGGGACTTCACTCCTTTTGCTGTCACTGTATGGCTAGTTTACTTTAATAACTTCCTGTCTGATCTCCTGAGTTGCAAGCTATTTACCCAACAAACCCCTTTTAAGTACCTACTGGGTGCTGCCCTCTGCGCTCATTCCGGTGGAGACTCAGGTGAACTCTGGATTCCTGGCTAACCGAGAAGAGAGACACGTGGCAATGTCACGAGCAAAGGGCTTCAGTAGAGGTCGGAGCGAAATATTATGAGAACAGAGATATTTACAAAAGCAGTGGAAAACAAGTTTAGGTAAGTGGAGTAGACACCAAATAACAGCTCCGTGATAGACAGGCAGAGGAGTTCAGGTTCGACGCGACAGCATGGTAATGAGGGCTCTCGGTTCTTGAGTGGGGAGAGCAGGAGGTAGAGTTTCTGTTCCTGTAGAAGAGGAAACAGCGCGGGACTATTGGCAGCCTTGCCGTGTTCGTTTATAATGTGTAACGGGGTGGGTGTGTAAAAGATCATGTCCACCCACCATACAAAGTGCCCCAAGTGCAGGGGGAAGAGACATTTCTTCAGGTTGGGGACTGGGCGGGGCTTCATGGAGGTGAAGTTCGTGGATGGGAAATGGGAAAATACAAGTGTGAGTGCTAGGTGCTGGTCCAATGGCTTGAATTCAATCGAGACAGTGTAGAAGTTGTAGAAAGAGGATAGAAAGATGGGGGAGGAGGCATTTCAGGCAGAGAGAACGGGGATGGTAAAGGCACAGAGCTGGAAAAACGAGGCCGGTGGGTAACTCATCCGTTTTGCTGAAGAGCAGAAATAACAAATGCAATCGTGAAATAAGCTTGGAAAAATTGGTAGGGGCTTGATCACAGTGGTCTGGGAACACCAGGTGATAGGGTTTATTCTGTAAGCATGGGGAGCCATTGATAGTTTTTGAGCAAGGAACATAATTATGGCTGTGCTTTGGGAAGGTAACTATGGCAACACTGCATAAGATCAATCGGAGGGGAGAGACAGGGTAGCAGGAGGCCTGTTGAGGAGTTATGGCCGTGAGCCTAAGGTTAACATGGGCCTAACCTGAAGTCGTGCCCTCGGAATTAGAAATGTGAGGGCAAGAAGCGATCAAACTCAGAGAAACTAGGACAGAAGAAGGGCTGTGGGTGTCCTGGGTCTCTGGAGTGGTAATTGTACTGTATTTTCATTCAGCTGGTGCAGTGTAGCCTCGATTTTGCTGACTCTAGGGCTGATCCCTAGAATAGTTCATTCTCTGCCCAGAGCGTCTCAGCGGGCACTCGTCACCTCCCCCGGAGCTGTAGCAGCTGTTGGCCCAGCAATGCCATGGATTTGTCTCTCTGTGCTGCCAGGAGAACAGCTGCCAGCGGCAGCTCTGGACAGACGCATCTTAGGGACCTGGAAACTATTCAAGTCGGCCTGGGGTAGGGTGGCCAGGGCCAGAGTCCGTCTATATGGACCCGCCGTGCCCTTTTCAGACCAGTGTCTCAGCCTGGCTGGATCTCAGCCTCTCATGCTCAGTTTGGTTGGTTATTCAGTTACAGTTTTAAGTGACTACATTTAGGGACACACATTGCTGGACTGCTTTTTTTCTTTTTCTTTTGGACAACTTCTTACCCTGGAAGCCATTAGCCTGTCACTCTTTGGCTTTGCTTCCTATTCTGCTTTGCTCCTGCTCACCTTTTGTCCTCTCCCACACTGTGCTCTGTGCAAACACCCTCATTAAAGCCCACACAGCTCTGACTCCATTGCAGAGTCTGACCCTGTGGTCCCATCACGCTCCTTCTCTTCCCCCTCCCCCACAGAAAGAGTGAGAGATGCTGCAGATAGAACTACATAGTGTTTATTTGATTCCACCGTATTCTGCTTTGTTTAAGATAGGGAACATGGCTTCCTCCATCCATTTGAATTGTGGGTGAACCCTCTTCATGTCTGAAATTCTATCCGCCTGGTTTGATTAAGAGCAGAGATAAAATGCTATGTGAGGGTAGGAAGTCTTCCTAGGGAAGATGTTCTTGCATTTTCTTTGGCTCTTTGAAGAGTATAAATGTATTCCTATTTGTTGCTGAGCCTTTGATTGTCTCTTTTAAGTGGAATCTGTGTTAATATTGCTCAGCGGGACTCTAATTGATAATGCCTTGGCTGGTTTTTTGTTGGTTTTTTTTTTTTTTAACATGGACTTGCTGTAAATTACCTTTCAGTCTTAGCTCACTTGGTTTTGATCTCCTACTTTTAATGGCTCAGTTCTTCTTCTTCTTTTTTTTTTTTTCCTGTTGAGTCTTTAGAGGAATACTCCTACATTGCTATCCTGCTGTGTTCTTTCCAGAGACCTTATGCTACTTTAAAACCCACTGCCAACATTTTTTCTGTCTTTCTTCCAGCTTTTTATTTTTCTCAATAACAAATATTTGTTGAATATTTTTAAGGTATTGTTCTAGACTCTAAAAGGAGGGAGATCCAAAGAAATAGAAGTCGTGGTTCTTTCCCACATGACTTTATAGTCTAGTCAGGGATAAATTGTACCTAAATACAATAGCAGAACTTCAATATAAGGCAACATGTGGTAAGTACCAAGTGTGTGCTATAGAAGGGATGGTGCACAGTTCGAAGGGTCAGGAAACTTCCAGGGAGGAAGTGGAATCTGAACCAGACATTGAAGAAAATGGACAGGATTTTGATAGACGGAGACAGAGGCAGGGGGAGGATGTTGTAGGCCGGGAGGGGCACAGCAGGAGGAAAATACAAAGCACCAGTGAGTAGACTGGTTTGGCTGGTTAACAAGAGTATATGGAAGAATTGGACAAAGGTAGACAGGACCATATTGTGGAGGGCCTTGACTTTTGACTAAGGTTTGGTGCTATGCAATAGACACTGGAAACCACTGAAGGTTTGAATAGCTAGTTGTCCAAGCCGAGGCATGAACTCTGCTTACAGAAGATTGACCTTAACCTTAATGGTGGTGAATTGCTAAATGACTGGAAACTTGAGACGGTGACACCAGTTGCCACAGTATATAATAAAGATCTAAATTAGGGTGGGATGGTAGGAATGAAAAGAATAGAAATTGATCCTTCGGACCATTTAGCAAATATGTGTTGTGTTCTTACTATGTAACAGACACATGCCAGGCAGGACAGATACTGCCCCCTGCACTCCTGGAGCTTACAGTCTAGAGACAGATGGAAAACACCTGGTGCAGGAAGAATCTACAGGAATTGCTGACAGATGGGATTCAGGTTTCAAGTGAGCTCAGAAGCACAAAAGAAAGAGGGCTGTGAAGTTTCTTTTGGACTTGGGTGACTGGTAGATTAATGGTGCCGTTAATAGAAATACCGAAGTTAGGAGGAGTTGTTTTTTGAAGGGCATATGAGAGATTTGGTTTTTGGATGTGAAGTTTAAGACACTGGAAGGATATCGAACATGGAATTTTCAATAATTGATAGAAAATGAATAGATGTATTCAGGGCTGAAGTCTGGGTTGTTGGTAGATATTTGGGCATGTTCATAGAGAGGTGATGGTCGAGGCTGTGGCACGTTCTGATTTCCCAGGGTTTAGGGGGAGAAAGGGGAAAACATCTTTCATATTGTCTGTAGTACTCAGATTGCAGAGAATGAAAAGTGATTTAAAAGATGTATTTGTGCGTTCATTCAATTCGCATTTTGGGGACCAGGCATTGCTCTAGGTTAGGGATATATCCAAGACAGTATCCTATTCTCACTAACATGAAATTAGCAGGACATTAAAGGGACACATGGAGAGTAAACCTGCTTATTTGGCTGCTTATGAGTTGTGCAACTACGGGAAGGGAGGTGAGGGAGCAGGACCCAGGTATCTCAGGAATCTGGTAGACATCAACCTGCAATACGCCTTTCAGTGGGAGGTTAGGTACACAATTAATTAGAGAGAAATTCTTGTAGAGTCCATGTTCTTGGCCCTGGGCCCAGTATTTGACTGTGCACCGTCTCTGTGGTTACGTCACCTATTGCTGATGGATTTTTCCTCTGGAGTTAAGTTCAGAGTTGTTCATCAGCCTCACAGGATAGCATTGGGTTGAAAAGCAGAGTCAGTTGGCCATGGAGATTGCTACAGCTGTGATTTCAAGTCAGAAAAGGGTGGAGGACCAGAAAGTTCCTCCTTGAGTATGGGGTGACTTTGAGAGGGAAGTAGGAGGAAGCATGAAGTTGCCAGAAGGGAGAACCCCTCACTTCCCGGGACCAGTGTGTCACTCATTCATTTTGGACATATTTGGGAGCTGTTTGTTCCCTCAGGGGAGGTTTTGCCCAGATGTAGCATCTGGTGTTGAGCAAGGATTGGCTTCCCTCTGCCATGGCTCAAGCTGCCTTTATTTAGAAACGAACAAAAGGTCCCCTGGTGACTCTCTTGCTGGCCTGCTCCATACAGAACTTAGGTGGTGGTTGGGTCCTTTTTGGAAGACTTGGGAGCTCTCCTTACACGTGAACAGAGCAGGATAGAAGAGACACAAGAAGGCAGTTTGGGGGGGTGGGCGGTCAGCAAGACAGAGTGCTGGCCAGTCTTTGGAACAGAGAAAGAATTCATTTGCAAGCTCTTCGGGAGGCTTTATAACTTAGCAGGAAAAGCCGAGCGTTTAATCCAGACACATTTAGGTCTGAATCCTGACTCTCCCGCTTACAGCCGTGTGACCTTGAGCAAATCACTTACACCCTTCTAGCTTCCGTTTACTCGTCTATGAAATGCAGAGAGTAATACTTACCTCGAAGAGGTTGTTTAAGGATTGGATATAATATATGTGAAGCACTAGCCTCATGCCTATAACTTACTAAATGCTCAAAAAATGGTAGCTGATGTAATTATCATCGCCACAGAAGGAGTATAGTGTGGTACTCAAGATCACAGGTTCCGGAACCAGATTTCCTGGATTTGCAATCTTAGATTTCCCACTTACTAGCTGTGTGATTTTAGATGAAGGTTCTTAGTTGCCTCAGTTTCCTCATCTGTAAATTGAGGATAATAATAGTGCTCATGGAGTCATTCTGCTGAGTAAGAGAATTAATACATGTGAAGCCCTTAGGACAGCACTTAGTACATAGTAAGTATAAATAGCAATGACTGCTTCGGTACTCAGGAGATGGGACTGAACATAGTTACACTGGGTAAAACCCTGATAGATTAGATTTACCATTCATTTCCTGTGCTGAGTTAAACATTTTTTTTTTAATTTTTTTTTTTTAACGTTTATTTATTTTTGAGACAGAGAGAGAGCATGAACAGGGGAGGGTCAGAGAGAGGGAGGCACAGAATCCGAAACAGGCTCCGGGCTCTGAGCTGTCAGCACAGAGCCGGACGCGGGGCTCGAACTCACAGACTGCGAGATCATGACCTGAGCCAAAGTCGGACGCTTCACCGACTGAGCCACCCAGGAGCCCCGAGTTAAATATTTTTTTAAAGTTTATTTATTTTGAGAGAGAGAGAGAGCATGCACACGTGCAGGGGAGGGGCAGAGAGAGAGAGAGAGAGGGAGAGAGAGAGAATCCGAAGCAGGGGCTTGATCCCACAGACTGTGAGATCATGACCTGAGCTGAAATCAAGAGTCGGATGCTTACAACTGAGCCACCCAGGCACCCCCAGAGTTCAGCATTCTTAAACGTGGCCCCAGATGATATCATGTCAGTCTCCCTTTTCCTCAATGACCGCTGTGAGTGGGCCCTTGTGAATGACAAACTCATCCTCCTTCCTGATTTTTATGATGTGGCTGTATTGGCAGGAAATATGCAATTATGTCACATAATTATATGCCCAGTTCCTATAAAAACTCAGCAATTGTACATTTTGTCCTATAAGCTGTCATGTTCACAAAGTGTCATGAGCTACATTAAACCAGGTAGTTAATCCTGGCATGTTACCTTTAGATCCAGACTCATAATCCTCAAGAGGAGGAAATTTGTCTTACGCTCACCCTCTGATTCCCTTGTCCTCACAGAGTCGCTAGTTAGCACTAATTGCCAAATCATTGGGTTTCTATAAAGGTATAGTGCTGAGGTCCCAATTGCAACCTGGGTGGATAAAAAGCACGCTGGTCCTGTTCAGCCTCCTGCAGCGGCCACCAACCATACCAGCCGGCCAGCTCTGTCCCAGCCTCGGTCCTGAGCATCACAGATTGTGGTTTACTGGGTTGCCTCCTGAGGCCAAACAGAAGCTCCTACGCTTCTGCATAGATGGCTTTGTATTATCCTTTTAGGGTAGGGAATGATAGAGGGCAGTTGGGAGCAAACATGCTTTAATGAGCAGTTGGGGGATGCTGGAGACACTGAGGGCTTCCTATGTCTCCCAGTCTCCGCCATTGGAATGCTAGCAGGACACGCCTCAGGCTTTCGGCTTTGCTGGAGCACAGACGCTGCTGATCATGTCCCTTAACAACAGGGCTGGGGTGCAGGGAACTTCCAGTATTTGTTTTCTCGTCTCTTGTAAGTCCCATAATAATTCCATAGTAGACACAGGAAGCGATGTGCATCTGGTTCGAGGGATCTTTAATTTTCAGGAATTCACAGCCAATTAAATGAATTGACTTTGATCCAGTTCCCTTTTAAAGGCAAAAGCCATGTCATCTTTATTGGAAGCTGACTGCGTTAAGTGGGAGGGTTTACAAGATAAGAAGAAAAGACAGTCTCTGCCGTAAGGACTTTCATAATTAAAACGGGGGGTGGGGGGTGGGGGATCAGATAGCAGGCTGAGAGAGAATAATAAGAATACATATGCGCATGGGCACATGAATCTAAAAATAGGACCCCATCTAAGGCAGGTTCTAGTAGTCACCGGGAAGGGAGGGAGGGTAGATTACTCGGGAGGGCCTCGTGCTTGGCTTAGGCAGGGAAGGGTAAAAGATAGCAGTTATGTTCTCAATTAGATTTGGTCCCAAGTTAATTGGAGTAAAGACTTTAATATCTAATTCCTGCACTGTGCTGAAGTCTCATGCTGTGAAGAGAAACAGAGTCATATGGGAAGAGCTCAGTGTTAATGAAGGATTTAGGGAGAATGAGAAAAAAGGAGGGTTTGGATTTCTCAGAGTTGAAAAAGGATCATTCTTTCTGCTACCTCCTGCCCTTTTACACCGCCACCAATCATTGGATCACTGCCCCCTCGGGTTTTAAACTCAAGGAAGATCAATGAGCACAGCTCTGCTTCTTAACATATTTTGGGTACAGCTGGTTAAAGAACCAGGATTAGAAAATGAATCGAACAAAGTAGGATTATCTTCAACAGTAGGATGCTGAGCTGTGTTTGCTGATGCCTACTTAAGCAGTTGGGACAGGGCATCCTTGCATGAAGTTCAGACATCCCTCCCTAGCAGCCTCTGTGTTAAAGGAGAGGTTGTGGAACAAGTCTGGCAGCTCTCAGCCTGAACCCTTGTAAACAACAGATGTTCCGAACTACTAAGTTCTGAGGGTAGGGGTGGGGGTTTCTGTTGGTGCTTAAAATTCTTTGAATTTACAGGCAGCATCTCAAAGATTTAGCAAAAGGAGGAAGTTGGACGGCATTGATTCTGCAGCATACAGGTGGAAATGATGCCTGAGACAGTTCCTTTGGAAGACAAAGCACATGCTATTGAGTGGACTCTGACAGAGAGACACTGAAACCCTGGAAGGCAGGCCCAGTTTAGAAGGATTCGGCTTCCTACGTATATTGACTTTCTGCCCTCCTCCCTGCCCCTCTTCTTGTGCATGGACCAGATTTGTCAACCACCTCCTTGCTTCTGTTTTGTCTGGTCATGGGTGGAAACGTATGCCCTTTCCTGCCACAGAGTCCCATGTACACATGCCTGCAGACAATCAGGGGCATGCCGTGTGGACTTTTGCATTAGCCGTTCGGGTTCTTATAACCTGGGGATTAATGGTATTGTTAGGGACTTTGTGTTGGCTGCTAACCTTATTCTTGTACGTTCTCAATGTTAGTTTTGCCAGGTCTCCATTGCACCATTAATTGGAGGTGATTGAAGATAATGTTCCTTGTAGAGAATTCAGTTAGGCCTCTTTTCTCCCCACTCCACTCCCAGCCCCCAAACACACATACTGAGTTTCAAACTGGATGATAAATGCTTGGGGCACCTACTTTATTTACAGTGCAGTTCAGGGAAGCCATATGGAAAAAAGATACATAATACATATTTTTTTCTTTCTTTCTTTCTTTCTTTCTTTCTTTCTTTCTTTCTTTCTTTCTTTTTTTTTTTTAAGTAAGCTCTAGGCAGGGCTTGAACTCATGACCCTGAGATCAAGAGTCACATGCTCCACCTGCTGAGCCAGCCCGACACCCCTATAATACATCTTTAGTGGGCTTTCTTGGTACCAAATTAAAGAAGACTTTAGAAAATTTCTCCCCTTTAATCAAATGAAAAAAGCAATTTATCAGGTCTGGGACAGTTTTCAAGACACGCTGGTCAGGAAGTATTGCTTGAAAATCTCTCCTAGAACATCCTTGTACCTTGATTTCTTTTGAAAAACAAGTCCACTCCTGGCTCTTTTGTTCATTAACATAGAAAGTTTTGATGAACACCAATGCTGGGATGTGCGGCTCACCTATGCTTTTCAGCCAACATTTTTCAGCACTTTTTCTACACCAAGAGCTATGCTAGGAATTAAATACACACAGAATAAGCCACTAATCTAACGCACGGAAGTTAGCATTTAATGTGAAATATTTTAAGGTTGTGCATGTGTGTGCGCGTGTGCACACGTACATGTGTGTGCTCCGACAAGGTGCAGAGTTCAAGGTTGAGGAGCCAGAGCTGTTTGTTGAGTGACCCTGTAAATCACCTGTAGTATATGTGATCCAGTCATCAACACGTGGCTTCATCTTCATTATCAGTATTGACCAACAGGTTCTGGCAGGTCCTGGGATCACAGAGACATTTAGGACCCAGCTTCTGCCCTTAGGAGGCTCATTGTGTCACGAGGAAGACAGGAGATTTATATGGGAGAAAAAAAAAAAAGATAACACAAAGTAGCATACATTTAGTGCCAAAGCCAAGATGGGAGAAACGATTTCTTTTCATTTTTCTCCAAAATGGGATCTTTAAAAATTGTTTTTGGTATCATTTTAGACTTACAGAAAAGTTGCAAGAATAGTCAGAGAATTTCTGTCACTTACCCAGATTGCCCAAAATGTTAACATATTACTGCATTTGCTTTATGCTTCTTTCTCCCTCTCTCTCTCTGTACACAACTCATGCACATACATATTTTTTCTGAAACACTGAACATAAGTTGTAGACATGATGTCCCTTCACTCTCACATACTTCAATATGGATTTACTAAAAATAAGATGATTCTATGACACAATGACTAGTACAGGGGATCAATATTGATACAGTAACATTATATAATCCACAGATATTCCGATTTACCATTTATTCCAAAAACATTTTTTTGGCCAAAGAAAGTCCAAGATTATACATTTCATTCAGTTGCCCTGTCTCTTTAGTTTCCTTTGATGTGGAATGGTTCCCAAGTCTTTCACTGTATTTTAGGACATTGATATTTTGGGGGAGCATTCAGCTCAGTTATTTGTAGAATGCCCCTTAGTTGGGTATTTCTGCTAATGTTTGATATTTCTTTCTTTTTAAATTTTTTCATGTTTGTTTATTTTTGAGAGAGAGAGAGAGAGAGAGAGACAGTGTGAGCATGGAAGGAGCAGAGAGGGAGGGAGACACAGAATACGAAGCAGGCTCCTGGCTCTGAGCTGTCAGCACAGATCCCGACGCAAGGCTCGAACTAACCAGCCGTGAGATCATGACCTGAGCTGAAGTCGGCCTCTTAACCTATTGAGCCACCCAGGCGCCTTGTAATGGCTGATATTTCTTTATGATTACATTTATGTGCCTTGGGCACGAATACCGTAGAAGTGATGTTATATTCTTAGTGCCTAATATTAGGACTCACTTGCTGATGATTCCCCGTTACTGGTGATGTTAACTTTGATCATTTGGTTAGAGTGGTATCTGCCAGATTTCTCTACCATAAAGTTGTTCTAGTTTATGCTTTGTAATTAATACGTGTATTTTGGGACAGATACTTGGAGACCATGTAAATATCATGTTATTCTTCAAAACTTACACCTATCCGTTTCAGCATGTATTGATGATTCTTGTTTGAATCAATTATTATTATGGTTACCAAATGGTAATTTTCCCAATTTCCATCATTTTTTCTACATTTGTCGGTTGGGATTCTAATGTAAGGAAGAATTTTCCATCTCCCCTGTACATTTGTCCGGTTATTTGTTTATATCAGTTTGGACTCATGGATTCTGATTTTACTCAATGGGTTATAATCCTTTACTATCTTTATTTATTTTAATGTTCATTCCAGATTTGATTAGTGGAGTCCCTTCAAGCTGGTTCTTGTGTCCTTTTAACATGTCCCCACCATTCAACTTTCTGGCACAAAAAGATATTCTAGGCTCATCTTATACTTTCTTTTCTTCAAAGCTCCGGAGTAAAGAGTTCTCTTCAAAGAGTCCTGGATCCTATTAATGGTGAATGGTATTTAGAAATGATGGATGCTAGGGGCGCCTGGGTGGCTGAGTCGGTTAAGCTTCTGATGTCGGCTCAGGTCAGGATCTCATGGTTCGTGGGTTCCAGCCCCACATCGGGATCTCTCCTGTCGGCATGAGATATTGTCTCCCTGTCTCTCCCCTCCCCTGCTCACGCTCTGTCTCTCTCTCTCTCTCTCTCTCTCTCTCCCTCAAAATTAAATAAATGTTAAAAAATTTTTTGAAAAAAGAAACGATGGATGCTAGATGTGCTCTTTGTTACTATAGTACCACAGTTTATAGTTCCTCTTAGCAGAGATAGTACACACAACACGTGCGTGTATGCGCACAGGCATATACCCGCATACTTCTCTGCGTCTCTATCTATATGCTTATCTATATTAAAGTCTATGAGTCCCATTAATATCTTCAATTCCAGTCCAGCAGCACATGTTCTATTCAATTTTCTCCATTCTCTACATTTATAACCCTGTTATCTCAACAGTGAGAAACCTGGTACCCATTTCCCATAATATATTTATTTAATTGCTATCGTCCTAGACTGTACACAAAATAGTTCCAGAGTTGCTAACTCATGCCTCTGAAAAAGAAGACTACTAACTAGGTTTTAGTACTGGTTCGGAGGCTTTGTTTGTTTTCAACCTTCAGGACCAAAACGCAGTGTTCAGAAGTTGGTTGCTAGTTCCTTCTCTTCCAGCCTCCAGACCTTTCACGTGGTTGCATTACTTATTAGAAGTACCATTTGGTTTATTTATCTCTGTCTGCATTTAATTTTTTCCCTTTCAGAATGAGGTCTTGATTGACCTTTCTGACTGCCAGATCTTTTCTCTGGGCTAGAGATTGAGTGGCCTCAGGAGAGGCGAGGGACCTGCGTGTCCTTAGGCGCAATCAGGGCTTTATCAGAAGTCAGTGTGGGGGCCACAGGCCAGACACAGGGCAGACACCGAGGATCATCCTGGGGCCACTCCGCCCTCATTGCCGGGCCCACCGTGACTCCACCTTATGGGTTGTGCCCCTTGCTTTCTCCTGAGATGACTCCTCTCACGTTCTGCCTGCTGTTCTCCATGACCACCTCTCTTGCACTTAGGAAACCAAGATTCCAGCTCTCATTTCAGTTCTAGGCTGTGACTGTGAAGACTGTTCACCAGTAACTCATGTCATATGCTCCATGTTGTACCTTGGACGGTCTTGATCCGGTCTCTCAGACGTGAAGCTCTAAGACACTGCTCGCCGACACCCATACTTACAGAATTTCCGGCCCTGTTGCTGGACCGTTTGTCAGCTCCCTGTTCTGATGCCTCAAGTGTTTCTTCTCCTTGGCTTTCTTCCTCAGATACTCCAGCCTCTCTAACAGCTCTTTTGCACCAATTCTGACCTGGCCGTTTTCTCCTTCCTGTGTGAGGATGGCTTCCAGATTCCCCTTCCTTTGCCCCATTTAAGTCTCTTCCTCCATCTCCTGCACACTCATTCTGTTTCTCTCCTTCCTCCAGACACATATAACATGTCGGTGCTGCTGATTCCAGCTCTTCTGAATCTTGCCTTCAGCTTAAGTTCAAAAACAGATGGACCCAAAGCATCCTAGATGCTGTGCCAGTTTCCACCACATGAAAACAAATTACTGAAAAGCATCAGGAAATTTTAGAATAGTTTTGAAGTCTGCTCTTCTGTCTTCTTCCCAGTCCTCCCTGCCTGACTTCTCTCTCTCTCCTGACCCCTTTCCACATCATACCTGCCATTTTCCATCTCTTCCTTGTGTGCCTTATTGGACCAAGGCTGGTTTCTAAAACCTTTGCCCCCCATTTCACCCTCTCTTTGTGCAGGTAGGTTTAACCATTGGGAAGAAGCCATGGGGATGTTGAGGATCCAGCTGGGTCGTTGCTCTTTTTCTAATTGTCTGTGCCTTTTTTGAATCCCCCATCAAGGACTAAGGAATTTCTATCTCTTTGACTATCAGATGAGGCTGGGTTCTCTGTGTTTATAAATGTGTGTACCTTCACTGGCCAAAGAATTCACTGACTTGGGAATAAAGGTTATGTTCTTCTAGTGACTTTGTCAGTAGGGGTGCAGAAAGGCTCTGTCCAGTACCACAGCTTACCCTTGTGTGCTATATATAAATAGGGAGCACATCCCTTGGGAAACACTGACATTGTACCCACACCACTGCTCTCTTCATTCTTGCAGTTTGCTACCAGCTTTCTTCCCATGTTCTGTAGAACATTGTTGAACTGCAACGTTTCTAGTCACCATGAATACGAGAGAAAGACAATCATCATGGTGGGGACAATTACCTTACAGGTACATCTTGCAGACATTGGCAGTCATTTACAGAGCATCGCGAGAAAGTTGTTGGCACAGTCTAGTAATTAGCAGGTGCCCACTGTGACCAGAGTACTAGACACTGTAGGAACTGTCCTCAAGAGAATGTCCTCAGGGAATGGGCTTCTCAAAGTTCAGGGACCCATGACTCATATGCAAATTATGGTATGTATATACACAACACCTCCCTCCCTCCCTTCTTTTCTCTTTTCTTCAGAGAACTCTTGGAAGAGAATCCTTAGCTTCTCAAAAGGGCCTGGGGTGTGTAATCACCCCTAAAAATATTTTATAAACACATTTTATGGCACAAGCTGGAATACACACATGTACAGACATTTCATGGTGTATTTTTAAATAACTAAGAACAGCATTTTTGTAAAACAATCCCTATAAGTCTTGCTCTATGTGTTGTACTCTGATATCTTCCACTTCGTTCTGTGTTATTATGTCCCACTGTTTTCTGTTTCAATTTTTGAGAACTGCTAGGTGGTAACCTGCTAAATTGATGTATTAACCCCACTAGTAGGCTGTATCCCCATTTGAAAACCATTGCTTTAAGAGCATTGGTTCTTAAAATTCTGGTGTGCGTGACATTACCTAGGACGTGTATTTATAGTGCACATTCCTGAGCGTCACTCCACCCCTAGCAAGTCAGAATCTCTGGCATAGGAGCACAAAATCCACATCTTAAACAAGCACCCAGGTGATTCTGATGCAAGGTGATTTGGGGTCCTGAAGACTCGCACTTAGAGAAGCTGCTGTCTCTCAGACTTAGGAGCCCGGCCGCTCAAGGCTTCAGGTCACACACTCACTTGGAGATGGTAGATACTAGTGGGCATTATCTGCACCCACACTGAGAATCTCCCCATGGATTCTCACTCTTGGATCTTGATTTCCCTTGAGAGTCTTCTTTTTCTAAGAACTGCGGTGGCCCTTGTGAAAGCAGAGAAGGAGTTAACTGAGGCCACAGAGCAGAGAGTGAAGGAACCCAAGGGTCATTTTATAGAGTGGCCGGGGTGTGGCCCAGCGCTTCAGTCGTGCCCAGAGCCAGGCCCAAATTAGAATGGGGTGGGATTCAAAACTGCCTTTCCTGGCCACTCGCCTTTCATGTGTAACCACATGCAGTGTGTCAACATACTTTCCGGCGCCGTCAGGCACCAGCAGTTTTGCTCCCTCTGAGTTCACGGACCCTCGGTATTCCTGTTATGTGTTGTCTTGGAATGGCCTAGTGCTCTGGGGCTCGGGCAGCTGAGCGGCGTCCATTAACTCTTTTGGCGCCAGGGCTTCACAGATGCTAAGGGCCTTTTAGTTGAAATAGAGCAACAACCGCCGTGAAACAAGAACGTGATCGCCACTCAGGAGACCTGCATCCTTGCCCTGTGCCACCCCTCTCTGTGACCTCTGTTTCCTCACTTGGAAAATGACAAGTTTGGTCTCGACTCTGGACCATCTAGAAAGTCTCTTCTAGACCTGAAGTTTCCATGATTCTACTTTTTGTACCCTCTGGCTTTTCCCTCTGTGTCTTACAAGTCGTCCTTCGAAATCCACTTCTAGGTGGGGCACAGGAGATTCACTGAGTGTGGGAGTTCCCAGAGAACCAGATGATAGGTTCATGGCAACAGAACGTGTTCCTCTTTAGTGCACTGATGCAGTACGAAACTTAAAAAGCAAGTTCATTGCAAATTTAGGTAATAAGGCTTGGGACTTTTGAGATGTGTTTATCTGTTCAGACGTGACTCTAGCCAGTTTGTTTTGTGAGTGTGAGCCCATTGTATGGCCTGTCAAGTAATAATAATGGCTATAACAATAATTACAGAAGATGACAATACTGATTTGTAGATGTGGAGCACTTTAGCGTTGATGAACTTTTTTTATGGCCGTCACCTTGTTTGACTTGATCTTCGTAATAGCCAAGTGAGTTAGGCAGGGTGGGTCTGCTGTCCCCATTTACTTTTTTAAGCAGATAAGGAAATTTTGAGGTCCAGAGTGCATCTGTGACTGATTCAAGATTACCTGGCTTTAGGAAGTGGCAGAACTAAGACTGGGCTCTAGGTCATGAGCATGGTTCGGGGTGCTTTGCAGAGGACCACCTCGCTGGGAGGGGGTACCATCATTCATCCAGATAACTCACAGACCTGTAGAACTCAATAACTTACCAACTTGGAAATTGACCAGGGCATCTCTTACTCCATCCAACCCTTTAAAATTTTGCCAGCAGAGTATCAGCATGGTTAATAATATGCTGTTGTTCAGAGCACATAAGCCGGTGGGCGCACAAACTCAGCCACTCAGTAGCCACCCAGATACATGCTGCAGCAGTTGATTAGGCAGGATTGATGGAGGCTGGAGATACTAACTATTCATTAAATGAATCATTTCACTGTGCACAACACTTAAAAGATTTCTGTGGCTGTGGCATCTGTCATTAGTCAGTGCTGGTTAAGTACCGGCCCATTTCTTGGTGATAGGTGTTCACTGACTATTCCAAAATATACCCTGTCCTCAAAGGACTTCCAATAAGGTCAGATAAATATCAAAGTAACACATGAGAACTGATAACAATGCGTGGGGTTGATCTGATGACTGTTTAGACTTCATTCCACTTAGCTCTGTAGTTTCACAGAATCAAGTCATATTTGTTTATTCCTCATTCCTCATTGTTATCGTGAGCCATGTAAGGAACTCATTATTCCATTAGGAGGTATTCAGGAAGGGGAGGTCTGAAACTTAGGGATACCCTTTCTTCCCAAGTGGCTTGTCGGTACTTGGCATGGTTAAGCGCCATTTGCTAGGCAGGAGTTTCTGGCTATAGATCAAGCTTCCCTGCTCGTGCCTGGTGCCAGGGAGATGCCTGCTCCCAAGGTAGTGGTTACTGCTTTGAAAATAAGTGTGTGGATTTTTGAGTGACGTCATTCCAGTTTGGCACAGACAGGTATTTATTTCTCTGGAATGAACTACCAGGGGTGAGCCAGGCTGTCTGTCTCAGTCATCTCCCAAGATTTCATTTCATTCAAAAAAATCTGCTAACACATCTGGGTGTATTTTTTTTTTCCCTCTGTATGTTTGTCATGTGCTGTAATTACTTATGGGGTTTCTGGTGACATCTTAATTAACTAGAGAAGAAAAAAACTGAAGATATAATTGTAGAGTTATTCACGGATTATTCTATAGAATTATTATATGAGTTATTATGTGGAATTATGAGGAATATGTGTTAACTGTTAATGTAGATGGTTAAAGAATCCTTTTAAACTGAGAAACGTGTATTACTTGTTTGTTCCTCGGTCAGCAATATGATGTTTTATTTTAAGGGAATTAGTCAGCTCATACCTTTTGGTATGATCACAGCGTATTTGGGGAGGGAAATGTCCTATATAAATGAATTTCTAGGCCTTTGGTTCTATGGACTGTATTGGGGTGGAGTGCATAGTGTTTGTTCTCTAGCATTTAGATTGTACCCAGAGTACACAGGGAAGAGTTTAGTGTAGCCTCTTTGTTTTTACCTCCCTACAGTTCTGAGAATGCTAGTGGCAAGACAGGTATAAACAAAGGGAAGGTCCCAGGTCTACACAGAGAAGGCTGCTGGGGATCTTCTACGTCAGCTAGATCAGGGTTTCACAATGGTCGGTGTACACACGGGCATCAAGACCAGGATAAGATGTGGGTTGTGGCTGGTGGACAGTCTAGGGGCAAGAAAACCAGGTGTTGGATCCAGAAGGTTCTGCAAACATGGGAGAAGCCGGTCAGAAACAAGAGTGTTGCTCCCTGTATCTCTAGTGCCCAGAACAGGACCTGGCACATAGTAGGTACTCAGTCAGGATTTGTTGAATGAATGAAATAAGAAGACTTCAGAGCTCAAGGACTCAGAGAAGGGGTCTGGACAATAAGATGTCAGAAATGTAGGCAAGAAAGCTAGGCAGATTTAAATCTTGTGTAGATGCCCTCCACTGCTATGTCTGGTCTCATGGGGTCCACGAAGCTGTCTTGAGTGATTAAAACAATCTCCAACCTCCTCTCCCTGCCATGAACACGGGGTGGGGTGGGATGGTTGCAAGGAAAGCAAAATCCCTTGCCTGTCATCAATTGATGGGGAGACATCTCCAGTTAGGGTCTACAACGGCTCAGATTTGAGAATGTCTCCCAGTTCTCTGACCTAACCCAGGGGAACCTTGGTCCTGTAATCACTCAGGAAATAATTATTAAGATGTCAGACTCGGTGTTAGTCCAGTTCTCAACTTCAAAGCAGATTCTTCAGCTCTCAGCTCTTGGACAAGCCATGATCCCAGGGGTGTGGCTGGGCTCCCTGGAACGAATCCAGAGCCACAAGAATTCCATTTCCATACAGCGCTTCCCCCAAACCTGATTATAGAGGACAATTTAGACTATTTTGAGTAAGGTGGGTACACCACTGCTTGAATCCTTTCTAATCATCTGTCTAGGCTACCGAGGACAATTTGTGGGATTAACTTGTCCCTGAAAATGTGAAATCTCATTTCTCTATACATAGAATATACATTTTTGCCTTTGGCCCTTTCTCTGTCTCTGAGCTCTCCTACCCTGATCTCACTGCTGGCAGAGCTGAAGCGGAGCTGTGATAAGCCCCAAGAAGTGTGCCTGCCCCCTCCCTTCCTGCCTGCTGTCTTTGAAAGATGCCTCCAGGCCGCCACTGCACTCCTGGGCCGAAGAACCAGCAGCCAGCGTTACAGGCAGAATCTTTTTCAAGTCACTTCCCACCTTGGTGATTTTTTCCCCCTCCTTTTTTTAACACCTTCCCCAGCAAATCCCATCCATCCTCTGGCTTATCTGGGTCAGCAAGGGCCTGATTTTATGCATGGCGCGTCAAACCATAAATCTGCTGCGGCTTTGCCTCTCCATCCAGCCCGTCTGCTTCTGTCAGCATCAGCAAAATGCATAATAGAGAAAATAAGCCAGAAAGGCTAATAACGTTCATCTGAATAAAATAATCTCTTTGGCTGCCTCAGTTCATTTCATTTTAATCAAGGTGCCAGGAGGGAATTTAGGCTTAAAAATGCGACTCCCCACTTGTCACTAGTTCCCTGTCCAACTGTCGCGAAATGATCCCTTTTATTAAGCAGGTGCCTTTTTAAAAATATATATCCTCTTCATAGGTGTATGCTCAATAACATATATTGAATGTATTTAACTCATTTTGGGTCTTGTCTGTCATCACATCTATGTCTATTTTCAAAGGTGAGAAATGGTATTTTTCTTAGATGTATTGATATTTGCCATCCCTACATACACACTGGCGGGTCTGATAGGAATTCTGCAAAAGAGAGGCTCGGAGGAAGTTGCCGAAGCACCTAGGGTTCTGGTGATCGGAGTTCCCTGTGGCTTCCTTCCTGTCCCCTTCAGCGCACAGTTCCCTGTGTGGAATGCAGGACTGACTGTTCCACCCTGGTCCTTAGGGGGAGGGCAGTGGAAGATTAAATTCTGCTTTCCCGTTGGTACCTCCCTCACGTCTTCCCAGAGACTTACAGCTGCTTGGTTAATTGCCTGTTGCTGCTGTCCTATCCCCACCATTATTTGCCAAGGGCTGTGCATTTTCAGCAGGCTGCGCTCTTGGCCCTGGCCCAGGGCCGGGTGAGGAGCCTGTTGGAAATTGATGAAAGCCGATCCTTAGTTTGTTTGGAAATAAAAATGATAATATTTCTTCACATTTGTATAGTGCTTTACAGTTGATGTAATTCTCTTGCATTCAGCATCTCATTCCAGCCGCGCAACAGCCCCGTAGGTGGGCAGGTCAGAGACTGTTGGGCCTGACAGGAAACGCACCTCGGTAGACAAGCTCAGAAGCTCAAGCCATCCGGTCATGCCAGACTTGTGTCACGCGCCCCATCTGCAAAGCTGGGAGCCTAGCAATTCTTCATTAAATGGCACCTTAGGCCAGGAGGGCTTCCGGGATTTTACATCCCTGCTTTGAAGATCTTTAGGGGGCTAGACGTACACCAACAGGGCATGTGTCCATTTTATAGGTGAGACAGCTTCAGTGGAGCAGAGGAGGGAATATGGCAAAAAAAAAAAAAAAAAAAAAAAAAAGGAAGTGTAACATCGAGGCCAGCGTGGACCTTTATAGAGTTCTCTCTTTACCCTAGATATTGTAGAGAAATCCCTTTGAGCACTTGCTGCTAAGTTTGTTGAACGTCCATAAATAGTCTTAAGTTGAAGGAGAAAAACTGGGCTGATGTATTTGAGACTAACGATTCAGCTGTGCACGTTTAGCTCCACGCATTTCTAACGAGAATCTCTTCGGTGGATGCATAGCCAGCTTGTGACTTTCTGGGCCTCCTTTTTTCTTCTTTTTTTTTTTTGACTCCAGAGTCATTGCCTCTCCGGTGTAGTATTATGTTTTCTTGATCTGCCTCCTGAAAAAAATGTTAAGTAAGAAAAATACTTCTGGATATTTTGTCTGCTTTTTAGGGATTAGTGCTTGAGGAGGTTTGCAGCTGTTCAGTACATTCCTAAGGGATGCAGACCCTTTTCTTTAAATGCCCGAGTATTACACAACCTGACTCCAGGGGCGGGGAAAGTAAAGACACTGTGCAAACAAATGATAGATGGAAAAGATAGAAAGACAAATTTCAGTCTCCTAACCAAACGAAGTTCCCTCGGCTCGAGCAGCCCCAAATAAAAAAAGGCTGCGGAGCTGCTGAAGCAGGAAACCACTCTAGCAGAACCTTAATATGCTCCCCATGAAATCACGTCTCGTTGACTTGCTTATTTTCCAGCCTGAAGTGTGTTTCATCTTTGTTCGTGTTGGCCAGGCAAATTGTCTCTGTGGTGTTCCCCTCTTGCTACATGCCCTTTACCTCCCCTGCTCCACC
Source organism: Panthera tigris (assembly GCF_018350195.1). Classification (NCBI taxonomy): domain Eukaryota; kingdom Metazoa; phylum Chordata; class Mammalia; order Carnivora; family Felidae; genus Panthera; species Panthera tigris. The sequence goes on from NC_056678.1 coordinate 44,661,369, forward strand.
GCCACCCCAAAATAAATAAATGAATTAATTAAAACACCTAAGTTGAAAGGAGGAATATGTCCAAGAAAGCATACAAACTCAAAGAACTAAAAATATGGCCTGAAAAGCGGCAGTCATAGTAAAAGAGACTAGGAACCCATACAAGAAACAGACAGCAGAGTTTAAGACTATCTTGAAAGGCTTTAAAAATAAAGATCTTGCATAAAATCCCCATACATGCAGCAGATCAAAGCAGTGTCTTATTGGTGTAAATCCACTTTTAAAGTGCAAATTTATGAAGAGTACTCGTTACAGGGTCAGTCTGTGAGAACAGGGAGGCTGTGTTCGTGGCCCCCAATAATGAAATCGGAATTATGAATCAGAGTTGCAGTTTTATATCCGTTTCAGCATCTAGGTTTTTTCTGGTTCTGGTGTGGGCTGCCCAGTATCAGGAAAATCCTGATTCACACAGATGAGTTACAATCTTGAGAGAGTTTGAAATTGGCCTGGGCTCTTGAAAAAGGGTAATTTTGTTTTGAAGTTGAATCGCTAACATCACCTAGCAGTTCTTCCAGTTCCCCTTCATAACTATTACTGGGTAAGCCCGGAAGTGTATACTAAGCATTAAGACAGTTGATGATGCTGCGCTGACATTGAGCAGGTACATGCTCACTACCCGACCACGGTGTCCTGCGAACCCAGCACCGGCCCCTGAGCCCTTCTGTGGCATGTAGTTTAAACTTGGCCTCTGTGGGTCGAGTCGTGTGCTCACCCTGAACAGCTTCGCCTAAGGAGGCACACAGGCTTGAATTAAAAGCGAAACCTGTGCAGAGCAACATCGATTCTAACCAATAGGTCATTTTTCAGAAGTTCGGATACATGCATTGATTCTTTATTCCAAAGTTTGCATACCATGAAACTCACATAGCAGCCCGTGAGACATCGTGATAGTGTCTACCCCAGGGAATCTGGGTCCCTTGCACATTTAACTGGAGGTTGCTCATTGAATGGATGTGTGACAGTTGTTGGAAATTGAAATGTGATTTTCTGTAATTCCAGACTTTCTCAGAACACACTTTAAAAACTCCTGCTCACCAACACCAATAATAGCCATCCCACTACATGCTGTCAGGATGGAAATATATGTGCTGAAAGTACTTTACCACCTTAGAACTTCTTAATAAATATAAATACATTAGTTTTAAGGCATACGGCTTTTTATTTTAAGATTCCCACTCTGCCCATCCTTTTTATTAATTCCTCTTTGTTTACTCATCCTTCTTCTGAGGGGCCCCTGGGGATTTATGCTCTGTATCCTCTTCCATGGCATTAGGTTGGTTTTGCCTCTCCTGCCTTCACTTGTGATCTGCGTTGTGCATTTGTGAGCTAGCGGACCCTTTGTTCATACCTACCTCTAGTGTTCTGCTATATTATAGCTCTTTTTCTCTCTCTCCCACGCAGCACTGTGATATCAGCACTTTCATAACTAAAAGCCCCTAATACTGTGTTTTGTTCACGTAAGATACAAATGTTTATGTCTGTGAAATTGAATTGTAGTACCATTTTTGTGCGTGAAGCACTCCAAGGAAAGGCCCGATAGAGACCACCAACCCATGTCCACCTATAAGAAGCAAATTGAGACCAGTTGTAAAGTTTAGATCTTGTGAGATCTGCCCTTTTGAAAATGCAAGTGTAATTGCCTGATACATTCCATGCTTGATGAAGACATGGATGCTTTGCCACCCGACAAAAAAGTAAATTCCATTACTTAGGGTTTTGTAACTGAAGCTGATTTGGAATGCATTTGAAAGTTTTCTTGCAATGAAAACAAGCAAAGGTCAGTGAATGCCCATGCTCAGCTTTGCGTAAGGATTGTTTCCTATTTGCTTTTTCCGGTTTGTTTCTCAGGTGCTAAACATTTTGAAAGGAGTGGATTAATTACATGTGTATATCTCTCTCAGCTAGTATATGTATTTTTATTTCCATAGAAATCTTTTGATTTTTTTTTCCTAGGAAGATAAGTGGACGTAATGTTGCCGAAGTGGTCAGCACATAAGTATTAGGTATTTTGTTTTTGTTTTTGTTTTTGTTTTTTAATGTTTATTTATTTTGAAAGAGGGCAGAGACGGAGCTCTCACACACACCAGCGGGGGAGGAGCAGAGATAGAGGGAGAGAGAGAATCCCACCAGGCTCCGCACTGTCAGCACCAAGCCTGATGCAGACTCCATCGCACAGACTGTGAGACCGTGACCTGAGCCGAAATCACGAGTTGAATGCTTAACCAACTGAGCCACCCAGGAGCCCTAGTATTAGGTATTTTGGCTGTAGATGTGTGATGCGTAGGGCAGAGGTGGGGGCAGATAGAGGACAGTTTCAGTTTGGACTCAGTTTCAGTTTGGACTTCAGTATTCATTGGTTTGAAGTAGCTTCTTGGTGCTGGTTAGACAGATATTTGACTTAACGGTCTGGTACGTGCTAAAGCCAGAGTAGCTGTGGTGTGATTATTTGCTAATAGTTACCTTACTACAGAATTGGAAAAGCCCCTTCTAAAGTTGCTCTGCAGATCACAGCTGCCCGAGAGCCTCCAGCTCTGAATGGAGGCAGTGCTGACTCAGGAACCAAGCCACTGTCAACTCACTTTCTTTTCATTAAGAGTCTGACTATAGGGAGGAAAGAGGGGAAAGAGAAATGAACAGGATAAACAGGTTGTGATTGTTTGCAGTGATTAAGAGCATTCTTTACAATCACAAGGCTTGGTTTTGAATCTGAGCGTTGCCACTTTTTAACTCTGTGACCTTGAACAAGATATCTAACCTTTCTCAGTCCGGTTTCCCAGATCTGCTGAATGCGCTTAATAACACCCCCTTCATCAGGCTGTTGTAAGGTTCAAGTTAAACAACGTGAGTACAGGGCCCAGCCACGTGCCAAGTACACAGTAAGCCCTTGATAAATAATACAACAAACAACCCCTACTTTCTGTTTCTCTTTTTAAAGAAACCCAACTTGCAAATGCAGAACTTTCTGTTGCTTTAATAGCGTTGTGAACTGAGTAGATGATCAGTAAATTCTTTTGGCTCACAGTGTTTTCATTAAAAAATGAGCACCTAGGTTTGGCACTTTACTGCCCCACTTGGACTGTAGAAGCTGTAGGAATACACCTGTTCAGATATGGTTTGTGCTCTTGGCTGTATGGGACATGACAAAAGGGCTCAACCGAGGGAAGTCAAAACCTCCTTAGATGCATTCTGTGGGACTGGCGTGTTTTTGGTGACTTTTTTCACGGCAAATGCCTCCAAGGTTGTCTTCACTGAATCCAAATATAGATAAATGTGGGGGGGGGGAGGGGGTGGCCTGTGTCCTCTCGTGATTTTTGTCTCTAGACCTCTAAGTGTTGTCTTCAACCCTAGACACAAACCAAATGACTTAATGGCTAAGGTTATGGACTTTGGAGTCAAACAGCCTAGACCGGTTCTAGTCAGACAACACAGAGCTGTGGTTCTAGTCCCTGACCCCTTCTGACTGTCTCTGTGACTCCTTCTCACTAGCCATGGGCAAGTGGCAATCTCTCTGAGTTTCAGTCTTCTAATTAGTAAAGTGGGGATAATGGTAGTTCTTTCCTTACAAGGAAATGATAAAACTTAGGGAATAATGCACGTCAAACATTTTCCAAGTTCCTAGAACATAATAGGTGCTCAACAGATAATCCTGCTTCTCTTCTTCTCCTCTTTCCTCCCTCTCCTTCTCACTCTTCTTATTTTCTGCACTGAGTTTTTACAAAAAGAGAAAACTAGAGGTGCAAGCTTTAGGAAAGGTATCTGTTTCTGGCTTGGCTTTGATCACTGTGATTTTGTGACATGGACTGTAAAGTCATAGCTGTTCGCTCTGGCTACTCACCAACACTGATTTTTCTTTCTTGTTGTTTCTCCGCAGGAAGGATCAGAATGTTCTCTCCCCAGTCAACTGCTGGAATCTCCTATTAAACCAGGTGAAGCGGGAGAGCAGGGACCACACCACCCTGAGTGACATCTACCTGAATAATATCATTCCTCGATTTGTCCAAGTCAGCGAGGACTCAGGAAGACTCTTTAAAAAGGTATATAGCTATTTCTAGACGTGGAGCTACCCGGGTGGGGCGATGACACCACCTTGTAAATAAGAGAAACACCTTTGTATTGGCCCACTTAAAAGGCTTTCTCTTGGTCATTCCTTACCATGGTCTCGTGGTGAGAAAATACTGAATAGTCCTTCTTTTCTTCCTTTCTGAGTTGAATTAATAGTAGCCTTGGGAGAGTAACCGTTTGCAAGATAGACAACCCCAAGACTGGCAACAGAGTTCATAATCTGCCTATATCAGTGATAATGATGTTTGCTTGGTTTCCTTGAGTGAGCTGTAAGGCTGTTGAGATTCAGGGACCTTCAGAGTCATTTTAAGTTTTCCTCTTCTAGTTCACGTATGTTTGTGATTCGGTTTAGTTTTCTTTCCAAGTGCTGATCTTAGCCAAGATGAACTTATGAATTTGGTTATTCTTATCATGTCATATCTTGGTCTTTGGGTCCCTGAATGCTTTTGGAACTCAGCTGTTTGTCATAATTCCTTGGGTGTAAGTTGAAAAATCTGACCAAGGGAAAACTCAAAATTAATTGTGGTAAACTTAAGAAACTCATGCCAAATTGACCTTATCTGTCGGTAGTGGAAATAGTCTCTTGGAAACTAAGGAGTTCTCTCAACCTGAGCTCTCAGTGGAGTCACTGATTCATGACTTTTGGTTACACATGGTGGTAAAAGCCCCAACCATTGTACATGATGTACCATGTCTAACATTCAAGCTCTGACATCCCCAGCAGATCTTAAAGAAGGCGAATAATCTGCCCACGGTTTTGGGTGTAAAGAGGGTATATAGAGCTATTTCTTTGGTTTCATATAGAGGAAATTCATTGGTTATCATTTGACAAAATCCACTGTTAAAATTTGAGGCTGGGAGACAAAGGACTTCAGTAAACAGGGCTGTGGCCAATAGTGGTCAGTTTTCCAATTCTTAACATTTGGAAGTTTTCCAGATCTTAGTAGGTCTGGAATTAGAGCCCAATTTCTTTTGTTTACACCAACATGAAAAAGAACATGATTTAGAATCTTCCATTTACATAATTGCATCTGTGTTGGGGCTTTTCCTGTGTCTTGGAGACAGGATATGAAGAGTAAAAAGCATCTGACAATGAAAAGAAGGAAGAGAAAGATAACTCCTCCCGGAGTTCACCAGCTATTTTTAGTGACCTGGCTATGCTGTGGTTGGGGCCATACTTCATTTAGGGGTGAAGGTACTTTTCACCATTTCCTCATGGTTTCCAGCGTCTGTTCTAGCTTCCTTGTCATTCTTTTGAATTATTCTGCAATGTTTGGTGGTGTGTGGGTGTGGCTAAAATTAACAACTGTAGTTAATATTGTATTGAATACTGGAAGTATTCTAGAGAGTAGATTTCAGGTGCTTTTTTCACACACTCACACCAAGGTAACTGGGTGAGATGTTATGTTAATTGGCTTGACTATAATCATTTCACTGTGCATATGTATCAAATCATAATGTCATACTCCTTAAATATATACAGTTTTATGAGAAAAAAAATTTTAAGCCTATTTAGGTAGAACCTTGACGGTAATCAGATGCCACTTCAGCTCTTCACTGTGACCTTGACGGCCTCTTAGACTATCTCTAGAAGGACAGGGTAGAGGGAAGGGTAGAAGGAAGGGTAGAGAAGAACCAGGCTGAAGAAGTATTATGGCCCCTCCAGATCTCACAGGTGTTTAGGCTGAAGGCAGCAGTTATTAAAGCCACAAATGTTTCCGGTTCTTTGGGTGCCATTCACATTTCACCAAGAGTCTAAGTGCACGAATTGTATGTAAGACATGGGGACTTTGCCCTCCAGAAGGAAAATCTGCCTGTGGATGATACTCCTAGCCACAGTCTCAGAGTTGACCTCCATCAACTGTGCATTTCTTTGCTGGGGGTATAAGGAAGAATTTCTAATTACTCATAGGACTGTGTATATATTACATTCCATTGAAGATAGTTGCACATACCACGGTCTTACAGCTGAATGCATTTTTACAAACTGAACACTCCTGATAACCAGCTCCCAGATCAAGAAACAGATTAGTTCAGTACCCTAGAGGCCTCGCTCATGCTTCCTCCTAGTCCTTGGGGGGTTGGGAAGGGTATTCCAAGGATAACAACTGTCCTGACTTTTAACAGCAGAGATTAGTTTTACTTGGTTTCTTAGTTTTTATAAGTAGACTCATACAGTGTGTACTCTTTTCCGTCTGGTTTTTCCCATTCAACATATGTGTGTGAGATTTATTCATGTTGTTGTGTATGGTTGCAGCTCATAGGACTTTCTCTTGATCTTTATAACTTTTCATCAGTTAAATTACGGTTGATTAGAGATATGCATAAGACTGTTAAATAGTCAATGTTTACTATCCCACTGGGTAAATAATCTCTTTTCTCTCTCCCCTGGGGTCCAATGTAGGCAGAGGGTTCTAAGGTAGATGCTGGTTTGGCAGATCACAAGTGTAAATCAATTCTGTTTTGGCCAGATGAGAGCCTCTCTCCTTTCTAGTAATGGACACAGAAGCATTCTCTTTCCATACCTCAATTTTTGTATTCTCTTTTGCTTAAAGTGTGTCGCACATAAAGACTTAGAATCCCAGTGGTTAAGATATAGTAATCAGATAAGAGAACTAAGGAATGAGCCTGGCCACGCTGTCAGTTATGTGAAGCTTCCCAGGGCTTGCTTTGCTCTATCAGAGCAGAGGTCTCTCCCAAGTGACTCTTTCTCTTGGGCTTAGCTGTGCTAGTAGCTCTGAAACCTTAGACAATTACTTCTTTCTGTGCCTTAGTTCCTAAAGTTTAAAAAAAAAAAAAAAAGTGTTTGGCCTGTATGATCTTCATGCTGCCTTCAAAACCTAATACACTGTAGTTCTATGATGAACTACATCCAAGTAAATTGGAGTCCCCAGGATGTGGGCAAACAAAAGTGGATGTGGGTATGGAGAGGGGGCTAGCTTAGGCAATTAAAGATCGACTTTCTTGAGGAATGAAGCACTGTTTCAGATTCTTCTATCTATAATAACCAGCAACCAAGAGAGGCCAAACTGGAATCCAAATGTGTGAAGTAGATATACCTTTTTTTTTTCCCCTATAAATTCAGTTCCAGCAATAAAGGAAATCCACATTTCTCAGGAGACACAGACTTTAGAAAAGATACCTTTGTTTCTGGTTCAGCTATGGATACCTGAGAAAATTCACCTGAGTTTTATGTGATTTGGCTCTATTTCTCACTGGCAAAAGGCATAGGTTTTCTTCCTTTTATAATTCTTTTTTTTAATCTATAAAACTTATTGATTCACTAGCAAAGGTTATGATAATCAAAACTGACATTTTTTGAACGTTTATGTGCCAGGTACAGTAGTAAGCACTTTATACACTTGATCTTTACAATAATTCCATAAAGTAGTTGCTATTATTATCCCTAATTTATGAAGGAGGAAACTGAAACTGAGTGAGTTTAATCAAAAAATGAGGTGAGGCTACTATTTAAATCCAGTCATCTGGCCCTAGAACTTGAGGTTCTTTCTACTTATTCTGTTAGGATTCTGGGTATGGTGTGCAGAGAAGAGGGTAGTTTGGATTTTCTTACTCTTTCCTATTGAATCCAGATATTTCACTTAGTTATGGAATTAACCCAACCTTTTCTCTTGCACACAAGCCTTCAAAAGGTTTGGAGGTGTTAGACATCAACATTGGGTTGTTTCTTTCACCTGCATTGGGTTGTTTCTTTTACCTGGCGTCTGGGCAAGCAGCTGGAAGTTGACAGTGAAATAGGACAACGTGTTTTTCTCTCCAGGGGCAGGATCTCTAGTAAGAGGGAAACAAAGATTCATTAAATGTGAGAACTGGCCAAAAATCCGGCTCACAGCTAACTCAGCTAATTTGGGGATGTCAGGGCGGCTGTACAATTGGCCCCTCTGTACTACTGAACCCCCTTAAGGGATGCTCCTCGCTGGCACTCTGGTTTGTGGTTATGTCTGCTGGGACATATTTTACATTTTGCACGAAGCCATGGTAGAGATTCCTTTAGCTAAATATAACATCTAGAGAAAGTAGCCTCCTGTCCACAGCTTAGAAACAGACCCACTTTGTCTAGGACTCCAGGGGAAATTGAGTCCATTTGGTGCTCCTGACATCTCTTTTTGTGTAATGAAAGCTCAGTCTGTCTAACCCTTGTTGGAACCAAGGTTTAGGCAAATATTATTGCTGCCACCTTCATTTGTTTAATGCGGTGGCTTCAAAACCAGGGGCCAAACACTGCCAAGTTCGACTTCCAGCTCTACATCGTCTCTGTGAGAGACGTGTTCTAAAGAATCCCACCAAGAAGAGAAATCAGTTTTCCCACTTTCTCTTTTTAAACTGAAGTAAACTTGGGTGTGCTTTTTCCCACAGGGGAGAGGACAATTCTGTTCTCTCTTCTTTCATTTAGCTGGAACACACCAAAAGTACCTCTCACTTTGCTTTTTAGCTCACTGTTTCTAGCCCTTAGCTGCTCATACTCAGTCTTGGAAGCCAGTCAATTCAGACAGTCCAAGACTCTGAATTGCAGCTTTCTTTCTTTTTTTTTTTTTTTTCCTCTCCAGGATTCCAGCTAGCTATACTTTTGTTTTGCCTTTATTAGCCTATGTTTCTATGGTAGGAAGGTTACATTGAGCAAGTTATGTTAAATTCCCTATAGATCAGTAGTTTGGTAGTTCTCAATGCTGCCTGTGTGTGAGACTCACTGGGGGAGTTTTTAAAAAAAATCTTTGTGACCTTGAAGAAACAAATTTCTTAGGATGTAAAAAGCATGAACAATAAAAGAAAAAAAGGTAAATTGGACACCATCAACTCTTGGACTTTTGTTCTTGGAAAGACATTGTTAAGAAAACGAGACAAATCACAGACTGCGAGAATATATTTGCAATGCATAGAACTCAATAATAAGAAGACACACTGCCCAAATCTTTAAAAATAGGCAAAAGAGTTTAATAGACACTTCAGTAAAAAGATATATAAATGGCCATTAAGCCTATTACATACTCACCAGAATGGCTAAAATTAAAAAGACTGACACTAACAAGTGGTAGTCAGGATGGATGGTATTCTCTTATGATGCTGGTGAGAGCGTAGAATGGTGCTACCGCTTTGGAAAATAGTTTGGCTGTTTCTTATAAAGTTGCGTGTGTACTTACCATATCTAGCAATTCCAAGGCTAGGTATTTACACAAAAGATAATAAAAATAATACCTGCACCAAGACTTGTACCTAATTATTCATAATAGCTTTTGTTGTTGGCTGAATAATGGTCCCTTCCAAAGATGTCCATGTCCTAATTCCCGAAATCTGTGAATTTACCTTATCCACACAGGACTTTGCACATATGATGAGTCTGAGGGTCTTGTGATGAGGATATTATGCTTGAGTATCTAAGTAGGCTCTAATGCAGTCACAAGTGTCCTTATTGGAGGGAGGTGGAGGGAGATTACAGACAAAAGAGAAGGCCGTGCAATAGAAGCAGAGGAAGCAAGAGTCACAGGGAGAAGATGCTAGGCCACTGGCTTTGAGGATGGAGGAGGAGGCCATGCGCCAAGGAATGCAGCTCTAGAAGCTGGAAAAGACAAGGAAACAGATTCTCCCTAAAAACCCCCAGGGGAAGAGCAGCCCTGTTGATACTTGGTTTTGGCCCAGTGGAATGGGTTTTAGACTTCTGACCTCCAGAACTGTAAGAGAATAGAAATTAAAAACAGAACTACCATATGACCCAGCAATTCCACTTCTGAATATTGATCTGAAGAAAATGAAAACACTAATTCCAAAAGATAGATGCACCTGTGTGTTTATTGCAGCATTATTTACAGTAGCCCAGGTATGGAAGCAACAGAAGTGTCTGTCACTGGATGAGTGCATAAAGAAGTTGTAGTGTATATACCCAATGGAATATTATTCAGGCATTAAAAAAAAGCTTGAGGTCTTGCCATTTGCAGCAACATGGATGGACCTGAAGGCCATTGTGCTAATAACTGAAATAAGACAGAGAAAGACAAATACCATGTGGTCTTTCTTACGTGCGCAATCAACAAAAGCAAAAAAACCCTAGGTTTATAGATAAAGAGAACAACCTGGTGGTTGCAAGAGGCAGGGGGGTGGGGGGGGGGGTGGGAGAAATGGTGTTTTCTTGGGTGTTTGTTTAGTTTACATAAACTGAATACAAATTTTAAAAACTGACAATAAATGCATGTTGCTTTGAGTCACCAAGTTTACAGTAATTTGTTATAAGTGCCTTAGGAGACTCATATTATATTCATAATAGTCAAAACTGGAAATGACCCAAATATCCATCAACAGATGAATGGAAAAACATATTGTGGTATATCCATATATGAATACGACTCAGCAATAAAAAGAAATGCAATGCTGATGGGTACAATGATGTAGATGAACTCAAGAAACATTATACTGATTAAAAGAAGCCAGACACAATGAGAACATTCTGTATGATTCCATTTATATGAAATTTTAGAAAAGATAGTTCTAATCTGTTGTGACAGAAACGAAATCAGTGATTGCCTTGGGGCCAGGGTAGGGTGAGGGGTTGACCGCAGAGGGACACAAGGAAACTTAGGGATTATGGAAATGTCCTACAATCTTAATTCTAATGGTGGTTACATGAGTGTGTGGATTTGTCAAAACTGGTACTATACACTTAAAATGTATGCGTTTTATTTTATGTGAATTATGCCTCATTAAAGTTGATTAAAAAAAGTAATTTTAGGGGCGCCTGGGTGGCTCAGTCGGTTGAGCGTCCGACTTCGGCTCAGGTCACGATCTCGTGGTCCGTGAGTTCAAGCCCCGCGTCGGGCTCTGGGCTGATGGCTCAGAGCCTGGAGCCTGCTTCTGATTCTGTGTCTCCCTCTCTCTCTGCCCCTCCCCTGTTCATGCTTTGTCTCTCTCTGTCTCAAAAATAAATAAACATTAAAAAAATTTAAAAAAAAATAATAATTTTAGGGGCGCCTGGGTGGCTCAGTTGGTTGAGCATCCAGCTTCGGCTCAGGTCATGATGATCTCACGGTTTGTGAGTTCAAGCCCCGCGTCAGGCTCTGTGCTGACAGTTTGGAGCCTGGAACCTGCTTTGGATTCTGTCTCTCTCTCTCTCTCTCTCTCTCTCTGCCCCTCCCCTGCTCATGCTTTGTCTCTCTCTCTCAAAAATGAATAAGCTTAAAAAAATTTTTTTTTAAATAATAATAATTTTAAAAATAACATGCCAAGGCCCCATCCCAGGGCAATTGAATCAGTCTCTGCGATGAGCCTAGGTGATTCTTGCATACAGCCAGGGTTGAGAACCACTATTGTAGGTATTCTGGTTTCCATCTTGGGGAAACCTAAGAGCACAAAGGACATTTGAAGTCATAAGATCCTGTCTATATGTATCTATCTTGTAGGTGAGCCACATTTGCCCCTGCAATAATGGTGAAGCATTTAGACTGGTTTGTCTGGGCAACCCATTGTGGTTCTCTACTTTATTCTTGGAGGGTGACAAAGGGTAAATCTGGATTCAGATAAATAAGTCACACTGCAGAAAGTGGGAGATATAAGAAGGGTGCTAGGGAAGAAATGTAGGAGGGCGCAATTAATTCTTTTCTCTAGGGTCTCCAGGTATCCTTTCCCATTGGTTGATTGGTCACAAGAGACTTGCCACGACTAATCAGATTTCATTGGGCACCAAGGAAATGGGTCTGGCAGTATAAAAGGATAAAGGAGATTTGAAACCGAAAGCGGTGCATGTTACCTACCTACCTGTTTGTCCCCTTTAGATGAGGGCAGGATTTTCTACAGTTTTGGAGTCCAGCTACTTTGCTTATGTGAGGAGACTGGATACTATAAGGAGGCATGTTCTGTGGTAGTGTTGTCATAAATAAGTAAAGGAGAAGTGATCCACAATGCTGGTATAGTCAAATGTTCCTGGTAGGTAGTGTAGATTCAATAAATGGAGAAAGAACGGACTTCCAGAGGTTGTGTTCTGCCCTTCTGAGAAAGAGTTTAACCTGGAGACATGTTTGGGAGAAGGAGTAGCTGACTGATTTACCCCTCCCTCTCTTCCCTAGTCCATCCTACACCTCGTTTCGATGGAACACAGTATCTGCAATTGATTGGGCTTCCTCCACATTATAACATGATCACGAACGGCGTGGCGTGGCGCGGTGCTTTACAGACAGCTGTTCCTGTTACCCAGTTTGTCTTGATGGTAGCGAAAATCTGTTGTGATTAATTGAGCTTTATTCTGTCATATCTGATGAAGAGATCCTCTTTGGAGAAAAGAATAGGATGGCAAGCTGAACTTATTTGCGTAGAGGGTGGAAGGCTGCCAGCTACTTCAAAGGTATCTCTGCTGATAAGGGGCGTCAGGTTTGCTGCCAAAGCCAACACTGAGGGGAGCTTTGCAGCTAGTGCTGTTGGTGGTGTTTTAGCTTTGGTTTCTGTGACACTAGGTCAGCAGCATCTGTATCCTCTCCCTTGGGGCTTCTCTCTGGGTGGTCTAGGCTTTTTTGGACTTAGGAAGATTCAGCTCAGAGGGAGCGTGTGCATCAAAGATGCCTGTAGTCTTTTGCTTGGGTTAGTTTATATGCTTGGCTTTTTTGGTGTCTTAGTTCTCAGGCACCTATCAGCCTTTCCTGAAAGAGCAAGGTATTTGTTGCATGTGTAACATTCAAAGGTATAAGGATAAGTCAACAGATAGTTAGGAGAATCTGAAGAACAACTACAAAGTATGAAGTGAGATGCAGTGGGCAGAAACAAAACTGTCCAAGTGCAACCTTGTGTCTGAATATTCTCCTAAACTGGAAACGCACTAGTCAGTGAGAATTTTAGTGAATACTGTAAACACAGCACTGTGCAGGCTAAAAGAGCTTAAGATGAAATTGACAAGTTAGGTTTGCCCCCAGGGAGCTTAGGGCCTCTCCCGTCTGCTCTTCAGACCACTTAGATCTCCCAAAACTTTCTGTAGGATGGTGATAAGACCAATAATAACAAGCTTTCATAAAATGCCTGCTGTCACTGTGATACACTGTAGTAGGTCCTAAATGTATATTTTCTCTAATCCTTTCATGTATTTTACAAGGGTTTTTTTTTTTCCCTTGTCTTCTCATGGAAGTTTAAAATACTTAGAGAAATGCACATATCTTAAAGTGTACAGCTCAGTGAATTTTTACAAACGGAAAGCAGCTATGTAATTAGCACCCAGATAAAGAAAAGAGTGTTTCCAGTGTCCCATGAGCCCCCACTCTTGCCCCCTTCCATTCATTTCCCCTTGAAAAGTAGTCACTATCCTGACTTCTAGCACAACGTAAGCATTTGCCTGCTTGTTAAAAAAAAAAAAATTTTTTTTTTTGTATAAATGGAATCATAAAATATGCTCTCAACAATTTAAATATGTCATTCTTTTGTTTTCTGGCTTCCACTGTTTCTGATGAAAAGTCAACTGTGAGGTTCATTGTTGTTCCCTGTAGGTAATGTTTTGGGGGTTGCTTTTTTTTTAATTGAAGTATAGTTGACATACAATATTACATTAGTTTCAGGTGTACAACATAGTGATTTGACAATCATATACATTATGAAATGCTCACTACAATAAGTGTCGTTTACTCTACAAAATTATTACATTAAAAAATTATTATAATATTGTTGACTATATTCCTGATGCTGTACTTTTCCTTCCCATGACTTATTTATTTTACAGCTGTAAGTTTGTTTCTCTTCATCGTGAGAGCTGCTTTGAGTATCTTTTCTTTATCTTTGGTTTTCAGCAGTTTGGGATGAGTCTAAGTGTGGTTGCCATTGTATTTCTTTGACTTGGATAAGGGCAAGATCTAACTATTCTGGAACTGTGGGTAGTGTTTTTTCCTCAATTTGGGAAAATATCTGGCAAATACTTTTTTCCATCCCATTTTTACTTCTTACCTTGACTCCTCTCATGTTTGTTAGACTGTTTGATACAGTCCCACACATCATTGAAACAGGCCTTTTTTCCCCCCCGAGTGCTTCAGTTGAGATGATTTCTAAAGTTCACTGATCCTTTCTTTTGTGTGTACAATCTGCTATTAACACTATTCCATTCATTTTTTTTTATTTTAGATATTATATTTTTTTAGCTTCGTGATTTTCACTTTGGTTCTTTTTTTCAGTGTCCAATATAATTTCTGAAATTTCCTTTCTCTTGTTATTTTTAAAACACATGTAGCAATATTTAAAAATCGTTATCTGCTATTTTCAACACCTACATCATCTGTGGTTCTGTTTCTATTTCTTGGGTTTTCTTTTGACCATGGATCTCATTATTTTCTCATGTTTACTAATTTTTAGGACATATTGGACATCTTAGCTGATATATTATAGAGACTGTAGGTGTCCTTATCATCCCTCTGAAAACTGTTAAGTTTTGTTCTAGTAGGCAGTTAAATTACTGGTTGGTCACCTTGAATCTATGGAGAATTCATTCTGTGCTTTGTTAAAGTGAGTCTGGTTTGGTTTTGTCCTTAGTTCTGGAACATAGTCTGTATACTTAAGACATGACCTTTCTGAGGTTTCCATGGAAAGCAGACCTTGAACTCCAAACTCCCATCTCCTCTGCAGTGGGCAGCAGCTAGGATGACCAGTGGTCCCAGTCTGTCTGGGACTGACGGGGTTCCTGGGTTCCTGACATGAAACTTTAAGATTTATCTGTTCTACTATTGATGACATTTGGGCAGTTTCCTTTTGAGGCTATTAGGGATAATGTTGCTATTATACATTATATAGGAAGGTTATTTTTCTTCCCATTGTATAGTTGAAATCATTAAAGCTCACACTGGTAAAATACTTTTAGTAAGACCACAAAGAGATGACAGTGGAATTTGAACTCCCTTGTTTGTTCTACTGTATCTCACTACCATCCACATTTCAGGACTTACAGGTAGTCTTTTCAGAAGATAGTTGTTGCCAGATCACACTGCTGAGCCTGGTCACAATCTGAGCTTTAAGAATAGTGAATTCAAAACCTGCTTCTCTCTTCCCCCTACCCTCTCCCTCTCCCCTTCTCCTTCTCTTCCCTTCCCTGTCCCTCTCCTTTTTTCTTTCTCGTTTTTCCTCTCCCTCTTCCTCTTGCTCTCTGTTCTTTTGGATAATCTTTTCAAACCGTATAGTACATGTACATGGTAGAAAATACAAGAAGCAGAGGTATTCTAATGACAAGCCAGGTTGTATTACGTACTGTTTTGTATTCGAGATCTTCACTTTTCCATTTCATCTCTAAATTTTCATCGCATCTAATACCCAGGCCATGTAAACGTTTCCCTAATTATCTTAAAAATGTCCTTGAAAGTGATTTGTCCAAGCTAATATCTAATGCACATTGGTTCTTAGGTCCGTTAAAGTCTCTTTTAACCTAGTACTTTCCTTTTCCAGGACACCGATTTGCTGAGTAGACCAGGCTGCTTGTCCTGCAGATTGTCTCACTTCTAGATGTGTCTGGTTGCTTCCTTGTGGTGTTGCTTAACTTCTTCCTGTATCCTGTATTTCCTATAAATTGGAAGTTGGTTCCAATGGCCAAATCTATTCAAGTTACACATTTTTGACTACAGTGAGTAATAGGTGAGGTTGGGTACTTCATGTGGTATAACATTAGGAAATATTTAATATCTGGTTAACCTGCTGATAGTGATGCAAACATAGGCCCCTCAGTTCAAACCCTCCGTTTTGCAGTTAGATTTTTCTTCTCACATGATAAAAGGGCCATTATCTGGTGTTAAATGTGATGCTGTCTTACAAATGTTGGGTGTTAATTCAGTCATTCATCTGAGGGTTTTAACATCAACGATGATTCTAGCCAAATTTTTACCATCTCCATACCTCTTTCACTTGACTGCAAGATGCCTCCCTGAGAGAAGGGGAGGATTTTTAATACAACTCAGCAGGCACCATGCAAAAAGACAGTAGTGTATACCAACTGACTACTCTCAGGAGAAATTCCACTAATGGTGTGAAAGCTGACTAGGTCCCAATTTTTTTGTTGTTGTTGTAAGATTCACAGCAATAATACAAATAATAGTCATTATAACTAATACTTAGTGAGTGCTAGCCATGCCCAGGGACCATGCTAAGTATTTTGCAGGTATTAACCCATTTAATCATCACAACAAGCCTTCAAGATGGTTTTATCATCTCCACTTCTACGTAAGCACATGGACGGAGAGGGTAAACAATTGACTCAAAGTTATAGAACCGGTTGGGGGCAAAATTGGGATTGATGGCTTAGGCAGCGTGCTTCCCCTGCATCATCTCTTTCACATCCTGTGCTCTGTGGCCTCACATGGAGCAGGGTGGCAGTCATTATACTGGTCAGCTAAAGGGCCACGGCTTGTGCAGGGAATTAAGGGCCCGTGCATTCTGCAGTCACGCATTTAGATGCTTCTGCCGGGCCAGACTGTCCACTGTGCTCTTCTGATTCTGCATCTTGCCTGGCTTGTCCAGACAGAGACGGGGCGGGGCGGGTGGGGGGGCATCTTTGATTTCAGCCTCCCTTCTTGAAGGACTGGCTTCTTTTGATTCTCCTATTTATCTCTGTCAAGAGTTTTCCTTTGAATTTCTCCCTGCTTGTCTAAGCATGATTTTTTGTGTAAAATGGCGGCAGAGTGGTGGTGGTGGGGGGGGGGGGGAGAATAAATTCTCCTCCTTTTGAGATAGCAGCTTTAGTTTTTCCATTTTCATTTTCTTCTTTCCACATGATAGTGGACTTTTTCTGATCTCTTTTCTTGGATTTTCTACTCGATCTTACCTTTCTTTGCTTTTAAGCCCAGCTCTCAGGGGTTTTTTAATTTTTTTCTTTTTTCTCTCCCCCTTCCTTTACTCTGTGCTCCAGAAGTCATTTGGGTCTATATCTAGCTTTTCCTGATATTTAGCCAACATGAAACTTCCAGTTATAGGTTGATTTTAATTGTTGGGACTAATTCTTGTCTTCAAGAGATGATAGGAACCTAGGAGCATCCCCCCCTTATGGTTTCAAGAGTTCTCTGAATCATCCACTTGCTGAGCTAAGAAGTTATTGCCGAGGCCGGGCAACGGGGCGGAGAAGTAACAAAAATAACAATTTTTATTTTATGTTTCCTTTGAGTTTTGAAGCAGTCCAAGAAACCCTTTAGCTTATGCTTTTTTCAATTGAAAAAATAATGTGTTTTTTGAAGACATCTGGAAAACAAAAATAATAAAAAGAAAATGATTACTGGGAATCAGTTATTCCCTTCTAATATTTTTTCTATATGCATTTTTCTTTAGAAAATTAGAAATATATTGTATATTAAATTCTGTGTAATTTTTTTCATGTGACATTTTAAGTGAGTATTTTGACCCTGTCTTTGCAACTTCTTAAAAAGCCTTGTTTCTGATGACTGTCCAGCATTCTATCTTGTGGCTGTCCCATTGCTTATTCATAAGGTCCTTATGGTTCTTTGGCTGGGTGGTTTTGACTCTACTGGATCACGTTCTTCTACATCCAGAAGCAATCTAGAATCTCATTGGCATCTTCTTGGAAGTTAGTTGTTTTTAGAGTGACTAGTTTCGTCTGTGTTCTCATTTGGAAATACCCTACTTCTGATGTGAGGCAAGGAAGAGGGTTTCCCCCCTATTTTTTCTTCCTTTTATATCTTCCTCATTGTCTCTAAGCTCAGCTGGGAATCTAAACCTCAGAGCTGTGCCTGAGCAGTGGAGTACTTTCGCTGTGCAGGGTTACAGTTTCCTCATCTCCACAGTGCAGGAAATTGCTCATAGCCTCACTCTGGCTTCCTGGCATGTCATAAGAGTCAGTAGAACCTGGGAAGAAAGTGCTCTGCCATGGTCAAAAAGACGAGAGATAACGAATTTTGGTGAGGATGTGGACAGAAGGGAATCCTCATATGCTGTTTGTTTGCATGTAAATTGGTACAACCACACTACGGAAAACAGTATGGCGGTTGCTCAGAAAATTATAAATTGAGCTACCGTACGATCCAGCACTTCCATTCCTGGGTCTATATTTGAAGAAATTGAAATCAGTATCCAAAAAGATATCTGCACCCCATGTTCACTGCAGCGTTATTCCCAATGGCCAAGATATGGAGACAATCGAAATGTCCTTCAACAGATGAACGCGTAAAGCAAACATGATGTGTGTGTGTGTGTGTGTGTGTGTGTGCGCGCGCGCGCACGCGCGTCCAGTGGAATATTATTCAGTCATAAAAAAGCAGGAAATCCTGCCATTTGTGACAACATGGAGGAATCTGAAGGGCAGTATCCTAACTGAAAGACAAACACTGCATGGTAATACTTACATGTAAAAAAAAATTGTTTTTAATCCAATTTCATAGAAACAGAATATAATGGTGGTTGCCAGGGGTTCAGGGAGGGTGAAATGGAGTGATACAGGTCAAAGGGCACAAATTTTTAGCTGTAAGAATAAGTGCTGGGGATCTAATGTATGGCATACAGTTAATGACACGGTATAATGCACTTGAAAGTTGCTGAGAGTAGATCTTGAGTATTCTCACCACCCATACACACATAGCCAAAGAGCTAACTATGGGAGGTGATGAATGTGTTAATTATTTTGATCTCGGCCATCATTCCACGTGTATATGTGCATCAGATCATCATGTTGTACACTTTAAATGTGTATAATTTTATTTGCCAATTATTCCTCAGTTAAAGTTAAGGAAAGAAAAGAAGAAAAGAAAGAAAAGAAAAGAAAAGAAAAGAAAAGAAAAGAAAAGAAAAGAAAAGAAAAGAAAAGAAAAGAAAAAAGAAAAAAAAAAGAAAAGGAAAGGAAAGAAAAGAAAAGTGCTTTGTGGAGCTTGGTTATGCTCACGTAGGAAAGTGTGCCCCTGTGCCTTCTCCCCACCCGGGTGGTCTTTGTCTCTCAGCTAATCTTTTTCAGCAGTGTGTTCTCATATAGGGTAGGGAGGAAATAAAGAGGGCAAACTGGGAGACCCATTCTCTAGCTTTAATCATCTTCTTGCCAAAGCCAAGATAATCCAGTCCTTCTGCCCACATAAGCATCGCATCCTTTCCTGCCTTGCCTCTTCCCATGACCTTGTTTTCTTTTTGATGTTCATTTTGAGGGTGGAGAGTAGAAAAAAAGCCTTCTCTTTTCACAGCCCTCTGAGTCAGTGGCCTTTCTGGGCCTTTGAATTCTCAGGCAGGAAAACTACATAGCCCACCTGACTCTTCTTTCAGGACCCTTAAAAGAAAAGGGCAGTGCTTTATTCAAATTCAGGAGCACAAGTACCACTACCCGTTTATTCAGTTCAATTTAATAACTACTATTTGATAGTGTATAATCGCTCAGTATTCAACTTGCCACTATAAAAGTACTGCAGAGCAAGCTTAAGACATGCTTCAAATTCTTGGATTTTTTTATATTTCAGTTGGATGGACAGGCAAAGACTCTTGAAGCAGGTTGCAACTTAAGACACCAATTTAATGAGGGATGCAGATAATGAGTTGTCTATAGAAGCTTGGAAAATGAACAGATTCATGAGAGGTGATCGGGCAAGCTTCACAGAAGGGAAAGAGTTGGGCTGATGTTCTTTTAATTACATGGTTCCAGAATTCTTCATTATCTATTTCTTATCCTATGGAAATATCTTTTGAATATTTCCATATTGTCTGGTGCCAACTTCCTCTCCTACCTCTTTGTCCCCATTAGAGACGTTCCCCATAAGACAGCAACAGAAGCTTCCTGTTGGCCAGTGATGGGAGAGGTAGGTGGGATGAGCTTGGACCCTGAGTGCTTTGAAAGCCCGCTCAAGGTGGTCCAGCTACAGGACAAAGAGAGCCGTTGTTCATTTTAGGTAGGGCAATGAAATATTGAAAATCATGATCAACGGTGACATTGGCAGTGGTGTTCAGTGTGGTTTAGGGTGGAAGAAACTATCTGGAGGCCTACTACAGTAGTTCGGAGGGATAATGGAAACCAATTCTTGGCTCATGGCAGTGGGAACTCAAAGAATGGGACCTACTAAAAGACACAACAAAGACATTCTAGATAGGGGAAAGTAACCTGACATGAGGTAGGAGGAGGTAAATGTTAGAGAGGACTCAAAGTTCATTTAGTCATTCCATAAATATTGACAGTGTGCCTCCCATGTTTCTGGCACAGTGGTAAGCCCTGTGATACAGCAGATAACAGAACAGAAAAAGTCTCGATTGCCTGTGCTCTAGTAGGAGAAACACACAATATACAAATGAAGCAGTAAATGTATAATATGCTGGATGGTGATAAAATAAAACAGGGGAAGGAGGATAGAGGTGGTGGGAGTATTGCTATTTTATATGGCGGGGGGTGGGGGGTGTCAGGGAAGATCTCACTGACAAGTTGGCATTTGAACTGATTCTTAAAGGAAATTAGGGATTTTACTCCCCCAGGAAGGTCTTTCAGGCAGAGGAACCAGCATGTCTAAGGCCATGAGATGGGAGTGTGCTTATTTGGTCAGAGAAGCATCAGGGCCTTGTGCACAGGAGGGAAGAGGAAGAGTGGCAGATGTGGTTGGGGGTTGGGGGCAGGCTGCATCCGGAATGGCCTTGGAGGCCACGAGCCATGAGAGGATTTGGAACAAAGGAATGATACAATCTGATTCTTGCTTCAGTAGGATTTTTCTGGCTTCTGTGTTAAGACTGAAGGAGGAGCAAGGTGGGAACAGAATAGGAAGGGTTGCTGAGAAGACTTCTGTAAACTCAGGCAGGAGATGATGGCAGATTGGAACGGGGTGGTGGATGCGGAGATTGAGAAGTGGTCACACTCTGGGATGTGTTTTGAAGATGGAGCCATTAGTATTTGTTGCTGAATTGAATGTGCATGTGATAAAAAAAGACATCTAAGATGAGCACCTGGGTGGCTCAGTTGATTAAGTGTCCAACTCTTGATTTCAGCTCAGGTCATGATCATGGTTCGTGGGATCGAGCCCCGAGTGGGGCTCTGCTCTGACAGCACGGAGCCTTTTTGGGATTCTTTCTCTGCCCCTCCCCCACTCTCCCCCCCTCTCTTCTCTGTCTCTCTCAAAATAAATAAATTAATTTTTTAAAAAAAGGTGACTGTAAGCATTTTGATCTGAATGCCATCAGAAGTTGGAGTTGCCATTTATTGGGGAAACTATGTGAAAGAGCCACTAGCTCTCATCCTGCTCTGTGATTAGTGAAGAATCGAAGAGCCAGCAAGTCGTGACTTGTGTTAGGTCACCCAGGTTGGCAGTAGGAGAGCTGGGGCCAAACCTACCAGGTCTTCTAACCTCCAGTCAGTGCTCTTTCCAGGACATGACCCCAGCCCTCCTTGGTTCAGCGCCACACACGGCACAGAGATGTAGTGAAGATGAGGGCTGGAAGGGGGATCTGAACACGGACCACGTACAAAGCCGATAGTTGGAGCCATGAAAGTGAGTATTCAGAGAAGAGGGCAGTTGAAGCCTAGAGAAAAGACGGAGAACCAGCAAAGAGGACGTAAGAGCAAATTAAAATGGGCAACAGGAAAATGAGTCACATGGCTGAGAAGAAGCTGGCTCCCCGAAAGGCACTCCGGAGAGGTCAGGAAGAACAGGAGCTGAGCAGATGCCATTAGACTTGGGATTTGGAACCTTGGGGGACTCTGTTGTCCTCAGTAGAACCTCCATTGAGGTTCTGAGCATTTTTCTTATCCTTTCAGCTAATGGTGAGAAGGAATATAATAAATAGCATAAGCCTAAGACAGGGAGTTTAAAAAAAAATCTTTGCCAACTCTAGCATTACCATCTTGTGAGCCTTATACAAGAAACTGACCCTCCCAGACCTCTGTGGGCCCATCTGTAAATGGAATGAGAAAACATCCTTCATGCTCACTTGGCCTTCTAGAAATGGTGTGAGGGTAACAGTGACAAAGGATATGAAACTGCTTTGGAAGAGAAATGTCACATAAGTCTAGGTAGCCTTTTCTAGTTGATTTTAACAAGTTTTTAGTTAAAAAAAAAAAAACTTTTGATAGGGTCATAAAAAAACTTTGCATTAGGGATATATTAAATGCAGAACACAAGGACCAATAAAATAGGTATTCCTTTTTGAAACAACATAAAATATGTCTGTATCCTTTTGATTAAATCTTGCTTAATTACTATGTCCATTAGACCCCTATCAAATCCTGCCTGGGCTTTTAAATTTAATTTAATTTAATTCTGTAGTCACTGTTACCCAACCACAAAAGAATTAGCCTTGCCCTGAAGGCCATGCAGGTCTCTTGAGCACTTATAGGTTAGCACTGGTCCCTCTGATGAAACACAGGGTGAGGTTTGCCGTGCTGATTCTGATCAGTCTGCCTGTTTCCGAGCTGCAGGCTGCAGCCCCAGTGGGGCTGAATTTTGCCCTTCCAGTCCCCTTCACATAACAGTATATGAAGAGCAGGAATGGAAATTAATTGTACCTGCTGGCATTATTGAAGTTATCAGCGCATATCCTCTCCTGGGCAAGGAAGATTAAAAAGGGTGTTGTAATCAGAGCAGATGATTTCTGACACTCCGGATGGGTTTCCTCCCCAGGTTAGATGTAAGCACCTGATGTGAGCTTGTTGCCTCTGGCCTGACGCTACGTAGCTCGGGGCTATACAGAGTTCTGCCTCATTTTCCCACCAGCCCTGGAGGAAAGCCAGGCTCCTACTCTCTCTGGATCAGAAGTCTTGTAGGTAGGAAATCTGGCCTTCTCACTGCAGATTAGTGTATTCTAGCTGCACATTCCTGACTGCAGGGTGCAGTCAGGTGTCTCGGTTAGGCCAGGCTGAAAGTCACACCTTGTTCAGGTTCAAGCTGAATGAAATAAGGCACTGTGGTGCTGCTCCCTGGTGATTCAGTTCATTTTAGCAAGCACTGATTAAATGCTCTCTACCCTCACACAAAACCTAGGGCTATAGGCTGTAGTCTCCTGATGTGACAGGATCAGGGAAGCATTTTTTATCAGCTTTTCCAGAAAAGAGAATATGCAAGTCGGCCAAGAGAGGGAGGGGGAAAGGGCAGACGCTCAGTTCTTACCTTGAGAAGCAGCATAGGAGAGATGCTTATTTACTAGGGAGTAGTAAACTTTTTTTTAGTACAGCTTTGTAAGGGAGCTGGAAAGCTGTGTAGTTTTTTGACTAGGAGCTTATTGGGTTTGTAGAATGAGATGAGGACTCTGGGATTAGCCTAAGCATTTAGGGTTGTCCTGACCCCAGGCCAGTTGCCTACTTCACCCAGGCAGGAGGAGATGGAATCGAGCTCAAAGTTCTTTTGGCTCCAAAAACTATGAAGGTGACACGCCTCTCCCCCCTGTCCCCCCTTACAGTCTGGAGGCCTCCTTGCTAGGTTTCTACAAAGCCCCTCATGCATCATGAAACAATAGCACTTTGACTACATTTCTGTCCATGGTGATGTGCGCCAGTTAAACTGGCAAGCAGATAATGGAGGCAATGGGTTATGTATCCCAGGCGGGAGGTTGCGGCAAAATGGATCTGAGGCTGACGAGAGGAATTTCAACACGTATCCTAATCAGATAGGATTGTCTGAGATGCCCTGCTTCGGCCTTCCTTGAATAGACTTGAGTCCTTCTGGCCTACAAGACTCTGGCTTCAGAGGTTCAGCTGGACATTCACAAATTAACTCAGAAAGTTATAGCAGCAAGCAGGGATGCCCTCTTTGAGAGACACCACAGCAAAGGAAAAGACCATGAGTCTGGGGATCAGGTAACTTGGGTGAGGACCCAGGGCTCCAGATGGCTTCTTTGTTTGTTTTTCTTACTGCTTTAATTCTCCACCACAATTTTGAGATTCTCTGGATATTGGCTGTGGTCTAGAGAAGCAAATGTGAATTAAAATCTGGTTCCTAGATAAGACAGAGTTTTCCGATTTTACAAAATTATGGGTGAATGGAAGAGAGACTGGAGAAAAGGAGCATAATTGTGACAAAGCTCTCTTTTCTAGTTCTGCATTCTAGAAACAGTGCTGATGAATACATTCTTTTTTTTCTTTTGCTTTCCTTTTTTTTTTTTTTCCTTTTGCTTCTGAATGTCTGTGTACTTGCCTAAGAAAACATTTCTCAACCTCTTCAGAATATTTAGAGTTAAATAAAAATTATAGGGGCATATCACAAACTTAGTGCACTCTTTATGCGTTGGGTTTACACAAAAAGTTAACATGCTCTGGCTTGGAGACCCTGACCCCATCTCCTCAACCTGCTGGCTTCAGCCCTACATATTTTGCTCCAAAGCTCTAATGCCACAAAGAATGCGGAACTGACGAGTCCACTCCATCTACAAGCTAGGACATCTTGATTAAATTAGTGTGTGTGGTGGTGGGGGGGGGGGCGGGTGCTGTGGAGAGAAAGGCACAGTGACACAAAGGGCGTTTTGAGGAGCCCCGTAGTGCCTGTGGAGAATGAATGTTCTCGTTAAATATGGCCATGACCTGCAGTTCCACACATGCCAGAGACACAGCTCAATTGTCCCCAGGAGCTGGGGGCTGGGGACGATCAGGGGAGAGGCCAGCCTACAGCCACACTCTTCATCTCCAATGGAGAGGCAGCCCAGCTTGGAAAGGCAGGAAGGCAGGAGCAGGAAGACCCACTGTCACTTTCTTTTTTCTTCAGCTATGGCAAGTGATTCTCTGATCATGGTTCTTGTTTTTGGATTGGATCAAAAAGTGCCTTCCTCTCCCTTGGGTGTTTGAACCTTCCCTCTGCTTCCCCTTTCTCCGTTGGGCACTAAGGGAGCTCCTGAAAGCATCCATTGTCTTAACGCCTCTTTCTACTCCCTTCTTTGGGGCTCCCCAAGAAGATTGGTGCCTGAACTCTGTAGGGCAGTGCCCCCAAGACAGTGCTCACCCTTGTCATTCACCACTATCCTCATCCCATTCATCCTAAAGTCCCAAGACCAAAGTGAGAACAGATGGACCATTGAAGGCTTCCACCCAGGCCGCCACATCAGTGGGAGAGCGGTGATCGGTAACCCCTGGCTCAGTTCCACTTGCACCGCGGCCAGGGTGCTTCATGAGACGTGCGTTTGCCATTTGCCCTTTGAACTGCCAGCTATCCAAATACAGCCAAATGGATTTAGAAGCTGGTTAAGTTTTGGACTCACTCCCTATGACCAGAGTATCCTGGAAGCTCGTTTTTATAGCCCTACATACATGATTCTCCTTTTAATAGATGGAGTCTCAACCTTTTCAGTAGTATACACCTGAAGATTTCAACATGCTTTTGTACTGTTCCTCTCTTCCTTGCTGTGAAACTTTATGGCCTTTCATTCTCTCGTTTTCACCCAATTAATAATTATTGGGTGTTTACAGCATGCAAGGCCTTGTACAAGATGAGGAGAAGATAGGGGCGCCTGGGTGGCTCAGCGGGTTGGGCGTCTGACTTCGGCTCAGGTCATGATCTCATGATTCAGTTTGTGGGTTTGGGCCCCACATTGGGCTCTGTGCTGGCAGCTCGGAGCCTGGAGCCTGCTTCGGATTCTGTGTCTCCCTCTCTCTGCCCCTCCCCCTCTTGCGCTCTGTCTCTCTCTCTCTCAAAAAATAAATAAACATTAAAAAATTTTTTTAAAAAGATGAGAAGACAAAATAGCATTGAATAGGAGTTTGTGCGTTCAAATTCTAACTCTTGCATTTGATAGCTGTCCCTTTGGACAAATTGCTTAACCTCTTTAAGCCTGAGCATCCCTGAAATGGAGATAATAATAACACATGGAGTTATTACCAAGATTAAGTACGGTTATGCCTGTAAATGGCTAGTGCACAGTGAGCACTAGGTAAAGGTAAGCTATAATGACTATTTTTATTAATTACTAGCTACACGATACAGTCCAGATCCTTCGGAAGCTTATGCTATAGTTGAAAGGGGGGAAGATGTTTGCATAAATAGTTCTAATCAAGACAATGTGGCTATGATAAGTGTACCATAAATAATAGACAGACGGTGTTCCACGGATAATAATTGCTACAGAATATAGTACAGGCAGTAGAGGAAGAGCTCATATCCAGCTCGGTTGTTCAAGAAGACCTGTGAACCAATGCAAAAACCTTATTCCTGCATTTGTGATAGATGTCACCGGTCAATCATGGAACTCTTCTTTTTTTCAGTTTCAAAAACTTGAAAAGTATTTAAAATATGTATGTATAATAAGGCAAACAAACACACAAGCAACCACTCACACAAGCAGGTACGGAGATCCTTATCAGCACCTCTGGACTCCTTGCAATACTCCCTACAGTCACAACTCTGTTTCCTCCACTGTCCTAATTTTGTGATAATTACTCCCTTGCTTTTCTTAAATTACATCTTCTAGATATTCATCTCTAAACAGCGTGGTTTAATTTTGCAAGTCTCACCGCTTCTGTTTGCCACGGTTTGCGAGCTCCGCCCACGCTGATGCATCTAGCTCTGCCTTGTTTCTTTTCATTGCTTTAGGGGCCCATTTATTAATTCACCACAATTTACTTATCAGTGTGAATTTTGTTATCAGTGGGCATTTGGGTTGTTTTGAGTGTGGGACTAAAGCAAACTATGCCACTGTGAACATTCTCATCTGTGCGCACTGGCATACACATGGCCAGATTTCCAGGGAATATACCTAGTAGCGGAATTGCGGGGTGAAATCTCCTTTACGATTTCATGCCAAACTGTTTTCCGAAACGATATTAGTCATTTGTACCCCCACCAACAATGTACGAGGAGTTCATTTTTCTACAGCCTTGCCAACATTTAATATGGTCAAATTTTTCATTTTAACTGTAGTTTTATTTTTAACTGTTTTAATATAAGCTATTATCATATTGGCTTTAATGTGCATTTTCTGATTACTAATGAGTGTGAGGGCCTTTACTTGTTTTTACTGAGCATGTAGATATATTCTCTTGTGAAGTACTGATCCTGAATGTTAGTTATCTTACTGATTATATGTGTTAAGCACATGTTCTCTTACACTGTGACTTGTCTATTTTTATAAATATTTTCTATTGGTTAGTAAAAGTTCTTAATTTTACTGTGGTTGAACCCATTTTCTTTTATGGTCAGTGCTTTTTCTATCACGTTGAAGAAAGCCTTTCCTACCCTAAGGTCTTGAAGATATTCCATTGTATCATCTTCTAAAAGTCATAGTTTTGTCTTTCATATCATGGTCCAAAGCCATCCCCATAAAATTTTTTATATATAGTGTGATGTAGGGCACAGTTTAGTTAAAAATAATAGGGGCGTCTGGGTAGTTCAGTTGGTTAAGCGTCTGACTCTTGATTTGGGATCAGGTTATGATCTCACTGTGAGTTCAAGCCCCTCATTGGGCTCTATGATGGCAGAGTGGAACCTGCTTGGGATTCTTCTTTCCCTCTCTCTCTCTCTCTCTCTGTCCCTCCCCCCTCTCAAAATAAATAAACTTAAGAAAATAGATATGCAATTTCCATATCATCATTGATTGAAAATTTTATCCCTCCCCCCCTGCAACCACGCACACTCATTTTTCAAAAATATATATATTGAAGATTTACCCCGTATCAGACAGTCCTAAATGCTTCCTATGCAGAAAGTAGAGAGGTGACATTTGAGCTGGGTTTTTAGTGAATGAAAATGATCATAATTAGAGATGGAAAAGGAGACATTTGTGAGTGTGGGGAGAGCAGGGTGGAAGAACCTTCCACACGGAAGGAACTACTTCAAGACAAAAGAGAGCCCAGGAATGAGTGAGGCTTCTTCAGAAGGTGGTGAGTGTAACAGTTTGGCTAAATCAGAGTATTTATGAAGAGAGTAGCTGAAACAAAGCTGAAAAGAGCCCTGGATGCCCAACCAAGGAGTTTGAACTTCATTCGGAGAACATTTGGGAACCATGGAAGGTTGATTCATAGGCAAATGATGTAATAGAGCAGCTCTTCAGAAAGACTGGGCCTCTAATCCAGGAGCAGGGGAATAAGGGCCTGCGATGTGGTAGCAATGCCAGGAGTGTTGAAAAGGAGACAGTTGTCAGACGTATCATGAAGGAAAAGTCATCAACTTATGGCCACTTATTGGAGAGAAAATTAGAAGTTAGGGATTACTTCTTTCTGTTTTTATGCTGATTTCACAAGGGAAAGGCCAGTGTGGTGCTAAGGAATTTGGGATAGCTAGTGAAGCTGACATTTTCACATATGTCCCAGGAACTAGATGCCCAAACCTTCCTCAGACCCCCAAATGGCCCGTTATTAGAACTTAGTGTGGGGTTTCTCCATTTTGTGGACTCTGGGTTACCAGAGAATGCCTGAGATTTGAATCTGGATTCTCAACCACTACAACTAATTTCATAGATCCCCTTTATGTTAGGTAGATTCAGCCCCCTGCTGCCCTTTGATGGACTGTGGTTTTTGAAAAGCCCCTAAGGAAGTAATGAGGAACCATATTGAAAACCTCAGGCTGGCTTCTCTTTTGTTTTACCAGAATATTTTGGTTACCGTGTCTTGGGAAATGAATAACTTTAAGACATAAATATGATAATCCTTCTCTTTTACCAATATCAATTCATTCTTTCAAACAAAACATATTTTAGTACTTATTAGGTATCCAACATTGCACTGGACCTAGGGAGGGTAACATTTAAACATAACATAATCTCTATCGTCAAAATTCAGACTTCGGGTTGAACTTCTAGAAATGGCAGCTTAGGTAATTCAGACCAACCTTCTGCTCCTTTGGAGCCGTTGATCACCAGGAGGCATCTGCTATTCTAGAAAAGATCACTGAGAGCTAAGAAGCCAAGCAGAGCTTTTAATAGCCTTGTAGGGCTAACAGGACAAAAACTGGAATGTAGGACCAAGGATGGGAGGCGGGGAGGTTGGGAGGCTGGTAGACTTCTTCAAGCTTTTAGACCCCACAGGGATGCAGTTTAGAAGTGAGGGTGAACCAGAAATAGATTTCAGGGGTCTCACAGGGACTGAAGCCTAGCTTCAAATTATCTTAATCTCTAATTGGATTAAGGTGATCTAGGCTAGTAGTAGCTAGAAACAAATTTAAGTCCTCTCTAGAGGAAGATACTATCACCCTAAGCCCAATAGTTCTCACTCACCATTTTGTATATATACAGTGCTTATAAGAAAAACAACATACCCACAGGAGATCCTTGTAATGGTTATCAGACAAACTTTAAATTAATTATGTTTAATACATTTATGAAATCAAATGACAAAAATTGGAAATTATAAAAAAGAAACAACTTAAAATGGATCAAAGATGTAAATGTAAGAACTTAAACTTTTAGAAGAAAACAGGTATAAATCTTTCATCTTGGATTAGGTAACATTGCTTAGATAAGACACCAAAACAGAAAATAGGCATAAATCTTTGTGACCTTAAGGGGTTAGGTAACTTACCTTAGACATGACACCAAACACAAGCAATAAAAGAAAAAAATACATAAATTGAACTTCATCAAAATTATAAACTTCTTTGCTTCAAAAGATACTATCAAAAAATTTAAAAAAGACTACCTGTATAATAAGAATCAAAATACTTTTAAACCATCTATCTGATAAGGATCTAGTATTCAGAATATATGAAAAACTCTTACAACCCAACAGCAGAAAGACCAACAACCCAATTTTGCAAAAGGCAAAGGGCTTGCATAGTCATTTCTCCGAAGAAGGTGTACAAATGGCCAACAAGCACATGAAAAGATGCTCAACACTGTTAGTCCTTAGGGAACTGCAAATCAAAACCACAATGAAATACCACTTCATACTCACTGGGATGGCTATAATTAAAGAAAAATAAGAAAAGAACAAGTGTTGGCAAGAATATAGAGATATTGGAACCCTCAGATATTGCTGGGGGGATTGTAAAATGGTGCAGATGCTATGGAAAACAATTTGGCAGTTCCCCACAAATGTAAACAAGACTTACGCAAAAACTTAAGCATGGAGTTACCCTATGACCCAGCAATTCCATTTTCCTACATAGATATCTGAGAGAATTGAAAATAGGCCAACACAAAACCTTGTACATGAATGTTCATAGTGGCATGATTTATAATAACCCCAAAATGGAAACAATCCAGATATTCATCAGATGATTAATGGATTTAAACAAGTGTGGCATATCCATACAATGGAATATTTCTCAGCCACAAAAAAGGAAGTAAGTACTGATACAACATGGATGGACCTTAAAAACAATATGCTACGTGAAAGAAGCCAGCCACATGTTCTATGTTTCCATTGATAGGAAATACCCAAAATGGGAAAAACCCATAGAGACAGAAGGTAGATTCATGGTTACCAGCAGCTGGGGGTGGGGGTGGAGGGGTGGGAGTGAGTACTAAACAGTTATGAGATTTCTTTGTAGGGTGATGAAAGGTTCTGGAATTAGATAGTGGTGATTATTGCACAACCTTATGGATCTACTAAAACCCACTGAATTGTACACTTTAAAATGGTGAATTGTAGTATGTGAATTTTATTTTTATTAAAAAAAGGAGGACTCAGATTTTAGCACTGAAAAAAATAAAGTAACTAAAAGAAAGAGCTCAATGCATGGATTACACAGATTAGACAAAGCTGAATAAAGAATTAGTGAACTGAAAGACATGTTGGAAAAAAATGTATCTACTGAAGTTTAGAGAGGTAAAAGGATGGAAAATGAAAAAAAGAGCATAGGAGGCCTGTGGGATATGGTGAGTGGGCCTAACATGCATACACGTGAAGTTCCAGAAGGAAGAGAACAAAGAGAATGGGTAGAAACAATGTTTGAAGAGATAGTGACTGTGAATTGTCCCAAACTAGAGAAAGACTTCAAGTTGCGGGTTGAAGAAGCATTATGAGCCCCATGTAGGAGAATCACAAAGAAAATTAAAGTGGAGGCGCATCCTAGTAAAATTGCTGAGAACCATGACAGAGACCATCTAAATCTTTAACACAGCTCGAGAGGGGAGAAGGCACATTACCTCCAAGGGAGCAAGGTTGACAGGTGACACTCAGCAGAAATAGTGGAAGACAGGGGACAATGGAATGAAAAGCTGAAAGAACTGTCTTCCAAAAATGAAAGTGAACTAGACATTTTCAGGCAAGTAAAAACTTGGAGAATTTATCACCAGCAGCCCTGGACTAAAAGGAATACTCAACGGTATTTTTTTTTTTTTTAATGTTTATTTTTGAGAGAAAGAGAGACAGAGCATGAGCAGGGGAGGGGCAGAGAGAGAGGGAGACACAGAATCCAAAGCAGGCTCTGAGCTCTGAGCTGTCAGCACAGAGCCTGATGCGGGCGTTGAACCCATGAACCGTGAGATCATGACCTGAGCCGAAGTCCAGTGTTATTCTTTATGCAAGTGCCCCTAAATGTTATTCTTTATGCAGAAAGAAAATGATCCCAGATAGAAGCCTTGAGATGCAGGAAAAGAAATATTGTACATCTAAATGAATATTGACTGTTAAAAAAATAATAATTTCAGGTGAGGTGATAAGCAGATATAAAATTAATGTAAATGGCAGCAATAGAATCTATCTGTAGGTGTGGGTGGGTAAATAGGTTTAATAATATTGTGCAAAAAGCAGTAAGAGTATTGATTTATATTAGACTTTGACAAGTCACGGATATGTATATTGTAATTTAGGGTTACCACTATAGAAATAGCACCGCTACCAATCTAAGAGAAGATTCAGTTAGTAAGAAATGACCCCAAAGAAGGTAAGAACGATTCTGGTAAAGGCAAAACTGTTGGGATCTAGAACAACAGCAATGGCTTCCAGGGGTTAGGGATGCAGGGACTTTGACTATGAAGGGACAGCATGAGAGATTGTTTTTGATGGATGACGGATCTGTTCAGTGTTTTAATTGTGGTGGGTTTCTCAAAACACATAGAATATACCAGAAGGGTGACTTCCACTGAATTTTTAAAAATGGAAAAGAAAAAGAAGATAAAAAATAAGGGAAGGAGGCTCTGGAGATACGTGGAACAAATGGCATATAGCCAGTTGGTGGATTTAAACACATCAGTTAATTGTAAGGGTAAATTGACTCGTGTAAAATTAAAAGATCGTCAAAGAGATTTTAAGCAAAACTGAATTATATGTTGCTTATAAGAGAAGACACATGCCTTAAGTATAAGGTTATAGAAAAATTTAAAGCAGAATGATGGGAAAAGAGAGCCCTCCTAAAATCAGACCAAGTGGATTTTAATTCGGAAAGTATTATTAGAGATAATGGTAGACATTTTCACCAGAAAACGGTATGTACTTAATAACATAATCTTAAAATATATAAGTCAAAAATGAACAGAATAAAAAGAAGGAACAGATAAATCATCAATCCCAGTGGGAGATTCAGTTCACCTGTCTTGATGAATGATTAACCAATTAGACCAAAATAAATTAAGTAAAGATACAGAGATTTGAAAAAACAGCTAGCAAACTTTGCCTGAGTGACCTATATGGGCACTGTGCCTAACTGCAGACAGATACACATGCTTCTCAAGTGTACCTGGAACATTTTATAAAGTCTGAATCAAAGAGGAAAAATCGAAGCACTTAGGCGAAAAATCAGAGCTGGAGATTGGAAATTGCCAATTTCAAACTCTGGACATTTTCCTTCTCACAATTCAGTGATTTTTCATCAGGAATGAGGTACTGGCGAGAGGGAAGGTGCCCTCCTCCAAGGGTATAGGGTTTTTTTTAACTGTCTGCGGAACATTCCTGATGGGAGTGGCAACGTGGACTGAGTGCTGACAGAGACAAGAGTTTGCACACCACCTCAGTGTCCGAAGAAAGTTGGCCAGTCCAGGCCTGCACCCAGCCCCAAGGAAATGCATTCTAACGCTGTGCCAATAGGGAGCTCTACTTAGTCTCCTAGAGTTGATTTAATGCAACCCTCGGGTACAGCTCTGGCACCTGCAGTGTCGAGAAAATGGTCTCTCCCTTAAATGAACCCCCTGGAGGTTCTTCTCTCTCAACAGTGGGATTCTATGGCATCTCCAAAGTACTAAAACTACACAGATCCTTCAACGAATTGACTTTGCCTCTGGGTTCCCCTTTCTTAAAGCATTTAATCAGCGATTTTCCCAGTGCCCCAGGCATTTCCTGTACGGGTGCTGCTGACTCTTTTACTTCCTACCAGGCCGCCCTCCTCTCGGTGTTCACGCTGCCAACTTTCAAATGAGCTCTATTAACTCCTGTTCTCCCAACCTTTTCCCAGCCATCTGGGAGCCACACAGGCATTCTTCCCATCCCCCAGCTCCTGGAATTCCTTATTGTGGGAGGGCATATGCTTGCAAGCACCTTATCATTCTGGCTCCCCCCCCCCACCACCCCCCACCGCTGCTTCTTGCCCAGTTCCAAGCCATTGATTGTTTTTTCTCCCTCGTTCATTTTACAGTTGCTGAGAGATTTGTGCTCTCATGTTGCCTGTTTGCCTTTGTGTCTTTTGTCCCCTGTGTCCTGGCCTACCCAGGGCACCACAGTTACCTAGACACCATTTCTATGACTTTAGTGTCCTGCCTGGGAGATCTTCAATATGACCTCAAGAAATGCTTTGGCACTAGAGATCAGAGCCTGAAGACAATTATTACACTTCTGCTAAAATCATTATCCAGAAGAGTTAAAGATGGAAATTTGCCAAGAAAAGGCTCACAGTGGTGATTTAAGAAATGAAGCCTCAGACTTAGTTGTCTCTTTCCTTTTAAAGGATGTTGCCTTCAGCTTATTTTCTTAGTATTATAATCGGTCATTGTAAGAGATAGAAACAGCCATAGGGGAACATTCAAGTTGTTACAGGACTGTGTTTTAGTCTGTGCCATCTGAGATCTTGGGAGAGCAGAGGGCCTCCAGCCTCTTCCTGGCCCCCAGCCCCATCCCATGACTCTGCCCCAGTCCAGTGGGAGTCAGTCTTATCTGAATTAGGTGTTTCCATGGCAAGAGGTTCTGGTTACTTGCAACAGAGCAGAGCGAGCATCCGTGGAAGGTAGGAACTGAATCTGCAGAGTTCACGGTCATGCCAAGGAATGGATTTTCTCCCAGGGCCACTAGCATTACTGTGGTTATTAAGTCTGACTAGTCAGACATTGCAGAACTTCTGGAAAAACCTTAAGGAAATGGCTTTCAGAAACAAGTGCCCTGGAGGAGAAAGCCCCTGGATTTCATTGAACCAGAACTTGGTAATGGGCAGTCTTTGACTTTGCTGACCCAGGCGGTAGGGGGCTCCTACCTCCCGACATTTAATTTATGACCCCAATTGAACGAAGTCCCAGTTGCACAGTTGAGAAGGATTTTTTCTCTTTAATCTTCCTGAAGGGATAAAAAGTAATTCTATCCTCCTTATTTTCCTTCTATACCACCTCTCTACCCCCCTCCCCCCCTCCCCCAATTTCCTCCTTTTGGCTCAACACCTCTTTGTTCCCTTCTCAGGAAAACTGCATATTTCTCAGAGTCATTGTTACCTTGGTTCTTACTGACACCACGGAGAATAGATGGCGCGGCAGCAGGCATAAGGAAAAGCAAAGATTCTTCTTCCCTGTATGTTGCTAGAGCTCTTCCATCTGAGAGATTTAGCTGCATCCCTGCCTGGGGATTAGCTTCCGGGACCTTCCAGTTCCACACATCATGATCATTAATGTGTTCCGAGGACACATAAGGAGCACAGGGCGGTAGCAAGACCGCTCAAGTCTGTGTTAAGAGGACTGGATTCTAATATAAGAAGAGCTCACATTTCTTGAGCATCCGAAGTGCTAGGTTCTGTTTGAAGGACTTTACCTGGATTATCTCATTATTACCCTGTTTTGCAGATGTGGAAACTAAGGCATGGGGCAGTTGTAGTTTACCCAAGGTCATGCGATCACGTAGTGGAAGGATTCAAATCCCGCCCCACCCAGAGCCTGCATGTTTCTTCACCCTCTTCCAGTATGGCATGTGGTCCTAGACAGGATACCAAACAGCTGTGTGATCCTGGAAAAGCCATTTCACCTTTTTTGCGCTCAACTGTGAGGGAGCATATGTGGGCAACTTCTGATGTTTCCGCTTTTAATAATCTGCATGAAGAGAAGGCAACTGTATATTTTTTTTCTTGTTGTTATGTGAAAGCACAGCGTTTAAGCTAAAACTTGATCTAATTGATTCAACGGCTTGTTACTTCATGTCTCCTATACACAAAGCAGTGAGCCAGGCACCACGGGAGACAGAGAGGTGCTTCAAAAATTGTAATCTAGTTTTTGTTGTTGTTTAGTCTAAGTAATCCAGATAATTAAACAAGAATCTAATTGAGAAACCAGTTGTGTTAGAAGGCGAATTCAGAGACAGGTATTGAGTCTCAGACTATCAGGTTTCGGACATTTTCTTCTAAGTTATGACTCTCGTCACTGGGAGCGCTTAACCAGACCCGTTCACTTCGAAGTGAAGGAGCCACTGGTGAGATTGGTTTTTACAGGTGTTGACAAGCTCAAGAGATTCTTTGAAAGTGGAATGTGCCCACTTTGGGAGTCACTTATAATGAAGCAATGTCATTATAACCTGAAATATCTATTATCACTTAGAAAGGCAAATTCAAAGAAAAGGGATATGCTGTATAGTAGCTAGATTTTTTTTTTTTTTTTTTAAGTCGGATTTCTGCTCTGGCACGCTAGATTCATCATCTAGCTTGCTCTGGGGTTAGGTTGAAGTGCGGAAACCTCTTTGCTGAGATAGAAAAAAAATACTGATCTTGAATAGAAAACTGGCTTAAGAAATTCCATTTCTAATAATGCCTTTGAGACTGCAAGAATTGTGTTCTGATAGTTATGGTAATCTGACATCAGATTAATGTCCATCTTTCTCAGTGGATTGTAAATTTTAAACTGTTTTGTATACTGCCGTATTCCCAGTCAAACCACAAGTGCTTCACACATAATAGGCCTTCTCTAAATATTTTGCCAACAGACTCTTTATTGCTCACTCCTTGAAATCCAGCATTTCCCCCTCGCCAAGATCTAGGAATTGAACTTGCTTCCCGACACCCGATCGGCCACCTTGAGAGGGCGAGTCATTTAGTGCTTGTCTTGGTTGGTGGGCTCCAGTCCCTGACCCACTATTTTCTTTATTAATTCTACAATTACAGCGTACCCAGTCATTTTAAACCTGTGTATAAAGATTCATTAATGAGTTGTAAACTGCACTTAGTGAGTTATGACTAACATAAAAAAAAAAAAAAAACAGGAGAGAAGAGAAAAGAGTAGGCATGAGCAGAGTGCACTGCGCATAATAAGTACTTTTATTGTAGACACACTATGATGTACTGGATTGCAACTTTAAAAATGTGCATTTTGAAATCCCGGTCTACCCTGTCTTTAGAAGGCAAAAGCACTTTAAGTGTCCCTCGTATGCCAGCTCCCAGCCTACCTCTCTGTAAAAGTTCTGCAATTCAATATATTTTGTATTTTATACTACCTTGGGCTCCCCAGAGTATTAAGTCGTAACTGGAGCACAGCCTTCCTGGAGCCCTCGCGTGGTATCTTAATGAGCGCATGCCGAGTACAAAGAGTCCCTCTGCATATACACAAGTGTTGCGGCCGGGGGAGAAATCTAGACATCATTTCTGAGCTCTCACCTCCGGGATCACCACCCTCCCTCGCCCACAACTTCACACGGCACCACTTGTTTAGATGGGCTGAGGCGGGTAGGGGAGAGGCCAGACAGTGTCCACCGTCCCCTGCCACCGGACCCACTGCCAAACACCCACTCCTTTTACCCCTGTCCTCCCCACCGATAGCATTTCAGGCGAAGCTCCAGCCCATGAAACTTGGCCTCTTTGAAGTGCCGAACGAGTGCCCCTGAAACTGTCACTGTGCATCTGGTGGCACTCCTCCTGCTGCCAGAGCTTTGTATAGGGTTCATGTCCCTTTCCTCTGAAACCCGTGAATGTAAATTCAGTTTTAAACTGGATCTTTTAACGGTTGGCCTCAGAAATATCTTTGGGGGTGGGGGTGCCAGCACTGGCGAAGGGAGATACGTGCCCTTGAAAATTGGATTCTTTTTTGGAAAACTGCTGACACGGGCTAATCGGCAGAGAGCTAAATGACCCTACTGTTTCTACCTGCTGACAGGCTAAGCCTTGGGATGGGGCCGAAATTAGCTCTCACCACATGGCAGAGGCATGCCTTCCTCTTTTTTTCTTTCATACAAACGGGGTGATTTTGTGCCTGTCAAATAATACGGCTTTGTGGTGTAGATGTAGAATAGATGGAATAGGCCACGAACAATGGCCCACCCACCCCACTATTTGCGAAGCAAAACAGCTACAGACAAGGTAAGAGGTAATCTCCCGGGATGAGGACCAGTTTGAAAGCCCTTTCATCCTGTGCATTCTTTGGGAAATGCTAATAGACAAAGCCATCCAAGCTCAGGAGATGTATCCATCCAAAGAAGAGTGACCAGCCTTAGCGCCAGGCAGCCCAAGACCGAGTAGCCTCTTTCTTGTTCCTTTGCATTTCTGCCGCTATCCCCTTTCTTTGAGTGAGGTGGCTTTGGAAGATTCCAGTCTTGGGGAAATGCGGCTGTGCGTTTCGTTTGTGTCATCCAGTGCTGTTCTCTGTTGGAAAAGGAGGATTCCCTGCCCATTTTGTAAATGCACAGCTGGCAGGAGCTGTAGCAATCTCACTGCCTTCCGGATCAGCTCCACCCCAGCAGCAGGCAGAGTGGGGGCCCCGGGAAACACGCTCTGGCTGGCGCAGTTGTGGTGAGTTTCAAAATAAAAGATCCCCGCCTAAGACACCATTGCACTTCCTATCCCATGGAACCCGCATTGTTAACTGTGCCACATCTCTATTCTAAATTTAGGCATCTTATTTTTTTTCCAGGCAAAGATTACTATGCAAACATTTAAGAGAAAAACTTTGCCCAAAGTAATTTTTCCCCTCGACTTCTATTTGGTTTCCTGCAATGTTTAGATGACTCATTCTCTTCCAAGAAATTTTAAAGAAAAGAGATGCAGGCTGTGTGATAGGGCACAAAGACTGCTCTGTAAAGTCTCTTTTTCTTCCCTGCCTAGAAACCCGTTGCATGTTTTTAGGAGGGAACGGAAGAGCCCTGCAGACTTCATTCTCATCAGGTTTTGTTGTTCCCAGGATTAAATGTCCCTTTTGTCTTTGGGTGGGGCCCCCTTGTAGCTTCCCAGCTACAACCCTTCCACAGTGGCCGGCCAGCACGGAAGCCCTTCCTGGCACGCTGGGGCCACGCTGTCCCCACGCTGTCCCCAGAGGCACACAGTGAAGGTTTCCGAAACAGAGAATGGGTGGCCTTTGAGCATCCGAGAGAGGAGAGGGAAGCACTGGCTAGTTCCTGACTCTCTACTTGTGTCAGAATTGTTCCTGATTGCCAGGGGCTCTCTTGGACACTTTGACTGGGCTAGCTTCACGTGTGTTCCCAGCCCAGCCCTCAGCCACAGGGAGCCGTAAGTCAGAATCCGCTTCGGCAGCCTGTTCAAATAAACAGGGATAATAGTTGAGTCGGTCCTTTTCCAACTAATCGGTACACGAAAGGAAACATCTGCCTGGGCTTAATTGCTTTTTTATTGGTTATGCTTTTGTCCCCTCCTCCCTTCCCCTCCCCCCCTCCTCCTGCGGCTAAGTTATTTAAGTCATGGGCGAGCAACAGGGTAGAGGAATGGGAGCTTTCTCCAGGAACCTCTACCATTTTAACACAAGGAGGCAGTAAGGGAGGATGGGTGGCTGACAAGGGAGTTGGCTTGGAGGCCAGAGGGCAGGGTGTTTGGAAGTGATACTCGTGGTCACTTCCTGGCCTTGTTGCTGACTCTGGGGCTGGTTGGTGAGTCATTTTGCCTCACTTCACCTCCTTGGATCTCTGCTGCTTCAGCGGAGCTCAGCTCCCTTCATGATGGGAAGGAGAGGCTGGTATGTGAGATTCTAGATGAAAGGCATTTCCTCTTGTGGCTTCTTCCAGTGGTTGAGGGCATTGAATGAGAGACATTTGGGAATGGTAAATTTAAGACTGGCAAGATACGCCCGAAGCCATCCATTTTGTAGAGCGTCTCAGTCCCGAAGGGGAACTCGCTCACCATCTCCTACTGTGCGGAATGAAGCCAACCAACCATACCCTGAAGTGGGCAATGGTTGAATCTAACGTGGACTCAAGAAGCCGGGCAAAAGATCGTGAAGAATCATAGAATGGCAGAGGTTAGGAAGGGCCTTAGGATGTGTTAGCCTTTCATTTTATGGAAAGGAAAAGAGAGGCCCAGAGAGAGATTAATCGTGTTGTTCAAAGTTATCTTCTTGATGGTGGAGGAGCCAGGAGTAGGGGAATCTTGTGATTGCTCATTCAGGGCTCCTTCCGCCCATTTCCACACAGCCAGGTGTAATGAGTCCGGTGTAGCCGCCACAAAGGTCACACATGTTATATTCCATAATTAATTCCTTCGTAGAAAATGGCAAAGCATTAAAGAGAAATGAAAATGGCTCATTACGATCAAAAGGACTACCAATCACAACAGGACATCATGTCAACTTGTCAAGAGGAAAAAAGTGAAGCAACATGCACATGTGCTTCTGGTGCATCAATGAGTAGTCTTCGACTCAGCAATGTTACTTCTAGGAGAAAATAATGAAAGGTGTGCGCAAAGCTTATGCACAAAGTAACTGAATACAGTGTGTTTTATCATAAAAATTTATAAGCAAAGTAAATGTCCAAGAATAGGAGCTACGTCAATATAATCTTTTATAATTTTCTGGAAGAATAACATGTAGGGAACTATTTATAACATTTATTTAAGTGAATAAGTTAAGTTCCAGTGTGTATAATGCAACCCCCATTTCACGAAAATCATACCAAAAAGATTTGAAAAATAAAGTCTAGAGGGGTGATTTCTTAGTGGTAGGAATTAAGTTACTTTTTCTTTTTTGATGTTTTCTACAGTTTTCTTTTGTGTGTGTGTATTTTTGTTTTTCCAGTGTTCTTATTAATTACAATACATATACTCCTTTTGTAATCAGGAAAAAAATGGTTTTATAATCATACATCTTGAAAAAGCAAGATCATAAAGGACTATGTTTCTGACATGCAAGAACTCTTCCTTTCTTTGCCCGGGAGCTGAGCGGTGCCATGGGTAGTATTCTTCCTTTTGTTAGAAGGTCACTGTTGGTATCTGATTTGTAGGAAAGAAATAGAGCTGGCAGAAGATAAAATGAGGGCTTCCCCTCATGACCCAGTGATGCCAATCAGTGTTTTAGCCCCTGCTCCCTTGGGCTCGGCAAAAAAAACCCAAAAACAAAACCAAAAAAAAAAAACCACTCAGTATAGAAGGCGTGGCTCTTTTTTCCTTCCTGCTTCTTCATTCTTCCTTATTTCTGCTATTCCATCTGGGTGGTGAGATGCCAGCCCTCAATGGCAGCAGCAAAGAACCCAAGAGCCACTGCCACTTAGGATTGGCCGGTTGGAGACCCCTTAACATCCATTATCAGGATTGAGGAGCGTTAGCTAATCTGCACACCAGAGTCATTATTGGGGTACTACTGCCCTGGGGGGTTGGGGTAGAAGTAAATCAAATAAGACAAATAACCCCTTCCTGCTGGGAGGTCTTTAGTCAGGTACTTTGAAGTCCTTGGGTGTTTATATGCTTCTTTCTCTCTCATCCTATTTCATATCTGACTTGCATCCAGGAAGTCTTGATTCTCAGGAAGGCTCGACTGCAAGTCTCAGAGAAACAATAGTTGCTAGTTAGGAGGTGGCTTTTAGGCCTGCCCTTTGGAGACCAATCGAAAAATCAAAGCCTCTACCCACTTGGCCTCCACATGATTGCCTTAGCTAGGCTATAGAAGGGGCGCATTTCATTTTATTAAAACTCTTTGAGTAATCTGACCGTGATTGGGTCAGATCAGAGTGGTTATCTGATTTGCTGGATTAAATAATGGGCCTTAATTGAGTCTGTGTTAGTTGTAGAGCCAGTGTTGCTCTTGCCTTTGTCGCCCCCTCCACCCTCCTTCTATTTCCCTATTAACCCTCATTCCTCTTTCCTTGCAGAGTAAAGAAGTCGGCCAGCAGCTCCAAGATGATTTGATGAAGGTCCTGAATGAGCTCTACTCGGTAAATCATATGGGTGCCTGGCTCTTTAACAAGCAGAGGGAAGCAGCATTTGGCAGCTTGTGGCCATGGTCACATCAGCAACAGAACTGAGCTGAGGTTGAGGGCAGTGCATGGTCCCCATTGGGGGTGACTCCACCCATTTCTTTCTTCACACTCTTACTTTCAAATCTGAGT
This sequence comes from Panthera tigris, assembly GCF_018350195.1. NCBI lineage: Eukaryota > Metazoa > Chordata > Mammalia > Carnivora > Felidae > Panthera > Panthera tigris. Next base: position 44,702,656 of record NC_056678.1, read on the forward strand.
GAGCCAAAACAACACTCTCAGAATCAGATCCCTCCTTGGCTGCGCGAACTAACTCTGCCTTCGTGGGGGCATCATCGCCAGAGACCAGCCAAGGCTTCTCATCAGTACAACTGACTCCCATTAGCAGCAAACCAGGAACCCCAAACCTAATGGCAAAAAACATAGTGTGCATCGTACCATTAATATGTGTCTGTTGGAAAGGACTTGATGTGCAAGGTTTTGCATCAGTTCTTGCATTGATCTATGGGTTTGAGACCAGAGCGGGTGCTCTAGAGGGAAGCACAGAGGCCTAAATGCCCCCAATCTAAGGGGCCGATTCAGGCAGAGAGAGCTTTGCACCGACTCCCCGGGGTTTTATAAAGGCCAAACCTCAGTGAAGAGGCAGGCTTCAGGTTTGGAGAAGAAAATACAATCTGTTTTGAAATGACTGGCACTTTAGGCACATGATGCCTGTGGCTGATGCATTTCTTCATGCACTGGAAGGTGGTGGTGGTTTTCTCCCTAGCCGTGTTTAGTTAAATATAATTAGAACACATATGCACACCAAGGAAATTCCTGTTGCCGTACAAGGAATATTTTGATTATACAGCTAAAGCCTTTCAAGGCCCCCTTCTTCAGCTGGCCTGTGCCCGGCCTTTGCTGTCAGTCTCTGGGGTTGCCCCCATCCTGTTGGGAAGGTGAAATTGATTTCCTGTGTTTACTTGCTTATTCACTGCATTTTCTTTTCTTTCTTTCTTTCTTTCTTTCTTTCTTTCTTTCTTTCCTTCTTTCTTTCTTTCTTTCTTTCTTTCTTTCTTTCTTTCTTTCTTTCTTTCTTTCTTTCTTTCTTTTCCTTCCTTCCTTTTTTCTTTTTCTTTTCCTTCCTCTTTCTTTCTTTCTTTCTTTCTTTCTTTCTTTCTTTCTTTCTTTCTAATTTACAGGAAGACAGGCAGTGGTGACATGCATCACAGACATTTGGGATCAGAGAATTCCATGTTCTTGATCCAAAAGCCTAGGTGTGGCCATTTTGTCATGGCAACTATTGAACAAGTAAATAGGATAGAGTAGTCATCAGACTGGTCTCCAGTGACGCTCAGTTTATTTGGAATTCTGCTGTGTGACTCTTCTGCTCTGAAGGAGAGCAGATAGATGGTACTCTTTGGTTCAACTCCCAAGTTTTCATTTCTTTCAAGTGCAGTTAAAGCTCTTTATAAAAACAGAAGCGTGTTGATGTGAACCATTTACAGACTAGATGTGTTTTCCTGAACCCTGTTGTCTTTGTAATGCTTTACTTCTGCTCTTTATTTTTAGAGCATCTTCTAGGCACCCTATTACTCCCATATCCTGGCAAAGAATTCACTAAGATAAAATTTGACACATTCAGTCATTATATGAATCTTTTTATTTTTTTGCAAGTATCTTGGGCCTCTGCTCTTTATTCTTTCTGGGGAGGCACAGGATGAACAAGCAACAAACCCCAAACTAGTTCAAACCCAGTTTGCTGCTTCTGCAGTAGGACTTGGGGTAGCAGTGAAAGAACAGTGTCTGAGGATCCATTGGCTTTGCTCGGAGTCCAAGATCTCCTAATATCCTATGATTTTTAAAAAATATTTAAATAAGGAAGGGGCACCTGGGTGGCTCAGTTGGTTGAGCCTCCAACTTCACCTCAGGCCATGATCTCACGGTTTGTGAGTTCTAGCCCCATGTCAGGCTCTGTGCTGACAGCTCGGAGCCTGGAGCCTGTCTCCCTCTCTCTCTTCCCCGCCCCCCGCCCCTGTCTCTGTCTGTCTCTCAGAAATAAACATTTAAAATAATAAATAAATAAATAAATAAATACATAAATAAATAAGGGAAAGGGCATAATTCATGCAGGAATGAGGAAGAAAACCAGAGAACTTGCCGCTCTGGTTTGAGGGGGCTGAACTGGCAACTTGGACTGTGGTCTTCAGGCAGTCCAGCATTGGCCAGTGCTTTCCTGCTCCACGCAGAGCTTAAAATCTTCCTGCTGGCATGCAAACTGAGAATTGGCTGGGCATGGAGTCTGTTGCCATGAGATGAATTGGTATACACTCTTTTTATTTTTATTTTATTATATTTGTTATTGAAGCATAGTTGATATACAATGTTATGTTGGTTTCAGGCATACAACATAGTGATTCAACAAATCTACACGTTATGCTGTGCTCACAAGTATGGCTACCATCTGTCACCATACAACACTATTATAATACCATTGATTGTATTCCCTATGCTGTACCTTTTATCCCTGGGTACACACTCTTTTAATTTGTCAATTTGGCCAAGGCCAAAATTAAAGTTTGTTCTTTTCCTCTAGCAGTGAGAAGGGAAGAAAGAGTAGAGAACACTGGAAAGTTCGAGGGAAACCAGAAGGGTCTAGTATAGTGATTTGCAAGCATGGTGATTTTTTTCTCCAGGGGGACATCTGGAAATGTCTGTAGACATTTTTGGTTGTCACAACTGGGGTAGGGGTGTGCTAGAGTTCATGATGCAACTAAAATCCTATAATGCATGGGGTAGCCCCCTGCAACAAAGAATTATCTTGCCTAATATGTCAATAGTACCAAGATTGAAAAACCTTCATCTAGTGACTAGAATCTTCTGAAGTAGGCAACCCAGATTCTACCTGATCTGCCACTAGTTATATGATCCTGGGGGATGTCCCAACCTCTATGACCCAGCTTTCCACATACTTCATATACTGACATCTCCAGTCATACTTTCAAAAATATTAGGCAGTAGTTAAGGGTCAAATAAGTTTGCAGATTCTATAGGCCATTAGCAAGTTCAGAGAACAGAATTATGAGTTTCTTCCTCTGTGGGGTGAGATAAGTATAGGACTGGCCCCAGTCAGGCACCATGGCATTAGGGTGACTGACTATCCCAGTTTTCCTAGGAATGAAGGGTTTTCAGGGGCATGAAACTTTGAGTGCTAAACCTAGGGAAGTCCTTGGTAAGCCAGGATGATTGGTCACCCTGCATGGGACGATGGTTTCATCAAGTAGTTACATGGCACTATTATATGCTGGCTTTGGGAAGCTACTTGCTGAATGTTCTCTATCCTCTGTCTGTCAGAGGAGTTAAGAGGAGAACAAAGGAGATCTTATAAGGAGGTTTCCCCTTATTTGCTTTTTGGGAAGGCAGGAAAGGGCCTCTTGTTTCAATGACCCTGTGGGCAATAGAAGTTATTTGTGGGCATGGAATAAAGGAAACCAGGGATATAAGGAACCCACCATATTCAGTACTCTCCTTAGCTTGCATCTCCCCTATTGCCCAAAATATTTCTTTTTAGGAGACTGATTACCCAAAGGTTTATAATTTAAGTACTTTTTAACCTTGATGATCCAAGGGGCAGGGCCTGAGTGTTCCCAAATAAAGATGCCTTTGGGCAAGAGGCCCAGACTCACACCATAAGTGGCCAGCTGCCCCTCTGTACTTCCTCTTTTCTGCCTGAAGGACCTTTGATTTCCCTGACATGGCATTCTGTGCCAGGGGTTGCTTCCCACAGCTGCCATTCAGAGAGCAACCCTAGTGAGCATTCTCTTCCATGTATTTTTTCCTCCATAATGAATTGGCTAGTTTATAGGCTGTGGCATAAGTGGTTTTCATTTTCAGACCGGTGATCCAGGAATGCCTTTGAATTTGGGGCACACAGCTTCCCAAAGAACTCTGGAATTCTCTGCCCTGGTTGTATCTGGAAAAGCTCAGCAAGTGCCCACAGGAAGGAGGCTATGTGGGGGCACTGAAGCCACATGGATTGGCTAAGTAGGAAGAGTCAAGTAAGCCCTAGAACTGAGAAAGCAAGAAGAGGTGTTGGGACACAGGGGCTGTTGTTACCCCAGATGTTTTATGCTTTTGTGCTCCCCCTGAATATATGACTCCTTGAGTTGGTGCTGGAGCTGTCTGCTGGCAGAGCCACTGCAGACTGGTATTTAGCACCTGCTCCTTTGAAACCATATCTGTTACTAGTCCCCCAACTCTACTTGACTGTTTGTCTCCAGCAGTAGGCACTAGGGATACAAAGACAAATAAGAGATATCCCTGAACTCAAGGCATTTAGTTTTAATAGAAGGGAGAAAAGTAAAGCAGCAAGTACAATATGAGGTGATAACTTTTGCATGTCTTTCCAGAGGAAGGGCACGAAGTCCGGCTCCTTAGAAAAGTATTTGAATTGAATCTTAATTGCCAAGAGCTCTTTATTGTTCTCTAAATGTTCCTTTTTTGCTGCATTCTGTTCTTGTTTCATGATACAATGTCTTTTAATTTTTCATTGATCTCTCTAGGGATATAATTGATTATTTTTGAAGCTTTTTCCCTTCTGTATACTTTCTGTTCCCTCTAAATTGCTTGTTTTGGTCTTGGCCTTTCATATTAGATGTTTTCCTTAAATGTTTGGTAAGTTTTAGCTGCCTTCATATTTTATTTTTTTTAATTTTTTTTTTCAACGTTTTTTATTTATTTTTTTGGGACAGAGAGAGACAGAGCATGAACGGGGGAGGGGCAGAGAGAGAGGGAGACACAGAATCGGAAACAGGCTCCAGGCTCCGAGCCATCAGCCCAGAGCCCGACGCGGGGCTCGAACTCACGGACCGCGAGATCGTGACCTGGCTGAAGTTGGACGCTTAACTGACTGCGCCACCCAGGCGCCCCTGGCTTCTTTCATATTTTAAAGTGAGGCAGTGTTGGGGCACCTGGGTGGCTCAGTTGGTTGAGCGTCCGATTGTTGATTTTGGCTCAGGTCCTGATCCCAGGGTCATGGGATCGAGCCCCACATCGGGCTCCACACTGAGCATGGAGTCTGCTTGGGATTCTCTCCTCTCTCCTCTCTCTCTCTCTCTCTCTCTGTCTCTGTCTCTGTCTCTTTCTCTCTCCTTCTTTCTTCCTCTCTGCGCTACTCCCCCATTCGCATGCATACTCTCTCTCTCTCTAAAATTAAATAAAAAATTTAAAGAAAAAGCAAGGCATTGAAAAGCTGGTTGGAAGTTCTGGTTAACTAAACTTAGCCTTTCCTCCCAACTAATCCAGCTCTCGTCCTGTTCAGAGGAAGACACTGGTGCCCAGTGGCTAAGAATGTGGACTTTGTGATCTGACTGAGGTGTGTCCTTGGGGAAGCCCTGATAACCAGTATTACTAGGTCTTTTATCTTGGATGGTCAGATTCCCTAGACAAGGCTTTTCTGACCTCCTGCCTATGTCTGAGGTCTGAGTTATGAAGAGGCTGAGGCCATTACAATATTCAGTATAGAATTTTCAGTGATCCTCCTATTTTAAGTTCAGTACCCCTATCCTCAGCTGAGCCCAGTGTTCCCAATCCATAGATTCCCTATAAAAATAAGCCTCTAGTCCTTCACTGTGGAGGGGGAGGAGTTGAGATCTGATAGTCCAGTGATTCTTGGGCTTCCAGCAGTTTCTCTTGTTTTAGCTTCACCTTCATCTCACTGCCACCAGTTCCCCTTAGAGCTTCTGTGATATAAGTCTGGTTGCTTCTTGGTTCTGCCTACTTTTGGTTTAAGGTTTGGTAGATATTTACTATTTGCCTCCCTGCTTTTTATGTGTTGCTTTCATTCTTTTTGTTTTCCTCAGTTTATATCTAAAATAATAATAATAATAATAATAATAACTCTTTTTTATGATTTTAGTGTGGCTTGGAGAGAAAGCACGAATTAAAGTTAAGGCATGAATTAAGATTTAGTTTTTTTGAAGTAAAGTGAATTCTCTTCATAGAACTGAGAATTTAGACTTCTGAGTTTTTTCCCTAGTTTGTATTTGCCTCACTATATATATATTTCTCCAAGTCCTGTCTTGACTTCCCTATTTCTCCAATTGTTTTGGCATCACTTATTCAAGCTTTGGCCTCTGGATACCTCAGTTTTGCGTTGAGTTGAAAGATACTAGTTATACTTCTTCCATATTTCCACAAAGGAGAGATTTAGTGTCATTAAGTCATTGGGGCAACCACATTGATTGTAAAACTACTACTGTGTAGATGACGCATTTCCCAACTGTGGAGAAGAGAAGAAAACACAAAAGAAGTGATGCTTACTCTTAAGAATTCATAGTTTCTTAGATGAGGTAGTATTTTACTCTTTTAAAGAGAGTTCTTCAGGGGCGCCTGGGTGACTCAGTCAGTTAAACATCCAACTCTTGATTTCAGCTCAGGTAATTACCTCACGGTTCTGAGTTCAAGCCCCACATTGGGCTCTACGCTGACAACACAGAGCCTACTTGGGATTCTCCCTCCCCTCCTGGTGCTGTCTCTCTCTTTCTCTCCGAAAATAAATAAGCTTTAAAAAAAAGAGAGAGTTCTTTGGTGGAAAGGAGCAATATAAATCATTGATTTTTATTATTATTCATAGTGTTTCCTCTTTATTTATCATGCATCTTCAGGAAATGGAAAACTGCTTTCTTAAAAGTCATTCATTTTTGTAACTGTTCATTCAAGCTGTTGAAGCCATACTCAGATGAAAAGAAAGAAAATGTGGTCTCCTGAATACCCTTCTTCAGACAGGATAACAGATGCCTCTTCCTCACTTCTTAGTCAGCCTGGAATCTGGAAGACCGTTTGAATTACTTAGAAAGGCTTTTAATGCTACCAGTTAAATATCAGTTCTCCTGTGTAGAGAATATACAGAGTTGATCTTATTATGGGAAGTGATGTCAGGTCCAAAATAAGGTGAAGCTGATTTAAGATACTCTGTATCCAAAATGAGACCTTTAAACTCTAATGTACTTTGATTTTGTCAATGCCCCAATATTCTTTATTCTTTCCACCACCTCTAGCTGATCCTAAAGAATCAGTACATCCATAAGGTCCTTCTAACCCAGGGTTTCTCAGCCTTGGCACCATGGACATTTTGGGCCAGACAACTTTGTTGTGGGGGCTGTCCTGTGCCTACGGTGTTTAGCAGCCTCCTGGCTTCTACCCACTGGATGCCAGTAGCAAGCTCCCAAGTGGTGACAATCAAAAATGCCTCCAGATTAGCCCCCAGTTGAGACCACTGCTCTAATATGAAGGCATTAATAAAACCAGCTCCTCTTTGTAAACCTGCCTTGACTGAACTTAACCTTTCCTCCCAACTAATCCAGCTCTGGTCCTGTTCCGAGGAAGACACGGGGGCCTAATGGCTAAGAATGTGGACTTGGTGATCTGACAGACCTGGGTTTGAATCCTGATTCTGCCATTTACTAGCTGTGTGTCCTTGGCTGGGATAGTTTGTCTCCTTCAGCCTTGGTTTCCCCATATTTACAAGTGGAAATAATCGCATCTTTCACAGAGTTGTTGTAAGGGTTAAGTGAGAAAACACGCATAAAGCCTCTGACACACAGCACGTACTAATAAGTAAGTGCTAGAGGTTATTATCAATATAATACCCGTACTCTCCTCTGTTGTTCACTCTGCACCCCCTGCCCCCACACATATGCACCCAGCTACCACACTCTGTTTCTCCCTCTCAAGGAAATCACACGGCACCAAAATGTCAGCACTCTTGAACTTCAGCTTGCTTAGTTGCAATCAGCGCTTTTAATTCCTAGATAGGAGCTAGAGGCCCCTGTGTGGGAACAGAGAGCTCCAGCAGGGAAGAGTGGGCACCTTGTGGCTGGAAGTATGTTTGGGAGGAAACACACACAGGTCCTAGGCTTCCTGGCCTCCTCATTAAGAAAAGAGATTGGACTCCCAGACGGTTGCTTCGACGGGGAATTTGAAAACGATATTTCTCTCCTTTTACATATTCCTTCCTGTGGCAGCTCTCGTTTCACCTGATGCGGGTTTTATTCCTTCTTAGGCTCTTACCTGAATTATTGTGTGGGTTTATAGTCTTCTTAGGGTTGTTTTCTAGACCACAGGGTGGCTATAAGGATGAAATGAGAAGACGGGTGTGTAGCACTCAGCACAGAGCCAAACGTATACTAAACGCTCAGTAAATGATAACTGCCATTATTATTGCTGCTGCTGTTCTGGTTCCCGTGAGAAAGGGTGTTCGATCTTCACGAAGCAGACCAGACTGACCCCTAGAATGCTAGAGCAGGAGAAAGAGTTTTTGGAGCCTGTCTCCTTCCGTATTTTGTATCTGAAATGTCCAAAAAGCAGACTACTCCACAGGCAGTGCTGCCTTCTTCAGGGTTCCTAACCAGCCAGGGAAAGGGCTTTGCTCTAGGGATCTGAGTGGTGGTGGTGTTTCCTGCGTGCTTGGTGTTGTGAGACAGCTAAGCAATACAAATTACTTAGCCAATATAAAGGAGTAATGATTACAAGTGTTAATAAATAGAAGTGAATAATAGATGATGGGAGACGCGAAGTCATTTTAATAATAAGACATATTGGCTCAGTTCAAGTGCTGCTTTCCTGTGCTTTGGAGTGGTCTTTAATATACAATGTTTGCTGAACCGAACACTTAAGAATTTTTCCCTTAAGGGTATGAGGGTATTGCTTCATGTGGGACATGAATCTGAATCTGTCAGTCTGTAAGGCAGAACTTGACCCCGTTGGCTTGACCTCTGGGGGTGGGGGCGGGGGGTGTCTTGCAGGTCATGAAGACATATCACATGTACAATGCCGACAGCATCAGTGCTCAGAGCAAACTAAAGGAGGCAGAGAAGCAGGAGGAGAAGCAAATTGGAAAATCGGTAAAGCAGGAAGACCGGCAGACCCCACGCTCCCCTGACTCCTCATCCAACGTCCGCATCGAGGAGAAGCATGTCCGGAGGAGCTCGGTGAAGAAGATTGAGAAAATGAAGGAGAAGGTACGTGTGCTTCAGCAGCTTAGGGGCTGGGGACGAGCACTGTGGAAGTCAGGACCGATAGGAGTTTTCCAGTAGGTGCTGTGAAGAACAGAACAAGGTAACTCCGGTTCCTTTAGGGCCTAACAGCCGAAAGTCAGTCCTTGCTGTCTGCCCTGGAAGAAATTCTGGATACTGGAAGAACTTGGGCCCGGGGCGGAGGGCTCCTAGTTCTTCACCTGTAGCAGATTCACCAGAAACCATAGAAACCTTTCCCAAACCTTTCCCAAACCTGGGAGAGGGACTGCACATCTAGGGTTTGGCTTCACATGTCCCGTATTCAGGGGCAGAGGTAGTGACACCTTCTTCTGGACGGTGGCACAAGGATAGAGGATGGTATTTGCAGCTAGAACCAAAGTGGGACATGTGTCTAAAGTAGGGAGCCCCATTAACCTTTCCTGGATTGATCTACATTATGCCCTCGAATCTCATTAAACAGAATTAGAACCCAATTTAAGGCAGACAGCGCGTAGGGAGTAGCAGCACAATTGTGGTTCTCGAATGTACTGTCCTTTCATCTTTTAGAGAACAATCTCCCCTTTTAAAAAAAAAAAAAAGCAGAATTGAACTTTTGTTCTCTTTTCAGCGCCAAGCCAAGTATACAGAAAATAAGTTGAAGGCCATTAAAGCCCGGAATGAATACTTGCTGGCTCTGGAGGCAACCAATGCATCTGTCTTCAAGTACTATATCCACGACCTGTCTGACCTTATTGATGTAAGTGCTTAAAGCTGGGGGTTCCAGGGCACCTTTTTCCTGGTTTTAGAGAACTGGCCAGGTGTTCGTTCCCCAGTCCTGTTGCCCCGGCATCTTGGAGCATTTGGAGAAGAATTACGAAGATAGTAGCCACAGCCCGTTAGGGGTTTTGCCATGTACCAGGTACCAGGTGAAGCCCTCTTTGTCTTTTTCAGGTCTTACTAGAATCCTGGGAGGAAGGCACTCTTGTCTCCACTTTTACAGTTTAAAATTCCGAGTTTAGATGACTTCCTCAGAGTCAGCTAATAAGTGACGGGCAAAATTTGTACCTAGGTCTGATTACTCAACTCATGCTCATAACTGCAATGCGCTTCTGTCTCCAGGGAAGACTCTCTCACATCAGCCACTTGCACATAGAAGTGAGTGGAAAGAGCTAAGGAGTTAGAACGCCGTGCCTTATATTTAGATGGCACTTAACGTCTCCCACTGCTATTTCACTTGATGGTCATATTGCCCTCTGGATCAGTGATACCACCTCCAATTTGAAGATAAGGAAACTGGGGCTCAGGAGGCTTCCCTGCCCCCAGTTACACTGCAGATGAGGGTCCTGGTCGGGAAGGCATCCAGATGCCCCTGACATATGGCCCATTCTCTCTGATATGTGATACAAAGATGACGAGAGAAGTAGGTAGCTAGGCGCGTGTGTTTTGCTTGGGGCGGGCACGAGGGATACGCTTTGTGTCTTTGGCCTCACGGGTCAGCCTTGGCCAGTTTCTCCTGCTGCTTTTCCTCGCACTTCATGGTTGAGTCTTGTGGTCTCTCCCACCCGCAGCCTCCCATCTGGCCCAGTTCCCGAGCCAGTCCTGACCGTAGCTGCATAAATACACCCTTCCCTCCAGTCTTTAAAGTGGAGGGCCTAGAGCCGGCTGGCTTAGTGTCAGCGGCCCAGCCTCCTGGCCTTCAGGTACACGGGGCTGGCCTTCTCTCTGAGGCCTGATACTTGCCTCTAGCTCTTAGCGGGCAGCCACTGGGCTTTACCAGCTTCTGGCCACCCCCTGCACACTCGTTCGCCTGACGTGGTTTCCCGGCGCATGAACCTACCACACTCTACCACACCACGTAGGGTCTGGTCTAAGATTCAGGTCATCCCGGCCTTGTCACTGAACTGTTTTGGAACTCTGCCTTGCTCCCTTCTCCCCGACCTCTCTGGCAAACAGAACTAGACTAGATCATTGGTACTTAAATCTGGCCTTACATGCTTGGGGAACTTTTCTAAATTAGTTCCTTCAGGGGCTCCTGGGTGGCTCACTCAGGTAAGCATCTGACTCTTGGTTTCAGCTCAGATCGTGATCTTGCAGTTTTGTGAGTTTGAGCCCCGCATCAGGCTCTGTGCTGACAGCATAGAGCCTCCCTCTCTCTGTGCCCTCTCCCGCTCGGGCTGCTCTGTCTCTCTCAAAGTAAATAAACAAACTTTAAAAAAAATAAGTAAATAAATAAAATCGTTCCTTCAACTGGGGATTTTTGATGCAGTAGATTTCAGCCTCTTAATGCCCTGAGTGTCATTGTCTTACTGGGTAAGTGGAGCCCTGATCCCTGCTCAGGCACCGCTTTGTTCTCTTTGCTTGTTGAAGCCAATCTGAACACTGTCCTTCAACGGAGGTCAGAGCCCTAAACAAGATCCTTTCTTCTCCTGAGAGGAATGGCTCTTCTCTGTTGGGGCAGATGCCTGTTCTCAGCACAAGGAAGAGAATCCTTTCTTATGCTCCATTTCTACTATGTATCTCGCGTTTGGTGAAAAAAAAAATCAGGCTATGCAGTCCATCACACCTCTTCCTCTGGTTTGTCCTTTCCTCTTTCTTTGGCCCTCGGGGCACCTTTCCCACCCCTTTCACCAAAATGCTGACCTCAGGGGGAGAGAGGGCCCTACTGCTGTGTCAGTCATGAGCTTTGCAGCCCATAGACTCTCTAGCAGATGTAAGTAGGTGTTTTAAAATCAGTCGAAGTAGCAAGCTCTTTTGCACCTTTTTCTCATTTAACAAGAAGAAGAAGAAAGGTATGTTAAGAGCCTATCTTCCTGGGATGTGGTATGGGGTCTCATGAAAAAGAACCCTACCAGCCTCCTCAGTGCTCAGCCAAGGTGTGGGTGTAGGCTACTGTGGCATTCTGGGCCACTCAGTAAAGCGCTCTGGTTTTGTTTTGTTTGTTGTTTGTTTTGCTTTTGTTTTTTGCCTAAGGTGAGGACAGATGTATTACTCTTTTTTTTTTGTAAAGCTGATAACATTCTGCTCAGTAAATATTTCTTTGGAATGAGGCTATGTGCTTACCATCAAAAATAATTTTTGCCCTAGAGGTATTCATAGACATACGAAGAAATAATTTCCGTGTAACTGGCTTATTGCAACACTAAGCACAGGGGGCTTACCTAGGACAGTGGTTTTCAAACTGTAGGCCATGAGCCATTAGGGGAAGTCATGAAATGACTTTTATGGGTTGAACTAGGAATAGAATAGAATAGAATAGAATAGAATAGAATAGAATAGAATGGAATAGAATAGAAAGGAAAATAAAATATCTTAGTACATCATACTAGTAAGGTTAAGTTTTATTTTGTGAAGCTGTTACGTTAGGGGTGTGTGTGTGTGTGTGTGTGTGTGTGTGTGTGTGTGTGTGACAGGATAAGATGTATTTCTTACTGTGAGTTGAAAGTTAAAAAAAGTTTGAGTCACTGCACTAAGAGCAGAGGAAAGTGTCTTAGTCTCCTTTATAAGTTCCCTGAGGGCAGGAAACAAGTCTCTTTGCCTTAATATATACACCAGGCCACCTGGCTGGCTCAGTTGGAGGAGCATGCAGCTCTTGATCTTGGGGTTGTGAGTTGAAGCCCCGCATTGGGTGTAGAGATTACTTAAATAAGTAAATAAAAACTTTAAAGAAAATACCTTACCGTATAAACATATACAAGGTGTGCTTAATATATAGCTGAACACATTGTATATTCGTTGAAGGAAGAAAGAAATAGAGGAGGAAGAAGGTAATTTCCTAAGGCACGATTTGTTTTTCCTTTTTGTGCCTTTTAATACTGTTTGAAGATATAGTTTACATTCAGTGCCTGAACTTAAGTGTTACAGTTTCAAGAGTTCTGATAAATTCAAACATCCTGTAACCTACATCTCTATGAAGATATAGAATATTTCCATCACCTCAAAAAGTTCCTCTTTTCTCTTCCCAGTTAGGCCTTCACCCCAGAGCAGCCACTGTTTTGAGTTCTTTCACCATAAATTAGTTTTGCCTTCTGTAACACTTCACAAAGATGGGATTTTACAGTATATACTTTTTGTATCTGGCCTTTTTTGCCCAGCATGATGTTTCTGAGTGTCATCCCTCCTATTACATATTATTAGTAGTTCTTTCTTTCTTTCTTTCTTTCTTTCTTTCTTTCTTTCTTTCTTTCTTTCTTTCTTTCTTATAGCATGTGTGAGCTGGGGCTAGGGGCAGAGAGAGAGGGAGAGAATCTTAGGCAGGCTCCACACTCAGGGCAGAGCCTGACGCGGGGCTTGATCTCATGACCCTGGGATCATGACCTGAGCCGAAATCAAGAGTGGGACGTCAACTGACTGAGCCACCCAGGCGCCCCCTCGGTAGTTTTCTAGACGATCCATGCAATAAAAACGGTCCAAAGGATGATTTGGCAGTAAGCCAACAGTTAGGGCGTGAGTGAGTAGGGAGCCTGGGTATCTTAATGTTCTGACCTTCACAGTTTCTAGAGCTTGCTTTAAGACATGGGAGGACTCGCAAGCCAGTCTCTTGCCATCTGTGCTATGTGCACCATGCTGCCTCCTTCCTGGTGGTGCGCAAGTGCAATGTGTGCTGAAAGCATCGAGGACAAGTGAAAAGAAGGTATTTTTGTTGGTGCCAGTGCATTGACACAAGGACTAGCCTCTGACTTCGTTTTATAATATAGTAAGATTTCAACTGAGACTGTAGAAGTCCGCACGAGGCATCTGAAACACACCAGGAAAACCTTGACTTCAAGCCAAAAAGGCATTCTGAGCTGACCTACAGTCTAAGAACTGTAGGCTCACTGGGAATGTGGCTTTCCTCCCCCGTACTCCTGTGGCTTTCCCAACCCAGGAGCAGACGGATGAATGAAGAACAGGGCGTTGTCCTCGTGCGTAAGCCGGAGGGTTGTGAGTGCTAAGTACGCGGGGAGAGAATCTGTGACACCGTGTGCACCCAAGTTGGACACGAGACAACTCAGCTTTCTTAGTAGGAAATCTTATAAACGGCATTTATTTTTCTCTTCTGTGTGACCTTGAAGAGGCTGTTATGAAACACCCATGTTTCTTTTCTAGGCCTTCTCTAGAGCCTCTGGGTGAGGACATGAACTAGAAAAGGGTTAATGAGCTGTCAACTCAAGTCATCACACATCTGGATAGGCTATCATTAAATTCTTATAAAAATTTGATTTCCCCTGAGAGAGTTTTCATCAAACATTTATATAACCCAGCAATGGCCAGGGGAGCTCGGCATGGCCACAGAACTCATCAGAAGCCACTGAAAGCATACTTTGTCCCCATTGTGAGAAAACTAATGTGCTGCCTCTACTCACTATTCTATTCTCCCAGGAACAGAGATGAAATATTCAAATCTCGTTTACCTAACCTTGCCAGAAATTGCTTCTTTGCTAAAGCCTCAGTTTCTGGCTGTCACCCTTGTGGAGATTTGTGGATAGCCAAGGCTCTGGAAAACCTATTCCAAATCTCCCTGGCTTGGCTGGAGGCATAGAGGAGCCAGAGGGCACACTGTGAGTCAGACCCCCACTCTCTGGCACAGAGAAGCTATAAAACAGTTACATAAATGAGGCAGCAGGCAGCCTTGCATAGGCCATACAGAGTGAGCAAAACAATGGGCTTCAGTGGCCACATCTACCCACTTGACGTAGGGTGTTCAGCCTAAATGGATTATTTCCCGAAAGGCTAGAATCTGTACTCCTGGCATCAGTCAGTCACCTGCTGTTTATCAAATGCCTACTGTGAACAAGGTTTCGTGGTAAGGGATACAAAGAAGGAATGACACTGGTCAGGCCCTCTTTGAGGCTTGCCTTCTGGTTGGGGTGATATGAGATGGCAAGTCACAGAGTGAGGGAGTGTGTTCTGTGTCACGTGAGGGCTGCAGATGAGTGTGGTTCTGAGTGGGGGCCAAGGTCAATATATGCCAGGGTTGCAGGGCTGGCTGGCTTCCCAGAGGCTGGGAATTTCATTTGGATCTTGAAGACTGGGTCCATTTCCAACAAGTGAGAAGAATGGGAAATATGTCAAGGGGAGAAAATGCTGGGGAAAGGGCAGAGGTCAGGGGTTTGGGAATCTTGGTGATTGATGTTCAAGTGGCTGCGTGGTGCCAGATGCATGTAAATGCAGTGCCTGTTATCAGCCTCACAACAACCTACAAGGCCGGTGTTGTCCCCATTGGAGGCTGAGAGAGGCTACATTGCTTGCTGGCCATCACGTAGCTGATTTGAGGCCTGCTGTTTTCCAGTCCTCTTCCCTAAGCGGGAGTATGTCATTGGTTAGAGCAGAAGAAAGAAAAGCAAGAAAATAGAGGGAGGTGATGTTGATGGTCAGACTGAAGACAGATTGCCATTTGTGCTGGCCATTGGCCTTGCTTAACTTCGCTGAGCGTCACCTGTCTAGCCTGGGAAATTAAGATAATGCCAACCTCGTCGGGGTTATTAGGATTAAGATGTAGAATGCACATGAAGCACTGAGGACACATCTGGTATACAGTAAGCATACTTGGTAAAATAGAGGCATTTTTAAATTTCCAAGTTAAGGAAGGTGGACTTCACTTTAGAAAAAAATAAAAGCTTGTGTAGCTTTTATTCTTCAGCAGGGGAGTGGCATAACAAAAGCCACGTTTGAAGACAGTGAAGCAGACAGCACTGGTATAAGATAAGGGTATGAATCAAAGCAAAGGTAGAGAAAATGGAGAGGAAAGTGGGGTGACCAAAAATATGTAAAGGCTATGAGGGGTGCCCTGCCTCCCCCTAATTCTCTTCTGTATACAAAGCTCCCCACTGGCCGGGCACCTGGGTGGCTCAGTCGGTTGAGTGTCCAACTTCGGCTCAGGTCATGATCTCGTGGTCTGTGGGTTCGAGCCCTGTGTCGGGCTCTGTGCTGACGGCTCAGAGCCTGGAGCCTGCTTCCGATTCTGTGTCTCCCTCTCTCTCTTCCCCCCCCCCCCCCCCCCCCGCTCATGCTCTGTCTTTCTCTCTCTCTGTCAAAAATAAATAAACATTAAAAAAAAATTTTTTTTTTAAATAACAACAAAGCTCCCCACTGGCTCAGCCCTGGGGGCAGCGTTACTTCTGCTCATAGATTTACAGGCATCCAGTTCATCATCGGCATCTGCACAGAGCTAGTCAGGAAGGTTTACAAGTTCAAGGGCAGCCTGGGTAGACCAGCAGCCTCTTTCGGAGGAGGAAGGGCCCGTGCACGTGAAGTCTGCCAATCAGCTGCCTTTGTCTTGCTTCCATTTGCTTTTCCCTCCCAACTGAGGTTCCATCCTCCGCCTTTAGTTAAGCTGTCACTGTTGTTCTTCCGCTGCAGCCAGGCACCTGCCAGAGCCTGTTGGCACTGACCCAGAGCCTAGCCCAACAGGCGCTCTATTGCTAAGCTCCTTGTCAGATACGAGGAGGAGGAGGGCCGTCACATGCTTTTCATTCCCCAATCGTGGCTGCTCCCAATGTGAACGTGATGAGGGGAAAAGCTAGGTGAAGTTCATTTGATGCCTGCCCGTGGAATGAAACAGCAGTCAGGCAGATGGTCTACTCTATCCCTGGATTCTTCTCTCATGTTTCTTCTCAGGTTCTGGATCTCAGAGCTGCTTAAGCCATCGAGGGGATAATGGATGGCCAAGGAATTTGGATGTCTGGGTCCTTTGGGAGGGATGGGGAATATTGTCATAGAGTTACAGAATGCCATTGCTGAAGAGGGCCTTAGGGATTATAATCAGTCCAGGTATTTTCAGACTTTGTCTCTAGCAGAATTCTTTCTTCAAACTAGACCTCATCCCAGTATATTAGGTAGATAAAAGAGCAAAGCTGGTTTGGCTGAACCAGAGATGGGAGGCTCCCAGTTGTACTATTTGCTGCCCAATATCCCCTTCTCAGGGGCAGCCTGAGCAGTGGCATAGAACCTTACAGCTGTGGTGTGCAGCTTAAAAACCACTGGCCTGGCCAAATCTGTTCCTTTTGCAGCCAAGGAAACAGGTTCAAGGTTGGGGAGTGGCTTTGCCAAGGTTGCTTGACTTCCTGTCCAGTGCTGCTTTTTTTTTTTTTTTTTTTTTTTTAATATTGCCTCTCTCATACCATTTTTTCCTCCCATTTTACCCTAGAAAATCAGAATCCTTCACATATCTGAATTTTCCCAGTAAGACTTATGCTTAGAAATGATTGGTCTTGGAACTCCTGGGTGGCTTAGTCGATTAAGCATCTGCGTCTTGATTTCGGCTCAGGTCATGATCTCACGGTTCATGGGTTTGAGCCCCATGTCTGGCTCTGTGCTACAGTAGGGAGCCTCCTTGGGATTCTCTCTTTCAGTCTCTGTGTGCTCCTCCCCAACTCGTGCTCTCTCTCTCTCTCTCAAAATAAACTTAGAAAAGAAAAAAGAAATTTTTGGTCTTATAAATATTATTTCTGTTGGGCAGGAGCTTTAGTGCAGAAATCTGAGGCTGCAGCTGAGGCCCGTCTTAGAATGGGCGTTGGTGGGGGTGATAACCGACAGAGTCTGCCCCCCATTCTTTTATTTGCCCCCGAGAGTTCAGAGTTTCCGTAAATGACCTGCTCTTGCAACACTTGGGATTTGTGAACCTTGAATGCCGAAATGGCCTGGCTTGGTTCATGTGTAGTGACTTGACCACAGTGACCCTCAGGGAGAGGCAGGCAATATTTTTGTTGCTGAATTTTGTTATAATGGTATCCCCAGAGAAACCCTAAAATGGAAGAGGATTCCCTTGAACTCTCAGCTCTTCTCATGTTTACTGAGTAGCCAGCCGTGCGCAGCACATGATTAAATAATCTCATCCTGTCCTATCCTTCTGACCACCCTGCAGTCCTCTGAGGCGTGTTTACCATTGGACTGGCAGCTAAAACCATAAATCTCACCCAGATCTTGGAAGCCAGAATGCCAGTCTCATTGATAGGGTCATATTTGCCACGGGGGCCACCATCCCCTTCCTCCAAGCCTCGGGACTGTCCACGGTTTGCTCATGTGCCTTCTCCGTCCCACAGCAGTGTTGTGATTTAGGCTACCACGCTAGCCTGAACCGGGCGCTACGCACCTTCCTCTCTGCTGAGCTGAATCTGGAGCAGTCCAAGCACGAGGGTCTGGATGCCATCGAGAATGCCGTAGAAAACCTGGATGCCACCAGTGACAAGCAGCGCCTCATGGAGATGTACAACAATGTCTTCTGCCCACCTATGAAGTTTGAGTTCCAGCCCCACATGGGGGACATGGTGAGGCCTTCATCCCATCACCACACTCCCTTGTGTCCAGATTCACTACACTGAGGCCACGTTATTCTGGGGCTGGCTTCCTGTCAGGTGGGTGAGGAGCATTCCACTCATTCGGCAAAGAGCTACCGAGCGCCTGCCGGGCTTGACCATAGACGCTGGGGATTAGGGCCCTCGGGGAGCTTCCAGTCTGGTGAGTGGAGAGAGAGTTCAAAATGTGCATAGGGAGGGGCACCCAAAGGGTCCAGCAGGATCAGTGGAGGTGAAAAACAGCAGGTGTGTTCTAAAAACTGACAGTTGAGTATGGTGAGAGGGAAGTCGTTGGTGGACGCTTCCAAATGATGAGTCTGGGAGAAGAGCTGAGATGGTGCCAGATACTAAAGGCTTTTGATGGGGAGGAAGGGCTAAGCGGGGCAATAATGATGTGATCTTTTGTCACTTGGCAGAGATCCGAAGGATCTTACTCTCTTGGCTTTAGAAGATTGCAATAAAAGGTGTAGTTTTGCTTGGGTATTGAGCAAAAAAGAATGAGTACCTACAGACAAGACAGTAGCTAAGATGTCATCCCAGAGGCCTGATGCTGTCTGCCCAGGCAGAAGAACAGAAACATGGGGGCCCTGCTTTGAACTTTTCACCTCTAAGACTAAAACAAGAAGGGCCTCAATAAAGTGAGAAGAACGAGAAGCTCTTTGGTTTTCATTACTCTGAGTCTTTTGGTTCCACTTGGGGTGGTTGTGCATGCAAATGAGAGTGAACCCCATTCCTGCAGTGGAAACTACCCCTTAAACTCTGGGCTAAAGCAGAAGGAGGAGGTATAGGCTTACGTGATAGAAATAAATGGATCTTCAGGCATGTTTGGATTTAAGATTGGGAATTTATCGAGACTCAGGGGCTTTTTTCTCTCTGCTTCACATTTTATACAGATTCTATTCTCAGGTAGACTCTTCTCCCATGAGGGCAAGGTGTCTGTATTTCCAGCCTGCTCCAAAATCCAAATAGATCCAAATCCAGTGGGAAGACTATCTGCTTCCCTTCTAGAAGCCCCCACAAAGTTCCCCAGCATTTTGATTAGCTGATGTATTTATCCCTGAGCCAATTATTTTGACTGGGTATCTTCAGGTGACTGACTGGCTTATGCCTACATCACATGCCCCATTCCTGAGTTGGGGAGAGCCCCATCCAAAGTACCTGACCTGAGTTATGGGGTGGGATATTCCTCCAGAGGAGAGTCAGGCCAAAGTTACCAGAAGAAGGAGGAATGGATCCTAAATGACTAAAAAACAACAATGTCAACAAGGGAATATGGTGTTTCCATCAGGATTAGTATCCAGATGCTTTTTAGAAAACCCTGCTCCAGAATGACAACTGTTGCAGTGTAACCAGAAGATTCGCTGTCATCAGTAGGCCACAGTGGAGAGGGGGATATTTCTATCCTGAAGACAAAAATGTGGAGATGATTTCTTTCCTCTCCTTGGGGAAAACCAAACCATGTACAGTTTGTTTCCATTTCTGTGACTTAGGAAATGTCAGTGTCTGAACAGATGGGAAAGTGAGCTGGCAGCGTGTGCAGTCAGAGTGGGGGAAAGGGGTGTCACCAAGCCCGAGGAAGCCCCGTTCCTCACCTGCCCTGGCTGCTGGTCCAACCGTCTTCCAGTCCCCTTCTCCAGCTGCCACTGAGATTCCATCCCAAGAATCAGTGGAACTTGGGGACCGGCTGAGTGGAGTGATACATTTCCTGGTGTTGACTGAGTTCCCTTCTGAGCCAAACAGCTTGTCTCCATAAAGGGAGACTCCAAATGCTGGGTGCTCGGGCCCCCTCGTAGCCCTGTCAGTGCCTTAGTTTCATGCTCTGGAGCACAGCTGGAGTGCATTACCTTGCACCCCGGTAGGGGACCTCTGCCAAAGCATGCATCAGCAGCCCTGCTGCTTCTTAAAGGCACAGACGCAGAGGTAGGTTTCCCTCCACGAGTCCTTCTGCTAGGTCTGGGTTACTTTAAAAATCAACAGTCCATTCTTCTGTCTGGGTCCTCTCTTTGTGTGATACAGCTGCTCAGTGGCTGAGCTAGGCAGGGGCCAGGGTCAGCCCTCGATCTTGCAGAGGTTCTGCATTCCAGCCTAGCCTTCAGAGGAGTAGAAAATAAAAAGAGATGAGAAGGCGAGTTTTTCTGGGTCCCCACAGCCAGTCTCTCCCCACCAGTGTGGGCTGTCTGTAGACTGTGGAGGCAATAAGAGGGAGCTGCCTGGAAGTCCTTGAACTAAGGCCAAGGTTCGGGTGGCATTTTGACCGGAAGTCCTGAAACTGGCCAAGGCCTCGCACTGACTGGTGTTCTGGGGCACTCAGCACATGAGTGGATGCCAAGCACTCTCAGATGTACCGGGAGGAGGTGCTTGGCTCTACTCTTGGTGCCCCCACAGGCTTGTGGGGCTCTGGATGCCTGACCAGTGACATCAGGCAGCCAGAGAGTTTCACTCTTGGCTCTAACCCATCCTGGCCACTGAGCTTTCTCCATTGTGTCTGCTTATCCAAGAGCCAGAGTGAAGTCAGCTCTCTTCAGATCTGAGAGCTGGCTCAGGCCAGCTCCTCAGCTGGGGGAGGAGGTCAAGTCAGTTGGGAGCTTAAAAGCCAATGGAGGAAAAGGTCAGGTCTCAGCCCCCTCCATTTGAAGAGAGGTTTTGTCTTCTAAGCAAGAGAATGGTCTGTGGGCATGTGAATGTGCCCACTCATTGCTGAGGAAGAAGGAGGCCAGTTCTATCCAGATGTCTCTATGCAGACAAGAGGCTAAGGGACACATGGTGGCAAGGTGACAGGAGCTGCCTCCACGTGGGTCCTGCCTCCTAATCTGCCAGCCTTCTGTTCCTCATCTGTCATCCTGGGGACTGTGGTGACCTCATGCCCGTGCCATAGCCATGCCCCCATCAGGAGACAGTGGCTCGACCATCTTTTCACGCAGGGAAAAGCTTATTGGCAGTCGTTCTTCAGGGAAGGGCAGACTCCTTTCCCACACAGATCTGGGGCAAACCTGGGGCAAAAAGATGGAGATCCACCAGATTCTGTGCCCTGTGGGGCCCTCTAGCATAGCCTGGGGACTTGTTCCTGGCTTTACGCTCTCTCTCGTTGAGTCAGACCTCTCATGCATGGCCCAGATTTATAAACACATGCCGGCTGCCAACAGCGGCAAGCTAGCCTCCTGACCCACTTCTCTCCTGCTTTCACTCTGGTGCACGGAGGGGAATGAAGGAGGGGCCGGAGAGGTGGCCACTCGGACTTCTACAGGAAATCCTCCCGCCGGAGCATTGTGCATCTGGAGCTGGGGCTGCCCGAGGTGCTCTTCTCTGGCCCAACGCCGGCTTCCGTGGAGCTGCAGACCCTGCCAAGCGCCAGCCGGGGGATAAGCCCCGGAGAGACCTGATCTTTCCAAACAGGTCCCACTCCTCATTCCCTCCTTGTGCTCTTTGGTCCTGGAGGAGGCCCACACACTTTGCCTTTGGCTTTTGTTTTAACATAGAAACCGTGAGGCTTACGGCTTGAACATGAGTACTTTTATGAACAGTAATGGGACTCTGGAACCGCCAAAAGAACTGTGTCCTCTTCCTGACCTGGTATTGCTTTCTTTTGGCAGGCTTCCCAGCTCTGTGCCCAGCAGCCTGTCCAGAGCGAGCTGGTACAGAGATGCCAGCAACTGCAGTCTCGTCTGTCCACCCTGAAGATTGAGAACGAAGAGGTGAGTTTCCTGCTTAGGAGACTTGGAGCCACCCTCTGAGTTTCCCTGTTGAACCTCTTTCTTGCTGCCCATCTGGGAGCAGGTGGAAGGAGCATGCAGAGAATGTCCGGGCTGCCGCAAACATTTCCTAGCCAAATGTAGCCTTGGATTTTCCCCCCTGCTACATCCTGCCCTTGAACTCCAGGAAGTTGCTCTTGCATTGCCAAAGGTTGAGCTCTATTTTGAGCTTTGCAAAATGCTTTTTTTTCCCCCCTCTACACATTTAATCAAAATGGCACTTGGCAGCTGTGTGCACAATATTGTGTCTCTGAAACCACCCCCTCATGCCTGGCTTTTTCCAGCATTTTCAAACAAACAGAGGCCTTTGACTTTGACACTTAAAACATCTCCATCGTCTTTGAAAAGGGGGACTTTCTTCTGGGCCCAGAGTACTTGCTTTCAACAGCTAGTTCAAAAGCGTAGCATGATTAATTATCCAGCTTCTTTCTTTTGTGCTCTCGTGACTTCTTACCTGGCATCTCAGTCAGTCAGGAAGATCAGGAAGGACTGGGGATGGGTCACTTCCTTGGCAAATGGGGAAACGAATTCACTGATTTGTTGAAACAGAACCTGGGGCGTTGCGGGACCAGGCCCGTCTCATATCTTAACTAGCTCTTTACATCATGGGGTTGGTTTGGGTTTGTTTTATTCTCTCCAGTAGCACTTCCATTATAGCCAAGAGCTAATATTAAATTTAAAAAGCAAACATTCACCAAAACAGTTGGGTCAAATACACAGCATGAACGGGGGGGTGGTTTTTAGGTCCTCACCTGAGAGAGGAGCATTGTATAGCCAAGCCCGTGCAATGGCTCTCATTCACTCAGCGCTGTCGGGTGGGAAATGGGGCTGCACCTCCCGACGGCAGCCCCTGTACCCTCCAGCCGCCCCTCCCACAGCTCCAAACTCCCCCATTACCTGCTCTTCCACAACCTGCCCCTCATGCAGTACGTTGCCCCTTGTCGCGGCAGGTAAAGAAGACAATGGAGGCCACTCTGCAGACCATCCAGGACATTGTGACCGTCGAGGATTTTGATGTGTCTGACTGCTTCCAGTACAGCAACTCTATGGAATCCGTCAAGTCCACGGTCTCAGAAACCTTCATGAGCAAGCCCAGCATCGCTAAAAGGAGAGCCAACCAGCAAGAGACCGAGCAGTTCTATTTCACGGTGAGGGGGCCAATGGCTCTTGAGGATCCCCTGCAGCTCACGGGGGGACTCGGAACCCAGAGTCCCTGTCAGGTGTTGAAAGGGTAGTCTTTGAATATCTTGATTTGGATGTGGGCATATTCAGAGACCATTTCTACACTTAAAGACACAGATATCTACAAGTTGAATGTGTCTAACAGGGACGCCTCCCCTCCTCCCCAAGAGAAAGGTGCTCCCAAGTACACCATCAGGACGATTATTTTTTTAAAGAATTTTTAAAGCAGCTGGTAGGCTTCTGTTGGAAAGTTTCCTTCTCAGCTATAGAGTGTCACAAAAGGAGGACTTCATTTCTTGGTTCTTGGGAACTACATCCAAATATTCTGGCCAGCACATATCTTGTTTTGTTTTGTTTTTTTTTAAGCCTATAATCTCTTGTAGGTGGTGCGATGACCTTATTTTATAATTTTTGTTGATGGGAAATTATCTTTCATAATGATGGCTAAAATTCAGAAGGACAGGTCATGTGCAGCATTGTTGGTTTGCAGGGAATTTCAAAACATTGTTATTTTGTTATTTGTTATATCTCCCAGTCTTCTTTAAGACAAATAGACCCTATTTCCTTTAAGTAGTGTTAACAGCCCTTTGGAAGGTTGCTGGCTGGTCTTTGGTGCTGCTTTTTAATAATTAAGTTATTTTGAGCTTGCCAAGTAGGATTCATTGCCTGAGCTAAAATTTATTTTCTAATCTTCTGACAACCAAGAAAGGAGAAATTAAATTTGCAGATGTGAGATGAAATATAGCCAGTGAATATGCATACTGATTCTGAATGAGAGGAATTAACTTGTTTTTCAGTCAAGAAACACAGTCTGCATGCAGTAAATTGAATTTTTCCTCCAACTGGAACAATTTGTTTAATTCTTCTTTGAACACTGCCCTTTCTCCATTAAGAACACTAGTGATTTGCTATCTTTTCTAAAAAAAGAAATGTTTTTTTACTTAGTTAAACTAAGAATTCTTTTGATTTTTTTTTTTTAAATCCTGGAAAAGACTGTTGAAAAGGAGTGATTGAACAGTATTGTTCTTTTAAAATAACTTTTTTCTTGTTATATGAAGCAAAGCATGGTTAAGATATAAATATAGAAACAAAAAAGAGCAAATAAAAATCATCCATAATCGTACTACCTTGAGATGACAGTATTAGGATATATTCCTTTCCTGTTTTTTTCTCTGGACAAGAAACATATATGTGAGTATATATTTATAATTTATTACAAAAAAGGGGATACTGCTGTGCATATTGTTTTACAATCTGCTTTCATTTAGCAAGTGATTAATATTTTTCTAATTCATTTCATCATAACATTCTTTAAATATATTTATGAGTAAAATACTAAAATCTACATAGGGACATAATGGAACAATGCTTTGGCTCATTCATTCATTTTTGTAAAATATTTAGCTAATGCTCCATAAATGCTGAATATCTATTATCCCCACAAGCATTATTAACTTCTTCATTAGTCATTATTGGATTACTCTTTGATAATTTATCAAGGATCTTCAATGTGCCAGATACCGTGCTAACTAACATCAGGAAGGCCGAGGGTAGGAGGTGAAGAGGGGGATGATAGGATTGGCCGTCTGAAGGAAGAACTTTCGTTTTCGTTTCATATGTTTCCAAACAGTTACGATAGATTGATTTCTGCAATCAAAAAAATAAAGTAAGAAATTAGCAACGCATACCTGCACAAATACATGAATGGCAACCAGGATGGATGGAGTTGGGGAAACCTTGCACACAAAGTGACTTTTGTGCTTGATCTTGGGGGATGAGTGAACCAGGCAGGGAGTCAAGAGGAGAATGGCCTTCCTTGAGGAGAGAGAGAGAGCAGTCTGTGCAAAGCATAAAGGCATACGAAGACTGGGCTGGACAGGATGAGAACTTCTTGTCTATCATGAAGGCTGTGTTGCCACCCCAAGCTTTCTTATCTCGGGAGGTTGTTGAACACTCTAGAGGCTTTTAATAATAGGATTGTTTAGCTGGTCTATCTGGACTGCTTAGATATAACACTCCTTAATAACCAAATTTCATTACATTGCAGAAGATTTCCATTTTTTTTTTTTTTTTATTAAATAAGGAATTTGGGACATAAAAATCTGTATTTGAGCCCGTCAGAATTAGTTTTTGGCTTTCAATGAAGCTATGACATGTGTATTCAAAGTTGACCTTTAGTAAGAGCAGGGACAACCATAGTCAAACAGGTGGCCTCTCAAACCTTGCCCACCCATTCATCTCTGTCTGAATGCCCTTGATGTCCCCTAGCCCACTTCCCGTCTTTTGTGGCCAGAGCGCTACTTACCAAAATTGTGTGCAATTTCCTTGGCTAACAGAAACACTTTTTGTCTAGGGTTGGGTAATAATGGATTTACAAGAGAGTTCAGCATTTTCGTGACTGGGCTTGGAATGCATCAAGTAATTCATTTCATGATAACAAGGCTTTTTGGGGGGTGGTGAAATGGACATTTAATAAAGGGGGTGCGTATCAGCGTGGCTGCCTGCACTTGCCAAACCGTACAAAGCCCGCGGACAGGCGTTTCCTAGTCTCTTGCCTTCATAAACGTTGCCCCTGGTTTTCTCTGGACCCTTGGAAAACATCAGAGGAACGCATTCTAGAAGCTCCCTTCTTTTGGAAAGTTGGGGGGCTGCTATGGGGCCATTCTCAGCTGTCATCAGATTGATCTGCCCAGATGACATCAATTGGAAGTTTGTAGCACGTCCTATAAAGGTCAGCTGTTTGCAGGAGTCCCAAGAAAATAAGCACGGAGTAGAAAAGCTTGAAGTGATTTTTAGAAAACATCTAACAAAAACCTTCTCAGCTGAAAGATTAAAAGAAAGAACCCAAATGCAGAGAAATTGGGTAGCTGTTCCAAGGGACTCAGCAAGGGCTAAAACTAGAACTCTGGTCACCTGGCCTCAGGCCGCTGGCTTTCTTCTCTACTCTCTGCTGAAGAGCTGAGGTAAAGGAAAGGCTCAGAAACATCCCAGCAGCTTTATCCCCTCTTTTGCTCTGAGTGAAGCCATGTTTCCTGATCTGCTTGGGTTTGTGTCACTCGTCTTTCATAACACACAATCCAGCAACGTCAACTTTTTATCCCATTCCTTTTTTTTACAGGGGTTGTTAAAAAAATTTTTTTTTAATTTAAAGTGCAAAGAATTCAAAAGAGCATACAGAAAAAGTCAAGCTTCTACCCATCTCTGACCCTCACTTCCTCTCTCCTCTGCCAGTGATTGAAACCAGTTTCTTCTGTGTCCTTCCAGAGGTAGCCTATGCATAGGCAACAACTGACATATCCTTTAATGCAATAAAATTACATTAGAAATATCATGAAATCAGGGTGCCTGCGTGGCTCAGTTGGTTAAGCCTCCGACTTCGGCTCAGGCCATGATCTAATGGTTCCTGGGTTTGAGCCCCACATCGGGCTGTCTGCTGTCAGCACAAAGCCTGCTTCGGGTCCTCTGTCCCTTCTTCCTGCCCCTCCCCTGCTCACTCTCTCTCTCAAAAATAAATAAACATTAAAAATATTTTTTTAAAAAAGAAATACCATGAAATCAAATAAGGAGAATACAAAAAGAGGTACTGTATCACTTGGGGTGCCGTGGCTCAGTTGGTTAAGCGTCCAACTCTTGATATCAGCTCAGGTCATGATCTCATGATCTCATGGTTCGTGGGATTGAGTCCCATGTCTGGGTCTGTGCTGACAGGGAGGAACCTGCTTGGGATTCTCTCTCTCCCTCTTTTTGCCCCTCCCCCTCATCTCAAAATAAATAAGTAAACATTTTTTAAAAAGGAAGTATACCACTCATACTGTTCTTCACTTTCCTTTTTTCACTTAATTTTTGTTTTTTTGGATATTCTTTTCATATTAGTCCAAAGACATCTACCTCCTTTTTAATTTTTTATGTATTTATTTTTTAATGCTTATTTATTTTTGAGAGAGAGAGAGAGAGCGAGCACAAGTGGGGAGGTACAGAGAGAGGGGGAGACAGAGAATCCCATGCAGGCTCCCTGCTGTCAGCACAGAGCCCTTGGCGGGGCTCGAACCCACAAACATGATCTTATGACCTGAGCCAAAACGAAGAGTCAGCCCCTTAACTGACTGAACCACCCAGGCACCCCTGCCTCCTTTTTTAATTGCTACACAGAATTCCAATATATGAATGGATGTACCATCATTTATCTAACCAATTCCCTGCCAATTCTCGTGGGTCGTGATGCTCTCTGTTTAGCTGAGGACTGTCAAAGCCTATAAGGCTGACATTTCTCCTAAGTATTTCCTTGTACGGGGGTTGGAGTATGGGGTTTTGGTGTAGGGGATGGCGTAAAGAAGGAGTTAAAGTTCACGGCTGATAAAATGAACAAAGATAGACTGCCTGAATTCTTGGGGACAGAGCTGGTAAGGTAGTAGGAGAGGAGATGCACCTTGGCCATCTAGACCCCTAGATTTGATGTGGTCCAAGATCTTTTTTGATCTTTTTTTTTTTTAATGTTTATTTATTTACTTTTGAGAGAGAGCACATGAGAGCAGGGAAGGGGCAGAGAGGAGGAGAGAATCCCAAGCAGGCTTCACGCTGTCAGCACAGAGCCTGACACGGGTCTCGATCTCACGACTGTGATCAGGATCTGAACCAGTATCAGGAGTCGGACGCTTAGTCAACCGAGCCACCCAGGTGCCCCGAAGATCCTTTTTGATCTTGATATTCTCCTGCAGGCACTCAGGAAATGCGTGCTAAGTCGGTACCTACTTAGCCCCTGCCCTATCAATTAAAGTGGGAGATGTGCTCCCGTTTACAGGTTTGCTGTGTTACATATTCTGTCTGACAGCCGTTTCCTGCTTTAAAAATTGACAAGAGGAGAGAAATGTCAGTGTGCCTGGATGGTGGGGAGGCAGCCACCCCACAATGACATTTGTGTCTCTCTGTGCACGGGGCTGGGTAGACACAGTTCATTCTTCCCACCCACCCCACTCCTTTGCAGCAGGTGGACACTTCACACAGATTAAATCCAAGGCATAACAAGGTCCGTGAGTTCTATACTGCCATCGTATTAAAAGGAAGAGGTATTTTAAGTTAAATTTGAAAAGCATTCTAGTGCCTCTTTCTTTTTCCTTTCCTGTTTTTTTTTTTTTTTTTGGTTTTTTTTTTTTTTTTAAGGCCAGAAACCAGTTGTCTTATGGATTAGCACAAAGCAAAGAAGTTGAGGGAGGACTGTTTTTAGGTTATCTGAGCAGGTGAGTCAGGTACAAGGAATACTGTTGACTGCTGGCTGGTTGGCTGACCATATGCTAATAATCATGGGCATGCTTGTTTTCCCATTTCATCTTCAAACGACCTTGGGAAAAAATAAATTATTATCCCCATTTTTCAGATGGGGAAACTAAGACACTGGGGGTTAAGTGACTTGCCCAAGGTAAGCAGTAGGACAACAATATCCCAACTCAGACTCTTTCATTTTACTACGACAAAAATGTCTGTCAAGGAGGAAGGGCTCAGAAAGAAAAACTGTTACATTAATACTTTTCAGTAAATAAAACTCATCACTGACCGGTAATAACCAGTTAGGAATTATTAAGAAATAAATTAATGAGACCATAAAAACTGAATTGAAGGCTCACAGTGGCAAATAAAACCAAACCACCCAAAAGACTGTTTGCCTCCCTTCCTACTTTTTGAAGAAATTCTTAGTTTTTATGATATTGAATGTAAAATTTGGAGGGAGGGTAATGGCTCTGGTTGAACTGTGTATTGGGAACTTGGTTTCATTTTGGTGATCTAGAAGAAAACCCTGCCCTTTCTTTTCTCCTCCATCAATGAAAATCGAAGGTTAGTGACTTTACTTTCGGATATTTGGGGAGGGGAGCAAGGTGCAGGGGAAGGAGTGAAAGAAAGGAATTACCTGTGTTGGAACATACTTTAAATAAGGAAAGTGACCCTTATTGTCCAAAGAAGGGATTTTGAGATTACGCATAACAGTTTTTTTCGTGGCCTTCTGGTCTCCAGAAGTCATCAAAAAGCCACTTATGCCTGGGGCACCTGGGTGGTTCAGTCTGGTGGTTAAGCATCGGACTCTTGGTTTCAGCTCAGGTCATGATCTCATGGTTTCATGAGTTCGAGCCCCACATTGGGCTCTGTGCTGATGGTTCAGAGCCTGCTTGGGATTCTGTCTCTTCTCCCTCTCTCTCTGCCCCTCCGCCATTCACGCTGCCTCTATGTCTCTCTAAATAAATAAATAAACTTAAAAAAAAAAGGCACTTATGCCTTCCTTGCCTTCAGCTGCCTTGGCTCCTTTCTCTGTGTGTCTGGTCAGCAACTGAAGTCTTCTGCCAGCAAGCACAGATTATTTCTCCCAGCTTCTGTTCCATACAGACAAGTGCTAACTAACGTGGGGGACAGGGAGGTGACAAATAACGTGCCCGTGAACTCTGGGATGACTTTACCCTGCCATCCCGGCTTAGCCAGATGGAAAACTTCCAACCGTCATTTCCACCATTAGGGATGCAGGTCAACCTCAACATAGTTTTTGATCCTGCAGGATTTCATGGAACCTGAAGAGGTAATCCATCATATGGCTTTATCAGATTGTTATTTGTTTTAATGGCTCACCAAGTGACAGTCAGAGTTAACTCTCAGACTGTGACATGAGTGAGAAAATGATTTCCAAAATCACAAGTAGAAATACGAGTGAGAGGAAAGTGCATCCATCTCCTTGAGAATTTTGGCTGTTTTCTGAGCAGTCTGGGCTTGTTTTAAGGGTTACAATTCTTGGGGAATTTTTCCTCATTAGGAAACCTTGAGAGTCTCCTGGGATAACCTTCCAAAGAGGGGCCTTTGAGGATTCAGATGTTAGCGTTGGCTGTTTCCTGAAGGTTCTTCACCCCTGGGCCCTGCAGTCCTGTTCCCAGCATCACAGTTAGGCGCTGCTTGGGGATTAGGCTATCACCCAGGGAAGACTGACGGCAGGTGAGCTGACAGCTGGAACAGATGGAAAGGGGAAGGTGACAAGGGAGTCTGTTCTCGTGCACACGTTCTCGTGCAAAGGCACAAAGGAGCTGAGGAAACAGGTCATGGGTGAAGCAACAGAAATGATTTGGCATAGGGTTTGTTTTTGTTTGTTTTATACTTCATTTAGAGAGGAGGGGCACACTTGGGGGCTTGGATTGTGGCCTCTGAGGAAGGTTCTAGCAGAGGAGAGTGAGGCTCTTCATTTCTTTACTCCTTCTTCAAGCATTTATTGGTGTCTATTATCTACTGGGTGCGGTAGTAAGCATCAGGGATTGCAAAGAATAATGACGTTGACCCCAGGGAACGGGCAGTCTGGGGAGAAAGACCCCTGAGTGAGAAGCCCTCTGGACCAGGGCTTTGTGAGATTCGCAAAGGCACACGCAGGGGCATCCCGGTGAACGTGGGAGGGCCAGGATGTGCCTCCCAGAGAAAGCAGGGTCTTATTCTTTGTTTCTACATGAGAGAGAGAGAGAGAAGAAATCGACACTCTTGGTGAAAAGTTTACACTGTACAGAGAGGTACAGAGTAAAAGTAACTCACATTTTTTTCACATTTTTTTTTCTGCCTTCATCCTAAGTGGTAATAGCCCTAAAATCAGAGGCTTGATGTAGAATTATACTTTTCGTTTAATACCTTGAAAGGACAGAAGTATTATGATTTAAAATGTGTTATCTGTTACCCCCTCCGCCGTGTCATGTATCACCAGTGAGTCGCTCAGGGATCATACTCAGGGAAACACTGCCGTCTCGCCCCTGAGTGTAGACAAGGGCAGATGACCCCTGACCCTGCAGATGAGCCATGGCAGCAGGAGACAACCGAGGCCAACGGTGGGCCCCGTGCGCGGCCGCAGGGTAGAGTAGAAAGATGCCGCGTTAAGACTCCGAAGGCCTGGCACTACCACTTCCTGGCTGGCCGTGACCTGCAGTTCAGCGCCCGTCTCCCGCGATCAGCTTATCGGTAACAAGGGAACAACGATGTCCTCCCCAGTGTGCTCTGCAGAGTTCCTGAGCAAGGCAAGGGAGAGAGTGTGTGCTAATGGACTCCGAAAACCCTTGAACTGCTCCACATGTATAAAGAATTAATACCGCGAAGTTTTGTTGGGCTTCCCCTTCCGCTGCGCGCCCTAATGCCCGGAGGGTGCGCTACCGTGATGGTTGAGCACACGCGCCGAATCGTCACACCACGTGTGTCTGGATACTGGCTCCACCCCTCACTCCCAGTTTGACCTTGAGCAACCTGTTTAATCTCTCCAAATCTTGGTGCCCTCATCCGTAAAATGGGGACGGTGATAATCGTAGCTCATAGGGTTGTTTGGAAGCTCTGATGAATTGTCCAGGGAAATAGAGTCGCTCCCCGAGCAGACGAGGGTGGAGAGCGGTCAGATCAGAAACTCCAGCACAGCAATTGCATTTTGACGGTTAGAGCAGATGGAAGCGCATTTCCAGAACCTCCTGTTGTGTTTGGAAGTGCCGGTATGTGCATATACGGGTGGGGGGTGGTATAGCCCCTCTCCCCGAAAGCTCAGAAACCTCAAGCTCTCCGCAAAGACTCCCTGCAGAATAGAGGAGGAAGCTGATTAAGGGACGGCGGAGACAAAGATGCTCTGCTTGCTGGCTTGCAGCTCAGGCAGGGGCTGAGCCTGCCCTTGGCATTGCTCCTGATGTGTTGGAATGCACCCTGGGAGGGGCCAGGGTGGGGCTGGACGTCCGAGCAGGTGACAAGGGGCAGGTGTGTGTCCTCACACCAAGAGGATCTGGGCTCAGTGAGTCTATCCACCCTGCCCCCAACACCCTGTTCTTCAGTGGAACTGAGATGGCTGAGGGGCTCTAAGAGCCAGTTTCTTACACTAGCCAATGTGGGGCTGGCCCCCAGGAGAACACAAACCGGGATACTCGTCCGCCGTGGAAATCAGCAGCTGTCCAGATGCGCAGGGCCTTAAAGAGATAAAAAAGGAAACTAGTAGAAACTGGGTCAGAAACCAAATGCCCTCTTATAAAAAGGGAATTGTACAGCTGAGCATCTGGGCTGTTGTTGTTTTTTTTTTCTTCAGGAGTCTGATTGCTTTTCTCCTCCTCCCTTATAGAAAATGAAGGAGTACCTGGAGGGCAGGAACCTCATCACCAAGCTCCAAGCCAAGCACGACCTTCTCCAGAAAACCCTGGGAGAAAGTGAGTATGGGAATTCTGCTGGAGGTTTGGCGATGGGCGGGGGAAGGCCCGGTCCTGAGCCTCCCCGACTAAGCCCTGTGGGCCTGATCTTGTTATACGAATGCATTTCTTTTCCTAGCCTGTTTGATGTGAAGCACACAGCCCCAGTGACTGCTTGAGTAATGGGAGAAGGCCAGTGCTTAATGAAGCACTAATGTGCATCATCTATTTGTTTAAATGGAGCGTGCCTGCTCTCCACCCTGTCCGCCTTCTCTGCCACGCCTGGGGGAAAGGGCTGATGGGTTACTTGCTCTCCAGACGCTTTGTTAAAACTCTCAGCTCCTCTGTAGCAGGACTGAGGCTGCGGCAGGAAGGCAGGGACAGTGGGATGAGAACACATCTGCTCCAAGGAGAGGAGAGGCTGCTCAAAGGCAGGAGGGACCCACAGTCTGCCGCTTTCTGTAGCGTCCGGTTAGGGCATCGGTTTCCTTCTGCTTTGGAGGGTCCTGGTGCGAAGGGGCAGCCCTCTCTGCCTCAGCCACGCAGAGGCCATGGTACTGAATGGCCTGTCCCGTCCACGAATCAAGGATGATTTTAACCAGACCCTGGAAAGTAGCAAAGCAGAGAACTGGACTGGCACTCTGGACTTTCTCTCCTCAGCTGTCAAACAGAAGGCGAAGGTTGAAAGAGAAGCTTCCCTGGGGTTTTGGGCACCCTGCCCGGGTCCTGCCTAGCTCTCAGCATCCTGTGATTCATGGGATTCCCAGGTTGGGGATGCCTCTGAATACCTGGCCCCTCCTCCCCGCCCTGCACATCTCGTCACTTAAAATGGGACCAGGAAGCTACAGGCAGTATGTGGTAACACCAGCGAAAGGCGAAACTGCACAAGGGTCTAACATTTTAAAACAAATTCTTGAGCGCTCTTCAGACAAATTGCAGAGTGTAGAAAAGCATATGGCGCTCATTGGCTCATCAGCCTCAGGAATCAGAGCTACACTTTTCATACCAGAGCCTCCCACCCATCATTCTGGCCTTGTCCTCCTCCTGCACTGGACAGTTCCCCCAGGTGATGAATTCTTTTTATCTCTGATATCTTTGATCTTGTGATTGTAAAGGCATTTTCTTTTATGTAAAGAATGCCTGTTAGGTAACTTCTGTTCTCTTTCCTCCCCGCCACCCAAGGGACTCAGGCTAAAACAGGTTTGGGCACTGAGATCTCAGCTTCACTTATAGAAAATCATTACTTTGGGGTTATCAGATTGCTTCGTAGGGAATCAGAGGAAAGAAAGCCCAGAACTATTTGAAGCGAGTTAGAACCACGATTTCTTTTTTGCTAAAATAATCCAAGCTAGCCCATAAATGAGATAGGGAGCAGGACCTTGGGAATGTGTGTGTGTGAGAAAGAGAGAGTGTGTGTGAATGGGTTTGCACACACACACACACACACACACGCCAGATTTGCTACTGTGGAGGGGCAGAGGTTGGTGACCATTCGTTAGCGCTGCAAATTGCCTCCATCTAAAGATGACAAGTTCTAGCAATAAGGAAACAATAGCTGCAGACCTTCCTGTGTGCAAGTCTTCATGTCCCTGCCTTCTGAATGTATTTGTCACCATAATGCAAGAGCTCCTTGTTCTTGCCACAGAGGGATAATTGATGTGTATGAATATTCCAGAATGGAAATGGGACAGATGTTGAAAATAATGGCTCAGAATAATATTTTTGCAGATGAAAGCTGAGCCTTTAGTAATGAGAGGCTGTTGGGGTGGGGGAGGATGTTGCTCAGGATGAGCCAAGTGTAATCAACAATTAGCAACCTTTAAAGGCAAGAGAAAGCCCTGCCCTCCCCCAGTCCTTGGAGCTGTTTTTCCAGGAACATGGATGATGATCTCCTCCAGCTCAGCACCTGCTTGGGGCATCCCTGGTTTAGCGAGCGTACGCCTAATACAGACCATGCTTGGTTAACTGTGGGTCCAAAGAAGGCAAATAGATTACATCATGGCCCATGTGCCTAGGCACATGTATTTTTTAAAAATAGAAGAATTCCTCTCATGAACTTTAAGATATTCATTTTTTAAAGCTGGCTGTGACCCATTACACTTGAAATTAGGGCCTGCTGTTGGATTGAGAACCACAGTTTGACAGCAATTAAATCTCATTTCCCCTTGCCACCCCAGCCCAACCTAAGAGAATTTCATACGAATCTAAAACTAGAATGTCTTTATCTTCTCCCTCCTGCCCCCAAACAATTCTTCCTTCCTTCTTCCCTTGCCGCCCTCACCGTGTGTGTGTGTGTGTGTGTGTGTGTGTGTGCATGCACGTGCTCCTTACTCAGGAGCAAGCAAGCCCCTCCCTTCCTCCTCCCACACACACCCACACACTCAGAAGAGAAGCTGGATTTCACCTCTGGGAAGGCTTCTAGTAACCTGTTCTCTAAAATATGATCCACCTTGCTATTGTTCCCCTACAGCCACCCCTGTTTTCCCTTTGGGAAGTGGGGTTGACACCCCTAGGCTTTAGGGACATACCAGCAGCCCAGGGAACAAGCATTAGAAACAGCACTTGCCCAGGAAGAGGCTCTGGGCATTTCTCTTCTTTTTTTGCCCAGAAGGCCAGTCACGATGCTCAGTGATGCTGGCAGCTCTCAGGGAAGACGGGCAGAGCATTTCAGGTGACTGCTGGCAGCAGGTCTTCCACTCTGGCCCCTTCTGCTTCAACATGAGCTTTTTGCCTTTGTCTTTCCAACAGGTCAGCGGACAGACTGCAGTCTGGCCAGGTAGGTGTGGCCCGGGGCAACCCTGGGAAAGGATAAAGAGAGGCCCGTGGGGTAGAGCCGTCCCGCCCAGCCCGGGAAAGAGGGGAAAGAGCCCGGGGAGTTCAAGTGCAAAGGCTTCGGATGACTCTGCAAAGGAGGGGACTAGGGCGGGGATTGCTTCCTTCCCTTCGCCTTGCTGACCCCATCTGGCCTCAAGTGGAAATGGGGTCTGTGGTGACTCGGGGAGAGAGCTGAGAGGAACGGAATAAAGGAGTTCTCATTCGCTGAAGTACTTCCAGAGACTCCCCAAAGCCACTGCTTTTGCGAGGAAAAGAAGTGTTCGACTCTGGAGGGTCCTGGTAACCTAACCTTAGCTGCTAGACTTCAGCATGTGGTTTGGGGGAAGTCTCTGACCCAGAGAAGGAAGATCAGAAGATAGCATTTGATCTGAGATCGTATGCATGGAAAAGATGACAGCCCCTAATTAGTGACTGTTGCTGGATAATGAAATACTACATCGCACTGGCTTGCCAAGCAGCATTGGTAGAAATCCTTGCCTGTTGTACAAGTATGCAACCCTCACAATCTGTCCCCACCTTCCCCTCCCTCCCCGACCCCAGCCAAATATTTTCCCTCCCAGTCATGTAGCTGCTATGAGAAAACTCGTGAGCTGGCGGAGAGCAAGGCGTTCAGCCAGCCAGCTGTTCTCAGATGCCTAAAAATGTGCTGATTTAACCAGGGAAAGAGCTTTAATGGGCTGGACTCCTTAGAGACCCTGGGTTAGCCCATTATATCAACCACTTGTATCTGCCAACACACACACAATAATCATGAGGCCATTTACAATTACAGGCTCATTATTTAGAAATAGCTTCATTTGGCTTTCATCGTTTTGTCATTGTGGATTACAGTAAAGATCTCATTAGTACACCAGTCTTGTTGACTGGAGGGAACCAGGATCATGGAATTTCATAGGATATATCTTCTTGGTGATAGAGTCTTCATGTAAGTTCACCTGAAGTCCCGTATCTGTGGAAAACTGTATGGGAGTGAAAAAAAAAAAAAAAAAAAGCTGAGTTGAATTCCCTTAGGCTGTGTGACCTTGGGCTGCTCTCTTCTCCCCTTCGAAGTCCAGTTCCCTCATCTATAAGACAAGAAAGAATGTTCCACTAAACCCAAGGAGCTCTATGATTCCAAAGAGGTTCCTCTAGAGCGGCCTGGTGGAAGGGGGAGAGGGAGCCCAGCAGCCAGGCTCTGGGCCTTACTTACCTTCACTAAAGGCAGGGCAGCGCTGTTCTCCGTGCTTGGGGGATTGTGTCTGAGTCCGATTCCCTGGGATAAGAGTTTGAAAGGCATTCACCTGAAGGATCGCCAAGGTTCCTTCCAGTCTGGCTGCTCTGTCCTTTAAACTCCAGGAAAATTGCTCCTTAAGGATTTCCAAAAGAACGAAAACTGTGACTTCCTTTGGTGTTTACTAGTGTCTCCTTGCAGACAGAGAGATAATCTTATTGTCTCACCCAAGTATATTTTATTCCCTCCTATTCTAGTTTTGAATGGTGGAAGATAGTGAGTGCAGAGATCTCCAGGGTTCTGGGACTGCGACTGAGCTGAACAATGTGACTTGCTTCACTAATCCCATTTTCCTTTTTTTCTCCCCGTTGCTCGTTCGGTCCTGTCTGATTTGGCGGGGTCGACCACAGGCGTAGCTCAACCGTGAGGAAGCAGGTAAGGGCCCAGCAAGAGCCAGGCTGGTCGGGTGAGAAGATGTTATGTTCCATAGACATTTATGGAAGCCTACTGTGGGCAGGGCAGATACTT
This sequence comes from Panthera tigris, assembly GCF_018350195.1. Classification (NCBI taxonomy): domain Eukaryota; kingdom Metazoa; phylum Chordata; class Mammalia; order Carnivora; family Felidae; genus Panthera; species Panthera tigris. The sequence goes on from NC_056678.1 coordinate 44,739,316, forward strand.
TCCTGACTTCCTGCCTGCGTTTGGAATGTACCATTCAGTCACAGTACGTTTACCATTATGGCAACTTCATTGACTTCGCTTGTTTAACTGCAGCGGCTGTGGCCTTTCTGACTTGTTCCTCCCCTCTCTAGTCGTGCACCCTCCTCCTTGCTAGAGATGTGGTTGGACTGTGGCAGATCATGCCAGAACTGCCCGCGGTGTCACTGCTCAAGGAAACCGCGGAAGAGGGCTCGCGCCTTGTACATTAAGTTCCACATGGGAGCAGCTCGCAGCAGCTAATCACCTCGAGTGGACACTCTGGCTTTAAGTGTGCAGATTTTTGTTTGTTTGTTTCTGGTGGTGTGGTCATCCTAGATGTATTTCTGAGACATGCTAAAAATGCAAAGATGAGTCTGATCTGAAGGCGATCGGGAAATTGATGTTCAACCCCATGCTGGTTTGCATGATTTTCAGTGTTGTATTCAAATCTGACGCTGGGCAGACAGCTCTCATTACCCATATCAGGGCAGGCTCTTTGGAAAGCAGAGACTGGGTAAGCACATCAGTGGATAATCTAAACAGCACTGTGTTTGTGTGTGTAAAAAAAAAAAAAAAAAAAAAAAAATTAATTGAAGTAGTTTTTGCAGTAGCAAATTTGGCTTCCTAATTATATTTTATGGCGAGTTGCTAAAATGATTTTGTGTCCCCTAAGCTCATACCAGCTATGTGGCAGGCAGTTAACAGGGAGGAGGTGGAGAGAGCTCTGAATGTCTTTTTGTCTACTCAGGGGAAGACTGATCCAGGCTTTAAAAAATCATTTTGGGTAATTCACAGCGGCTGTAGCCACAGGGAGATAATCGAATGTAGAGGGCACATGGCTTCTGTTGTGGCAGCGGCCCCGACACGGTCTTCAGCCCGTCCGGCTGCTTCAGCTAACCGGGCAGTGCAGGGACACTCGGCTGACATGGCTCTCGCCTGTCTTAGCTTTGCTGTCACTATTTCTTTTGACCCTTCTCTGCTTTGGATCTCATTATAATGAGACCACCATCACGTATAATTATACATGTTTTAATTTATAAAAATTTCATCGCATCTCTCCTTCCTCTGGCTCCTCTATTTCTTTCTTCTGCCCTTTCTCCCATAATTTCATTTAAACCCAGAGAAGCATGGAGTGCCTCCCAGGGATGATCTATTGCATGTAAAAATTAATAGGTGAGTATCTTAAGAGGGAGCCAGCTTTTTTTCCCTTCAACACTAAGAACAGGGTTGAACTGAACGTTTGTTCCTTTCAGTTCCTGGGCTGAAACTGGGCCTCCTGCATCTAGACGGAGCATAGGTGCAAGAGCCTCCCAGGCTCCACTCTGGCCACCGGAGTGCCAGAGACCGCAGTTTGGCAGGCAGTAGGCGGCCCTGGTTGAGCTCACCGTCAGAGGGGAGCAGCGCCCATCTGGTTTGCATCCTGCTGCGTCTAAGCAGTTGCAGGCAAAGCGCGTTGCCTGCTCCTAGATTTGCGTAAGAGCCCGGGATGCACCCAAAACCCCCAATCAAATAAAGACCTTGTTTTCCTTCTGCTGCCCCAGTTTCTCTCCAACATCTCTGATCTAATGGTGGATCAGTGAAGAGTTTTTCCTACAATGGGCAGGCAGGGAAATAGTAATTGGGAAGATGAGTAGCCTCGTGTAAGGAAATAAATAATTGGTTGTTTATGGCAAGTCAGCCAAACAAGAGGAAGAATCTGGTAGCTTTTGTTTTTGAGGATCCCTAATGGGTTCCAGTCATTTTTGACCCTAGCAAAGCCTAGGTTCAAACCATCCCAGCCTTTTCTGCCTCATCCGCCACTTCTAAGCTTTGTCTGCTACCCTCAAGCCCAGCATTTCTCTTTCCCATCGATTCTGACTCTTCTTTGCTTGTCCATCTTTCCCCTTGCCTCTAAATGTAGGCATGATCCCAAGGGTTGGTCCTGTTTTGACTTCTTTTTGTATTCTTTCCCTTGTTGGCTTTGTTCCCTTGGACGAACCTTTCTCTCCTTCCCCGAGTGTCCATTGTTCTGAGTCTTTGAATCTAATCTCGAACTGATTGGCTGGGTGTCCACTTGAGAGTTGAGATGGCGCCTCCTCCCTACCATGGTCTAACTTCTAGCACATTCCCCAACTTGTCTACTTCCCGTGATGGGGGGCCTCCATTCTTCACAGTCCTGAAACCCCAAATATTATCTTTGATGCGTCTTTCTTTCCCATCACCCACATCTACTCAGTTGTGTAGAGTTGTATTTTCTCCCTTGGTAAGAACGGAAATCTAACAATGTAACAGATCAGTACTCAGCAAAAATCCAAACTCTCTCGCTCATGAGAAATTATGCCAGACAATGGCATGTTTAGGCGCTCTCTGGCCACCTTCCTGATTGTTTTCTCCTGCTGATCCTGGAACCCCTGCTTAACCATCTTTTCCAAATTGTGCCTGTCACCTTTCTCCTTCCACCTTTGGTTTAAAGATCCCTAATCTGATTGAATGGAGATTTGGCCCAATTGTCTTTAAGGGCCCCTTCCCACCCTAGGATTATGCCACCAAAAATATTGTGAACTAAAGAATTAAATGGACATTGATTCTAACGTTGCAGGAGGGAAGGAGAGAGGAAGAAAGGGAGAGATGGACACAGAATAAGGACACATGTGGACACTGCATGGTCAGCTGTTTGCAAAATCAATGGTGAAGTGAAGGTCTTTGGGGCCCCATAGGAGCACACAGGCACATCCTGGGGGAATGAATTCACTCAGAGCTCAGAAACATTACAAGGAGAGGGGAGGGTAGTAGGAGCGTCGGAGGCCTTCGTGACATTGTCCAGTTTTTGCTCCCACTAGACTGTCTTAGGCTCCCCCGGAGCAGTGGGGACAGGTCATCTCTGGCCCACTCTTGTCCACCACAGAGAGTTCCCCTGGGCTGCTTCCGATGTACCCCCAGTAACCATGGACATGCAGGTTTGATGTCTTACTTTCTGCACCCCTGCATGCTTCCCTTTAACTACCATTGATATTCCATTTCCTGCAAGTCTAGGCAGAACTTGGCATCCACATAACTTGTTGAAGCCAGTCAATCTGTGAATTTCCCGACCTACTTCTCTTTGGGTCTTTAAATTTAAATCTAGGGCCAGAAAAACTTTTCAAACCCTCATATCGCTAACTTCATTATCACTGCTACCACTCTTTGTAACTTCCAAAAATTGGAGGTTTTGTTTTTTTGCAGTGGAATCTATTTTCTTCAGTAGAGTATAGAAGTATCGACCACGAGTCTTCCTCTAAGAGCTCCCCAAGCTGACTGGCAACGAGAGGGCAGACACTGGCTACTATAGCTGGAAAGCTGGAGGAAGCAGAGGGCTTCAGGGGTTAGGAAGATGAGCATTTGGGTCCCCGAGCCCTCCCTGACTCCAGGGCTCCCTTGGCACACTCACGACTTCCTTCGGCCGCATCCTGCCTTCCCAGTAAGCTTGGGAGCTACAGGCCGTGCCAGCTCTTCTCGCAGCCTGACTTCTTTATGAGATCTGGCCGCTTCCCTAATGGTGGCCAAACCGCAGGACCCCAGCTGAAAATTCAGGAATGTAGGCAAACCTGTGAAAGGAGCAGAAGCCACAGGACCCATCCCATTGAGATGCAATCTCTATCCTAAACTACTTTATTTTATTTTACTGTATTTTATTTTATTTTATTTTATTTTATTTCATTTCATTTCATTTCATTTCATTTCATTTCATTTCATTTCATTTTTAAGATTTTTTGGGGGGAGGCATGTGGGGAGTTCAGTCAGTTAAGCGTCCGACTTTGGCTCAGGCCATAATCTCGCGGTTCCTGAGTTCAAGCCCCGCGTCGGGCTCTGTGCTGACAGCTCAGAGCCCGGAGCCTGCTTCAGATTCTGTGTCTCCCTCTCTCTCTCTCTGCCTGTCTCTCTCTCAAAAATAAACAAACATTTAAAAAAATTATTTTTAAGATTTTTTTTTTTATGTAATTTCTACACCCAACATGGGTCTCAAACCCACAACCCTGAGATCCAGAGTCACACACTCCCCCCGACTGAGCCAGCCAGGCGCCCCTGTCCTGAAGTTCTATAGCCCTTTTCAGCTAGGTTTAGGGCCCTTTGCCTGATCTTTCTTCCCCATAGCTGAATGATTGTGTGTTTAGCTGCGTTATAAAACCCTGTTGGTTTTCAGTAGCTTGGCACGCATATTTGGCAACGTTTGCCGAGCTCCTGGGATGCAGGTTGGGTGGCGGTGAGATGTTCGTTCAGTCTCAGAAGGAAACTGCCTGGGTTTGGACCCCTGCCCTGCCACTTACTGCCTGTGGCAGTCACTGTAAGCAGCTATTTCGCCTTGCCTGGCCTTCAGCCCCTCACTTGTCAAACAAGGATGGTGATAAGGATACACACCCCATAGGGTCGTTATCAGGACCAGTCCTGCTGAAGCACCTAGGACCTGACCCAACACCTGTATAAATTCTCTGTAAATGATAAGCTCTAATGTTCATGTGCCAACAGGAAATGTTACTCTTCTCACCACCTATTCCCTCCCCAGTTTGTAGGCATCAAATTGAGGCCCACAGAAGTTAAATATAATGGCAGGGATGTATAGCAAAATGGCAGAGCAAAGATTGATATCTGGGACGTCTGCTTCTTAGTTTAGTACCAATTAGTTTCCACTATTTCTAAGAGTTGGGTTTTTTCTTTCCTACCTTTTATGCCAAGTAAACCCCCTTTCTGTTGCTCCCATTGGTTCATCAGTTGATACCCTCAACTGATATTAATTGAGCACCTACTATGTGAGAACATCATGGCCAGCCCTGGTGGCTGGATCTGCCCTGTGGAGCATGAGCTATGGTGGTGACAAATGCAAATGAGATCTTCATACCCACACAGTTAAGTCACAACTGTTAAGTTGTGTAACACAACTGTTAACTGTGTGAGTTAAGTTGTGAGAGCTGAGTGCAAGGTGCTGAGACCCTGTGGACAGGGGCCCTGATCTCATCGGGGGAGTCTGGAGAAGCATTCCTAAGAAGGTGCTACTTGCACTGAGACCCTAAGAGGTGGGATCCCAGGGTGAGGAGAACATTCCAGAAGCAGGAGCAGTTCATGCAAAGCCATGGACAGAGAACTTCTCTAAAGAATGGAAAGTTAGGCTGGTGCGGCTGACAGAGACTGGAGGGAGAGCAGAAGGAGATGAAGTTGGAGGCAAAGGCAGGACCCTGGACACGCAGGGCTGTGTAAAGAAACTAACAAGGAGTCTTTGAAAGAGGTTAGCCTTGGGGCGCCTGCGTGGCTCAGTGGGTTAAGTGTCCGACTCCAGCTCAGGTCATGATCTCACGATCCGTGAGTTCGAGCCCAGCATGGGGCTCTGTGCTGACAGCTCAGAGCCTGGAGCCTTCTTCGGATTCTTTGCCTCCCTCTCTCTCTCTCTCTCTCTGCCCCTCACCAACTCCTTCTCTGTCACTCTCTCAAAATTAAATAAAAACATTTTTAAAAAATTTGAAAGAGGTTAGCCTAGGAAGTGAAGGATGGGGTGTGCACTTTCAGAGATCACCCAACCACTATTTTAAGGAAGGATGATATGGTCTGGAGGACAGCAAGGGTGGGAACTGAGATACTGACGTAAGGACTGAGCTGATGGCAGTAGAGATGGAGAGAAGTGAATGGACTTGAGAGATACTTAGGAGGCCGACTTGACAAAGCGTATTGACCGATTGATTGGATGGCTGAGGGTAGGAAGCTGGTTTGGGAAGGAAGACGATCAGTTGCATTTAGGACGTGCTGAGTTTAAGGCATCCGTGTGGCATTCCAAGTAGGCGGTTGTGTATGCTCTCTGGAGCTTGGAGGAGGCCAGATGCTTCTTTGAGGACCGGCCACTGAGCCAGCTGAGACGAGTTCTTCACAGTCTGGCCCATTTTTCTCTGACTCTGGGCTATGCCTGTTTAAAGATTCTAATGCTGTGTTTCTCTTCGGCTTTTCAGGATTCCAGCCAGGCAATTCCTCTGGTGGTAGAGAGCTGTATCCGGTTTATCAGCAGACACGGTAAGCAGGATTAAAGCCTTGCCCATATTTGTGCAAAGCTGGGAAGAGCTTCCAGGAATTCTTTGTGGAGTAAGAACAGAGACCGACTTTTCCTCCTGACCTTCTCAGAAACGGAATAAAATCTTAACTTGTTCGCATAATGTTTGCTACCTTTGAATGGCCCCACCTAGACATCGAGAGAAAGACATCATATGCTTTGACCCAAAATGCCTCAGCCACTTACCACACTCCCTCTTCTAGCTTGAGAGCGGGTTTTAAATTACAGCTGTGACAGGAGTAAGTACAGCTGGGGTGGTGTGGTGACAGTTTCGCCATTACTCACCGTCTTCGCACGTGTCGGTATCTCCTGACACGCTGACCTTCTGCATCGGACTCCTTTGCAAACAACTCCTTTTGTGATGTTGCCCTGATTCCTGATAATACTCAGATTCTGGTTCTGCTGTGGTCTCGCTGGATACGACATCACCTGGAGCTCAGTTAGTCGCCAGTCTAAAGTTGTAGCCCACCTTTGAGAGCCTTCAGGGGCTGGCTCCTTCTCGGCCTAAGTCAGATCACTCTATCTGCTGCTTGGATGGAGCTGGGTCTCATAAACTCCACCCCTCACTAGCTCCCAGGCTGGTTGCACAGAATCTAGGGGCGGAGATGAATTGCCAGAGAACCAAGCTTGTAAGTGTAAGAGTGTTTAGAAAGCACAGATACCTGAGCTACTGCCATGGAGATTTCTAGGAACTGGACATCAGACATTGTTTTTAGAAGCTGTCTTATCTAGTTAGAGGAAAAGGGACAGAATGACCTTCTTGCAGCTAAGGAGGTATGTGGGTGATTGCTGGTCTGGGTGCAGAGGTAGCCAATTTCTCTCCCTTCCTCTCTCCCAGTACGCTGGGACCTTGCTTGCCCTTGTTTCTGGAATAGTAATTATTTTAGCCTGCTTACAACTTAGCCCGTTCTAATCAGCTACAGTTTTTTCATCTTGTCTCTATTTACTTGAAGTAACAACATTGTATATCAACAGTGAACAAATATGTATCAAGCACCTGATCAGTGCTGGGCACCATGCATTGTGAAATAGGAAAACAAAAACAGGGATAATGCACTTCTCTTGTCTTTACTTGGTTTTATGATGCGGTTGGGAGAAAATAAATAAGCAATTGAGAAGCTAAATCAAAGGAGATAAGCTATAGCAATTCAGAGTAGCAGTAGAAGAAATTCCACAAGATAGTAATGATTAATGATCGAATAATTGGAAAAGATAAGTCCAAACTGAGTTCAGGGGAGGAAAAATTATTCGTGTCTAAAGGACAATAAGAGGGTGAGAGTCTGCACTCTTACTGCTTCGTCCATGCATTCCATTCGGTCATCCAACAAATAGAGAAGAGAGAGAGAGAGATTGCTCATTGTGTGCCAAGGAAAAGTTCCTGCTTTCATGAGCCGTATATCCTGCTAAAGGACAGATAAATAGATGCTTGGCTGATCAGTTAATAAATAAACATGGTAACATACAGGGTGTCTGCTGATGGTGAGTGTCATGAAGAAAAGCGAGGTGAAGAGGTGGAGAATGGAGAGGGGACACTGTTCTGGGTGGGTTGTTCAGAGAAAGGCCTTCAGCTCCCCTAAGAGGTGACATTTGGACAGAGTCCTGAAAGGAAGTGAGGAAGTGAGCCGCGTGGCATCTGGGAAGAGTGTGTCAGAGACAGGGCACATCAAATGCAGAGGTCCTTGGCATACGCAGGGGCCAGCATGCAGGAGGCCAGTGTGGCTGGAGCGGAGAGAGGGAAGAGGAGGGGGGCAGGAGATGAAGCCAGAGGCCAGCCGCTTAGGACTTCATTGCCTAAGGGAGGTGTTTGGGTTATAATCTGAGTGAGGTGGGAAGCTACTAGAGAAGTTTGAACAGAGAGAGCTCTTTTTTTTTTTTTTCTTTTTTCTTTTTTAAAGACATATTTGCTTTTGAGAGAGAAAGCATGGGGACGGAGGGGGGACAGAAGATCCGAAGCGGGCTCTGCACGGACAGCAGCGAGCTTGATGCGAGGCTCAAACTCACGATCCGTGAGATCATGACCTGAGCCAAAATCGGATGCTCAGCCGACTGAGCCACCCAGGCGCCCCAAACAGAGAGCTTTAAAAAGCCGCTATGTAGAGACAAGATCATAGAAAGAAGGAGGCTGTGGCAGCCGCCCAGGGAAGACACGACAGTGGCCAGGCCCAGAGTGTGAGCTGTGGAGGAGCTGAGGGGGAGATGGTTCCATATATTGGGCCTCAAATGTACCTATCCCTGCCCCTGTACATGCACAGTGCACGCGGGGACATTTCTGTGCTGCGGCTCTGGGGAAACAGGTGTGCTCGCATGTTGCTGGTTTTATTGCAAACTGGTACAACCCTTTTGGAGGGGAATTTGTCAGTGTCCAACAGGACTGCATATGCGTTTGTCTTCTGGTCCGGCAGCCCTTGTAGGAATTTACCTTGAAACATACACCTCCAACAATGAAAATACATACGCCCGAGGTTACTGGTTGCAGCCTCGTTTGTAAAAATATTAGAAACAACCTAAATACCCTCACACGGAAGAGCGGTTGAATCAACTACGTTGTATCTGAATACTAGGCAGGAATGAGCACGGTCTCCATGAAATGACCTGGAAAGATTTCCAGAATATGTTGTCAAGCGAAAAAAGCGAAGCACAAAAGAGTGTCGATAGCACGCTGCCTTTTTGGCACAAAGAAGACAATATGAGAATGTACATGTGTATTCTCACTTTGGCGAGAAGAAATACAGGAAGGATGAATCCAGAAACTAATATTTGATTGTTTATCTACAGGATACGGGTGGAAGAGGGGTAAAAAGAATGGGGAGTGGGAAATGGGAGGGAAGTGACATTTTCTCTGAATATTGCTTTTGTATAACTGTGACTTTCAGAACTACATTAGTGTTTCCCATATTCAAAAGATAAATAAACAGATAAATAAAACAAGGATGTGGGATACATTCCCCAAGTGGAATACAAACAGTAGTGAGTAAACCTAAGTGTGTAACAAATGAATGAGGGAGAAAATAATCCAAGTAACTTTAGAAAACAGTATTTTTTAAAAAATGTTTTTAACATTTATTCATTTTTGAGAGAGAGGGAGACAGAGGGTGAGCGGGGTAGGGGCAGGAAGAGAGGGAGACACAGAATCCGAAGCAGGCTCCAGGCTCCGAGCTGTCAGCACGGAGCCCGATGTGGGGCTCGAACCCACGAACTGTGAGATCGTGACCTGAGTCAAAGTCGGACGCTCAACCGACTGAGCCCCCCAGGCACCCTTGACGACAGTATTTTGATACTATACTGTAAGTCTAAAGACAACAAGAGCTATAAACAAATACTATACAGTTGTTGGTAATTTTTTTTTTTTTGAGAGAGGGCACAAGTGAGATGGGGGCAGAGGAGAGAGAGAGAGTGAGAGAGAGTGAGAATCCCACGAGGGGCAGAGAAAGAGAGAGAAGAGGGGCTCGTGCTCACCCGGTGCAGGGCTCAAACTGACGAACCATGAGATCATGACCTGAACCAAAATCAGATATGGGCTATCAATTCTGAAGCCATTTTATGTGTATTCCAGGACTGACCAAATAGATAAACATATTGTTGCTTTAAAGGAAAGAAACAAAACACCATAATACATAGTGGTTGTTCAAAAAACATTTGTTAGGCTAAACTGAACTTTTTCCCCCACATGGGGACTCAAGGTATTTCTGAACGCCCCATGAATCAGGGTGAAAATTTTTGTGCATGTGCATTTAGTGGAGATAGGATCTGTAACACTTGTCAGTCCCAAAAGGGTTTGTGACCCACCATCTGCTGGGATTTGTACATCCTTACTGGCTTCGTGTTCCCTAGGAGGTAGATATTATAGTTCCCACTGTATAGATGAGAAAGCTGAGGCTCGTCTGTAAATAGTCGGTCAGGGTGATCCAGGAAGACTTAAAGGAGAGGGATTTGGGGAACGACAGACTGAATCAGGGTAGGAAAACCCCACTTACGCACAAGGGAGCCAAGTAACGTGAGGCGGTACCATAGCAACCATTTCAAGAATTCTCACGGAGAGTACCTCTTGGCAACAGCTGGATCCGGTGCAAAATGGAAGGTTGTGTGCTGCTTCCATGCAGTAACTTACCCTCCTCTGAGTGGTTTTATACCTGCATGCTGGCATGCTCTAAGAACAAAAGAGAAAGATCGAAGATGGGTCAGGTTAGTCCTATGAGGCCTTACCTGCATTCTCATAAAAAGCCCACTGCTTTCGCCCTTTATGGCTGGAAACCAACCACTTATCAGTGTTCCTACTTTCAGTGTCATGAGATTAGATGCTCTGAAGATTCTGTCTGCTGAGCAAAAACATATCGCTATCCTTCTAAAGCGGAGGTTCTCAAGGGGAAATGGGAACCAGATGGAAGGGGATCTCAGTGTGTTTCAGGCCTGCTGCCTGACTTCCAGTAAGCTCTCCTCTGATTTCTTCATGTCCTGGGCCCATGGGCGAAAGTGGCTTTTCGTTGATGGTCCAATCTACTAAAAAGTCCCGAAGTGATCCTCTCTCGGCAAATTCTTGGCTTCACCTAGAACACTGAGTGGCCTGGGCCCTGAGATGACATTTCCTTATACTATACTGTGTTTTCAACAAGTCACAGGGTGTGTGTTTCTATCACAACACTTGCTGTTTACATTCTGTGTTTAAATGCCATTATTTGGCTGTTACATCCCATTGGTAACTAATAGGGTACTATTACATTGATACTAATGGGGTTTTAACATTGTCTGCCATTCTCTGAGGAATATTCTGGAGATTCCCTTAGAGGAGCAAACAACTTAAGTCCTATTACAAGCCAGGTAATTAAATTCCCCCTGCTTGCTTCTTAATATTGCTTCAATTGGATTCAAGATGATAGTCCTGGCCTGTGTGATTTACCTTCAAAGGTCTAGCCGACAGAATCCAGTCACCCCTTCACCGAGAGGGTATCCCTGAAACAGTGGCAGTTCTACTCTTTTTTTCTTAAAAAGGAATTTGTTTGAGATTTCCCTGACATGTCAGAGTTTTTGATCCATCATGCCATTGCAGAGGAACTTGGACAAGGTGCCCAAGATGGAGACACAGGGCTCCTGAGAACGGCTGACAAGCCTCATGTGATTACAGATGCTAGTTCGGTCTGACCTCTGGGGCCAGCAGTAAGGGCATGCTTCCTCTCTTACCACCTTTGCAGCCCCTTGTGTGGGGTTGTGAGCCACATCCTTGTTCAGACTAACAAACGGGTTCCCGCCCTGCCTGCATTTTTCCTCTGGTTGGCCCCACAAGCCTAGTGTTGAGGAGCGAGTACATAATGGCAACCAGAGGCCTGGGTTGGCCTCCTGACTCTGGTTCTTATCACCTACATAACCTAAGGGGGTGGGGGGGGGGGGTCATCACACATCCCTTCCTTCATCCAGAAAATGGGCTTGCTGGTGAGCCCTGCCTTAATGGCTGTTGTGAGTACGAGTTGATTTATTTCTGGGAAAGCATTTTTAGCAGCAGTCCCTGCATATGCATTATTATTATTTTTAGTGATTGTTTCTACTTTAACAAAACACAAGAGGACACAGTTTTCACGCCCATTATCACACTGTCACATCTATGCGCATTTGTCTCTGAGTGAAGCTGTGGTCTAGGACCAGCGGCCAGCACGGTACTGACGGTGCTGTCTGTTGACTCATCACTTGCCTTTTCCTGTCCTCTCTCTTTCCTGAATATTCAAATCATTGTGCCCTAGAGGAGCCATGCAGCGTTAGGACAGCCGAAGCAGGAATTGTATCTCCGGCCTTATGAAACTCCTCCAACGGTGTCTAAGGCCTGCCTACCATACCCCCAGTGCCCATTCCTGGCAGGGGGGTGATAAGAAGGTGCCAGGGGTCACTTTGTCACTTGGCAGATGGGAACAGAGAGGCAAAGGCGGGGGAGGAACCTGCTTCCTGGTCTTCCTCAGAATCAGAAATGGAGCCATGTGTAGACATCTTTGGCTTTGTTTATGCCTCCTATATACCCATTCCAGGGACTTCTCCAGCATCCCTGCACATGCTTTCTCCTTTGACCTGAAGGATAGAGACACGGTGCTTACATGCACACTGGCTGGAGGACACAGACATCAACCAAGCTTGGAGCTGTGGCTGTGACTTTGTTTCTTCCTCTCCTTGACCACTTTTCCCTGTCTCTCCAGGACTACAGCATGAAGGAATCTTCCGGGTGTCGGGATCCCAGGTGGAAGTGAATGACATCAAAAACGCCTTTGAGAGAGGTAAGGGAACAGGCTTGAAGATAAGACCAAATGTCTGCCAGCCCCCTGGGGTGTTGGCTCCACCCTGTCTCCCCTGGGAGGTACCCAGAGGTCACCCAGCTCTTTAGCCCGGCACCTGCTGTCTCATGGACAGTCTTCCCCAACACGTGCAGGGAGATGCCAGGGCACATCCCAGCTCCCTCCTCAGCCCATTCATCGTGCCTCTCGCCCGTGGACGATCTGCCGAAACCCAAGAAGTTAACTATGATATCTGGGCAGTTTACGGCTTTATCCAGAACCCTTGGTGGCAGTTAATATCAAGGCTAATGCGCCTGTTCATCGTAGCCCATTTATTATCTTGTGGGCCATTAAGGTAATGGGCAAGCTTTGGCAATTTCCGTCACTATAATGGATATATATAGTCTCAATTTGAGGTTGGTCCTATCATTAAATCTAATTACATCTGATACGAAATTTTCCATAGGGAGCTCCAGCGTGATTGTTCTCCCATAAGTAGGTGTCCTTTGTTGCGAGCCAGGAGGAGTAAGAGCGAGTCAGAGTGGCTGGCCACCTTGGCCTCATTTTCCTTCCCCAGGGACTCAGTCCCGGCCTGGCTTCATGATTCTCGTGAGAGGGCCTGTTGCAGCGTCCCATCCCAACCCAGAGGGAATGTCCCTGAATGAGTCTGGCACGAGCCAATTTATCCTAATGGACCCTTGTGCCCTCTCCTCGCCTTGGGGCCCCTGAGCCTAAGCAGTCTTTGCTTTATCTAGTCTCTGGTCCATCCTACTCATGGCCAGCATGCCGGGCACAGAGCTGATGGACTCTGATGAGGACCTAGAAAGCCAGCCCTTCCCCACCACTTCTGCTTTGTCCTGTGGGGTTTTACCTCTCTCACTGTCTCTTTCCTTTTTGGGGGGCTGCTTATCCTCAGGAGAGGACCCCCTGGCTGGGGACCAGAATGACCATGACATGGACTCCATTGCTGGCGTCCTGAAGCTTTACTTCCGGGGGCTGGAACACCCTCTCTTCCCCAAGGACATCTTCCATGACCTGATGGCCTGCGTCAGTAAGTACATTCTGGCCTCAGACTGGCTTCTGGGCAAGAAAGAACTCCTCATAGCAATAGACAAGCAATTTCCACGGGATCTTCTTTCCCCCCATAAACTTTTCAATAATGTTTCTCTTTTTCCTTTCACTCAGTAAAGTGTCTCCTCCTCATCCTCAATCCTTCACCCCCTACTAGGGAGGGAGGAAGGATGAGTTTTCAGGAAGAGTCTAGGACAAGTCAGAACTCCTGGCCTTTTCTTTTTTGATTTATCTTAAACTCCTTGCTTTGCTGGGCTTTATCTTTCTTCAGTAAAATACATTTCTTTTTTTTTTTTTATTTTAATTTTAATTTTTTTAATTTTTTCTTTAATTTATTTTGAGAGAGAGAGAGAAGGAGAGCATGAGCGGAGAGGGGCAGAGAGAAAGGGAGAGAGAGAATCCCAAGCAGGCCCTGCACTCTCAGCATACAGCCCACCTGACTCAGAGCTCGATTTCACAAACTGTGAGATCATAACCTGAGCCAAAATCAAGAGTCAGACACTTAACAGACTGAGCCACCCTGGCATCCCCAGTAAAATACATTTCTAATAGTATGTAAGACATGGTCCTTTTCAGTTATTGGAAGCTCAGACATTTACTGCCCATGCTTTTTATGATATAAAGGGAGAAATGTTTTCTGTTTGTTTCTTTAAACATGGCATAGCTTACCTGCTGGATGTGTTAATATGTGTTCTTCTAAGGAATAAAACCCTTCTGCCCATTTAAAAGTAATGATACGATGTTTTCCTAGAAAGGGATATCGTCTCTACTTTGTCCTACTTACAGGTTCTCTGCCTCTTACTCTCAAATTTGGGGCTTGGAGAGCTGTTTCCACCATTTAGTTTAGCTCATTATCCTGTTTTGTTTTCCATGGAAACTTAGGTTAATACCAGCTCATCCTGGAAGTAGACCCCAATGGAATGATGGCTCCAGAGGCTGGAGAAGGCAGTGCCTTGGACATGGGGAAAAGAACCTTCTTCCTAGATGCACCAGGGTCTTTCTGCCACCCCCCCCCCCCCCAGGTTTCAAGTTTGACTAAGTGTATGCCCTGAACACTGTTCCTATCTGCTATTCCGAGGACCCAGAGCCTTCAATAAGCTCTCTTGTTTTGTTGACCCACTACTTTTGGGAGTCTGGTGGAAATCAGTGCTGTGGTGGGTGATTAAATATATGCACCCCCCCTGTCCTCACATCTTTTTCTGGGACTGGGCTTAGATAAAAATCTTAAGTGGACTGGGGCTACCAAGACAGTTCAAGACACCTTGGCTGCCCACTTCTCCCCTCGAGATGTGCTCCTAAACCCACTGCTTTCCACTTCTTTTTCACAGAAAGACACTCCTAGAAAATGACAGTATCCGTCTGGCACACTGTGGGAGTGGGGAGACTGGCACTGATGGAGGCCGCCAGCCTTGGGTCTTACCTGTAATTGATCTTTCCACAGCCCAAGAGTCAGGAAACTTCTCTGGTCTTCTCCCCAGATATCACTATCTATCAGGCATCTGCCATCTCTTGCCTCTGGCCACATTCTGCTCAACCCACTGCAGATAAGGGAAGGGAAGATAAGCCAGACCTGTCCAGAGGGTGAGGTGAGACACGTGTAGAGTGAGCAGGACAGGACCTGCACAGCCTGTCTCCCTCCCCACGTGTACACCCCTGAGGCTGGATGTTGAGCCATTAGTCATAGCAGGTTTATGGACGGTCCTTGTCTGTGGTTTTCATTGGAAGGTAGTAGGTGCTTGGGGACCATCCCCAACCCCTTCAGTGCCCAAGGTGCATATTCCTTAAGTCCTATAATCAGTAGGTGTCTGGAGCCCAGCATGTACCCTGTGGCAGCAGTCCAGCCCCACGGGGCCACAGGGATGGAACTCCTTACGTGGAGCACCAGTGCTGTGCAGTCTTGGTCTGGCCGCTGTCTGTGCAGCACCTGCTGGAAATAAGGGCCCTCTGACCGTTACTCCTCGGGATCTCTGTTGCAATGGAGGGTGACACGTGGCTTTCTTCTTTCAGCTATGGACAGCCTGCAGGAGAGAGCTCTGCACATCCGGAAAGTCCTCCTGGTCCTGCCCAAAACCACTCTGATTATTATGAGATACCTCTTTGCCTTCCTCAATCAGTGAGTAGACCTCCCACTGAGCAATTGGATCAGACCTTGGCCTCAGCCCCTGGAAGCTTACATGTAGAGCTATGTCAGTTCATCCAGCCCGACGGGTATTTATGAAGCACCTATAAGGTGCTGGGCACCATTGTAGGCTGTAAGAATACATTGCGAAATAAGAGACAAAGCCCTGATATCATTTAACTCACATTCCAGGGTAGGAGACAGAGAGATAACAGATATGTCAGGCAGGAGTAAGTGCTCAGAAGAAAAATGAAGAAACCCAACTTAAGAGCTGGAGTGCGGGGGTCTGAATGGGGGCAGGGGTGAAAGAGGGAGAGCCGCTGCAGAGGGGTGGTCAGCAAGGGTCTCTCGGAAGGAGACGGTGTGAGAGCAGGAACCTAAATGAAGTGAAGGAAGGAGCCACGGGGATGTTCAAGGCCGTCAGGCCCTGAGAGTCATAGTAATAATGGGTTTGGCTTTGGGAAGCCCCTGGAGGGTTTAAGCAGAAGAGTGATAAGATCTAGTCTCCTTATATTTTTTTAAGCCCGCCAACAGCTTTGTGGAGAAGTTGCCATCGAGGGCTGTGAAGAAAATCAGGGAGACCTAGGTAGAGGTTATTGTGAGATCTCGGCCACGGGTACTGGGGGCTTAGACAGGATGGGGGGTCACGAGGGAGGGTGAGGAGGTGGGGTTGGGTTTGGGGTCTGTTTACAGCATAGCACTGACAGGACTTCCTGATGGGGAGGATGTAGAATGTGAGGAAGGAGAGAAATTCTAAATGTTTGGCAGGAGCAACAGGGTACCAGTGACTCCATTACGGAGTTGGGGAAGACGAGGCGTGCCGGACGGAATCGAGACAAGGCACCAACTCAGTCATGTGAACCTGAGGTGCCTGTTAGGCTTCCACGCGGAGATTCCAAGTAGGCAGTGGGACACGGGAATCTGACACTCGGGAGAAACCGAGTGGAGACGCGAGTCTGCCGTCACCGTGTACTGCTGTTTTAGCTGGTTACCCAGGGAGTGAGTGTAGCCAGGCAAGAGTCCTGAGGGCCAGAGGGGCCCTGAGCTTGGACGCGGCATTGCTTCCTGTCCACGCCGTGTGTCCTTGCCGAGGGCAGGCATTGTGTCCCCAGGGAGCAGCAGAAGCAACAAGCAAGGACGTGCGGTGCTTCCCCCGTGGGCGCCGCTGTCTTCAGGCTGCTTTCCCTGCGGTGTCTCCCTCAGCAGCCTAGAGCAAAGGCTATAAATGGGCAACGTGAGGGCCAGGTAAGGCCCACCGATGTGTTTCCTTTCAGTCTGCTGTGTCTTGAAAACATTGAAACATTTAAATATTAGGGGATTTTACTTGAAAATATCTGGATTTCCAGCTTCTCTTGAAAGCACCATTCGATCTGGTAATAATGGACCCGTATTCCGCAAGGCAGCGCTGCGTGGTAGAGGGAGGGCAGCTGCCTGGGTGAGGCGGGCCCTCTTGGCACTCTCTAATACCGATGCTGAATTCAGTCGTCATCCCTCTTGCTCTACGTGTTTTCCTCTAGTGGAGAAACACAGACCCATGAATGTATCAAGAAAGAGAACAAAAATTAGACCAAGGGGCTAGCATCTTTTATTTATTTATTTGTTTGTTTTTTACTTTTTTTAATGTTTATTCATTTTTGAGAGAGAGAGAGACAGAGTGCAAGCGGAGGAGGGGCAGAGAGAGAGGGAGACACAGAATCCGAAACAGGCTCCAGGCTCCGAGCTGTCAGCACAGAGCCCGACGCGGGGCTCAAACTCGTGAACCGTGAGGTCATGACCTGAGTCGAAGTCAGATGCTCAACTGATGAGCTACCCAGGCACCCCAGGGCTAGCGTCTTTTACCATAAATGTCTTTCTCTTCCTGGTCTGTTTGGTCTTCGCTTCAAAGGAAAACGAATTTAGTGACCATCTCATGAGCTTTGACTCCCTTGTAAGTTCGCGGTCAGCCTGGCCCTCGAGGGTGTCTGGGTTAGCCCCGCTGCTGGAGACCTTGCCGGGGCACCCGCACTGTCCGTCAGCCTTGCTGCTGGCAGTGCAGAGGGACAGAAGGTCCCGGCTGTTGGGTCAGCCTCCTCCATGTGGCAATGTCTGCTCTTCCCATCGGCCAAGCCCTGACTCAGCACCGCAACTGGCTGAGTTCAGAACCCCTCGTGGCTCACGCAGGGTGCTCGTGTGAGGTGCATTTTAGGCTGGCGGAAACGGAAACTCCGTGATGACTCTCGAGCCAGTCAGCTCCTCGGGGCCACCAGTCCTTCTCTCCCCTCATGGACGGATACCTGCCCTCAAAGTGAGCCTGGTCTGCTCCCCCAGAGCAAGCAGTGTGACGGTAGTGGGTAACAAGGCAGAGGAGCACACACAGGGCCCGGGGCGACTGTGTTGTGTAAGCACAACAGCCTCATCCTCTTCCCCACACCTTCTTCCTGTTCTTCCTGCTTCTTCCTGCGGGGACCTCACAGCGGGGGAGCCATAGAGCAAGCATCGTGCAGAGCTGGAGGTGGTGGCCACTGTTGGAGGAAACATGGGAATTACACCAATTCAAATGATCGCTTTGGTTTTTTGCTTTTTTATCTGGTTACAAAAGAGATGCATTTGGTCCTCGGAGTGGTTCATGGGAAAGATGCAGCATTAATAACCGTAGTGTTTCCTAGAATAATAAATGGAATTCAGGACACAGGTGACAGAGAAGATCACCTCTGCGGGAAGATGGCAGGTCGTAAGCGTACACGTACCAACGGATGTGGCAACAGTGGACACAGGTCGCTCCTGAGGGAGACTCTGCCCCGGCCCAGTCTTTCAGGACTGCTCTCCTTTGTCGTTCTGCATCCTAGGGGGGTGTGTACTTTATTTCTGGCTATGGTCTTTCTCTTGGGTTGTACACATGCTCAATCTCAAGGAGCCAGAAAAACTAATATGTGTGTATGCGTATGTGGAACTCCTTACACCGGGCACTGGCGCCGTGTGGACTTGACCTGGTTCCATATATACGTAGCTAGTGTCCTTCAGAGTACCCAGTCCGCTGCATGAACCTCGGGTACATGCCTGTCCAGCAGGCCTTGTGAACTAGTAACATTATCCTTTCTAGCATCTGCATTAATTATCTATTGCTGTGGAACAAATCACCCTAAAACTTAGCAACTTGAAACAAAAGGCATTCATTGTTATATCTCAGTTTCTGTGGGTCAGGAATCCAGGGGCAGGGTGGCTGGGGACTCTGGCTCTAGGTCTTAGGAGGTTGCAGTGAAGGTGTTGGGGGCAGGGCCGTAGTCTCTTCCGAAAGCTCCACTAGGGGAGGACCTGCTTCCAAGCTCACTTGCGTGCTGTTGGCAGGATTCAGTTCCTTGCAGGTTGTTGGACTGAGGACCTTCACTCCTGGCCGACTGTCGGCCAGAGGCTTTCGTCGGTTCTTCACCATGTGGGCCTCCCCATAGAGCTGCTCACAATATGGCGGCTGGCTTCTCTCCAAACAAGTTGGGAGAACACCCAAGACAGGAAGCACAGTCCTTGGTAACCTAATCTCAGAAGTGACATCCCATGCCTTCGGCCATATTCCATTCACTAGAAATGAGTCACTACATCTAGCCCATACTCAAAGGGAGAAAATTACACCAGGATGTGAATACCAGTAGGCAGGGGCCATGGGGTTCATTTTAGAGGCTGCCTACCACAGCCTGTATACTACCCAGAGAGTTTTTGCCCCCCAACGAAGTGTAGGTAGCTCCCCCTCACCGCAGCTGATTCCGCTGCTTGCCTTTTGAAACCTGCTTTTTTCAGACGTCAAACAATATAGCCTTCTAGTTTCTTGCTAGCCAAGTGAGGTCCACGGACCAGCTTCACTGGCATCATTTGGGGAAGTTGTCAGAAATGCAGAGTCTCAGCCCCTCTCCCCTCAAAGACCTGTGAATCAGAATCTGTACCTTAACAAGGTCCCCTGGCAAGTCATACTCACATGAAAGTCCCAGAAGCCCTGCGCTGGGTCCTCAAACACTGCTCCACCGTCTGAAAGAGTGAATCAGTGGTGCTTCTCTCCTGACTAAGGTGCCCTGGGGGCTCCACGAAGGCTGAGGTTTCCTCTACATCTCACCCATCTCCAGGTGCCTCTTAGTTTGGGCAGATTCTGTCTGGGCTGTTCTTCTGACTTTCACGAGGAGTGTTTTGGCTTCTACACGCAGATGGACAAGTAGAGTTGTGGTTGGCTTGTCTTCGGAGATCCGCAGCTGCTCACATACTTACTCAGTCATTTATTTCACATATATTTATCAAGCATCTACTGTATGCCAGGCCCTGTTTTAGTTGCTGGCCATCTAAGACTGCACCAAACAGTCCAGGCGTCCCATGGAGTCCCTTGTGGAGTTTATGTTCTATTGGAAGAAGACAGACCAAACTAATAAGTACACATATCACATGTCAGAAGATAAGTGCTATGGAGAAAAATAAAGCAGGTAAGGGAAGTGGAGCGTACCAGGGGTCAGGGTGAGAGTTTGCTCTTTAACATCCGGTGCTCAGCAGATGCTTCACTGAGCAAGTGACAGCGGGCCATGGGCATGGAGGAGAACCTAGAGAAACCGGTGTCCCAGAAGCCACGTAGACAAGTATTTTGAAGAGGGCGTGGTAACAGAGTTAAATGTGATGACAGGTCAGCTGAGAAAAAGACTAAGAATTACGTTAGCAGCAGGGAGAGCATTGGTGACCCTGAAGGGGGTTGTGTTGATGGAGTGGAAGGGGTCAAACCCTGACTGTGGGTTCAGGAGAGAAGGGGTGCTGCTGATGGGTAAAAAGAAATGTGGTAGATCCATACGGTGGGGTAGTGTTCAGCCATAGAAAGGAGGGAGGCACTGAGGCATGTTACAGCGTGGATGCCCCTTGAAAACATCACACTGAACGAAAGAAGCCAGTCACAAAAGACCACGTAGTGTGTGATTCCTTTTATGTGCAATGTCCGGAACAGGCACGTCAGTGGGGACAGCAGACTTGTGTAGCCAGGGGCTGAGGAAAGGGGAGAAAGAGGGGATATGGAGCCTGGAGCCTGCTTCGGATTCTGTGTCTCCCTCTCTCTCTGCCCCTCCCCTGCTCATGCTCTCTCTCTCTCTCTCTCTCTCTCTCTCTCTCTATCTCAAAAATAAATAAACATTAAAAAAATTTTTTAAAGATGGTGAAAATGGTAAATTGTATATTTTACCACAATAAAGAGGGGGAGGGAGCGAGAGAGAAGGTATGTTAGTCTGCTAGGGCTGCCGTAGCAAAATACCACAGACCAGGTGCCTTCAGGAACACTAACCCATTTTCTCATGGTCTGGAGTCTAGAAGTCCAAGATTAAGGTGTCAGCAGGGTTGGTTTCTGGTGAGGACCCTCCTTGGCCTGTAGATGGCCCTCTTCCCTCTGCGTCTTCCCATGGCTTTCCTCTGTGCACGCACGGGGAGAGCCCTGCTGTCTCTTCCCTTCGTATAAGGACCGCAGTCCTATGGGATTAGGCACCCACCCTTATGACCTCATGTAACCTTCATTATCTTCTTAAAGGCCCTTTCTCCAAATACAGTCACATGGTGGGGGGGGGGGCGGGGGGCTTCAACATAGAAATTTGGGGAGCGGGACACAATTTAGTCCATAACCGAAGAGGTGGAGATGAATCAGAGAATCAGAAACAACAGGTACAGACAACTCCCAAATCGTTTTATTATGGAGAGGAGAGAAATGGGACAGTATTTTATTATGGAGAGGAGAGAAATGGGACAGGTGTGGATATGGGGTTAAGAGAGAATTTTTTTTCAGATGGACAGTATCACTGCATGTTTGCATGCTGGTGGGAATGACCCAGTGGAGAGGAAAAACCAATGATGGAAGAGAGAGCAAGGGCAATGGTGGGAGTGATATTCTTGCTGGAGAAAGAGGATGCAGTTCACTGCGGGGGGAAGGAAGGCAGAACATGAGGGCGCAGAGGCAAGTCCCTTAACAGATGCGGGGAGCGTGAGGATGCTGACAGGTGGCGTTACAGGCGGAGGGAGTGAGTGGATGCCTTTGAAGGACTATGAGAAAAAATCAGCCAGAATTACCTTGACTTCTCGTCTCTTAGAAAGCCTTTTGGCGAAGTCAGGGAAGGCTGTTAAATCACGGATTTAGAGTGGGAAGTTGTAGTATCTCCTATTGGAAAAGCTTTTAAAAGGCCTGATGGATTCTCGGCCCCACATTTTGCCTGGGGTCATGGTGAATAACACAATTTCTCTTCATCCCTTTCAGACCTAAGATCAACCCTGATGTGTAATATCTTACCCACAGTCTGTTGGTTGTTGCCAAATCAAACCCCTGGGGCGTGTGAAGCGGAAGGTTTTTAAGTGAAATGTCATGTATTTAAAACTGTCTGTCGAAAGCTTAGTGTTCTCCCCGAGGATTTAAGCCTTCGATGTTGGGATCTGGAGTCCTCTGCTTGATGATGCCTGTCAGGAGAAGAAGGTGGCTAGACTCCTATAAATCAACTGCTGGCAAATGTCGACAGCCCTGCTTCCCATTTTCTGACTAGAATCGAGGGCCTTATATCAAGAAGCAATTAGGATAGTATAATTACAGAAAATATTGATTGAGCCCCACCTATGTGCCAGGCACAGTGCTCAGTGGTTTGTGTATAATTGCTCATTTAAACTTTATATCAGCCCCACAAAGCAGGTACGTTCTTTTAGAAGGAAGAGACTTGGAACCTAGAACACTGTTGTGGAATTGTGGAACTGGTAAGCAATGTGACCAGGACTCAAAACCAGATCTCATTGACTCTAAAATTCTTCGGACGTTTTGTTTTTCTCTCTTAATTTAATCTAAGAGACAAATGTGCGTCATTAAAAGGTAAAAAGTCCAGAAAAGGGCATGATAAAAAACAAGTTTCCCACACTAATCCTGATTTTTTCATTCCTCCCCAAAAGCCTATGTTCTCAGTCTCTATGCTGAACCTTGTTAAGATACACAAAAGATGAGTTTGAATCAATTAGAAGAATTCACTAGTATTATAGATAGAAGCTATAGAAATATAGTACAATTCTTAGAAGAGATGGCATTATATAAGTTGACACCAAAAAAAATGTTTAAAGATGGAGCTGTTACCACTGTTACCCATTTTAGGTTGTTTTTTTTTGTTTGTTTGTTTGTTTGTTTCAATAAAAATCCAGTATTTGAATTCCTATACTGGATATGGACGTTGGGGCCTTCGTGGATTATTAGCACCATTATGTTGTATACGAAATGCATCTGTATGTGTACACATGTGAATTTTTCTGGGGAGAGAATCTCTGCTTTCTGTCAAATTCTTGAAGGAGGCCGTGACCCCCCAAATAGTTAAGAATCATGGCTTTTCCCCTAAACCCAGGTGTTCCCATTGTAGATTGGAGGAGAGAGAAGGATCTTGGTTTATATTGTAATGAGAGTAAGAAATGCATCTGGTCCCTGAGACCCTAGTCCATGAAGATGTGTCCTCCTCAAGCCCATGGTCATTGCAGCCACCTATGAATTGAACGGTCCTTCCCTTAGGAGACTTGGCAAGGTTTCTCCTCTCTTACAAGGCTTTGGGCTGGGGCTCTTGGAGCTAGACTTTGTTTCCTTTTGACTGCCAGGCTTCCCCAGAAATGACTGGTTTTCTTCCATGTTACCAAATGTCATCAGTTCGCACTAAAGAAACATGGCCTTCCTCCTCCCATGGCCTTCCTCCTCCTTGTCCCTGTTGTGGTTACCAAGGTAATTATCTCTCCCATCTCTCTCCAACGTTTGTTTGACCAAAAAGTAGAGTTGGAAACTTCTCCCGGCCTTTTCTGAATCCCAGCTTTCTATTAACTCAGGAGCCAGGGAAGGGTTGTAAAATTTAGCCTTTAAGACCTTCTATGAAGCAGTCCAGCCGCTGAGATCTATAACCGAACCCATCGCTGGCCTCCCTACATTGACTAAGTCCTAGAGAACATTGACTCTCAACCATGACAGTAATTCCCCCCGTGACAGCTGTTCACATCCATCGTACCGCTTCTTTGGTCTTGCACCGATTCTCCAAAGCGGACAGATGTATGTGAATCTTCAGTAGAGGAGAGAACCATTGGGTTAGAGAGACCAGCTTGGTAATTTGAGTCTGGGTGCAGGATACACTAGAAATGAACTCTGTCCGGTTCTGAAGAACGCCTACTCAGATGAAGACAGCTGAGTCTCAGGCCTCTGGTTCGGCATCAGAGGGATTTGGTTTTTCCTCAGAGCTGTAAGAATCAGGGGCCGGGGACCTCCTGCTGATGCCCATCAGGGAGGCAGTACTCCTTAGCAGAGCCCACAGCTCCGCACCCTAGGGCTGGGGGCGGGGGGTACAGACCCAGAGCTGGCCAAGCCATCAGCCTGGACAAACAGAGACCGGTGAGGGCCGATGAGACCCAGGGGCTCCCTGAAGGGTTTGGGGCCTTGGCCAAGGTTGGAGGTGTGGCCAGAGCAGCTGCTGGCTGAAAAGGGGACTTCCCAAAATAAATACCCAATGACGAAGTCAGACTGCATCCAGAGAAAGCCTGAGCATAAACTGAGCAGCATGCTGACCTTTTCCTGAATAAATCTTGATTGTAATAATAGAGGATATTATGAAAATGAAAAACAATTACATTAGCTGTTCCAGAAAGAAATTCACTTGCTTGACGGGATACAAAAGCTAATCGGGTGGCAATGTTTTTAAACACGTCTAGAGCTTGGAATGGGATAGCCCTAGTAATTTGATTATTTTGCTGTGCAAGGAGGTACACAACACACAGTGCCTGTGTCTTCTGACCATATCATTACGAGGGCAGCCTGAGGGTCTCCATCTGCGCTGGCAGCTTCGGGGGCTGGCGTGTGGGAGCCAACCCGGTTGTGCAGAGTGGCGTATTCTTGAGGCAGGGTGGGTTTGGTGGGTGAGGTATGGAGCGGGGCTCGTGAAGGGGTGACAAGTAGGATTTGAAGGGGGAGCTGGAGAGGGAGGAGGGGAGAGACCTGCAAGGAGGTGGCTCCCGAATGACCGTCCTGGTGGTCATTCTCTTCTCCCCCCAGACCTTCTAGAAGGGCTCTGATGCCCAGAAAAGCAGGTGGCAGTTTGTGGAGCTTCTGCTCTTGCTCTTGGCATTGCCTCCCACGATTGTGTTTTCTGGGCATTCATGCGAGAGCTTTCCAGCTTGCCCCCTTCCCTTCTCCTCCAGTTTATCACAGTTCAGTGAAGAGAACATGATGGACCCCTACAACCTCGCCATCTGCTTCGGGCCCTCGCTGATGTCAGTGCCTGAGGGCCACGACCAGGTGTCCTGCCAAGCCCACGTGAATGAGCTGATCAAAACCACCATCATCCAGCATGAGAACATCTTCCCAACCCCCAGGGAGCTGGAGGGCCCCGTCTACAGCAGAGGAGGAAGCACAGAGGACTACTGGTAGGGGCCTCTGGGCCAGAGGGTGGGGAGGGGGAGTCCCCACTGCACGCCGGTGTGGGAGCCAGATGGCCAAGCGAGACCCAGGGGAAACACCCAGAGCCCCCCAGCCTCGCACTCCCAGGCGGTCCAAGCTGCCGGGATCTGGGGACGGTGCAGGCAGCGCCCCACCTCGACCCGACCTGTGGAGTGAGTGCCGCTTCGTGCCACCTCCCTGTTTTTTATGAGTTTGAGGAACCATTCTGGAAAACAGTGGCAACAATAATAGGAGGGTTAATAATCTCCAGGAAAAGAAAGTTTGTGAAGTTGTATTTAGAACAACTGTTCATCAGTCAGCAGTGCCTCTCAGGCTCCATGTCTGTGCTGTGTGTGGAGAGAGACACAGGCCTGGGTCCGGGTCCGCAGAAGTAAGATTTTCTTCCTTATTGCGAAGCACTTAGATATGAGGCATAATTTCCTCGCCGTGAGTTTGTACAATGATAATTTAGAATGCAGAGATCCGTGAGGAGGAAAAGGGGTAAGGTAAGCTCCATTTTTGGCAGGTTAGGCCCTCTTCCACCCTAAAACAGGATTAAATCCTGTGGGGCAAGGTTTTTCATGACTTAGCCTGGGAACAGAGATATAAAAGGAATCCCTAGGGCTCATCTTTACTAGACCCTTGTGTTACACAGTTGGCCAATCACTATTTCCGTATTACAGATAAAGTGACTATAACCTAGAGAGGTCAGTGACAACCTTTCAGGCCACCTTAGGGGTGGGAATTCTAACCATGCTGTTTTGTGTCTTAGTGCAGGGCACTGTCCAGGACCCCACACTGCACCCAGGGTACCACTTACAGTATCTTTTTCCCAACCAAACACAAAGGCAACCACCTCTGTCGTTTGCTCCCTAACATCCCTTACCTGCTCCTCCCCCTCCCTTCTTCCCCCGAATCGTGCTTCAGCCTGGGCTGAAAGCATGAGCCAGCCCAATTCGGATTCCATCTGAATTCAACATCTGGAACCCATTCAGCAGCCCCATTGCTCTCCAGTAAGGTAGGGGAGGACAGGAGAGGATGTTCACTTAATTGGAGGCCAGTGGGTCCATGCTTCTCTCGATCCCCACAGAAGGAGCCTTTTGCCTGAGGCGTGAAGAAAGTGGTATTCACGTGTCTGTGAGTAGAGAAATACCACTGACACCCCCGGGTTCAATCTTGTCCGCTATCCCGCGGATCCCAGCATCTGGGTCCGAGCTGGAGAAACCTGTACTTCCTAGCTTGGAGAGAAGGCTTTTTGTCACTGACAGATGGTCGGTGAGGACACGGAATGTTGTTCAGGTGTGCTCCAAGGAGCTGTCTTTGTGCATGTGACTTGGAGAGTTGGTTTCTCTCTTGCATGAGGGTTGAGAAACTGTGGAGTAGTGTTCCCAGGGCCTGCTTTATCTTCTTTCCAAAGTGTGCCCTCACTTCTCAAATATCTCTGGCCCGATCCCAGGACACAGAGCCCCCCTCAGCCCTGTTCCCCCAGTCCCAGCCCAGCGGAGCAGACAGAGTCATGGCGAGGGTGGCTCAGAGAGACACAGAAGGGGAGGACACCTTCCACCAGTTCTCTCCAAGGCATTCTCCCAGGCCAACCGCTGTTTGTCATGCATCCGACATTTATTAGCAGCCCCTGGAAAAACCACCAGATTAGTCAGGGTGTGTTACTACCACAGACTGGGTGGGAGGCCAGAAGCCTGTGAGGATCAAGGGCAGGTGACCTTGGGTAAGAAGGACCATCTGACGACTGGACTCACCCACTCAGAAGGCTCCCAGCCTCTCCTCTTCTTTGGGAACAGGAAGAAGTGCCAGTGAAGTGAGCTCAGATGGATGAAGGAGGTGAGGGAGGGGTGGCAGAAGGGGGTGCCAGAGCCTGAGAACCCAGGAGACCAGAAGAGCCAGGAAGAGGGGGCCCCGGGCACTTGGTCTCCCTGAAGCTATGAAGCAGGGAGGCTAGTCCCACTTCACCACGCTCTCCAACCGTAAACTAGAACCCGGTTTCCCAGGACCACCTGCTGTTTGGCCTGCTGGGCTTCCTCAGACCGCAGGTGCTGGCGGGCTTGAGGTGTT
The DNA here is from genome assembly GCF_018350195.1 of Panthera tigris. NCBI lineage: Eukaryota > Metazoa > Chordata > Mammalia > Carnivora > Felidae > Panthera > Panthera tigris. Next base: position 44,766,291 of record NC_056678.1, read on the forward strand.
GCTGAGGTGTGGGTGTAGAGCTGAGAGTAGGATTTTAGCACTAAGAGGGACCTTAAAAAGCATCATCCCGCCTTTACATTAGAGCAGTGGTTCTCCGAGAGGAGTCCTTGAACCCACAGCACCTACATCACTTAGGACTGGTTAGGAATACAGACAACTGAGCTCCACCTGGCCCTCGAGAATTAGAAACTCTAGGCGTGAAGCAGTCTGCTTTTAACAGCCCATCCAGGACTCCCTGGCGTTTGAGAACTTCTGCCTTAGTGGATGGCCACATAAATGAACTTGGAACTCTGGAGGAAACTGAGCCTTTGCCCTGTGCACCCCTGGTGCCTGAGGGCTTCTAGAAAGACCTGAAACTCATCAGAGGGCTTGTAGGCCCAGCAAATAGTGCCCACAGTGTGTAGGCCCAGTAAACCTGTGAAAACTTATGCCCACTTTTTTTGATAAGGAGGAATCCCTGTTGATGTTCTCCCAGAATGTTCTCTGGAGTCTGAAGAGCCTCCTTGGAACTGACTTGTGTCATGTGGGGTGAGTTCCAGACTGGTTCCCTGGTCTTTGAGGAACTTTCTGGAGTGAAAGACCCATCCTAAGTGGAGGGAGAGGCTATAGGCTCAAAAGTAGCAACCATGAGGCCAGGTGGTAGGGTTGAGAAGGTGGTGATACTTCCATAGAACTGCCTGGAAAGGCTCCCTTGTTACTACCAACTGCCAGAGGAAGAAACTTTAGAAATGAACAGGGGTCTTGTTTATTTCTCAGGAAGTTAGAACTTCCTGGTACCCATCCCCGTCCACTCCGATGTCCGTGAGCCAGAAGACCAGGAGAAGAAACAACTTTCCAAGTAACTTCCCTGGCCATTCTTGATTCTCAGCCCTGTATGATTTTAGACTCACTGAACTGTTTGGGAACTTGACCAGCTTCCATGCCCCGCCCTCTCGCAGAGTCCAGCCCACAGCAGACTCTTCTCCTGCCAACTCCCCTCCCATCTCTCACCGGTACACAGACCAAACCACAAAGCCCAGAGACATAAGCAAAATGAGAAAGAAGAAAAGGAAGACCACTTATCCTCACACAACTGAGGTGTACAGACCACTATCCTCAATTCATTGATTAGGCGGTTGAGGCTTAAAGAGATTCACTCCCTTGCTCAGGGTCATACAGCTACCAAGCGCCAGGGCTGGTTTCCAGCTCCTGTTTCGTCCCATGCAAAAGCCTCATATGTTCTTCCACGTGCTCCCTCCAGGGACTAGTTCACCTAGAGAAATAGCCCTTGAGGAGTTGAATTGTTGTGTATTTTCAAAAAGACTTATTTTATAAATTCAAAAGGGCTTCCCTCTGTCTCCGGATATTGTGAGTCGCAGGCAGTGTCGAGTGGTTTTTGCTGCAGGGCCCGGGCTAGAGAAACTCCGGAGCCTCGTGTTTCGTTATCAACACTTGTCTGTAGTGTCCGGTCAGGATGCAGAGAGCGTGAAATAGCTTCTGCGCCCTTGCTCCAGGGAAGCTGCGGGAAGGAGAAGACAAGAATTTGGTCAGCCAGGGCTCAGGTCCCCGTTACTGTTGCTTCTGTTGCAGTGACAGCCCTCACGGAGAGACTACCTCGGCTGAGGACTCAACCCAGGATGTGACCGCAGAGCACCACACGAGCGATGACGGTACGAGGCCCCGCGTCCTGGGCAGTGGGGTCACCGGGCGGGAAGCAGAAGGAACAGCTGACGTAGCCTGTGCTCCTGATGCACCTTCCTGCCCAGCAGTCCCCCAAAGACAGGCAGCGGCCCCCCTGTCCGTCCTTTTCATTCCTTCCCTTTCGTGGAGAGACAGCCTACCTTCTCAAATAGAATGGTCTCTGTGTTAAACCAGAGGTGTAACCTTTCAGAGGCTTTCAAGCTTCTCGCCCCAGCTCCCTGCCCCTCGCATACCTCCTAGCTCCTTGTCTCGCCTGCCTGTCTCGCCTGCCTGATGTTGGTCCCCTGTCACAGCCCAGACTCCTGCCAGGTAGCTGGAGACCAAAATCAAGGAGAGTTCATTTGAAAAAACAGTGAGCCTGGGGAGGAGAGAAGCTGGGTGCCAAGAGCCCAACAGAAGCAAGCCAAGGGGGAGTGGGAAGCAGGATGCAGAAACCACACACTTTCACGCCTGCCGACTGGAAAAATTGACCCTTTCCAAAGTACAGACGTGCGAGCGCCGTGCAGCCTGGCGGGCGTGCGTCGAGAGGTGGAATGCACAGCTGTCACCGCGGGCCCCTCGGCAGCGCCCGTGATTGATTAGGGTCTGTCCGGCCAGCACGCCTCCCCTCCTTCCAACAGTTCCGCACCTCCATTTCTGGACCACTCGGGCTCTTGGAAGTCTCAACAGCTGACAAGGGGCCTCAGAATTTTCTGGGCATGAGAACGAAATGGCACAGCCTGCAGAGCTTTTTAAAAGAGGAAAAAAAAAAAATGAAGGCTGCTTATTTAGATGCTGAAGTCAGATAGATCAATACGATAATCTGCCCCATTACAGGAGGAGACTGGGTGAACTAGGGAAATTTGTTCCCGCTAGAAGCTTTGTGTGTCTTATCTCTTAATCCTAGTGAAATAGAGCTGCTATTTTCCAGTTGAGAAAGCAAAGGCCAGAGAGGTCAAGTGATATGCCCAAGGCTGCACAGAACTGAGATTTGGGATATTTAGACAGGCCTTCTCTGGTCTGCCTCCAGTAGCGAAATATCCAGCCCGGCCCTTCCGGTAGCAGGCCCAACCATCCTGCTGCCTAGGCGTGGTCTTGCCTGTAAGCAGCCTTTCTGTCCACTACTCAGAGTACCTGACTAACATCAGGGGGGTTTCTTTTTTGCTCTCTGACCTCTCCCTGCGGCTCGGCCCAGATAGTGGTAATGATGACAACAATAACAATGGCCAGCGTGGACGTATTCTTTCTACAGGCCAGACACTGCTCTAAGTGCTTTTACAAATTGTTATATATTGACTCTTCGTAACAACTTCATGAAAAAGGCACTATTGTTATCCCTTTCTAACAGACAAGGAGACTGGAAGCTCACACAGAATAAAACTAAATATTGCATTTGTAACCCCCTTTTAATTTTCAAATTAATTTTAAGTAAATTTTCCATGTATTACCCACAATAATATATTTCCATATTTTTAGCTCCTTGGAAAGTTGATTGGGTGGGTTATTCTCTCCTACGGAGACTAAAAGCTCATGTTCCACTAGGGGAAATGGACAACATAAATAAAGTTTGTTGTATTTAAAGTACAATATGATAAATGTTCTACAATTAGTGGCGTTATTTGATGATCAGAAAAGAAATGATGCTTACAAATACAGGATGGCAAGTTCAGTGATAGGGGCTGGCATAAACAGCTGTGTAAGCACCGGAGAAGTTACTCTAGGCCTCCTTTGCCCTGAGTGGGGCTCAGCCTCTTGGGCAGCGTGACGAGCTTCCCAGGAGGCAGATTGCACAAGGAAGACAAGGTTCCCACCCTGCACATGTGGTTCCTTGTTGCACAGAAACTGCTGAGACAATAAAGTATTCTTTGTTTTGTTTTGTTTTTTAATGCTGACATTTAAACTGTGACTCAGTGTGTTTCATCAGGAAGGTGAGAGAGAAAGGGATTCCAGGTGGGGGGAACAGCATGACCAAAGGCAGTTAAGGGTGCACACGTGCTTTCAGGCTGATGGCACCGCGCCGTCTATGCGGGAATCCCCTGCCTCACACATAGATCATCCGTGGCTTATTTGTCACGCTGGGCTATCTTCCTGCCAGTGTGAGTTCAGCTAATTGGGGTTTTCCGCCCCGTTTCCTGAGTCTGTGGGTCTCAACAACATGTGTTTCCTTCTTTTCTGCCCCTCTCAGAGTGTGAGCCCATCGAGGCCATTGCCAAGTTTGACTACGTGGGCCGGACAGCCCGAGAGCTGTCCTTCAAGAAGGGGGCATCCCTGCTGCTTTACCAGCGGGCCTCCGATGACTGGTGGGAAGGCCGGCACAATGGCATCGACGGACTCATCCCCCATCAGTACATCGTGGTCCAAGACACGTACGTTGGGCCCCCTGCACCTTCACGCATCCTGGCTGCTCTGTGGGAGACTTTATTTCTGGCTCCATAGGAGGGTGAGGGAGACCAACCCCCAGGGGGCACCAATACCGGCCTTGAAAGACGCCCCCCCCCCCAGACTAAGTGGAGGATTGTTTTTTCCATCTCTTCCCCCTGCAGATCACTCCCTCACCCACCCCCACTCACTGTGGAAACCTGCCAGCCCTCAGGCTCATCCACATTTAGACCCGATGAGTGATAATGAGGGGTGATTGTTTGACCACTTACATTTTTATTCTGGAAAGCTCAGAGTGGGAAAACATTTTTACTTCTTTTTTTTTTTTTTTTTAAACAACCCTGCTCACCCCAACCAGTTGGGCCACCTATGACGATGACGATGGCACTTTTCCACTTGCAAATGAAAGTGATGCTTTCCTTTTCTAGAAGAAATCTAGCTTAAGCAGCCTTGTGAAAAGGAGCGAGTTCATTTAACTGGGGTTGACTTGGGGAAAGACAGGGAGAGGAGGAGAGAGGGTGTCAGGGAGCAAAGGGAACGTGAACTGGTCCCAGAGAGACTTCATCGGATGGGCTGTTGGTTGGCTCCTACTCTTTGAAGCAATGTCTCCCGGGCAGGAGGGCTTTTACCCCATGGCCCTCCCAAGCCTGCCTCCCTGCCCCTTTGCCCTGCCTCTGCCCCTGCCTCCCTATCCGTGGATGCGATGCTGTCAGTGTTTTTAGTCCTTCCCTTAATATTATTTTTTAAAGGTTGATATCCTGAATGAGTCTGCACCCTCCCAGCCTCTCCCCGGCTCGTTCTGCAGGGAGATCCTCCCTCTGTTGATAACATCGCAAACCCGGTGGCCATCTGTGCGTGGACAGGACCCTCCCAAATTTAGCATTATGGCTTCACTACAGGACCGAGAGAAGATGAATTGTGGGGGAGAAGGGGCTTCCTTTGTCATCAGTAGCCAGAGGGGCCGGGAGAGCTGTGGAGTGACCTGGGACCGGCTTGGACGCTCTAAGCTGGGCTAGATGCACTACGACAGAGTGTGGCGGTGTCCTGCCTCAACGCCGGCATCTCCAGAGCCACCGCAGACCTGCCTGTCCTTGCCGGGCAGTGCCCGGGACCTCAGCAGATAAACCGCACCCTGGACCGGCTGCCTCCTCCGGGAGGTGGCCCCGGCACCGCTGTGCCCGGAAAAGCAGCGGGGTAGAAGGCAGATGCCTCGAATCCAGGTGTCCCCTAGCCCGGCCTTCCTGCGGAGCTGAGGATCCCGCACCACGCGGCGGGATTATTTATTATTATTTAAGTGACCCTCCTAAGGCCCTTAGGTTTCCCTGCCTCCTCTCACAGAGCTAGCCCGGCCTGGTGTCACTGCCGCCTCCAAGCTGTGGCGGGGTCGCGTGTGTGTCGGGGGGGCCATCTTGCCGATTTAACACTGCTTTTTGTGTTGTTGTTGTTTTCCCCTCCTCCCTGCCTGCCTGCCCCTTCCCCAGCGAGGACGGTGTCGTGGAGAGGTCCAGCCCCAAGTCTGAGATTGAGGTCATTTCTGAGCCACCTGAAGAAAAGGTGACAGCCAGAGCGGGGGCCAGCTGTCCCAGTGGGGGTCATGTAGCCGATATTTATCTTGCAAACATCAACAAGTAAGCTCTGCTTTTCATTTTCTGCTCCCTGAATGCCCTGCAACGCCCAGCCTCCCCCTCCGGCCTCGCCCCCTCTCCATTCCTGTGCTGCGCGTAGGGCTCCCAGCCCCTGGGCCTAACACTCTGCATGCGCTCACTGCTGCCGCAAGGCGGACAGGGCTGAGGAAGTTTCCAAGGGCCTTGCGGGCAGGTCCCGGGCTCCAGTGGGCTGCTGTCGTGCTGTGGAAGGGTGCCCCACGCTGGGTTTCCGCAGCATCTGTCGGGTCGGGCCTCCCCGGCTGTCTGACCACTAAAACCTGGCCAAAGCTTTGGTCACCTTCTGCAGCTTGGTTTTGGACTGTTTCTCGGAGGTGCCTTCTCTTTTCCAATTCTTGCTCAAATAATAGTCTTTGACGTCTTCCTGGCCCTTGTCTGTCCGAAGAGCCAACATCCTGTGTGTCTTCCACTAGGCTCACGTGACCCCAGAGGGGTTCATGTAGATACCATGTGTCTCTCTCTCACCGTGTCCTGCATTCACCCTGTGGAGGAAAGGAGGCCACTCTGCCCCCCAAGGAAAGCTTCGTCCTGAGCTCTTTATTCATTGCCTAACCCCCCAGCTCCCTTTTGCCCCTTCATACCAGTGGAAGGAATTGTCCATGTTTTCCCTGTTGCTTTAGCCCTGTGTCATCCTCCCCTATCAGTCCCTTTGCAGATTCCCATTCCTGTCCGGCAGGCTCTTAACTCTGCCCCCCCAGCTTTCATTGTGGCCGTGAGCAGCATCCCAAGGGTTTTCACTCCGCCCACACCCGATCTGGCCGGCTGGAGGGATTCCACGCCTGTGTGCTGCTGCCTCCCCTAGAGACATTCAGGTTATTGGAGAACTAATCTCATCTCAAGGGGCCAGACACCAAGTCCCAAAGCCTACAGACCTCTTTCCGCCAGACCCTGAAACTTGGCCCCGTGCCAGCGGGATGACGCGCCCCAGGGTGTTCCTGATGAATGTGGATTGCAGATGATGTACAATTTTTATTCCCCTCTGGCTTTGGAGGAATGAAACGATCTGCACATTGAAAACCTGTTCACCGTAGCCTCTGGACACTGAAACTGGAAGGAGAATAAAAGATGCTTGTTGTTTTTAAACCGCACCAGGTCGCCCCGATCTCTTGGCTTTTTTCCAACCAGACGGTAGCAGGGGGCGTGGTTGGGGCACGTGTCTCTTTTCCATCTCTTTCGCCCTCCAGTTAGTGAAGTCGCTGATTCAGCTCACGGAGAGTAGGTATGATTTAAGTCAGACCAGTAAAAAGGATTGAGGATTTTATCTATTTCCCTCCAGCAAGTGGTGCCCTGCTGGGAGGGCAAGCTAGTAAAAAGTAACTGTGGGCTCATCACATTTTTTTTTTTCTTTATTTACAAGTCTATGTTAATTATAAGCCTGTAATCATAAGGTTGTAAGCCTGTAATTAGCCCACAAACCAAGGCAGGGTTGGTGGAGGGAGAGTTAAATAATTAGTTAGGTACATGTTTCTAAGCCATCACGTATTTGATGCCATTTGTACAAAGAAATTGTAGAAGATATGAGCCGAAAGAGTCAGAAGATGAACGCCTGGTGGAAAGTCAGGCGGTTCCCTTTGAACTCCTTACTTGGCCGTGTCAGGATGGGGTGCTCAGAGGACATGGCCGACCGGGACGCCCGCTGGTCGCTGGTCGGTGGCTGAGTGGCGGCCCCCGGGCGTGTCTTGCCCGTAGCAGTGACTCTGCCCTTCCAGCCTCACTTCCTGCCCCATACGTCACTCCTTCCAAGGGCCCCGAGTTCTCTCGCACCCCCGGACCTTCACATCTGCTGCCTCCTCACCCGATCATCTCCTCCTCTCCCTTCAGGACGTAGTCCGAAGATTTTACTTCTCTGGGGAAGCCCTCTGACAACCCCGAGGTCCTCAGGGCTGAGTCAGATGCCCTCAGTCTGTATCCCCACAGCAGTCCGAGTATCTCTCATGACCCGAAATGCACTCAGATCCCCCACCAGCCTGAGCATCTTGAAACCAGGAAATCTGCCTTCCTCTCCTCGTGTCCCCGGGGCCCGGTGAGGGACCTGGCACACACCAGCCAGTCCACAATCTGCCTCCTCAGCAGTCTGAGCTTTGTGAGTCAGCCACCCTCAAGTGGAAAAAGGAAATCAGCAGAGAGTTATTCGGGTGAGGCATTCAATTTAATTCCACACATTTAGTGAGCAGCTACTGTTGTGCCAAGCATCCGTGCTGGTTGTTCAGAGATGAATAAGACAGTGCCTGGCCTCGGCGCTCAGTCTGGCAAGGTAAATACCATACAGACAAGTAGCTAAAAAAGCAGTGCCATCAAAGCTCTGAGGGAACAAAGGAGGGAGTGATTGCTTCTGCCTGCTGTTGGAGGTGGGGTCGTGGGAGGAGACTTTGCAGAGGAAGAGTCGTTTCAGCTGAGCCTCATAAGACTCCCAGAACATCCTTTTTCTGCTCCAGAGTGGCCGATACCCAAGGCTAAACTGCTTGAGCCGGCAGCTTCATGGCGTGGCTCCTGTATGCCAGTTGCCACACCAAACCCCGATAGAAAAGACCTGACCAGTGGGCAGGACCAGGACCGGCTTAGAACACCGGCTCGGCCACACAGACGAGCCCTTTAGCCTCAGGACCTTCCCTTCCCTTCTTCCATCTCCTCTCCTGCCTCAGCCTCCGTTGCCCTTAGTGGACTCGAGATCAGAGCTGCCCAGCTGCCATCCCAAACCCGAAGTTGTATTGCTTCCTAAGTTAGGTCCTCAAGAATCTGATTCCAAGAACAAATGAAATTATTCAGCAGTAGGCAACACCCGTGCTATTAGGACTCTGCCAGGCCGTCTTCTTTGAGAGTCTCCGTGGTCTGAAGGGAATCGGCCGAGAGCCAGGGTTCAGCCCAGGGCTGGGTGACTCAGGGTCACGGAGATGTATTTCCACCCTGAGGAAAAGCACAAACTTGGCCCTAACTCCTCAGCACTGAAGCCTCTTGAAAAATATTCTGTTCCCTGTCTGCACAAGAAGCAACGACAACCACTTGCCAGAGGCCAAAATGATTACAGTCTTGTCGTTGGACTAAGAAACATGCTAGAATTTGGAAAAATCAACTCTCCTCTTGCCTTCTTGGTGATGGCGAGACTTTCTCTCCTACCTGGGGCCTTAGGTCTCTGTTCAAAGCAGGTAATGGAGGGGGCCTTTCTGTGAATCTGTCTCCCATTAGAAACTTTCACTTAATCAGACATTTTTCCTGGCAGCACCTTACATCTCGAGAACTCAAAGCCCACGACCTCCAAGTAAGTATCCGTTTCTCCTTTGCCCAGGTTGGGGGTGGCAGGGGAACAGAGACACAGAACGAGCAAGGGAAGGTGAAGCCAAGGAGACAACATGCTGTGTGTCCCTCTCCTTCCAGAAGTCCCCGGGTGCCAACATCTGCCCTCTCTCACCCGTCCCAGCTTTCTCAGGGCCAGGGCTCCCCGATCACACCGCCCTTTCTGTTTGTGATTGAAGGCAAAGGAAGCGGCCGGAATCTGGGAGCATCCGGAAAACATTTCGGAGCGACAGCCACGGGCTGAGCAGTTCCCTGACTGACTCTGCCTCCCCGGGGGTGGGGGCTGGCTGCCGCCCATCTTCCCAGCCCATCATGAGCCAGAGTCTCCCCAAGGAAGGGCCAGATAAGTGTTCCATCAGTGGGCATGGGAGCCTCAACTCCATCAGCCGCCACTCGTCCCTGAAGAATCGGCTGGACAGTCCACAGATCCGGAAAACGGTGACGGCAGGAAGGTCAAAGAGCTTCAATAACCATCGGCCTGTGGACCCTGAGGTCATTGCACAGGTAACTGGGGGCACCTGGACACGCTGTTGGTCTGCCCACGCTTGTCACTACTGCTTCATGAGCCCGCATCTGTTACGACGGGCCTTGAAACAGTGGAGTTCATCCGTCACACACAGAGGTCAGAGGCTGCTGGACACCTGGGCCCGAAAAGGCAGCTTTCGAAGCAGTTTGTCTGTCTCTCTCTCTCCCCAAGAAGACTTCAAGACAGAATAAAAGAATTCAGACTTCTTGTCATGCACAGGCTATTTGCAAGAGTGTTGTACTTTTCAAAGTGAATAGTTAGAGAATATTTTGATAGAGGCCTCCCTGCCCAAGTTTCGGGTCTTGAGAGCCTGGTAGGCTTTGTGAAGCTGCCCAAGTGTTGAGGCTCAGACGTAGTTCTGGCCGTAATTTTTTTATCACCCTTCCCACCCCCATCTCCCATTTCCTGAGGCCGACCTCTGGTCCTTAGTGGGAGGCAGACGATCAGTCAACAATCTGCTCCTGGTCTTGTCGGCTTCAAACACTCCGCCGCGGGGGGCTCGGGTATCAGAAGGGTTTCCAGCCCACGTCTCCCGATGCAGTGGAGATGAGCTCCCTGGTTACGGGGCCCTCCTTCCACGTGTGTACCACACTGACGAGTCTCTGTTTTCCGTGAAATATTAGCGATCCAGCCCCACCTCTAAAAATCCGACTACCGGGGCCGCTCCAAGCAATTCATTCAGACGCCTCTCCCAACTCTATAATTTTCGTTAGACCAGGTAGGAGCTGAGGGCTCCCTGTTGCCCTTTTACGTTTCCTCTGAGTTGAGATTCTCCTCACCCTATCTTCCAGGGGGCAGTAGAGGCTGTGTATGGTCTCTCTTGGCTTACCTGTGATGCTCTGCTTAGGGAAGGTGTGCCTGGCCAGCACCGTAGTAAGCTACGGGCCTCAGATTTCTTGCTTTGCTAGCCCTCTATTTCTGTGCCTCTACTTCAGCTCTTGGCCGCGATCTGTCTTGCACCGTGGGTATCCTCCCAGCTGCCTCCTGAGCCACGTGTTAATAGGAATGTTAGAATAGGTGCACAGCTGGTGCGGACTCTAGCTATAAAGCAGGACTGAGGAAGGAGACGGTGGAGTTCTTCCTGAGCATTTTGAAGGTTTGAGAACATCAGAGGGATGAGTGAAATTGAATTACTGTCAACAGAAAGCACAGATCACCCCTAGGGTCAAGAAGCCTTAACGAGAGCCTTTGCTTGGAACATGTCATCTTTCGATGTGAGCCTGATTCCAGGGAGGAACCCTGTGGCGGTTTGGGATTCCAGACACAGTGTGTGGAGAGGTTAGGAGTGGAGAGGGAGCTGGGAGGTCTCCCCGAGGGGCAGCTGGCTGTGGACAAAGGATCTTTGGTTCTATTATTTCCTGAGATCGGGGCGTTCCACTGTGACTTGCTGGAGGTAATCCGCCTGCGTGGGCTCTGGCTTCCCCTCCTGGTCACTCTTTGGTCCCCTCTCATGGTGACGGGTCGAAGGAAATGGCTTCCTCAAGTTGGGCACTCCAGTGGGGTGGGGTAGGGCACGGGGAGGTGTCCTGATGAATCTTCAAGGCCAGGGTACCTTTCTAAAGCCCTTGGCCCTTCTTCACTTTTGGCTTTGAAGTCCAAGAAAACAAATATCATACTTCATCCCTACCACTTTGTAAGAAATCGTTCATTATGCACAGTTTCAAATATATACAAAAGTGGAGAGAACTGGGTAGCAAATCCCTTGTAACCATGACCAAACTCCTGGCCACTCTTAGTTCATCTGTCTTTCCCCTTCCTGCTGGATCACCTGTCATTTCGCCCAGAAGTATTTCAGTGCCTTATCTCTAAAACTTGAGGACTCTATTTAAAATAACATCTCCGCCATTCTTTTCTAAAGGGGGAAAAAAAATGTCATGATAATGAAAATCCCTTTTTTCTCCTACCCCAACATTCTGAGCATCGGTGTGTTCGAGGATTTTGGCCAAGTGAAATAACCTGGACATCTCCCTCCAGTTGCTTTCTTTGTGATTTGGCCTGTGCCGTTGAAATAGGATTCCTGGGGACTTCTCCCGACATGTGCCTCACCTCCTCCTTTTTCCTATTTTGCAGGATATTGAGGCAACTATGAACTCTGCCCTGAATGAGCTGCGGGAGCTAGAGCGGCAGAGCAGTGTCAAGCACACCCCCGATGTGGTTCTGGACACCTTGGAGCCCCTCAAAACCTCCCCAGTGGTGGCCCCCACATCGGAGCCCTCCAGTCCCCTGCACACCCAGCTCCTCAAGGACCCCGAGCCCGCCTTCCAGCGCAGTGCCAGTACTGCTGGGGACATCGCCTGCGCCTTCCGGCCCGTCAAGTCCATCAAGATGGCCGCCCCAGTCAAGCCGCCAGCCACGCGACCCAAGCCCACTGTCTTCCCCAAAACAAATGCCACTAGCCCTGGTGTCAACTCATCATCTTCCTCACAGTCCACTGACAAGTCTTGTACTGTCTGAGGGATGTAATTTAATTGTTCTAGACAAAGGGACTGGAGGGACTATTATTAAAAATCTTCCTATTTAACTAGCTTGGGGACTTCAGTTGAAAATTAGATTCTAAGTTGTTCTTGCAGGAATTAGCCTTCCCGTCACCCAAAACCTTGAGAATGAAGCCCTCGGTACCACCCCGCCCTGCCCTTCCCACTGCCCTCTGCTTCCCCCCGTTGTCGTAATCCAGCCAGCTGCAGTACATACTGTTCTTAGGTTAGCCAGAGTTAGAGTTTTCCATTATCAGGTCACTGTGAAATCTGGCAAGGCGAGTCATGAGGACACGGGCTCAAGTCTCTGTCCCCTTAGACACAGGGGATGCCTGACCAGATGGTTGGCTACCGACAGCCAGCACTCAGTGGCATCTTGTTTTGGGTACTGATTATAGAGAACCATATATAGTCCATTCTTCGTTTTACACACACGCACACACACACACACACACACACACACACACACACACACACCACAACACACGTTTTTCTAGTCTCTGGCATGTGTAGCCTCTCCTGGTCTAGACCAGTCTCTTTGTAAGTTATTGTGGCAGTTCACACAACAGCCACCAGGGGTCTCTGTTTCCGTTACAAATCTTGTTCTGTCTGGGCCAGAGAACCTAGCCTTTGAAATCTCTCCATCATAAAAAACTGAGCAGGATGAGACCCGATCCTGTAATCTGTTTGGGGTTGGGGCTTTCTCTCTGTCTTCTCTCTATTGGTGTGAATTGGTCATTAGTGTTTGCTTTTGCTCTCCTCCATCCTCTAGAAATACAGCCCAATCTTTTTATAGAACTTCTAAAGTTTTTCTGAATGTATAGACATTTCTCGAGTTCCTGTCTTTGTCTCTGATGGGCCATTTTCCATTTAAGACATTTTCCTGTATAATACAGTTTTATAGCTGATATCTTTTAGGGTAAAGAGTCTTTTGAGAGAGTTTATTGTGTTTAAGGCAGGTTTGGAAAAGGTGAGAAATGGGCCCTTCTTCCTCACACTTATTTTGGACACTTAAGACAAAATTCATGATCCTATTCAAAAATTAAAATCAGCTTTGCTAGCCCCCAAATTGTTCCCGAACGAAAACATATCCTACGTTCACCTCCCCCTCACCCCGCCCCCCAGTTTGGTTATTCTACAAGATCTCTCTTCAGGGACCAACAAGGGCTTGGAGAGCCCTGGTTAGATTAAAGAGAGACATTACTCCTTAAAACCTGTTTTCTTTTATCCAAATAAAGACAACTAAGAGAGCTTTGGCCTCGTGGCTGGAATCTAACAAAATAGATAATTGGATGCTGAGTATGTTCGCCTTCCTTTGGCCTTTCTTCTGGTTCTTCTCCAAAAAGTAGAAATGATATCTATCCTTGCATACTTTAATCTGGTCTCCAAACCTGGTGCCCCCGGTTCCGGCCCCCCTAGCTTCACGCTCTCCTAGCGGTACCAGGGCTGAGGACAGTCACACCCAGGTTCATGAGTCTCAGACAGATACTTGAGCTAAAGCTAAAGCTCATTCCTCTTCTCTGTTTTCTGCTTTTAAAGCCACACTTTTAGCCTTATTTTCTATAGGTCAGGAGAGGTGGTGGGTTGCCACTCAGATGGGAAAATCCGAGTTTCCTTATGTTTAGCCTAGAAGATTCTTTTTGGACCAACATTTTGAAGTTGGCAGTTGGTGGTGCAGGAAGTGGTAGGATTTTCCTCCTTCTGTGTGAAAGGAGAGCTTTGTGGGAAATCGCTAATTATTGGAGAGATAACCTGCAACCCCAGGAAAACTATCCCAAGAGCTAGAAAGGAGAAATGAAGAGCTCCTTGAGTAAAGCGAGTCAGTCTGTGAGAGGTAACCCACGGTCCTCTGCATTCTTGGGTTTCGTTGCTGGGTTTCGTGGCCTGTCCTCGCCTGTCACCTGGACTCACGCAGGTCTTAAGCCAACAGGGGCTTTCATAAAAACCAAGGATCTGTTTCCTTGATGAGCATGGAACCCCCACCCTTCACTTTACATTCCTTTTTGATCCAACTGATCAGAATCGGTACCCATACCTGCCCTTTACCCCCTCCCTCCAGCGCACTCCTGTCTGAGAAAGGAAAAGCGAAGCTTTCTTAATGACAAAGCTTTGGGCCTATTCTGTTGTTCCTGCCTGATTTCTCTTGCAGCCCTCGGACATGACTTGTGTCCACCATCCCCTTGGTCAGTGTCCATCTGCTGATCTGCATCATGAACTGGACGGTGTGTGAGTGGCCACCTACGACCCCCAGCTCTGGGAGCCAAGTTGTCCTCCCCTCTCTGGTGCTCCTGACACCTGTGAGATGGACCTGTCCAGGGGACTAGGAACCCCCGGAAGGAGCGTCCTCGGCAGAGCTCCTTGCGATCAACTGGAATTGAGGTTGTACACTGTGATGTTTACACCGAGAAGCCAAAAGGAGCTGGCCATCCAGGGCCTAGGGAGACCAGTCTTCCTCCGATCTGCTTGCCTAAACCAGCATGATGCTTCAGAGAGCCCCACTCTGCCCCTTGAGGCATGGATCCTTCTCTTGGTGTGGACTCTGATGGGTCAGTCTTTGGGGAACAGAGGTGGGGTGGGGCCACCGGCATCCCAATTTGGAAAAGAGAGGAGTTTGCCGCCAGCAGCCTGGAAACTGGAAACACTGGTCTCAGCCAACCTCCTCAGGGCGCCCTGGTTTCTCCCCAAGGAGACGAGGAGAGATGAAGCCAGCAACAGGACGAACAGACCACTGGAAGGGCCAGCGTGTGTGTACTTCACGTGCATAAGGGAAGCTTAGATCTTCCAGGGAATTGCAATGTTGTGGCGTCTGACTTGTATGTCACGTTTGTGTAAGATGGCATATTCTTTACAATAGTGTTGATAACTGGAATATTGTATGTATGCTTGGAGATGCTTTGTGTGAACCTGAGACTGTCACTCAACAGATGTTGGATTGGGGAAAATCCAAAGCACAACTTCGAAATAAAACACGTTTTTAGGTTTCGAGGCTGCCGTTCGTATCCCTTCTCCCCTCCCTGAAATCTCCAATCCAGGAGTCCAGCTGCCCAGGAGGGAATTTGATTCGTCTGTGCTGACGGAGCCCTGCCTGGCAACAGGAGAAATGCGTGAGCTCGGGAGCCAACCATCTTCTCCCTCCCAGCAAGCACAGCCAGGTGCATCTAGCATGTGGATTCTCGTCCTGCCGTCCCCACCCCACCCAGCCTTTCCATTGAGCCCTAAGAAGTTTTGTAGAAAGCCTCCCAGCTCATCACGGCGGCGCAGTCTGTTGCCATGAGAACCATTTCCTCCCCAGAATCCACCTACCCTGGTTTCAGTGAGGACGGTTCTCCGTTCTATCGCTGGTCAGGTTTCCCCACTTGGAGGAGCGGGGCCTGTCAGGTGGCTTGCGGGTTTTGCCAGCCACAACCAAGAGTGACTGAAGGTTGTTGTATTTCTTCGCCGAGCAAAGCCCTGAATCATTCTGACCCTGGATGCCCCCTGCCTCTGGGAGAAGACCCGACCCATATGCTTGTGCTGCTGGTGTTGAGCACAGGGGTGGGGCATACTGGAAAAGCTTTCTCCCCTGTAGATTTTGATTCTAACAGATCATCAGCTCAAGGGTGAAGTTATTCAAAGGTAACAATTTAAAATGCATCCTAGGGCCCACACTTATTTTTATTGGACTTATTCCAATACCAGAAGCCCCTGGGGAGGGAGCAAATCTCTCATCCAAGGGGATCCCCAGTGTTCAGGACTCCTGCCCTGAGCCCTGGACATTTTCCATCTCTCGGGCCCGTCACCTCCGTCTGTCTCATGCCCTTCCAGCCTGTTGTCTCTCCTCCCCACCTCCCTCTTTTTAATAATAGAGCTACATTTGAGCTTATCTTGCTGGTCCCTTGGCCTTAGGTAAGTCAAGGTGAGGCTGTCCTGCCACCCTGTGCTCTGGGTGAGTTCTCCTGAGTGTGGGTGGTGACCTGTGAGATGGAGCTGGTTTATAAGCTGTGAGCGGAGGACCAAGGAGCCTCTTCGGAGAGCCCAAAAGGCAAAGGTGGGCCATTTGGGGCGGTGCCCTAATTCATTTTATATATTCTGATGGGAGCTTGGTGGCAGCTAGTGACCATGAACACAGTTGAAAACAGACCCATTCCACCCAGAGAGAGACCAAAAAAGGAGACCAGGTGGGTATGAATTTAGGAAATGGCCTTAATGATTATCTACTCTAAATGTTGGTCTCAATAGGTATATGAAGCTTCTTTTTACTCTGGGGTTAGCAACTCTGGCATATTACGTGTGCCAAAGACTCATTCATCAGTCAGTCAACAAACGCTGAGCCTCGCGGTGTGTCAAGCACTGTTGTATAAAGTATTGAACCGGAGAAACAGATAATGGAGTTTTCTGTCCAGTTTGAGGGAGAACAGATAAAGAAGCCAAGTGTTACTCCGAAAATGAAACAATGTGATAGGTAGTTAGTGCCTGGCTAAGGAGTAGTACAGCCAATCAAGGTTTCTGCAGGGCCTGGGAGAGTTGACCGCTCGACACCCAAGTAGAAATATCACACAGACTCCTGAATACATGAATGTGGGGTTTTAGGGACAGATGATGCCTGCAAAGAAACTTGGGACGTATTTTATTATGGATATACTCAAACTAAGAGGTTCCCAGGAGAGCGTGTAAATGGAAAAAAAGTAGGTCCCAATAATTAGAAACCCAGTAGAGAAGAAGGAGCTGGCAAAGAAGACGGATAGAGGGAGCAAGTGACAGTTCAGTGACTGGGAAAGCACAGTGTCACAGATGCCAAGTGAAGGACGTGTGTCAACGGGAAGGGAGGCTTGGCTGCCCAAGGCCAGCTGGAGCGGCAGTCGTTCTGCGGTGACCCGGAGCTCATCCCGTAGATGGGACATGGGTCAGAGTAGAGTGGGTTGGGCAGCCACTGGGAAGGGAAGGCGGAGTCAGGAAGTCTTGGCAACTCATGTCAAGGTGCTGTCGTAAATGGGAGCATCAAGAGGGAGGCAGGGACCAGGTTTCTGGTTTTGTTTGTTTGTTTATTTGTTTGTTTTTGCACGGGCATCTCTGAGGCATGTTTGCTCAAGAACAGGATCCAGTAGGATGAGAAGAAGGAATGTGCCGGAGAGGGTGAGTCACAGAGGACAAATGTCGGGGCTGGCCGTGGCCGCGAGAAAAGGCACTTCCATCTCACTGGAGGGAAGGCAGCGTGACGCAAGGCAGGCAGTGGATGTGGGGGCGAGAAGATGAAGGGGCTCCCTTTCGATTGCTTCTTGTGTTTCAGTGAAGCTTAAGGCAAAGGCTTCAGCTGAGGGTAGGAGGGAGTGGTGAGCAGGAGGCTTGGAGAGTCCAGAGAACGAGTGAAGTATTCTTCCATACCCAGAAAGACAGCACCCGGTGGCACAGGGTTCACTTTTTCTCGGTGGCTTGGTGCTGCTCCCACGGCTTCTCTCCCCACTACTTGGGGGAGGAGAGTCCGATCCGGCCGCGGAGGCCCTCTTTCCTCACCCAAAGCTCATGGCGGGAGCTGACCGACGAGGGTGGCAAGAAGCAGGGCTCTGAGACCTCGTCGCTCAGCCCTTCATCAGTGTTGGCACACGGTGAGTACGCACTGCCGTCCTCTCCCACGTGCCCTCCCGCCCTCATCCTTCTTTCCTTTAGGGAGCCGGGCAGGGGAGGCGGCTGTGACAGGCTCAAGCCATGCAGGGGCAGAGAAAGCAACAGATATTTACATCAATTCGATGAGGAAGGTTGGGTGACGTCAAGACCCAGTAGGATGGGAAGAAGGAACGTGCGGGAGAGGGGGAATGACGGCACAGATGGAAGGTTGGCCGTGGCAGGTGGCGCGGGGCACGCGGTGGAGGGAGGGCTCCGACCTCTGGGACCGTGAAGCCCCTGCCCCTCCCACTACACACTCGGACTCCCTTTGTAGAGGGTAGAGGTGAGATTTTTCCCTGACAGCTGCTGAGCTGCTGTCAAAGACCCCCCTCTTCCCACCTCTGGTCCTTGTCCTACCTTCCAACTGCCACTTGTGTTTCTATGACTCCTCAGAGCCACTCAAGAAAATGTGCTGTGGCCTCTTACAGCCTTCCTCCCACCTCCTGCCCCTCTCCACCGATGAAACACGGGCCATGCTGCCCCACTGGGACCAGAGTTTGTCCACACAGAAGATGTGACCTCATGGAGGATGCTGTGACAAGGAAACCTGTCACCACACAGGGCTTCAGTTCACCTCCCATCCCCCACTTTCCCCCCTTCTCTAGCCTTACCATATGTGGTATCCCCAGAAAGTCACCCTCTCCTCACCTCTCTGTGCCCCTGCACCTGTTTCCACTGCCTGGAATGCCTTACCTCCAACCCCCAGTTCTCTGCCTCATTCCCCTCCCTCCAAAGTCTGGTCAAGCAAGCATGCTTTCTCCTCGCAAGGCCTTCCTGACCACGCCCTCTCTGCTGCCCCCCTTTCGTGCCAGGTTCACCAGATCACCAGCTGACATGTGTATCTCAGAGCATTCACCATGCGTGCCGAACCCTGGCACTTGGGGAGAAGCCTGGGTCTCACCTGCGTGCCCTCATCACACAGTGCCACAGCTTCCCACTAGGGAAGGTCCCACACAACCGACCGACCGTTGCTTAAGACACTGGGCAAGACAGACTGGGCTTGCCGGAGAGAGAAGAGTAGGGTGCTGGCAAGGACTGATCAAGTTCATCAGGAAAAAATGGGTAGACTTTTAAGGATAGGCTGGCTTAATGTTGCAAACCTCTGGCTTAAAACAACAAAGGTTGGTTTCTCATCAGAGGTACATGTCCCATATGGGCCAGCAGGGGGCTCTGCTCATGACAGTCACTCAGGGGACCCAGAGGGAGCAGACGCCAAGTCTAACAGAATCAGGGTCAGGGGGCAGGCGGTGGGGGTGGGGTTCTTGCATCAGCAATGAAAGGCTTCGGTTGGCCCCACCTCATCAGAGGATGCCAAGAGCAATTCTCCCACATGCCAGGCAGGTGGAGGGCTGTGAATCCAGAACGGAGAGCCAGAGAGGGTCTTGGAACATTTCTCCTGGTTCTGCAGTGAACCAGCAGGGCAGGGCCTCCGGGCAGGCCCGGCAGCAGTGCCTCTGGCTGCGGGGTTATCAGCAGGTGTATCTATCTGAGCACCCAGGCGGTTCTCAGCTGGGCTCCTGTTCTGGTGTCACTGTGCTAGGGGTGGGACTGCCAGAGGAAACCACCAGGTGTGGCCATGGGAAAGTCCCTGCAACATTCTATAGAAACATGGAATTTCCTGGTTTTAACCATTTCTTATCCAACTGCCATCTTGGAGTCGACCAGAACGTTGCAGACCTCTCCAGTCTCCTAGGAAATTTGATGGAGGGCATTGAATCTTGACTGGGACATTGACACACCTATGTTCCAGCCCCAGCAGTGTCTGAAGATCGTGGGCAAATTTCCAAAGGTGTGTGGGCTTCAATGCCTTCGAAGTTGGTAAAGCGCTTTCCAGTTTTCCCTGGCATTTGTATACCTATTGTTCCGAGCGAGCAGTCGTCCACACAACCAATGGAGTAAATGTTACTAACCTTGACTGAAGAAACCGGGAAGGGATGTGGGCTGTGCTCGAGGTCACCCTGGAGGGCATAACATGGGTTCCAGTGTTTGCTCTTGGGCCTCTGTAGGCTCACTGGGAAGATGAGTCAGACCCGACTTCTGGAGTGGCTAGGCACAGGTCCTAGACTTCCCTGGGGCTTGGGGGTGTGGGGACTCTGTCTTCCCAGGCTAACTTGCCCAACCGGCTCCGTGGACTCTGGGCCGGGTCCTGGAGCTCCCTGCTCCCGCAAATGGCGCATGCCCAGAGGGCACCCTGCGGCCACCAAAACTGCCCAGCCTCAGTTTCAGGCCTCTCTGTGCCTCAGACTCCGGTCCCGCCACCTCCACTTGGGAGCTCAGAGCATCCTTTCCCCTTCCTGCCGGGGGTGGCTGCAGCCCAGCTGCCTCTGTCCCTTTAAGAGAGAGAAAGAACCAAATCAGGAAGTGTGAGAGAGCAGGGCCGGCTGGCTCTGGCTCGGAGCTGAGCAGTGTCCCCTTGCAGGGAGCTGGAGAGGACACCATCTGCCCCCCACCCACGCCCCCGCCCTCCCAGCTCCAGGGGTGGGGCAAGGCCCCCCCCACCCCCGCAGCCGGCCCAGCCTCGGGGATCCCCGGGGGCCGTGGCCACCAGGATGTTATGCGCACAGCCTGTGGATGACAGTGCGTGCTGAAAGCTCAGTGGGTGCCACGCTCTTCCACAAGCCTGCAAACCACCACCGCAGCTGAGATGGGGTGAGTGTGCCGAGTCCACAGGGGCCACTGGACTGGGGCAGCCGCAGGGCAGCACTCAGTGGAGTGCAGGGGTGCTGCCACATAGCCAGAGGCTCTCCCAGCCCCTTAGCGCCTCCCCGGGTCTCTCTGCCGCTTCTGGGGTCCCCCCGGCAGTGCCCTGCATGCCTCTCTGGCGGTCACCTTTGTAAAGGACTGCTTGCAGTCCAGAGAGAGAGGCAGGGAGGGCTGTGGCATGGGGGAGAGCTGCCATCTGCTTCCCCCGATCCCTTTCTGGGCTCTACTTCCCAACACCGGCCACCCCTGTTCAGCTTCTGCCTCCATACTTTTCTCCTGCCTGGCTCCTGCCGCCTGCCCTCACCCAACCTGGGGTCTTTCTCCCTGACCCAAGTCCCAGGAGTGGGGAGGAAAGTCTCCCGGAGCTGCTGGGGAAATGGACTGGAAACCCCCAGCCCTGTGGGGGAGGGTGACAAACAGGAAAGGGTTAAAGGGCTGGGGCTGGTGGCCTTTGACGGTGGCTGAGAATCACATAGCACCGAGGGGTGCCTCTCATCCGCCCTCCTCTTTCCGGTGTAGCTCGGCTCCTGGACTTGCCACAGACAGTAAACATAACAGACGCTCGCCCCGGAGAGTCTCTGGCTGATCCACAGCGGCCCAGAGCACTGGGTAAGTGCTTTTGGCTGCAGTAGTCCCCAGGAGGATGACCGGACCGACCGAGTGCAGACAGTGGGTGGGGCAATGGGCGCCCAGGCTCCACCACCCACCCTCATTCATCCAACCAACTCCGAAGGACAGCAGCCTTTCCCTGCACCTGAGGGGGGGGGGGGGGTGGGGGGTGGGGCGAGTGCACACGCAGCCAACCAGATGCACCACCCATCAGCTCCTAGGCACAGCCCTGGCAGGACCAGGAGCAGAGCCCAGGACGCACACCCTTCCAGGGCTCTGCCTTTTGCACAACACTGTGCATTCCCTCGGTCTTCAGCTGCACCTTGCCCCAGTACCAGGGCCCATGTTGGGGACCAGGCCTGGGGAGGATTATGAAGGTAGTGAAATCTGCCACCCACCAGCTCCCCAGACTGGCCCCTTGGCCTTGCTTTTCGTGTGCTCTGTCAGGCTTCACATCCCCAGATCTGCCGGCATCATGATTTTTCCTCAGCCTCCGGGGGTGAGGGGGTAAGGGATTTACCTGATCAATTCATTCAAGCTGATGAGCTATTATATTGTCTCTCTGTATCTCCGTTGCTTTTGCAAAATGCACATACTGGGTACCTTTTCTGAATCTAGGAACTGGCCACTGAGTCTCTTGAAGTAGCCTCTTGCTCAAGGAATTGCATTTTTTAAAAGATTATAGAGAGAAGGCTCAAAGAAAGCTAAGAAACTGTAGGATTCCAGGCATGGTGACCCTAGGGTTGAGAACTGATCAGATGTTACAAGAGGAAGGAACCCTGTCCAGACCAGCCTTATTAGAGAGTATTTAAGAGGTAGTGGCCCTTCTCACGTTCCTTCTCCCAGTCATCCCGTTAAGACCAGACCTGAGCCTATTTTTCAGAGAATTTGAGTTTAATTTCTGAGGCTGCACTCCCTGGCCCCAGTTGCTTTAGAGGAACTGGCCTTGAAAGCACAGGACGGGGGCAAAGATGGGGAATGGAGCTGGAGAGGGTTTCAGATGGTCCCCGGGGCTCCTGAGCCCTTGGATTTGCTGGTCTCTCGCCGCCTCCCCACCCCCTTCCCACACACACATGCGCGCATCCTCACACACACTGCCGGCAGCAGGATGTGTCGTTCCTCTCCAGAGCGGCGCTGACCTGGCCACACTGGCCGCCTGTTAGCTCACAGCAGCAGGAAGTGGTGGGCCCAGGCGAGTGGGTGGAGAAGGGCTCCAGGCTCATGTTGCAATCCTGGAGATTTGTGGTGGTGTGGTTGATGCTGCCTGACCTGGGGCCCTTCCTTCAAGCACTATTTCTGCTTCCTGGGACAATCCCAGGCCTGGATGTCAAAACCCCAGAATTCTCAGTGCCTGGGAGAGGTGACAGAGAAAAAGGTTCGTCTCTGCAGAATGGCCCATCTGGGGAGGTGGTGGG
Source organism: Panthera tigris (assembly GCF_018350195.1). Taxonomy (NCBI): domain Eukaryota; kingdom Metazoa; phylum Chordata; class Mammalia; order Carnivora; family Felidae; genus Panthera; species Panthera tigris. The sequence goes on from NC_056678.1 coordinate 44,788,651, forward strand.
AGAAGATGGGGAGTGAGGACAAGTAGAGTGCCCTGTGGTGGGACAGGCGCAGGCTGAGGGCTGAGGGCTGAGGGCCCCGGGGTGGCGGGGGGGAGGGGGCTGTACTTCTTTTCGGAGAAGTTCCTCTCTGTGCTTCACGTTTCCTCCATCCCCCCCGCCTCCATCGCCCCCGGAATGGCCACACGGAACCCTTTGTGGGATGGTCTTGGGCACAGCCACCCAAGTGGCCACCCCAGTTCAGGAATGGAATGCTCGACCCCTGCATGTTCTTTTTCTAGGCAGAAGACGGCCAGCCAGCCAGGGGCAGGAGATGCAGAGCACTGTCAATTACCTATGGCACACCGACGACCTGCTGGGGCAGGGGGCCACTGCCAGTGTGTACAAGGCCCGAAACAAGGTAGGACACGGCCCTGGCCAGGCCCCCGCATCCGTGAAGTTCTTGGCCCTGTCAGCACCTTGTTGGGCAGCAGGGCAGAGGCCTCTGGACTTTGTCCTACATGCTCTGGAGCCGGGGGACACTACAGCTTTGGCAAGAGGTGTGGGGAGCTGAAAAGGGCTCCTTAGGGATTAGCAGCTTGCGTCAAGCACGTTTTGGGACTGGAGAGAAAGAGAGGAAGACACAAAGCCATCATCCCGGGGAAGTGGCAGCAAATCTAGGAGTAGCAGAGGTGGGAAGTAGGACTTGTTTGGATTTGCCCTGCCTTTGTCGCAGCGCTGTACTGACTGTATGAGACACACGGCACCGTCCTGTCTCAAGAGGTGAAGTCAGACAGAACAGGTTCCAATCCCAGCTCTGCTACCGGCACCAGGGAGTGGTAGCTGCCATTGTGGTTGTTGCCAACAGAAACGGTAATAGTAACAACAGACCATCCCCTGCAGGCTGTCTGGTGTGCCAAGCCCTTGTCCCCAACCAGCGCTGGACCTGCTTCATTCCCTCTGGGTTGAGGAAGGAGCTGGGTGGGAGCTGGGAGCCCCCACCCCCAACCAGGCTGCCTTTGCTCATCTCTGGTCTCAGGCAGGTCGGGGGAAGCTACATGGAGGGCTGGGGGCGGGTGTGCTCCCCGGGCAGGGGTGGGACTTACGTTACCCGCTCCCCCCACGGCAGAAATCCGGGGAGCTGGTTGCCGTGAAGGTCTTCAACACCGCCAGCTACCTGCGACCCCGCGAGGTGCAGGTGAGGGAGTTTGACGTCCTGCGAAAGCTGAACCACCAGAACATCGTCAAGCTCTTTGCGGTGGAGGAGACGGTGGGTCCAGTGCTTGGTCAGAGGGAGGTGGTCTTGTCCTTGACCCACACAGGCTGGAAAGACTCAGGTCACAGAATCATGGAGACGTGGTCACATGCTTGTCAGCAGGTCAGCCAGAGAGGCAACCTGTAGGGTGGAGTAAGGAATGTGGGGTGGGATGTGCGGGGAAAGTGAGGGTGGGTGGTAGGGCCTAATCAAAGAGGGCTTCCTGGAAAAGGTAATCTTGGGCTCAGGTGTGTGGGGTCACTGTAAGGCCAAGGAGGGAAGGCCAGGCCAGAAGCTGGGACCTAGAGAAGGGGGGTTTTTGGCTCTAGGCTAAGTCACCCCCTCTTGAGAAAGCTGCTTCCTCACACAGCGATGGAAGGGAACATTTGCCTTCTGCCCCAAGATTCCCTGTCTCCGTCTCACCCACAGGGGGGCAGCCGGCAGAAGGTGCTGGTGATGGAGTACTGCTCTGGTGGGAGCCTGCTGAGCGTGCTCGAAAGCCCCGAGAACGCCTTCGGGCTGCCGGAGGAGGAGTTTCTGGTGGTGCTGCGCTGTGTGGGTGAGCCCCTCCTTGACCCCCCACCGGGAAGTCTCCCCCCTCTTTCCCTCCTCCCCACTCAGACCAGCCCCAGGCCCAGCCCTCAGGGGAAGGCGATGTCCCAGAGGGTCTGGCATTTCTGAAAAAAGTAGCCAAACAGAGAAGACATTCTGTCCCTAAGAGGCTCTCCGTTCACAGACCAGGACAGACTCTGTCCGGTGTCCAGGACAGACACTGATGAATGGACAGAATCCAAGTACAGTACAACTTTGGATTGCGAGTGACCTGTTTTGCGAGTGTTCCGCAAGACAAGCAAACATTTCTAATACATTTTAACTTGATACACGAGCGACATCTTGCAATACGAGTGGCCCGGATGCCAGATGTCACATGATCACAACTGAGCCAATGGTTCTCGAAATTTGCTTGGATATACAAATGCTTTGAATTACAAGCATGTTTCCGGAACGAATTATGCTTGCCAACCCCAACGTTTTTACTATATCTGATTCCTGCTAATCAGCAGTCTAAAACTCTAGACTAAAAACAATTCCTTTTTTTTTTTTTTTTTAACATTTATTCATTTTTGAGACAGAGGGAGACAGAGCATGAACCGGGGAAGGTCAGAGAGAGAGGGAGACAAAGAATCTGAAACAGGCTCCAGGCCCTGAGCTGTCAGCACAGGGCCCGACGCGGGGCTGGAACTCACGGACCGTAAGATCATGACCTGAGCCGAAGTCGGACGCCCAACCGACTGAGCCACCCAGGCGCCCCACTAGCCTAAAAACAATTCTTAAAGCAGGTTGTCCACCAGAGTTCATAGCAGTGTTATTCACAACAGCCATGAGAAGAAAACAACCCACACATCATGGACAGATGGATGCACAAACAAAATAGGGTATATACACATAATGGGGTACTACTCAGCCTTAAAAAGGAATGAAATTCTGACACATGCTATATGTGGATGAACCTAGAAGACACTGCTAAGTGAAGTAAGTCACAGTCAAATCCATAGGGACAAAAAGTCAAATGGCATGTGGAGGGGGCAGGGGGAGGAATGCAGAGTGATTGTTTAATAGGTAGAGTGTCTATTTGGGACATTGGCAAAGCTGTGGAGATGGACAGTGGTGATGGTCACACAACAGTGTGAATGGACTTAATGCCACGGGGTTTTTACACTTAAAATGATTAAAATGCTAAATTTTATGCTAGGTATATTTTATTACAATTTTTAACTTTTTGAGAGAGGGTGATCAAGGGAGGGCAGAGAGAGAGAGAGAGGAGGAGACACAGAATCCGAAGCAGGCTCCAGGCTCTGAGCTGTCAGCACAGAGCCCAACACAGGGCTCGAACCCATGAGTTGTGAGATCATGACCTGAGCCAAAGTCAGACACTTAACCGACTGAGCCACCCAGGTGCCCCTATTCCAATTTTTAAAAATAAATCAGACAAGAAGGGGGATGCCATCTTTGGGGAGGCAGAGACACCATCCTTCTTAATTTCTTAGGGAATCCCAGTGGAACCTCAACACCCGTGTCTTTGGGCTCCCCTCCTTTGCCCTGTGCCCATGTCTGTCCTCCTGCTTTTCCTGTGGCTCTGTCAGCCCATGCGAACTCTCTATCTGGACCCAAGGGCGTCCTTTCCCCCAAAAGAAGCCCCACACACTGAGCTGTTCCTGGCCAGAGAGCTAGCAGCCCTCCCTCCGTCCCCAGTGGCCGGCATGAACCACCTGCGGGAAAACAGCATTGTCCACCGCGACATCAAGCCTGGAAACATCATGCGCCTCATGGGGGAGGAGGGGCAGAGCATCTATAAGTTGACGGACTTCGGGGCCGCCCGGGAGCTGGATGACGATGAGAAGTTTGTCTCTGTCTATGGCACTGAGGAGTACCTGGTGAGTCGGGTGTTGAATAGGGGCTCTGTTCAATCCCCCTGTGTGGGGCAGGGTATCTGTCACCCCTGCACCCCAACCAGAAGAATTTATTCTGTTCTCTAAGATGGAAAAGGTGATGCTGTACCCTGCCTGGGCCTCCCTGCCCAAGTGTCCCTGCCCGGGCCCCTCTGGCCGGGCCCCCCTGCCCCAGGCCTCCCTTGTGCAATTAGTTCCTTGATGTGATCCTCACCTAGGATGGGGCACTACTGATCACCACTTTCCCCAGGACAGAGAGTGGGCACATGGAAATGCTCTGGATGGGCTAACTCCACACCAATGTGGGGTTTTTTTTTTTTTTTAAGTTTATTTATTTATTTATTTATTTATTTATTTATTTATTCAATATATGGAATTTATTGTCAAATTGGTTTCCATACAACACCCAGTGCTCATCCCAAAAGGTGCCCTCCTCAATACCCATCACCCACCCTCCCCTCCCTCCCACCCCCCATCAACCCTCAGTTTGTTCTCAGTTTTTAACAGTCTCTTATGCTTTGGCTCTCTCCCACTCTAACCTCTTTTTTTTTTTTTTTCCTTCCCCTCCCCCATGGGTTTCTGTTAAGTTTCTCAGGATCCACGTAAGAGTGAAAACATATGGTATCTGTCTTTCTCTGTATGACTTACTTCACTTAGCATCACACTCTCCAGTTCCATCCACGTTGCTACAAAGGGCCATATTTTGTTCTTTCTCATTGCCATGTAGTACTCCATTGTGTATATAAACCACAATTTCTTTATCCATTCATCAGTTGATGGACATTTAGGCTCTTTCCACAATTTGGCTATTGTTGAGAGTGCTGTTATAAACATTGGGGTACAAGTGCCCCTATGCATCAGTACTCCTGTATGCCTTGGGTAAATTCCTAGCAGTGCTATTGCTGGGTCATAGGGTAGGTCTATTTTTAATTTTCTGAGGAACCTCCACACTGTTTTCCAGAGTGGCTGCACCAATTTGCATTCCCACCAACAGTGCAAGAGGGTTCCCGTTTCTCCACATCCTCTCCAGCATCTATAGTCTCCTGAGTTGTTCATTTTGGCCAGTCTGACTGGCGTGAGGTGATATCTGAGTGTGGTTTTCATTTGTATTTCCCTGATAAGGAGCAACGTTGAGCATTGTTTCATGTGCCTGTTGGCCATCCGGATGTCTTCTTGAGAGAAGTGTCTATTCATGTTTTCTGCCCATTTCTTCACTGGGTTATTTGTTTTTCGGGTGTGGAGTTTGGTGAGCTCTTTATAGATTTTGGATACTAGCCCTTTGTCTGATATGTCATTTGCAAATATCTTTTCCCATTCCGTCGGTTGCCTTTTAGTTTTGTTGGTTGTTTCCTTTGCTGTGCAGAAGCTTTTTATCTTCACAAGGTCCCAGTAATTCATTTTTGCTTTTAATTCCCTTGCCTTTGGGGATGTGTCGAGTAAGAGATTGCTACGGCTGAGGTCAGAGAGGTCTTTTCCTGCTTTCTCCTCTAGGGTTTTGATGGTTTCCTGTCTCACATTCAGGTCCTTTATCCATTTTGAGTTTGTTTTTGTGAATGGTGTGAGAAAGTGGTCTAGTTTCAACCTTCTGCATGTTGCTGTCCAGTTCTCCCAGCACCATTTGTTAAAGAGACTGTCTTTTTTCCATTGGATGTTCTTTCCTGCTTTGTCAAAGATGAGTTGGCCATACGTTTGTGGGTCTAGTTCTGGGGTCTATTCTATTCCATTGGTCTATTTGTCTGTTTTTGTGCCAATACCATGCTGTCTTGATGATGACAGCTTTGTAGTAGAGGCTAAAGTCTGGGATCGTGATGCCTCCTGCTTTGGTCTTCTTCAAAATTACTTTGGCTATTCGGGGCCTTTTGTGGTTCCATATGAATTTTAGGATGGCTTGTTCTAGTTTCGAGAAGAATGCTGGTGCAATTTTGATTGGGATTGCATTGAATGTGTAGATAGCTTTGGGTAGTATTGACATTTTGACAATATTTATTCTTCCAATCCATGAGCAGGGAATGTCTTTCCATTTCTTTATATCTTCTTCAATTACCTTCATAAGCTTTCTATAGTTTTCAGCATACAGATCTTTTACATCTTTGGTTAGATTTATTCCTAGGTATTTTATGCTTCTTGGTGCAATTGTGAATGGGATCAGTTTCTTTATTTGTCTTTCTGTTGCTTCATTGTTAGTGTATAAGAATGCAACTGACTTCTGTACATTGATTTTGTATCCTGCAACTTTGCTGAATTCATGTATCAGTTCTAGCAGACTTTTGGTGGAGTCTATCGGATTTTCCATGTATAGTATCATGTCATCTGCAAAAAGCGAAAGCTTGACTTCATCTTTGCCAATTTTGATGCCTTTGATTTCCTTTTGTTGTCTGATTGCTGATGCTAGAACTTCCAACACTATGTTAAACAACAGCGGTGAGAATGGGCATCCCTGTCGTATTCCTGATCTCAGGGAAAAAGCTCTCAATTTTTCTCCATTGAGGATGATGTTAGCTGTGGGCTTTTCATAAATGGCTCTTGTGATGTTTAAGTATGTTCCTTCTATCCCGACTTTCTCAAGGGTTTTTATTAAGAAAGGGTGCTGAATTTTGTCAAAGGCCTTTTCTGCATCGATTGACAGGATCATATGGTTCTTATCTTTTCTTTTATTAATGTGATGTATCACGTTGATTGATTTGTAAATGTTGAACCAGCCCTGCATCCCAGGAATGAATCCCACTTGATCATGGTGGGATCATGGTGAATAATTCTTTTTATGTGCTGTTGAATTCGATTTGCTAGTATCTTATTGAGAATTTTTGCATCCATATTCATCAGGGATATTGGCCTGTAGTTCTCTTTTTTTACTGGGTCTCTGTCTGGTTTAGGAATCAAAGTAATACTGGCTTCCTAGAATGAGTCTGGAAGTTTTCCTTCCCTTTCTATTTCTTGGAATAGCTTGAGAAGGATAGGTATTATCTCTGCTTTAAACGTCTGGTAGAACTCCCCTGGGAAGCCATCTGGTGCTGGACTCTTATTTGTTGGGAGATTTTTGATAACCGATTCAATTTCTTCGTTGGTTATGGGTCTGTTCAAGCTTTCTATTTCCTCCTGATTGAGTTTTGGAAGGGTGTGGGTGTTTAGGAATTTGTCCATTTCTTCCAGGTTGTCCAATTTTTTGGCATATAATTTTTCATAGTATTCCCTGATAATTGTTTGTATCTCTGAGGGACTGGTTGTAATAATTCCATTTTCATTCATGATTTTATCTATTTGGGTCATCTCCCTTTTCTTTTTGAGAAGCCTGGCTAGAGGTTTGTCAATTTTGTTTATTTTTTCAAAAAACCAACTCTTGGTTTCATTGATCTTATTTATTTATTTTGAGAGAGAGAATCCCAAGCAGGCTCCAGTGTCAGTGCAGAGCCCGATGTAGGCCTTGAACTCATGAACCGTGAGATCATAACCTGAGCCGAAACCAAGAATTGGATGCTTAACTAACTGAGTCACCCAGGTGCCCCCATACCCATTTTTGAAATGACAAAGGAGATGGTTCTGATAGTTTCCAAAGGTGGTGGAAGGAGGTCTGATGGATGGAGCTCCGGCCCTTGCCCACCCACGTCTCCGTGGCTGCCCTCTCGTTCTCCCTTTCACAGCACCCTGACATGTATGAACGGGCAGTGCTTCGCAAGCCCCAGCAGAAGACATTTGGGGTGACCGTGGATCTCTGGAGCATTGGGGTAACCCTGTACCACGCAGCCACCGGCAGCCTGCCCTTTGTCCCCTTCGGTGGACCACGGCGCAACAAGGAGATGATGTACGGTGGGCCACGGGCAGGGAATGAGAAGGGACGGGCCCTGGACCTTCCTCCATTGGTCCCTGCTGTATCTCCTACTCCACCTCTCACTCTGTGGTCCTCCTCTGGGCCACCCCCACCCAGACTCCTTTCCGATCCTCTGTTACCAGCCTATAAAACAGGAAGCTGAGCCCTGCCCTGACTGATGGGAGATTATCACGGTCCCTCATCTTAGCTCAGTGCTTCCCTTTAGCCTCCCTCCACGTGTGGCTCCCCATCTCAGCAGAGGCTCCAAAGCTTGTGGAACCTGCCAGGGGCAAAGGTGGGGCAAGGACCCAGGCCCCGATCCCTTGTGGGAGGCCTTCCCTGGTTTCCTGCCGGCTGCTCCAGAAGTAGCTGGAGTCGGTGGCTGCTCCCACTGAGGGCACTGCTCAGAGCAGAAGAGGTTTAAGGTAGATTCGTGGGAAGGTCGAAACACCCACCCTCAGCTCAGGGGTCCAGCTGTGTGGAACCTGGATTAGGTGAGGGCAAGGGGAAGGAGATCGACAGGCGGGGGCTGTCAGGGAAGGCAGGACTTTGAAGGGAGGGGAGGGTCTGTGGAGCACAGCGAGGACAGAGGTGCCGAGGCCGGCCAGACCGGGGGATGTGCAGTAAGGGGGTGGAGGAAGTGGACAGTGGAAAGGGGCAGAGAGCCTGACTGGGAATCTTGTTGGCTGAGGGCCAGGACTCTCAAATTCCGTTTCCAAGCTAATTCGGAGTGGCTGACTGATGGGAACCAACGCTCCGAGCCCCCCATGCTGAGTTTGCCATCCCGTGAAGTGTGATGGGCCAGGAGCCCCGCTGACCTGGTCCCGCCTCGCCCCAGGTACCGGATCACCACGGAGAAGCCGGCCGGGGCCATCGCAGGCACTCAGAGGCGGGAGAACGGGCCCCTGGAGTGGAGTTACACCCTCCCCGTCACCTGCCGGCTGTCCATGTGAGTGGGGCCCTGCAGGAGGGGCAGACAGACTGGAGTCTGGGCTGGTGTCACCTACCCCTGCTGAGAGTCCCGCCCTACCTCGGAGGCCCCTGGCATGCAGTCAGCTGGGGCATACGACTTTCCCTTTCCGCCTCACTGTTTCCATCCTGATGCCGGAATGGGTTCTTCCAGCCCTTCCTCCCCATCCCACCCTGCCCCACCGCCTTGGTCCTAGCTCTTGGGGACATTCTCAGGGGATGCCCTATTACCTACTCCAAGAGGACAAGTCTGGGACCTGGGCCCTCCTGACGGTCTCCGTGTGCTGGGGCACAGGGGGCTGCAGAGCCAGCTGGTGCCCATCCTGGCCAACATCCTGGAGGTGGAGCAGGCCAAGTGCTGGGGCTTCGACCAGTTCTTTGCGGAGACCAGTGACATCCTGCAGCGAGTTGTTGTCCATGTCTTCTCCCTGTCCCAGGCGGTCCTGCACCACGTCTACATCCACGCCCACAACACGTGAGTAAGCAACGGAGGCCCGAGAACCTTCTCTACCCAAGCAGAAGAGTGTATCCCAGGCGGCATTGTGTGGGCTATTTAGATAGGAGAGCTTCTGGGTCCAATCCTAGTTTGGAGAATACTAGTTCCACAAAGTTGAAGTAAAACGGTTCTTCCTTGCTGTTAGACTCCACAGATTCAGCAATCTCTACGATGGTAATGTGCATTAGAAATCTGAGGGGTACCTGTGTGCATGTGTGCATGCGCGTGTGCGTGTGTTGGCAATGTGTTTTCCAAAAGTACTGCTCATTGAACCCTTTATTTCTGGAGCATTTTATAGGACTAGGTGGATTTTACTGGGAGCGTTACAGGAAAGGGGTGTAAAGGTAGAGGCTGGGTATTGGAGCTCCTGTGTTCTGTTCCCACTGTCTCCATCCACCCTAAGACATGAGCTCCAACCTTTGTCTCTCCACCCTTGATAAGAGAGGAAGTCACCCGGTCCCTCCCTTTGAAAAGCTGACCTTCTCCATGGATAAGGACTTAGCTGGGGTTTGGGTCCCCTGGACCCCTACCCTGACTACTGACACTTCCTACCCTCCCCCTTTCCCCCTAACTCCCTTGTGTGTTTAGGGTAGCCATCTTTCTGGAAGCCGTGTACAAGCAGACCAGTGTGGCCCCCCAGCATCAGGAGTACCTCTTTGAGGGTCACGTCTGTGTCCTTGAGCCCAGCCTCTCAGCGCAGCACATCGCCCACACGACAGCAAGCAGCCCCCTGACCCTATTCAGCATGGCCAGCGAGACCCCCAAGGGGCTGGCCTTCAGGGACCGTGAGTAGGGCCACTCAGGCTGGCTCTTCTTTGCTACGAGGGGCAGGGGTTTACGATCCAAGGTATCGATTAATGTTTCTGTGGGTGTTTCCTTGCACCCAAAGGGTGCAGAAGGCAGATTTGGCCTCTAATTCTACACCATGTGACTAAAATGCCATGTGACTCAGGCAGGTGGCTTGACCTCCCTCCCTGGGCTTCGCAGTGGCCACGGAGCTGTGAAAGAAACTTCAGTCAAAACAGGGGGATCTGGATTTAATACGTTTCCACAATCTCTGCAGTCGGTGGGAAGGCCTCAGATAGTTTGGGTTGGAGGAAGCAGGAGTCCAAGGTGATGGAGAGAAGGAAAGGTGGTCAGGGGCCCAGAGCTTTGTCTTCCAAGTTCTAGAAAAAGTATCATTCCTTCTCATTTGAATGATGCCGGTCCCATCCTCCTCAGGGTCTCCAATGCTGGAAAGGAGAATTAACCTTGAGACTCCTGGGCATGAGGGTGGTTTTAGCCCATCTGGGACCTTGGATGTAAGGCTGCAGTTCTCCAAAGAGGACACAAGGGGGCAGTGAGAGACTGCACTTGTAAAGGAGCACATAAAGTGCATTTATTCAGGGTTGCGGGGGGGGGGGGGGGGGGGCGGTGCTCTGTGTGAGGTGGGAAGCTAGAGATGGAAGAGGGGGTGGGGGTGGATGTGCCTGGTGAATGAGGAAAGAGGAACTTAGGATTCGTCCAGACCCCCTCAGACAGGGCCTTTGTCTGCAGCCGCTCAGGACATCCCCAAGTTCTTCCCCAAAGTGGATCTGCAGGCGGATTACAGCACTGCCAAGGTGAGAGGCAGCCCGGGGGGCAGGGAGGGGTGGCGCAGGGGGTCGGGTGGGAAACCTACCGCTGCCTCCTGTGTGTTTCAGAGCGTGCTGGGCGCTGGCTACCAGGCCCTGTGGCTGGCGCGGGCCCTGCTGGCCGGGCAGGAACTAATGCTTCGGGGGCTGTACTGGTTCGTGTAAGTACCCCGAGGGTGGATGGGGAGGGCAAAGCGGGCGAGCCTCATGGTCCGGGGGCCATTCCCGCGGGTGCCGTGCTCTCGGTCCCTGGGGAGAACAGAGCTCTGACTCAGCACCCCTCGGCAGGGAGATGCTCCAGGCCACATGCAGGCGGACGCTGGAGGTCACGCGGATGGCCCTCCTGTTCCTCAGCAGCAGCCTGGGCACCGAGAGGTGGGTGTCCTACCCAGGGCAGGGTGGGCTGATGCAGGTGTGAGCCTGGCTCGGACCCCTCAGCCCTTCTCTATCTGCCTGCTCTTCACCCCCAATATTTCCAACAACGCCCCTCGCCTCCCCATACCCAGAGCTCTTGCCCTCCCTGCCATCCAGGCGTGCAGGGGGCACTCCTGCCCTGTCCCTCATCCCCCACCCTGCTAGGTGACTGTGCATGCCTCCCCTGCTACCCAGACACTACAGGGGGTGGGAGGAAGGGCCGATGGGGGCACTGCTTCAGCAGGTTCCAAGCCCCAGAGCAGCACGGCATCCCCCTGGACCTGACAGAGATGGGATCGGGTGGTCTCATCCTCCACATTCTTCCTACTGTCTCTGTCCTCACCTTCTTCATCTCCCCCGGCCCTGCCTTGGGGCCCCATGCCCACCGCTCCTCGGACTTGGGCTAATTAGGGGTGATGGGCCAGATGTGAGGAGACTGGGAAGAAGGGGAGGAGGGAACCAAGCTGAAGAGTCTGGAGATGAGAAGCAGGAGGACTCCAATGGCCGGAGCACTTCCGAGCCGTGGGCACAGCCCCCCGAATCTTGGAAGGCATGGGGGCTATGGTACAGTTGAGAGAAGGGGGCTCTGCAGGCCAGGAAAGCCTTCCCCACCAGAAGGAAACACGTAATGACCAAGGAGCAGAAACTGCGTGAACATGCCTGATATCCCCACCCCTCACACCCCTGGCCCTTATCCTCAGGAAGGTCCCGGGAGTTTCCCAGCAGTGGGTTGACTCACCGCTCCCTTGCTTGGCAGCAGCAATGCTGATGATGGGGCGGATAGGGTGGTAGTGGTGCGGGAGGAGGCAGAGGAGAGTCTCCAGATGTCAGGAACAGAGTCCCTGGCCTGGCTGGTAGAGATAAGGGGCTGCAGGGGCACCAGCACTGCTCCTCAAAGCTCTGTCCAGAGCACAGAAAGGGGGTCCAGGGATAGATGTGGCCCCATGCACAGAGGGGCCCACATTCCCCTGCAGGAGGTAGCTCTTCCCAGGTGATAGGATGGTTGGGTAAAGAAAGACTAGATATGGGGAAAGGCAATCGTGGAGGTCTTCCTGGAAGAGGTAAAGCTTTTAAGGCCAGAGTGAAAGAGAATACCTTGAGTTGAGAGGTCCTGTGCAGGGACAGAAAAGGGGGTTGTGACTGAAGAGACGGGGGAAGGGATGCTGGTGATGTTTGTTGAAGCCATAGTCAAAATGGGAAAAAAATGGAAAATATCCCAGAGTGAAGGTAGAGCAGGGTGGAGGAGTGGAAAGGAGAGGAGAGAATGCCTGGAGGTCCTAGAAGGTCCAGTTGGCAGATTGGACCCCAATAAAATGGCCAGTGGAGGTCTGTTGTAGGTTCTTGAACAGGAAAGAAGTGTGTAGAGAAAGTATTTACGGTATTTGTCTGCCCACTTGCCCTGGACTATGAGGACTGTGGAGAAGGGACAGCCCAGCCCTGGGCCTGGAGTCCCGGGTCTGCTGGCTGCCGTTTTTCCCATTCTGGCTGCAAGGGCCCTTGGAGGCCTGGTGTGTCTAGAGAAGTCAGGCTCAGGAGTGCCTGCTTCATATCTCAGCCTCCCACCAAGGAGGAGTACAGACAGCGGGAAGATCACTGAGCAGAGAGTCAGAGGGCCAGTCCACGCTCTTCACTAGGGACCTCAGGCCACAGTTATCTCTCCCCACCTGAGCCACTATTACCCCTTTTTCAAAATGAGAGAACTGGATGATCTCTGAGGCCTCCTGCCTCTGATGCTTTGTGATCCCATTCTTTTTTGAACATCCTTCGACCTGTCGGTTCTGGAGTCTGGGGTACTTTAACAAGCACCAGGCATAAAGTGGCTGCCATTGCCCAGCCTGGTTGCTCACCTCTCCCACAGCACACTCCTCCTGCCTCGGGCTCCCCAGGACGGGCTTTCGAAGCCAGGCTCCTTTGGCAGAGTGTCATTGCCTGTGTCCCGAAGCTCCCTGGTCGTCTTTGGCAGCCGCTGCCATGCCGTGGCCCCGTTCAGGCAGCCAGGACTTGCTCCGGGAGCCCCAGTGCTTCCCCCACGCCCACCACCAAAAATGTGTGTCCATGCTCTCTAGCCAAGAGCTCTAGCTCTGAGGTCCTGTTTGATGCCCACAAACACTCTACTGGGCAGCAGGAAGGAGATTTATCTCCCCATTATGTGCATGAAGAACCTGAGTCTTGGAGAGCTGCAGTGACTGAGCCCAGATCATGCAAGACAGGCAAGGTGGCACCTACGAGTAGCACTCAGACCCGTCTGCCCTGACTCCTTGCCCAGCTGGACCAGGTCGGGCTCCTCCTCTTCTGCCAGCAATTATTCCACACCCTGAAATCCATTTGTACATTCACTAATTCATTCAACAACCACGTATTGAGGAACCATTGTGTGCTGAGCACTTTGCCCCGCACTGGAGATACAATGGTGAACAAAGTGGGCGGCACCGCCACCCTCATGAGGCTTCCGCGTCATTCCTAATTCTCTCCCCTCTGCTTTCCGTACCCCCCCACTCCCAAGCCAAAGCACAGGATTCTTTTCCCCTGAGCGTTATCGTGATCGAAATAGTATATGCTAATTGTAGAAAGTTGGAGAATACAGATAAGCAAGCATGAAATAAAAGTGCTATGTCCTATCGCCCAGGGCTAGGCTGTCACACATGAGTAGTGCACGTCCTTCTAGGTAGTTTTCTACTCTATGTGTTTAAAGTATATATATTCACCAACATGAGATTTTATAGTATTTGCTCTTCTAGAACCTGCTTTTCTCAGCTAATGAACTCTCCAACCCCATGCCAATACATTTTCATCTCATCTAAAGCCATCTATAATCAACGTTCCCTAAGTAGCCCCTGCTTTACTTTTCTAGCTGGTTTTGTCCAAACCAGGATCCAATCCAAGACCACACTTTGTGTTTGTTATGCTCCTTAAATCTATTTGCATCAAGACAGACTGCCTCTCCCCTCCCCCTTCATGACACCAGCATGTTGGAGGGAAAACACCCATTGTCCCACTCTCTGGACTTGCCTAGTGCTTCCTCTCGATACCCTTTGGTTTTTTTCCCTCTTTCCCAGCATTTTATATAAACTGAGAGTTCTGAAGCCTGGATGGACTCAAGTTGAACATTTTTTTGCCGAAATACGTCCTAGTGACACTGAACACACTTCATATCTTCCCCTCGTTGGGTGGGGACAGGCTAATTCCTCTATTGTGTGGTCACATTTTCCCTGTGAAAGAACCAGTGTGCTGTTACTTTGGCAGAACACAAGTGTCCGTGCCTTAATCATGAGTCATTTGTTTTAACACCATCCCCAAACAAATAATTTCACTGGGGGCAACACGATGCTAATACCAGGTCCTGGAATACTGTTGGCTAGTATTCTATGCAATCTAGCTTCCCCTTATTAGTAAGCTATCGGTTATCATGAAATACAGTATCTACTGGGAAGAAAATTCAGTTTTTCCTTTAGTTGTAAATATTCCTAGTAAGGAGTTCATTAACAGTCGCCTTGCTTCGTGGACTCTGAATTTTCATAGATTCACGTTGTTTCCGTCCACCTCAATCTTGATTCTTTGCAGTGCTCAGCAACGGTACGACTTTGGTGAGTAGGGGCCTCTTGAAGTCGGTTCCTCTGATCCGACCACAAAACTCCCCACATACCCCAGAAGCCAGCAAGGCTGCGCCAAAGATGTCATACTCAGCATGCGGTCACGGAGCTCTGCCTCCCAATCCCCCAGACATGTCCTTTCTCTGTCCTTCCCTGGAGGTTCAGCAGTGTGGCTGGGATGCCTGAAATGCAGGAACTGAAGAGAGTCACAGAGCTGAGGTCCAAGCTGCGGGCTGTGAGTGAGGCCGGGGGGTGGGTGGACTGTCAAGCGCAGAGTTGGGGGGGAAGTCAGGCTGCCACCAGCACCCCAAGCTGAGGACCCTCTGGGGGTCTGCCCTTTGTTTTCTTGTCCTCCAGTTGGCTGAGGCCCTCTCCAGATATGCCCACGATATCACAGAGACCCAGATGAGCCTAAGCAACCTGAGCTCTGAGCTGATGAAGAACCGGGATCAGGTACATGCGGACAGAAGGTCTGTGGGATTTTCCTTTCTGGTTGGGTGGGGGTGGGGGCAGGGGTGCACAGCTCAGAAGGTCCAGTAGCCTTTTTAGGAATCAATCCGCTTTCTCCCTTATCTCGGCAAGGGTGCTGGGGCATGGGGTAGTGGCGTGGGATCCAAGAATGTGCAAGACCGTCCCCTGAGACTGGCCAGAAGTAGAAAAGGATCTGGGGTCCCGCACCCCTCTGGGAGTTCAGAGAGCAAATTAGAAATCCTCGCAGGTGCACTGGGTCTAAATAAAAGAATAATTTTGTTCCATTTCTATTGTGAACCCTTGCTCTGCTCATTCCCTGGGTTGGCGCTCCTATTTGTAGCGTCTCATTTAATCCTCAAAATAACAATACCCCTAGCACGCTGCTTTGGTAGATGTGGAAGCTCACTCAGGGAGGTTAATGTGCCCTGGGTCACAGCCGGTCAATGACACGTGACGGTGGTGGCATCCTCAGCTCAGGTTTGCCTACCTCCAGACCCATGGTCTCGGCCTACACCAGGGACTTACAGCCTCTACAGCCTCATTCTTTCAACAAAATGCCCCGCCCCCCCCCCCCCCCCCCAGCAGCCTGGTGCATGTGGCTCCGCCCTGATCAGTCACTCAGTGCCTACACGGATCCGGATCCGTAACCCAGGCCCTCAATTCCAAAATCAACGAGTTCTGAAAGCCGTAGGGTTTGTTTTGTTTGGGTTTGTTTTGGTTTGTTTTGGTTGCAAAACCTGACCTCAGCTGGCATGAGTCTCTTTTATCCCACCTACACTGAGCATTCTTACAGTCCTCTGAACTTGGGGTGTATCTCACAAGGGATGCTGAACCAGGCCTCACTCGGGTTCTTCCACAATACAGCCTATGTAACTGAATTACCTTTCTAAAATCAGAAGACCGTATCTAGCCCGAGTCTTTTGGCTAAAAACTGGTGGTGAGGTCTTGTTCACCCCAGGTTCTCCAAAGGGCAGGTGACCCACAGAGCCCTGGGAACCCGCTTGGGCCCTGCCCAGAGTCCAGCTCCAGAAATAGCTGAGATGGGGTCACTGGGAGGGACTTCGGGAAGGAAGTGGAGCTAAACAGGCCTGAGGGTGAGGAAGAGCACCTCTCCCCCCACAACACACACACACACACACACACACACACACACACACACAAACAAAGTGTTTGTATCCAGCCTGAAAGGGGGAAGGAAGAAACAATAATGACCTTAAGCCCTAGGAGGTGAAGGTCCTTGGGAGGTCATCTCCCTCATTCCCCTGCCTCCAGGCAAGACTGAGGACCCTTGGATTCATTCTCGTTTTAGACAGGGATTGTTGATTCATTATTTAAGCACCTTCTGTGTGCCAGGCGTTGAATATACCAAGAGGGCAATGTTTCTATTCTTCCCAGGCAACCAGAAGAGAGATTTCTGCTCCTCTCCCATCTACCCCAGGCACTGCCAGGCTCTCAGGCTCTCAGGGTCCTTCCTGGATTCTGTTCTCAAGCCTTCTAGTATAGCAAAGGCCATTCCGTGGCCTGTCCCCTTGGCTTTTTGTCTATCTTATGTCTTACTCAATACCTTGTGTGCGTATGTGCGTGCGTGTGTGTGTGTGTGTGAGAGAGAGAGAGAGAGAAAGAGAAGGAATAAGCATGGGAATGAGAGGTGGCTGGCCGTCCCCAAGGCACTTCAAACAAGCTTAGGGACAGGAAAGTCACTCTCATTTCCAGACTAGACCCCAAAACTGTGGCAATGAGGCTCCTTCCCCAGGCAGGCAGCTCCTCCGCTATCCCAGGCCCCCGCCCCCCACCGGCCATGCCAACCGCTCCCTGACCCTTTCCTCTGTGCTGTTGGATTCTCCCATTGCCTGGTCCCTGTCTCCTGCCCACAGCATCCAGCAGATTCAGTGCTGTTTGGACAAGATGAACCTCATCTACAAACAGTTCAAGAAATCCAGAATGAGGCCAGGTGAGCCAAGGGGAGAGCGAACTCCTCCCTGCTCTCTCTCTTCTCTCCCATCTCTCCCTCTTCCTTCCTTCCCTCTGCTTATCCGGCTCTCTCTCAATACAGCACCGGTGTTGCCACTGGAGGCCCCTATGTGGATGGTGCATGTGAGGCCAGCCGGGGTGCAGCTGGTCTAGGCCGTGTCCCTCTGTGAACTGAGGGACGTGAAGCCTGTACCTATTGCCATGTAAGAGGCTTAGATGCCATGGGTGGGGGACTCAGCTGGCTGGAGCCTGGCTGCTATGGGAGAGGTGGCCTTTGAAAGAGACCCCTCACTTCTGCAGGGCACTTTACAGTTTAAGGAATGTTTCCCTACCTGCTGTGTCTTTGGCTCATTAAAACAGCCAGGTTTCCCAGATAAGGGAGGATCTGAAGAAATGTCGTGTAGTCACTGGGCCAACTACTTAGCCTGTCTTATCTACTCATCTGAACAAAGACCCTCTGGGTGGGGGCAGCTCATTTACAGGCTCAGGGATGGGCAGCTGCTTGCCCAAGGTGACTGCCATCACGGGACAGGGTAAGATGGAACCTAGGGGAGGGTTGTGGACCTGGGGGCCTGGGAGACCTCAGCTGACTCTTGGGTTTAGGGGACTAACACACCAGGAGCCAACCCTCTCCCTCTCCACCCACGTAGCAAACATCTCCCGATGTGTGAAGGCCTTGGTCTTGAGTGTCAAGTTCTCCTCCATCCCTAGAATTATCTAAAAAGCACTAACCCATAGAAATGTGATGCCAGAAACATACCTAACTGTGAGTTCTCTACGTGCCAGAATTTAAAAAGTAAAAACAGGTGAAATTGATTTTCATGGTATATTTTATTTAACCCAATGTGTCCAAATTGTCATTTCAGCATGTAATCAACATAAACCAAATTACTAAAAAGATATTTTACCTTTTTTTTTTTTTTTTTTTTTTTTTGCCACGTGCTAAGTCCTCACAATCCCGGTGTCTTGGACACTCACAGCACATCTCTGTTCAGAAGCTAATTTTTTGGCAGGTGAGCTGTCGTCTCACCAAAGCCATAGAGCTGTGTTCCATGGGAAAACAATATTTTACACTGCTCCAGCTTTAAGTTGTTGATTAATTGAATTAGTTACATTAAAATAAAATTCAGTTCCTCGGGCATACTAGCCACTCGGCAGGTGCTCAGTAACCACCCGTGTCTCGTGGCTGCCGACTCAGACATACAGATCCGGATGATCTTGTCTCCGTGGGAGCCTCAGTCTTGCCTCTGGGTCTGGCTGGGGGGGGGGGGGTAGGGGAGCAGCACAGGAGATGGGGAAACTGAGACTCTCCTGTTCCTGACGCCCAGCTGGCCTCCTTGCTGTGATTTCAGGAGACCCTCGGAGGCTTTTCTGCCTTCGTCACTGGGATTCCATCGTCCTAGCATCACTACCCTTCTGAGCACCTCGCTAGGCACCATTACTCTCCCCTAGTTATAGGTGAGGAAACCAAGACCCTGGGAGACTAAATAGCCCAAGCAATCCAGGTCTGGACACGTCTAACCACTCCGCTTTACAACCTCAAAGAGTTTTGTTTCCATGGGTCTGCAAGAGTCCTTTATGAAAATTAAAAATGAAAGGAAGAATAACTCTTGACTGCTACCCCCTGGAGTGTTGAAAGAGGCCATTCCGAAATATGCTTCCTGGTTTTCTCTCTCTCCTCACACCCGTCCTGGTGTTATAGACGATGGATGAGGAAGCCCACTCGATGAGATGAGGTCACTTGCCCACCACCTCCTGCTACCAGGAGGCTGGGCTGGGACGTGGAGCTGGGACTTCACGAGTGCTCAGAGAGCTGAAAGCAGGGCCCAGGACAAAGATCCCAGGGAGGGGGTTCTGCCATTAGGGAACCGGGAGGGGGCAGCAAGGCAAAACTCAAGCGTCAGGTCACTCCCGGGAGGCCCATTCCCTTGAAGCCCAGGAGGGGGCAGCATCTCCCTACTGTGGTGAGCATTGGCAGGAGGTGGCCAAGGCGGTGAAAACCAGCTCTTCTGGCAAAAGTGGCTGGTCCAAGAAGGGGGGAGGTAGAGAATGAAGGCGAGGTACAGGGTGGTGGCCCGGCTTATCCAGCCCCTTGCTGCAGAGCCCAGCTGGCTCTGCCTGCAGCTCGAATGGTCAGGAATGGGGCCCACAGACTGCAGGCATCAGCCACTCCGGAGGGGTCTTGGATGACCTTGGAGGAGGAGCTGGGGCTGACCATGCTTCCTTCAAGGTCCTCATCCACCACATCCCGCCTGAAAGTATCCCCAAGTATCATCTCTCCACCCCCAGCCCCAGGAACCTTATGGCAATTTCTCTGCAGCTTCATGCCTGCCCCCCTGCCCCCGCCCCCCACACCCTTTCCTGGCTGTTTGTTTCACTCCTGACCTTTCTGGGTCCACTGAGCTCTTGAGGGCCCAGGCTGAGCTGCCTTCATCTTTGTAGTTGTCCCCAGACCCTTGTGGCATTCTGTTTCGTTGACTAATTAAACAGGCGACACCATTCCTGTCTGTTTCCTTCAGGCCTCGGCTACAACGAGGAGCAGATTCACAAGCTGGATAAGTGAGTGGCCCGTGCCCCTGGCAGGTGGGTGAGCGGGAGGGTGGGTGTCGCCGGGAGCGATACTCTGTCCCTGACCGGATGGGGTGGAGGGCTCTGATCCGGGCTTAGGCAGAAGAAAAGCGGGTAACTGTATGTGGGGGCAGGTTATCTGGGGTCAGGGGAGGGAGATCGTGTAGCTGACTCAGAGGGAGGTTTCCCTGAAGCAGTCTTGATGTAACTGGGTTTATTTCTAGTATGAACAAGACTGTTTGGAATATTTCCATTCCTAGTTGCCCTCACTGACTCCCCGCTTACCGCTTCCGGCTTCTGACCTCTGCCGGAGCGTTCCCTCGCACTGCTCTCTGCTCCTCTGTATGCTGGACTCTCCTCTTGCAGGAGACCCTCCCTGACTTCAGTGGTTATTTGTAGACTTACTCCCCCAGCTCTACACCCGTCCCTAACCCTCACACACACACACACACACACACACACACACGGTCTCTCAGTCTCTGCAGAACCATCTCGTCTCCCCTGTGAGGACTGAGCCTGTGAGCATGTGTGTTCTCTGAGGCCCCCTTGTCCTTCCCCCACATCTCTCTGTTGCTGGGTCGTGTGTTCCAGCCACTCCGATCTCCACAGTCCATGTGTGCAAGCATCATTTCCTGCTTGTTGGGACAGGCAGCCCTGCCGTGGGCCTTGAGGCGGTGGACACTGAGGGATGCTGCCCTTGTGCACGGGTGGCTCTCGTTGCTTATCTCTGTGCCTGGGGGTCTCTCTGTCTTTTCAGGGTGAATTTCGGTCATTTAGCCAAAAGGCTCCTGCAGGTATTCCAGGAGAAGTGCGTGCAGAAGTACCAGACATCTCTAGTCACGCACGGCAAGTGGATGAGGTAACAGTCGGACCCTCCCCACTGAGCTGAGCTCGTGGACCCCCAGGGCCCTTCTGAGCCTGGCCCTTCGGGCTTGCAGAGCCCTAACTGAGGGGAGGTGGGAGTAAAGGCACAAAGACCAGAACATGAGGGGTTTTTTTGTGCACCTGGGAGATTTCTGTACGTTAGCTTATTTAATCCCACAACATCTACCTACGCAGTACACACGCTCACCCCACTTCACAGATGAGGAAACTGAGGCTCAGGGCACAGGTCTCATTCTCAATACCACACAGCTAGTAAGTAGCAAAGACTAGTCTGTGGGTATGACTGCCTGGAAACTCTGGCTTCTTTCCATGTTTCCAGGTGGTTGTGTTGGGAAGCCCCCTCTCTGGGGAGAAGTGGGATGCGGCCCTTGAATAGAACCCTCTCAGACGGCCCCCTGTAGGAGTTCTGGGTTTTCCCTTCTCCGATGAGTCCCTCCCTCCTTCCCCTGCCTGTGGGAATACCGGCCCCTCCTGAGAAGAGAGGGCAGGTTCCCAGGCCCGTATGACCTGTGGGCTTGTTATGGGGCTGACACCCATCCTCACATTAGAACACATCTCCTCCTCCACCCCCCCACCCCACCCCACCCCTCCCCACCCCAAATTCTGATTTAATTGGTCTGAGGTCAGGCTTGCAAGTCAGCACTTTAAAAGCGCCTCCAGGTAATTCTAATGTGTAGGCGGGGGTGAGAATCAACCACTGGTTTATCTGTCCTTGGGTTGGTTTCCTTTTTGTGCAGTGGGGAAAATGGTCCTGCCCACTCCCTCCACTTAGAGAAAAAGAGAATTCGTAAAAGAGTCCTGACCTTGATTTGCTCTGGAAATGGGGCCGTTCCCGTAGTAAGTGCCCTGGGGTGGGCTTCCTCTGTCTGTCTGGAGCCTGACCTGGCCCCGAGCTCGTCCTCACTGGCATGTGTGGTGGGCCCAGCCACATGTGGTTGTGCACTCCCGCCGTGGTTCTGCTCGGACCCTCAACAGTCTCAGTCAGAAGTGCCCTCCGTGAGAGGTGAGGGCGCACCCGGCAAGAGGCAGTGAGGGGGGCAGATGCCAGGACCCATCATCTCCATCCTCCGCTGTCTGGAAAGCCTCTCCCCGTGTCTGCGTGGTGACCCGAAGGGCGGCTGGATGGGCCCCTGTCAGAACGCGCAAACCCAGCTCTGATTTCTTACCTGCTCTCTCCAGGGAGGCGCACGAGACCAGGATCCGCTTGCGTATGGTCAGCTGTTCTGTGGCTGCCTTTAACACAGAAGCCCAGGGAGCCCAGGAGAGCCTCAGCAAGGTGCGAGATCTTCAGGGGGCACCGGGGCTGCCGAGAGGAAGCCAGGTCAATCCGGCACCCTGGGGCCACGGGGCCATCCCCCTGCCTTTGGGCAGGGCTGCCTTCAACCAAGCCCAAGCACTTTGTGGGGTTGGAGGTCTCTAACATACAAATGTGCCCTGAGGTGGGGACAGAGGGAAGGGAAGGCACTTCCTGGTGATCTGAGACTGAAGGTCACTGCACAGACAGCTTCCAGAACTCTGGGACATCTTCCTCGGGCCCTGTGGAGCCGGGAAGTGTCCAAGCTACTCCTGAGAGAGGCCACGTGATCTCTCTGTGGTCTTTTAGTCTGCTCTCTGGGAAGAGACCCCCACACAGGCAGCTCTGGGAAGGCTGCTTCTCTGGTCCCCAGCCCGTGGCACCTGTAGCCAGCCTCATCCCTTCAGAGGCTGGCTGGGCTGTCCTGCCCCTTCTCTGGAGCTCCTGGCTTGGGCTGGGCCATGGCGTTGTGGGCTGGACCCAGAGGAGAACTGGACAGTCTGGACCGTTAAATCCAAGCACAGTCGAGGGAGGGTGGCTGTGTCAGCCATGCTCCCAGGGTGGGAAGCAGGAGCTTGTGGGAAAGGCTTGGGCATTCTGGGTGCCCCAGGGATGCAGGCTGAGAGCCATTTTGTCACCCTTTTCTTACCCTTACTCACACCTCCCTTACAAAGAAACACACCTGCTGGCCCCCCCTCCTGACTAAAGTGTGGCTTTCCCTTCAGATCCTTGACCAGTTATCTCACCAGCTCCTTCAGGACAGAACAATGGGGGCTCAGGTCTCAGCACCCCCCACAGCTCCCCACCCCAGCCCTGCACTGACAGACCTGGTTCTGCAGTAAGTGCTGGAGAGAAGAGGGGAAGTGTGTGTGGAAGGGAATAGTGGGGGAGGGGGAGGGTGCAGAGGTGAGAGCCCAAAGGGTTCTGCCTCAGGCCTGGGAGGCAGGAATCAAGAGAGTCTGGGTGGCGGGCTTCCTGGGGAAGGGGTCAGGCGGGCAGCTGGGCCTCAGCCACAGCCGCCTCTCTGCCCTCTGCCTTGGACAGCATGCAGGAGCTCTGCGAGGAGGTGAAGCTGCTGGCCTTCGACCTTCAGGACAACAACCGCATCATTGAAGGGTAAGGAGCTCCCACTGTGTGTGGGGACGGGCGGCTCCTCAAGCCACCCTTGGGTCCCTGTGCCTGCCCATGCAAGTTTGATGACAGGTGTCCCTTTTCCAGTCACGTCAGAGCTTTGGCCTTGTCCTTAGGTGGGTCGCCATCTTTGTGCGGTGTAGGCTTTCACTAGAGTCTTGAGGACGTGAGCCTCAATAAAGTCAGACAGGAGGACTCAGAGGCACGTGGGTTTGTGGCCACATCCTGCTCCCTGAGAATGTGGACTCTGCCTGATGCCTTCCCCAGACCGAGCCCTTCAACCTCCGCAACCATCCATAGAGTCCTGCTGTCCATGTCCCACACCAGGAAACCGCAGTACAGAACGTGGGTTAACTGCCCGAGGCCTTTCTCCCGCCCTGTTGGGCTCCGTCTTTGTGCACATGTTCCCAGGGCCGCCAGGCTGCGGGCCCAGCCTCAGAGACTCTGGATCACCTCCTGTTAGGGTCCCCTCCCCAGGGTAGGGGGCAAGGTGTACCACAGGGGGTGCGGCAGGACTCAGACTTTTGGATTTTTTGCACCAGTGACATTCACAAAAGAGAGCTGGAGAATAACAGACTGACCAACTTCTCACATATCCAAGTAAGCGCACTTGAAAGGGAAAAAGCCCTGCCGTCTAGTAGTCCTGCTTGTATAAAGCACATTTTTAATACCAAGGAGAAGGGGGGACCTAATCTCGGCATCGAGGATGGTCCTTGCCCTGAAGGTCAGAGTGCCTGTTTACATACATACACACTTGTGCATGTGTGCGCACACCCCACACCCTTCCCACCAGCCTAGTCTGTCGCTTCCCCACGGGACAACCTGGGGCGCAGTGGAAAGAATCTGCAGAAATTCCAACAGGACCTGACTCCTGGCTGCTCTGTACAAAGGGCATGAACCTGGGAGATTTGTCCTGCTTTCAGCTTCGGTTCCCTCCCCTGTGAAATAGGAATGAATGGTGCCCCTCCCTGATGTTGGACTAAGCAGGATGAGAGACACCATGTGCTGGGGAGGAGGGGCACAGAGAAAAGGGCTCACTAAATGGCAAGTGTTGGGAGCTGGGGAGCCAGGAGCAGAACTTACGCTTTTCCTGACTTTCAGGGTCCTTGGGCTGAGGAGGGAGCTCCTCCCTGACCCATCCCAGCAAGGGGAGAATCCATCCTCTTAAACCCCTGCAAGGGGGTGGGGGGGGGGCGGAATTCTTTCCCAAGCGGCCCTCGTGGGC
Source organism: Panthera tigris (assembly GCF_018350195.1). Taxonomy (NCBI): domain Eukaryota; kingdom Metazoa; phylum Chordata; class Mammalia; order Carnivora; family Felidae; genus Panthera; species Panthera tigris. Next base: position 44,812,764 of record NC_056678.1, read on the forward strand.
AGGAAGTTCCAATTTTAGTGCTGACATAAATTTTTCTTGCTGTGATATGGAGTTTATTTACAGATAGCTCAAAACTTTAGTGAATTTTCACTTCCTTATTCAGAGCTGTAGCCAAAGAGCCTACAGAAACAACTTGAATTCCTCTCCCCACCTCAGCTGCTCCTGACCTTTGGCCACACTGGATTCACCAGGGGAGCTTTGAAGAGAGTGGCTCCCAGGTCTTGCCTCCAGAGACTCTGGTGCCGCAGGAGGTTGGGGATTTTGTAAACTCCCCAGGTGATTCTAAAGTGTAGTCAGGGATGAGGACCAGAGTCGGGGGTCAAAGACACGACGAGGGGACAGCTCAGGATAAAATGGCTGGGTGTTCCTGAAAGTTGAGTGTGTTGGGTCCTGGGTTACGGGCTGCAGGCTTCTCTGCCTAGGTGGGGGAAGCTAACTGGTAGCTTTCCTTACAGGTTAAGTAGGCCCCCGTCGGCCCCTGACTCCTGAGGTCCGAGCTCCATGGGGGCACGACATCCTGAAGCATTAGAATCATTCAAAGCCCGCTCTCCTGCCTGCAGTGCGGGACCTAACACAGGATGATGTCTGGTCCCATCTCATCAGCCTACCTCTCTCCCGGCCAACAGCTGGGAGATGTCACCAGCATTACCTTCCACTGCCTCTCTGCCGGAAGCAGCACAGTAGGACCTGGGGTGCCAGGCCATCTCCGTCAGGCCCCACTGCCTGGGCTGAACTTTGTGTCTCTCTCACACAGGCTCAGGTACGGCTCCTCCGTCTCCCGGGCCTGTGTGGCTAAAGCTGGCAGGCCGCCTGGGGGGAGAAGAGACTCAGATCACTCCCATCGATCTGCCCACCCACCTCTTCTGGTTTACGGGGCTTCACTTCTCAGGGAACAGAAGAGGAGGCCTCCAGGGGTTCCCCTAGGATGCTAGGTCAAGCGACCTAATTTCAGTCTTCCTTCCTCTTGAGGGGTTCCCCAGGGAACATACAACCCTCCCCTCTCCTACGATTTCTGGGGCTCCCCACCCTCAGCCCCAGGCATTCCAGAGCCTGATTTTGCCTCTACTCTTGGTCTGGCAGAGCCTGGCAGAGTTGAGAGAATGGGTGGTCAAGGCCAGGTGCTAGGTCCCCGGGGACCCTTGCCCTCCTCATTCTGCCCGAGGCACTGCCGGGCTCTGGGAGACGCAGCCAGCCACTGTCAACAGTGAGCACAGGCCCGTAAGCCCAGTGCCCAAAGGAGATAAGAGGCCTGCACCTTGAAGAAGTGGAATAAACGTGGCGTGGCCTTCTTTTTCTCTACTTCTGAGTGGCTCTCGCTGGGCTGTGTCTGTGAGGCAGGGGAAGGCTCTTGGCTGTGTGTGTGCTTGACATCCCAGCAGGCGGTGGGTGGGGATCTGTGAGGACAAGGACTGGGAAATGGAGGCGGGACTGGTCACTTCCTGATCCCTGCCTTTCCCCTAAATGGGCCCTAATTTCAGGGAAAAGTCCAAGGAAGATGGCATCCTGCTGGGAGGGCTTGCCTGCCCATTCCTTCTCCTGCCCCTAGTCATTTGGGGGGGACTTATAGGGGGCCTGGGACTTGGGGAGAAAGGAGATCTCTCTCCCCCACCAACTCAAATCTACCATCTAAGGGCCTACTCCTCCCCCACCCCCATTCCCCACCACTGTTCAAAACCTAGGCTGTGTCCTAAATATCGAGCTTAAGCACTGCTGTGGACCATTTTGAGTATTCCCTCATTTTGCCTAGAAGCTAGAACGGTGCCTGGTCACTCAGACTTGTACAAACGCAGTCTTTCCCCGCACTACATCCAGCCTTCCCTTAAGCAGAACTCAGCTACCCACCTAGCCTAGGGGGTGGGGGAGAATGCAGTCAAGTAGCCCCATGAGGGGAGGGAGATGTGTGGGAGGCTCCATTTGTGCATGAAGCATGAAAACAACACTATGCTTGACTCTAGATCACCCCAGAAATCTTTCCTGCCCGTCTTCACGAAACCTCCATGTCCTCAGAGGCTACCCTGCCTAATGACCCAGCAGGGCAGAAGTGAGGAGACCTGGGTCCTGCATTCTGATACCGTCCATGCTGCTTCTCTATGGAAAAGACCAGCACCCTCTAAAGACCCAGGGGAGGGGCACCGAGGGGCTGCTTGCATCGGGCCTAAGTGGCTTCACGTATGCCATTTGGGGGGGTGGCGTCCATGGGGTCATCTATACCCAATGGGCTCAGAGTCTGGGGCCCCTGGAACCAGCTGCTGCCTCTCCACGGCCCTGGGCCCTGGGCACGCCTGGTCTGCTCTGCCTGCGTGAAGTTCAGGCTGACACTTCTGGTTCATCAATGGCCTTGTAGGGAAGTCCCAGCATGGATTTTCCCTGGCAGCTGTGGCTGCCTCTGGATCACATATGCTTGGTGGAGCTCAGCAGAAGAGCCAGGGGATGCCTGAAAGCCAAGTGTGGATTTTTGAGACATGATATGATCCAGGCTCTGTGATCTCATGAGCAGAGCCCAGCAGAGGACATCCTCAAAGGCTCCAGTCTGTTCCTGTGCTGGGACGTGGACGCCTCCCCCGATTTAAACTCCTGCAGAAATTCTGATTCTGTGCGAGGAACTGGACCAAGGCCCAGATTCAGAACGTTGTAAGATCCTCAGGTGTCTGAAGACCTCTTAAACTCCTTCTGTCCTCTGTAGTGATTCCTAACACGACACTTAAAATGAGCCCACTCGGTTCCTCAGGCATGAACCGAACACCCGTACTGTGCCAGGCCCGGTTATGGGTACCAAAACCACACAGGTGACTACGATGCCTCACCTGCTCCCAGAGGAGTTCACCTTGATGGGGGAGGCATCTCAGTGTCATGAGGAGAGTAGGAACACACAGGTCAAGTGTGGCATTACGTCACCGTCATCACAGGGGACCGCGGTTAGGTCAGGGAAGGACTCGGGCGGCAGTGGACTCCGGTGAGGTCTTGGCAGGTGAGTGGAGTTGCCTAGCAAAGAAGGCATGACAGGCGTCCCCGGCAGTGGGAACGGCACAGCCACGGCATGGAAAGAACTGTAAGAATGTGTGTCACTGTGGAGTAAGCTGAAGTGGGAAGTCAGTGTTGAGGAAAGAGGGCAGCCAGACCCAAAAGGTCCTGTAGGCCACACTAGGGAATTTGAGCTTTACCTCAGGGAAGCATAGAAACAGGTTTAAAGCCAAGGCCAACTGGTATTTTAAAGATATGACTCTTTGGTGTCGCTGTGGAGGGTGTATTGAAACACCGTGCCTCGGTCTCATTTGTAAAGTGGTGATGACATCTTTCAAAGTTACAGGTAGGAATAGATCAGATATTTCCACAAAGTGCCTGAAACACGTTAATTCTCTGCACACCCCCTGCCCCTCCCTTGGCTGTGAGGATCCTGTGCAGGGTAGATCAAGAAACAGATGCTCTTGGGGCGCCTGGGTGGCTTAGTCAGCGAAGCATCTGACTTGTGGATCTCTACTCAGGTCATGATCTGATGGTTCGTGAGTTCAAGCCCCACATCAGGGTCTGTCCCGATGGCGTGGAGCCTGCTTGGGATTCTGTCTTTCCTTCTCTCTGCCCCTTCCCCGCTTGTGTGTGCACTCACATTCTCTCTCTCTCTCTTTCTCTCTCTCTCTCAAAATAAATAAATAGACTTAAGAAAAAAAGAAATAGAAGCTCTTGTGTCAGATAAGTTCAGTCAGTGGCTCAGTTCGGTCACAAATATCTGGAAAGAATCCACATGGCATTTAGATTTATGGCGAGCATCCTCTTAAAATAGGCTAGTCCATGTTAAAAGTGGGCCTAACTAGGAGGATGTGGGGGCACATCTGGGCTCCCCATGCGGTTAGTGCAGCCCACTCTGGAGGGCCTGGTGCCTCTTTCAGTGCCCAGAGCTACAGGCCTATAGTCTCGGTGTTTCAGAATCTGCTCAATTTCCTCTTTATAGGCTGGTGTCCGGGTTCAAAACAGATTCTGGGACCCCGCCCACATGATTCCAATCAGTAAGGGTGTAGCCCAGGAACTGCAATGTGGATGAGCTTCCCTGGCGATTCTTTTTTTTTTTTTTTTTATTTTTTAAAAATGTTTTTATTTATTTTTGAGAGATCATGAGCAGGGGAGGGGCAGAGAGAGAGGGAGACACAGAATCGGAAGCAGGCTCCAGGCTCTGAGCTGTCAGCACAAAGCCCCAGGTGGGGCTCAAACTCACGGATCATGAGATCATGACCTGAGCTGAAGTCGGATGCTTAACCAACCGAGCCATGCAGGTGCCCCTTTCCTGGTGATTCTTAAGCTAAAGTTTGAGAACACTGAGGCAGAGTTTGCAAACGACCTGCAGAGGACATGTGAACGCCCCAGCACAGGCCAATGGGCAGTGGGCAGTATACGCCTGACCAAGCACTGCCCCCCCACCCTGACAGCTGAGGTCAGGGAGGTTAGGCTAGGGGACAGGACAGATCTCCACAAGGACCTGGCCACTCTCCCACTGCACCCACTGTTTGCTTTCTCGGGCCTATCTCGCTTCAGCAGGGGGAGCCTCTGCTACAGTCATTTGGGAGTCACTTCCAGGCTGCTTCAGTGGTTTTGTAAAAGGTGGAATCCTGGCTTCTTTTCCTTTCATCTCACAGAGAATCCTTAGCCAAGTGATGCCAACGGGAGGCGGTAAGGAACGGGCCAGGATGGCCTGAAGGAGCTTCAGACTATTTCCCTTGGAAGCTCTGAGTAACAGCAGTTACTTCAAGCAGCTGGGCCCTTTCCCAGCGCCCTCTGTAGAGAGACGGGGGTGTGTGGGGGAGACAAGAGATGGGAGTAAGGACAGGAGAGAGGGTGGGAGGCAGGAGAGAGAGGAAGGGAGTGATAAAGAGATGGACAGGCAAAGGGTAATGGAGAAGGAGGGCGGAGGGGGAACAGAAATGAGAGGACCGAGACCCAGAAGAGATAATTGTGTGTGTGTGCATGTGTGTGTGTGTGTGCGCGCATATGTGGTGGGTTGGGTGGGAGCAGGAAGAGCCGGGAAGAACATCCCGGCCACTGTGCTTGTGCTGGTCTGTCACAATCTTCGTCCCTGGCTTCCTGCCACAGCAATGGGCCCAGAGCTGACTTCGTGCTGGAATATAAGTGGCTGTGGCTTGGAGCCTCCTCTCTGGCTGAGGGGGAGAAACTGCAGACAGATCTGCCTGGAATATCTGAGTTTTTCCAACACAGAAAGAAGAAACATACACACACACACACACACACCAGTCTTATCATAAGCCTGGTGGAGCGACTTGGGTGGAAAAATCCCATAATTGAGATGCAGACCGAGGAGGCATCACTAAACTGTTGGCAAACAAGCCCCACCCACCACCCCACCCTACAGGGTGACACCTTTCCAGGAGCCCTCAGATCCTTGCTCACGTTTGAACCCTGGTTTGCCCTCTTGTCCCAAGTACTGTCAAGGACCCAGATGATCCCTGTGGGAGCACTGGGGGTTGGTGACACAAAGAAAGCCCATCCTCCTGAAGTGGGGAAGACATCCTCCTAGCCTTCAGCCCTGGCCATGGAGGCAAGAAATCCACCCCAGTGACCATCAACTTTGGAGGAGTTCATGAGTCTTAAATAGAGTTCCCAACACCACTGTCACATCTATCCCGCCCAGCAGGTCACTGGGTGCCTTTTATTCTCCCTGGGCCAGGTAGTTCTTTGTCTCTCCTCCCTGGGTGCAGGGACCATGGCTTAAAGGTTGTTAAGAAATGAGTTGGTAGCTGACAATTGAGTTCATTTCATTAAAAATATATATATTTTTTTAATTTTAGAGAGAGGAAGAGAGTGCAAGCAAGGGAGAGGGGCAGAAGGAGAGGCGGGGGGGTCTTAAGCAGGCTCCATGCTCAGTGCCAAGCTTGATCCCACAACACTGAGATAATGACCTGAGCCGAAATCAAGAGTTGATGCCCAACCGACTGAGCCACCCAGGTGCCCCCTCCCAATTCTAAGCACATGATAGGATTGCACCTCCTGCTCCCACTGTGTAGGATGGTCTGGATATGTAGGAACTTCCAGGCTCTCTTGGTTTCCCTCTGGCATGGTGACTGGCAACATCAGATGTGGTGGCTGGGATCCATCAGCCTGGGTCCCCGAGTGGCTTTGAAGAACAGACTCTCCATGCCAACCAGCAAAAGCATGTAATATGAGAGAGAAGTTTCTGGTTTAAAGGCACTGAGATTTGCAGGATGTTTATTACTGCAGCATAACCTAACCTGTCCTGACTGGTCCGGCGAGGCTGTGCAAACAGTTGTACTGTCAGAATCACTGGGAGATCCCCTCAATGCTTCGGGGATTTCAGCGACTTCAAATGCTTCAAAGCCAAACAAAACCAAAAACTTCCCCTTCAGAAAGTCAGGACCCATCCTGTTCTTCCCCTCTCCTTCCTACTAAGAAACTTGGTAGAGGGTTGGGAGGACAGCCCTGAAGCAATTCACCCAATGGGGGAGCCAGCACACTCTCTGACCACCTCCGCAGTGACTTCACACACTGACCACACACTTGAGCTACTGTCAGGATCCTTCCCCTTGGTCAAAAATAAAAACAGCACACCTACTCTTCTGGGGGTGAGTCACAAACAGAAAAAAGTCAATGGCTCTGAGACAGGAGGATCTGCTAACATGGGAAAAACTCCCAGGGGAGGTATCTCAGCAGATGCTGTGGTCCTACCCGGGTAGCTGGCATGACCAAAGACCGGTCCAAACAGTTCTGAACCTCAAGCATCAGCCGCTACAGTATACCGGTCATGGTCCTGACCCTACAACGAGACTAGAGTTTATTTAGTACTTCCTCCCTGGGGAAGGAGGACTGACTTGTGAGAGAGACAGAGAGAGAGAGAGAGAGGGAGTTGTGGGACGGGCTGGGCTGGGCAAGATGGCATCAGAGGAGGCGAGTCCCAGCCAGGGAGCCTCCAGCTGGGGCTCTGGGGAGGCAACTACTTCTCCCAGCCTCCATTCTTGGCTCAGGGAGATGAACCTTAAGATAAACTTGATAAACTTTTTGGGTTGATTACATGAGGTTATGTTATCTCCGTTTTCATCTCCGTTCCCATCCCAGAAGCCAAATGCCGGGCTCTGGCCCTGCACAACCACCTCCCCCATTCAGGGCTAAGAGCAGTCACCACCATTCTTCCAAATCAGAGCTGCATCAGGAAAGGAAGCCCAGATCATTTTTCCGCGCAGCTCAGGCAACTGGGAAGGGGTTTATGTCCGGTGATTCTAGACACCCATCCCATGAGCCTCTCCATCCAGGGGATCTGGGATGGGCTGCCCAGACCCATGCCTGGAAAGGGGGTGGGGAGTGCAATGGAGGGCAGAGATGGTGACTGTTGGCAATTATTTCACAAGCGGCATTTCAGAACTGGCCTTCCAAACGATGTACTCATTACCAGGTCCCTTCTTGCCACAGCAAGCTGTCAACCAGAGCTCAAGCTGGGTGCACGCCCTGGACCTCACCCAGCTCACTGCCTCCTGGGAGACAGTGATCTCCTCCAACAACTCTCAAGTCCGTGGAGATGGATGGATAACAAAGGGTGGATATGAGCAGATATTTACATGCAATACAGGTTTCTGCAACAACTCTGAGAAAACCATTTGCAGAAAAAGTGGGAGAAGGGGGAGAAAGAGACCAAAAAGGCAAATTGTACTTTTCTTTGCAAATATTCAGCAGAAAGCATTCAGGGATAGCCCTCCTGCCGCCCCCACCTATGGAGTTTTTCTCAGTTGTGTCCACTGAAGTTCACCTGCCCTGTGGGGAAAAGAACAGAGAAGCCCACGTTATCAGCACCTTGGATCTAGAGTAGTGGAGTCCTTGGACCACCGGCAGCTACACCACCTAGGGATTTGTTAAAAATGCAAAATCTCAGGGCGCCTGGGTGGCCCTGTCAGTTGAGTGTCCAACTCTTGGTTCTGGCTCAGGTCATGATCTCACAGTTCAAGCCCTGCATCGGGCTCTGCACTGACAGTGTGGAATCTGCTTGGGATTCTCTCTCTTCCTTCCCTGCACACACGCTCTCTCTCTCTCTCTCAAAAAATAATTAAAATTCGGGGTGCCTGGGTGGCTCAGTTGGTTAAGCGACCGACTTCGGCTCAGGTCATGATCTCGCAGTTTGTGAGTTCGAGCCCCGCATCAGGCTCTGTGCTGACAGTTTAGAGCCTGGAGCCTGCTTCGGATTCTGTGTCTCCCTCTCTCTCTGCCCCTCCCCTGCTCATGCTCTGTGTCTCTCTGTCTCTCAATAATAAACATTAAAAAAAAATTTTTTTTAAATAATTAAAATTTAAAAAGGCAAAATCTCAGACCTCAGCCCTAAACTCATACTGATCAGAAACTCTGGGGGTGGAGCCCAGTAATCTGTGATTTAATAAGCCCTCCAAGTAATTGTGATGCACACCAAAGTTTGAAAAGCACTGAAGGTAGAGAAAGCAAGGTTCAGACAGGGGAGAGGAGAGGTGGGAGAGGGGAGCGGATGGTGCACATTCTCTCCTCTCCTCTCTCTCCTCTCTTCTGCCATGGGTCAAGGCAGGCTGGGAATTCCCTGGCTGCTAGACTCCTGAAATTGTAGGAATTACCTAAAAATTACCTTCAAAGGGAAACTAAAAGCAAAAGTGAAGATTCCCCTATCAGACACTAGGGGGAGTCCCATCTCTGGCTTGGGAAGAACAAGTCTGAGGTCTTTAGGAATTTAGACTATTTGCAAAGTCGGTTGCTGGTGACCTCTGCTAAATCAACCAAACTGAACCGCAAGTTTTAAAAGGACAGGCAGTGGTCACCGCATCAGAGCCGTGGATCGCAAAAGCATTTACCTGTCTTCCCACTCCCAGACTAATTTACGGGTAATAAATAAATAAATAAATAAATAAATAGACAAAAGTACAGAGGCTGGAGAGGGCCCGGGGTCGTGCAGCTGGCGGGTTCAAAGATCCAGCAGTCCTGTTCCCGCCCGCGAGAGACGATCAGGACAGGAAACGTAATTTGTGGGACCTAGCGTAAAAAGAAACTGCCGGGCCCTTGCTCAAAAAGTATTAAGACTTTGAAGACGGTGAAATCGGAGCGTTCAAATGGAAGGGACAGAGGAGGTTATGAAGCCTGGTCTGGCGCCAGCACAAAAGGACTCTCTGGGTCCCACAAGTGAGCCGTCCATCACTAATACGAAGTAGGGCTTTTGGAGGGGCTGATGTTTCCACAGGAGTTGCTAGAGCAGCTGTGGGAGGAGGAGGTTTTGCCTTAGGAAGATAAGCTCTCCCAAGTCCGGGCGATCCAGGGCCCCGGATCATAACCCCAGTCTTCCGGGAAAGGAATATCCTACCAGGCAGGGCTGCCGACGGAGGGGAAATCCAGCGAGAGTGAAAGTCGCACGCGGACAGCCTCGGCCGCGGAGTAGGCGGCTTCCCGCGGTCAGCATCGGAAGCGTCTGCAGCCGCGCGTGTCTCGGCGTCACCGGACTCGGAGCCGCTGCGGGAGCGCGAGCGCCGACGGGGCATTCCCGACCCACGCGGGGCAGGGTGGCCCCGGGTGGCGGGGGGGTGAGGCGAGGGGAGCCGAGGCGCACGCTCTCCCGTGGGCGGGAAAAGCCGGAGGGTGGCGCGCGGACACCGGCCTCGGGACCTATTCACAGACCCACCCGCAGCTAGTTCCCAAGCCCTTCCTGACCGCCTGCTCCCTCACCGGGGCGTGTTGGGGTGCGGTTATGGGGGGTATCTGGTTTGGGGGGCCGTGATGGGAGAGGGAAGGAGGCAGGGCTGAGGGCAGACGGCCCGCCCAGCAACGCCTCTTAGCTGCCCCAGCGGTCCCGTCCGCTTCCCGAAGACGCGCCTAAATCCGCGCTCGCTCCCGCGCCCCCAGCCGCTCGGCGGGTCGGCGGATCCCTGGGGCGTCCTTCCTGCCTCGCGTGAGTCTCCCCGCCTCCGCCCCGCCCTGCAGGCTGCGGTCCCTTTAAAGGCGCGCTCGTGTGGGGCCGCCCTTCTCTCGAGGCTGACTCGGGAGCAGCGCCACCGCCGCGAACCGCCGCCGTTGGCCCGGCATGGCCATGGCGTCCCCGGCCATCGGGCAGCGTCCCTACCCGCTGCTCTTGGACCCAGAACCGCCGCGCTACCTGCAGAGTCTGAGCGGCCACGAGCCGCCGCAGCCGCCGCCCCCCGGCCGCTCCTCTCGCCGCTGCGCCCCCGCTCCCCTCTCCACTGCGCGCGGGGCGCACGAGGGGCGCGGCGCCCGGAGGGCTGCCCGGGGAGACCCGGAGCCCCAACCTCGGGCCTCCCGACCCGCTCGCCCTCTCCGGCCTGGTCTGCAGCAGAGGCTGCGGCGGCGGCCTGGGGCGCCCCGGCCCCGCGACGTACGGAGCATCTTCGAGCAGCCGCAGGATCCTCGCGTCCCGGTGGAGCGAGGCGAGGGGCACCGCTTCGCCGAACTGGCGCTGCGGAGCGGCCGGGGCTGGTGTGACCTGTGCGGACGAGAGGTGCTGCGGCAGGCGCTGCGCTGCGCTAGTGAGTGTTGAGGGCATGGCAGGGGAGGGGCGCGCGGGAAGACCGCAGTCCGCGGGCGGGGAACTGCGAGGGGGCTGGGGCAGGAGACAGGGCCATTGACCTTCTCCACTGCGACTAAGGGAGACGCGCCCGGGAGACTCTGCTTCTTAGTCCCCTGCCCGGTATGCTTTAGTGACTGCCTACTGCCCAGGTATGGTGATGCGGTATTTAACAAATAGCTCTGTCCCTGACAGGTACACACTTCGCCCCGCCACACACACACACACACACACACACACACACACACACACACACACACAGGTTGCAGATGATGGCCACGCCGGCAAGGTCATTCCGTTGTATCTCACGCACCTTCTTGCTTTTGCTGTAAGTTCTTGACAGAGGGTTGTGAGACCGGTATTGAGATGGCCCTTAGACCCATGCTTATTAGGGTTAATGGGGAAATGGCTGGTTTGTCGCCTGTGGTACAGGCCCACGGTACATGTCCTCCTATGGCACACCTCTCCTTCAGGGAGCATTGCAGGAACAGGGAAGAGACCTGGTTAGGCTTTGGATGGAAATGGACTGTGAGGTTGAAGCGAACCTGAGGTTACCCTGGACCTGTGCCCCCTCTTGCCTTCCACCTCTGGCCCCTCAAACCTTTGGACTCTGCTCTAATGTTTGGCTGTTGTCCTGCCGCTGCCTCCCCCTCCCCTCCTCCTCCCCCCTCAACTCTTCGGTTCCTGCCCCAGTCACCAGGCTCTAAAATTCCCCAACTCCCTGCCCAGTACTTTCCTCCTCCGAGCTCTCAGGCCCCTCCAGCCTTCTGAGCCACTCTTCTCAAAGCCTGCCTGTGGATCACTGGACACCCAGTGTTGTAGACTTTCTGAGCAAATTTGCAGTCTTCTTGGCAGGGGCGGGGGGCAGGTGGCGTATTATTTTTCTCTTCCTACAGTTAGGTGTGTGTATTTCTTTAAGGGGTGTCCTCTCCCCACCCCCATATTTGAAGTTGCCATGTTTGGTGGAAGATGTCCATATCCATGGGTCTGTGCGTTTATAGAGATAGTTTAAATATCTGAAGTACAAAGCACAGAACATGGCACAACCCCTAGCAAGCATCTCTGGAAATGAGTTGTGGTTTGCATCTTTTCAGCAAAGGCCCTTCCCCCATGACAGCAGGCCCCTGTCTCCCATCCCGCTGCAGCCCTGGCCAGGCAGCAGCTACTTCTGCATCAGGAAAACCCTCCCTCGCCTCTCTCTGCAGTTCCCAGCAGAGGCTGTACCCTGTGCCTCTTACTGCAGCTGGCTTTAGGGAAGGAAAGCTCATATTCTAAGCCAGGGTCAAGTGGGAGGGAAGGATCGGAGGGGAAAGTCGGTGTTGCTCCCTCCACCACCAGAACTCACAATTTAGGTGCTGATACAAAAGGAAAGAGCAAAATTTATAGAGGGGTGTGTTGTGGGTGGAGGGCTGCTGTCACTTGGTAAATGTCCTTGGCTTTCCAGGAGAACCAAATGCAACTTACCCGTGGATGTGTCGGCAACTTTCGCCCTCTCGAGGGTCCTAGGGTACCTTACCGTGTCCATCAATTCTATAAACGCAGAGAGAGGCAGTATTCTCACTGTCATGGAACCCTGGGAAATCTGCTTTATTGGAATTCTACTTTGTACTAAGACATTTGGGGACTGTATCAACTAGAGGTGTCTGAGCACCAGAGAGGGAGCAGAGCTGGAATCAAGGGACTAATGAGCGGAGTCTCTGTTTGTCATTATTAATATTTAACTGGTTGTGGACCTGTGGCTTGATGGGAACAGTTGAGAAATGTTCTGATGTGCAAATGAGCGCTGGCAGGTGAAGACACAGCTGGCCAAACTCACTGAGCATCTTTCTTACAGTTGAAGATCTAATTCCATGATGGGGTTGGTTTGTTTTATCTTTGTTTTGAAAAGCGAGGTTCAGAAATATGGCTTTACGAAGGTAGTACCATGCAACGATTAAGAGGACAGACTGAAACCAGAAGAACTGAGTTTGAATCTTTACTCTGCCACTTAATCTCTGTGTGATTCTGGGCATCTCTGTGCTCTGCTTCCTTGTTTTAAAAAACAGGGATAATGACATACCTACTTCATTGTGTTAATATGAGAATTAAATGAATTAATATATGTAAAGCGCTTAGCACAGTGCCCTGCAAAAGGCATTATGAACGTTTAATGCAATATGAATGTTATTATTATCCCCTCCCATCCAACAGCTGTAACAATATGTCTGGGCTCATGACACCTCTTAAGATCACCTTTCCAAGCAGTGAGTACAGTTTTCAAACCCTGCCTGGCTGAGCTAAGTGGGGAAGCGAGGGCCATGAGCATCCCAAGAAGTGCGAGTATTAATTCCCTCTAGAAAGGCCCTTTCTGCCCCTGCCGCGGTTGTGGAACATCTTCATCCTCACTGAATGCCAGTGGCTTAGGGAGCGTCAAGACACTGGTGCCTTGTCTTTATATCACTTGCCTCCAACAAAGTTCCAGGCACAGAGCAGCCTCAGTAAGTAGCAGTTGATGAAGGTGGTGGCTTGTTTTTACTCTTAAATCTCTCTGCTCTTGGAAGTAAGCAAAAGGGCAGTGGTATGCAAATGACATCTGTCTGGGCAGGAGGCTGGCAATGGGTGTTGGCAAAATGGGCTTTTAATAAGGGAGACTGTAAAAAAAATTTTTAATGTTTATTTTTGAGAGAGAGAGAGAGAGAGAGAGAGAGAGAGAGAGGGAGAATGGCAGAGAGAGAGGGAGACACAGAATCTGAAGCAGGCTCCAAGCTCTGAGCTGTCAGCACGGAGCCCGATGTGGGGCTCGAACTCATGGACTTCGAGATCTTGACCTGAGTGAAGTCTGACTCTCAACTGACTGAGCCACCCAGGCGCCCCTGAGGGAGACTTTTAGAAAGCTGTGTGCCTGTCTGTTTAGTGAAAGCCCTCTAACTTAAGTTTACTCCTACTTCCACATCTAGGTCTATAACTGACTCTGGTTAATGCTGGATTTGCCAGCAGGGAGGCTCAGAGTTAATATTAATTTCCAGGATTAAAGAAATCATGTTTGTTAGATGGAGAAGGAAATCCAGTGGGGATTGGAAGAGAGACAGAGAGAATTTTGTGAACGCATGTGTATGTTTTAGGATGGGGACAGTGGCACTGGTGAGGATCCATTACCAGCATTCTGGGAGGGCAGTGTCAACAGCAAACAAGCCCAGAAACTCACTGGCTGCCCTTTGGCTTTGGTAACAGGTAATGTCCTTTAGAGGTCATGGACCCTGTCTTCTGTAGAAGGCACAGAGAGTTGACCTTTTACCTTTCATCTAGCTTTGTGGATATGGAAACCATCCTGGACTATGGAAAGTATGGAAAATGGGGAAACCTAAGACCAGCTCAGCATTCAAGGAGGGATGCTTGGGCGTGATGCTAGTGGGTGTCTAGAGTCTTCCTTGGAGGCAGCATCATTCAGAGCTATGAATTGTTAAGTGATTGGAATTACAGGGTTGAAAGGGGGGCCCTGGGGCTCATTGTCTTACCCCTCTTCTGTGATAGATGTTTAATTATGATGTGAATAGGAAGCATTTGCCATGAGACCTCAGGGGCAGGGGACCTTCTGGGGTGAGGGAGACTGATATCGCACAGGGCTCCTTGTCCAGCCTTCTAGCTCTGTCTTGTCACTTCATTAGTGGCTGGGCTCAACCCGCCTCTCTGTAAAGACTAGAACCACCCACATGACAGCCCCTGGATCGTGTGGAATCCTCTCTGGCCATGAGTTCTTTGTAGAAGGGGTGACTGGGACATTGACACTGAGTTTTCCTGTAGCAGACCTAGAAATCTTGGGCACTTGGAAAGTATTTTATTTGTCCAGCACACCCAGCAGCACCGAAGTGTGTGGCTTGAAGTGTTTTCATTGATTTAGGCTCGTGTTTGGCTGTGGAGGTTAGGGAAATGGACGTTGAGTTGTTAAAGAGAGTGGAATCCCCCACCTGTGATTCCTCCCACTGCTGGCTCTAACTGGGCTCTTCTCTTTGGGAAATGGCCCAGTGGGGTGTGTGTGTGTGTGTGCGTGTGTGTGTGTGTGTGTGTGTGTGTGTGTGTTTGGGGGCAGAGAACAGACCTGGAATGCTTTGAGGGAGGCTTCTGAGGTCCCCAAGCTGTATCCTGTTTCCTCTCCTCCCTGCTTCCTGTCTTCTCAAAAGATGAAATTGAAAGGATTAAATGTGGGCTTAATTGTCCCCCCTCTTCATCAGAGCATGAAAATTTCTGATTATGGAGGGAAGGGGGCTTGAATCCCAGGTACAGTCAAAAATGATTAATGCCACTTGTCTGCCAGCCTGATTAGACTTGGTAATGAACGTGTGTGTTCGCCTGCTGATCCTGCGGAGTTATTAGGTGGAAGTGAATTGACATCTCCCCTCAGTGCTGAGGGTTTGGTCCGGGATCCTCTCTCTTCCTCCCAAGTTTATCAGTCACTCAGCCTGTGCCAAGCCTGGCAGGCACGCCCTGAGTGACGGAGAAAAGACAGCCCCCAGCTCGGCCCCAAGGGCCCTGCCTGGCTGGTAAAGTGACTCCAGCCACAGGGAGCTGGCTTAGGCCCAGCCCACCTCCGAGCACAGGAAGGATTCTTCACAGGCCAGTCGTGATTTTCCCACGAAGAACCCAAAGGGTTTTCATGCTTGCTTCCATATTCATCCCCAGAATGGCTTCCTGAGGTTAGCACACAGGGATTCTGCCGCCAAGGTCTTACATAGGCAGGGAGGCGTCGATCGTCTGCCTGGCTAGGGGCGGGACAAGGTTAGAACCTCTCAGGTGGGGTGAACGTGACAGGCCTTGAAGGCCTTGGAGGCCATCCCAGGTCATTTCCCTCCTTTGGCCGTGCCCAGCATTTCTGTGTCGGAAGCAGCATCCTCCCCCCCGCCCCCCAAGGCTCTTCCATGGAGCCCTCTCTGGCCCCCCACACCATTCCTCAGTTTCCCCCTGGAAAGAGCAGGTAGCCACTCTTGCTCAGTCCAGGATACTATTAAGGCTGGTGAGGAAGCTGTAAATACACCTCTGGCCTTATTAGAGGCTCTTCCTGTTCGCATTCCTCAGATGACAAGGTGAATAATCTTGGGCAGGTGAGTATTTGTGGGTGCGCAGAGCACGCAGATGGAATGTCTCCCCACCCCCCACCCCCGGACCGAGCTTCAGTCAGCAGCCAGCCTTCCCTCTCACTTGGAGACCTGTTGTGCCAGTGGCCAAGTGCTGTCCATCCCCCAGGCCACCCACCGCCCCGGCACGGTTCCGGCTCCCTGCTGTCTGGGTCGGGAAGTGCCAGAGGCGCTGGCGCTGGGAAGGCCAGCCCTGACCCGGTAGATGGCTGGGCATGTAGTCACTTGTGGTTTTTTTTCCGAGGGATTTGGCAAGCTTCTGTCCACATGTTCAGGGCAGGATCTCCGGGTTGGGAGGGGAGCTGAGCCAGCTTTTAGATTTTGGGGAAGGAGCAAGGAGGCCAAGGGGATGATGTCAGACAGGGCAGCAGGCTCTCTTCCTTGGGGACACTGGTTTAAGTGGAATAACATTGGTCATGGGGAGCCCCGCCCCAAGGTCAAGGCTATCTTGACTCAGACCAGGCGAGGTGATGCTTGGATGTTCTCTGAAGCACTGCACACACCACGCTGAGGAGACAGGGGCAGAGCTTGCTGCACCCCAGGAGCTCTGCATGGTGGCCAAAGTGGCCAACAAGTTCACGTGGGGCGTGTTCTAGCCTGGCTGCGGTTCCTGGCATAGAGAAAGTTCTTGAGAGATGCACCTGTAGAAAAAGCAGTGATGCTGGGTTCTCATTTTGCCCTTTTGAGAGGGGAAGGAAGAGGACCAGCAGGGGTCCCTCCTGGCAAGGTAGCCATGCATGCAGCCTCCCAGGGGACAGTGTCCTGTCCTGATTGAGGGGTCTGGCAACCCCTGGTTTCTGTAGCACATCCCTGATTTTCTTCAGGATTTTCCTACCCTCACCTACTGCTCTGGCCTCATTAAGGGCATCAGGGAGAAAAGTTCCAGCTCACATTGTACTGAGGGTTTGTAAGAAGGGTGGTGTTGGAAAGTCCAGTCTGTTCATTCCTATGTGTCACTGGGAGGCAGGGAGCAGGGTACGTCACTCACCTGTGACCACAGAGGGGCTGGGTCGTGTTTACTCTGCAGTGGAGGGCCTGCACCCCACCTCTGCTCCCCCTCCTTGTTTCTTGAACAAACATTTTCAGGGCAGGGCAGATCTTACCCAGATATCTGCAGTGGCTATTGGCTAATGCTGCTAGAAAAATGGAAACTTGGCTTACATGGACCTTTAAGAAATCACACCACCGGGCTGTTCCAGTTGGTTGAACATCCAACTTGGGCTCAGGTCACGATCTCACAGTTCGTGAGTTGGAGCCCCGCGTCGGGTTCTCTGCTGTCAGCACAGAGCCTGCTTCGGATCCTCTGTCTCCTTCTCTCTCTGCCCCTCCCCCACTCATGCTCTTTCTTTCTCTCAAAAATAAATGAGCCATTAAAAGAAAAACACTTAAAAAAGAAAAAAGAAATCGCATCTAAAAGTCAGCCCTAAAAGAAGGATGATATTCTTTGCCTTTTTTTTTAATCCTTTTGTGTTTTTTTTTTCCTTTTGTTGATTTTTTTTTAATTAATTTTTTTTTCCGACGTTTTTTATTTATTTTTGGGACAGAGAGAGACAGAGCATGAACGGGGGAAGGGCAGAGAGAGAGGGAGACACAGAATCGGAAACAGGCTCCAGGCTCCGAGCCATCAGCCCAGAGCCTGACGCGGGGCTCGAACTCACGGACCGCAAGATCGTGACCTGCGCACGATCTATCGTGACCTGAGCTGAAGTCGGACGCTCAACCGACTGCGCCACCCAGGCGCCCCATTGATTTTTTTTTTTTTTTAATCTTGCTATGTTTTGTTTTTACTGGATGCTGGCTCTGGGAAAGAATTATCATTGTGTTTGCTATAGATGCAAATTGGTGTCCTATGAGCCTGGTGGGATGGGAATATTTACGTGGAATGAGAAGAGTTGAGAATAACAAGAAGTGTGGGGGCAGAGAGAACTTTTATCTCAGAGATGACCTGGCCGAACCTGAAGCCTGTTCTTGTGCCTGGGCTTGTGAGGTGGGCAGGGCTGGTGGGACCATGGCCCCTTCACAGGTGAGAAGGCACAGCCTTCAGGGAGGCAGATGACCTCCGCAAGAGTCAGTAGTGGCAAAATCAGCACCAGAATCCAGCACAGCATTTTGCCTTATGAACTCAGGTCCCTGAACATGTGAGTTAGTTGAGCTTCCTCATTCATCTGCCTCCCTTCTGTCAGTGATGCTGAAATGTCCATAGAAAGAAGTGCAGAGAAAAAAAAGGGGGGTGAGCCAAGGGTGGGTAAGCCACGTGACAGCTGCACAGTCAGCCAGCACCTGGATAACTGAGAGTTGGCTGCACTTAGGCCTGTTTCCAGAGTTTGGTTTCTAAGTAGATCTTCAGCATGTGTAAATCATGAGATCTTTAAACAAAAGGTGAAGTTTTTCTAAGTCCCAAGATAAAAGAAACAAGGGTCTCTCTCTGGCCCTGCCCCACCCCATTGGTGTTTGGAGTATATAGGGGGGTTGGCATGAAAAAGCAGGTAGGAGGTCTCTTCCTGTTCCATGCCTCCTCCTTGCCATGACCCAGGGTCACAGTTCATGACACAGGGCTAACCAGGAACCACAGCGAAGTTAGGCTGAGCCTCAGAAGGGACAGCTAGGATGAAGAAAGTTTGCACAGGGGCTGTGATAGGAACCGAGGTTTGCCTCACAGACCTCTGATTCCATCCCGGGCAGCAATGTGGCCACATGAGGACGAGCAGATTTGGGGAACCCCCACCTCCTCACTCTCACCCCATCTCTGACTCTCTGTTTGTCCAGATTAGTCTTACATTTGGGTATCATTGCTTATTTTCCTTGCTGACTTGGAGGAAGCTGTTTTTTCCATTCAAATTGAATGGAAGCTGGAGGTTTTGTGGTTTCTGTTGAAACAATTATGTCCTTTCTGCAACTGAGGAAAGGATTTAAAAGAAAACAAAAACCCTCAGATATGCCTTACTATTCAATGGAACAACAGATTCCAGCTGCAACTTGAGTTTTGAGAGAAAGGATTGAACACACGGTATGTAAATGTCTATTCTGGTGATGTGTATTTTCAAAAGCAATCTGGGGTTACCTCTCTATGAATAGGGCATTTCAAGGTGAGAATATATCGTAGCCCCGGCACTTGAAATAGGGAAGCCTGTCTCTTCAAACTGCGTTGGGCCTGGGCTGGACTCTCTCCTCAGCAGGCACGTCATCTGGTTGGTGCTTAGATGTTGGCGGGCTACGAGAAGTCATCATACATCCCCCCACCCCTAGATAGTTCTCCTCCTAAAATACCCCTACATTTTTCTTCCTACCCAGTTTTCAAAGGGTCAGGAGTGAAGATTCTAAAGCCTCCCAAGGCCCCTTCTTCAGTGTCTGCCAGTTCTCTCCTGCTGAGAGAGAACTCGCCAGTGGCTTAACCTGTCAAAGAACAGCTCTGCAATGAGGAGAAAGGAGAAGTGAGAGCAGTATATCCTTGCACCCAAAGGGGGCATTCAGGAGGGGTTTTCCCCCTTACCTGTGACTCATACTAGAAGTTCTCTAGCACACATGTTTCCTTCCCTGAGAGCTGGAATGGGAACGCCTCCCCTCCCCCCAGCCTGGGCTCACCCGGCCGGAAGTTCCGGACCCCCTTGCTTGGTGGCCCCAAGTGTTGTTTTAGGATCTGGACTCACTTGCCATCCTCTTCTGTGCAGAAGTTGCTGGATAAACTGAGGGGTGGGGGCACAAAAAAAGGCCGGTGGCAGCCCCATCTCCCTGAGGAAGAATGAGGGAGAAAGAACCAATGTCTGGGCCTGAGAAAGGGTGCCATTTTAGGGCATTTCTGTCTTAAATGAATCACTTATAAACAATGTGCTTTTATTGTCAAGCTTACAAACAAGTTTTTATTGTTACTGCACCAAGTACTGAGGTCCTCAATAGTGAGGGGTGATCTAACATGAGGACCTTCTAGCCAGATTTCCTAGGAGGAAGGCAGATGATGGACGGCCTGTTTGAAAGATTTGTTCTACCAACATTTTCTTTTCTAAGTGGGCCCGAGGACATGGCCTTGGGCTAGGATACCGCTCAGCATTCTTTGTGACCTGGGGGCAAACTACAGCACAGAGGAGTGGATCCAGGTTGGTGGTTGCATGAGGAATAACAGAGCTCATGCCTGAACCCATGGACGTTGACTTCCTGGACCAAATACCACGTGACCAGAGCACAGAGGTGTGAATGCATCTTCATTTCCGAGCACTCCTGAGTCCTCTGCAGTGTAGGACATGTGTCCCTCCTTCATCTGAAACTGGCCCCCGCTGGTGGTTGGCAAATGAGTTCTGGAATCTCTGGGCAGCCCGGGAGCAGGCACCCCTCTCCAGCGGCTTTCCTGGAAGGCTGTGCTGCCTGTCTTGGCCTTGGTGACAGGGCCTCTGGGAACTTCCCCACTGGGACTTGGTTGCTTCTGGGAGTCAGTGTTGAGGCAATGATGCCCTGTGAGTACTGTTTCAGGGCAAGAGAACATTCCTGTCCTATTTATGATAGGCTCTATTCTTTTCTTCCTTTCTCTTTCTTCCTTCTTTTGCTCAGAGAGCAACAGACCTCTCTGAGACCTCTCTGAGACCTCTCTCTGCTCAGGTATCTGGGCTCAGATAAATGGTCTGACCCTCTGCCTTTTCATGGGCCCAGTCAGCTGAAAGCCTTCGCTCTTCCCCCACCCTGGGCTTAGCATGGGAGGATGTGAATTAGCCCCATTGTCCCTTAGGAGCCTATATAGCTGGTAAAGCATTATTAATCTGCCATCCCCAAAGAAATCCATTAATGAGCTCCTGGGCCAGGCACATGGTGTGAGATAACTGGTCACTTCTGCTGTCTGTTGAAACTTTGGAGACATTGATTTTCAGGCTCTCAGGCACTCCTGAGGGGTGAAGCTCGAGACAGGCTCTTTCCTGCAGCCTGTTTGGTGGGGGCATTTTTATCTTATCAAGCTAAAAGCCCCAGGAATAGAAAGTTTTCCATTGGGGGAGGTGGAGGGAAAGGACCTTAGCTAGGAAGGAGAAGGCATTGGTCAGGCTGTGCTGGTGCAGGGGCCCGCATCCCAGGTGCCTGTGACTTCCTCTGGGAAAAGCAGCTGGCTGGGCTGACTGGAGCAAACCCCCGTCACAGGAGGGCCCCGGGATCCTCCCAGAGCTAGTGACTCTCCACTCATCGCTGCATCCCTGCCGGCTGGCCTGGAAAAAAGGCATCGATCTCCTGCAGCGGGATGACTGAGGGCAGGGGTGAGGAGGCGGCCACTGCCTGCTTCGGCGCAGTTATGGCGAGGCTCCAGCGCCTCTTCTGTAGGCTCCCCAAGAGCCGCTCGGGATCGAAGAGGCTCCAGGCCCTGCAGAAGTTCTGCCACGAGGCCCGGCTGGCTCGCGGTAGGTCCAAGGTGCTCCAGCTAGGGGCCCTCGGCGGGGGTGGGGGTGGGGGTTCTTGGGTTCCAAGGCCTCAGCCTAGGGGCCTTTTCCACGAGGAAAGAAGGCCAGGAGAGCTCTTGCAGCCTAGAATTTGCCGCTGAGCTCAGCACCACTCCTTGGCCCTCCTGACGCCCCAGGGGCCAAAGCTCAGGCACTGCCACCCTGCCAGCTTTAGGTGGAATGGCAGGTCTGACAGTACACGGGCAGCCCGTTTCATAGGCCCAGGTTGGCTGTGGGTTCTAACAGCTTTTCCTCGGCTGAAAATTAAGGCCAAGAAGTCATCTTAATCTGGGCCCCTGAGCTGTTGGAAGATGGGCACTTGGATGACACCGTTTTAGTCCTGAGGGGCCTGAAACCTTGCCACACTGCAGAGTCAGCCTCCCAAGGACCCAGGGGCGGTGACGTTTCCTAGGCAGGGGTTTCTCATCTGCAGGGTTAGGGGAGGTGCCTGTGGGACCCCAACGTGCAAGCTTTGTGGGGCTAGGGACTACTGGCCAGGACACAGGGGACAGGAGCCCAGCCTCAGGCGATGACTGGGCTCCAGTTTCTTTCCCTGAGCACTAGTTAGTGGGGGAACAGTCCTTGCCTAGGGAAGGATAAGGACATAATATGGAAGATAAGAAGGAGAGACAGTAACAAATTTTCATGGAAACTTAGGTTGTCCTAATTTCTTTCTTTCTCTCTTTCTCTTTCTTTCTTTCTTTTTCTTTCTTTCTTTCTTTCTTTCTTTCTTTCTTTCTTTCTTTCTTTCTTTCTTTCTTTCTATCATGTTTGCTTATTTTTGAAAGAGCACAAATGGGAGAGGGGCAGAGAACCCAAAGCAGGCTCTGTGCTTACAGCAGCGAGCCCAATATGGGGCTTGAACTCACGAACCTCGAGATCATGACCTGAGCTGAAGTCGGACACCCAACTGACTGAGCCACCCAGGTGCCCCGTCTACTTCCTTTTTTTCAAAGAAAGAGCGCTGAGGCCAACCAAAGTTGGGGGCCTGGGCACCTGCCTTCAGCTTATGGTTCTTTCTGGTGTGTCATGCTATCTCAGTATCCTACAGCACCCTTCTGCCAAAGAGTCAAAGCACTTATGTTTGTTTGTTTATTTTTAACATGTCGTATTCCCTCCAGATCCCTGTGCAGTGGGAGTGCAAAGGGGATTATGTTATTTCACAGATGTGACGGCTCAGGGAAGTGAGTCTCCTTGTTAGGGACCAGGAATACACAGCCAGGCCTGGGACCCCTTGCCCTAGATTCTACTCATCTTCTGACCATTTGATGGCTGCTTCCCTTTGATGGCTGGATCTTTGGAGCACAAAGCTTTCCTTGGGGCTCCCTGCCCCATTTGTCTCCCCACTGTTCTCATACACATTCAGGAATTGGAGGGACATCCAGTGGGTCACGGTGCTGAGTTTTAGAGATGGAACTAAACTGAACAGCCATCTCTGGGCTGAGATTTTGGAAGCAGAGTTGAAAAGACAACATGGTCTTGACTCTGGAGAATTTGTTTTTTTCCTGATTGATGTTTTACCTCTGGAGAAGTGGGAATTTTAATTCAACTAGACCTAATCCCCATTTGGAGACAAATACTCTTAGCCAGCCTGCATAATTTATCCTCATCAGTGGCTCATGCATACTGCGGCCCTCCACGAGAAGACAGCTGGATGCTGAGTTCCTCAATTTAAACCCTCACTTGCGTCTTCCTGTTCATCCTCCCTCCCGCAAGAATTATTCCACAGATCGTTCCCTTGCTCCTTTGCTATTCAGCCCAAGGAGTTATATAGATTTAAGAAAATCAATCAGGCTTGGAGTGGCAGCATTAAGGTCAGAGAAATTGCCGCACTGTGGCTACAATGTGCTCGTTGAACTCGTGTTAGCATTTAGACTTAATGGATGGGAAGAGGGGAGACCGGGCGCTCAGCGATGATGGGAGCGGTAGACAGTGGGCCGCAGATTTCTAGAAGAGCTGACTTGCAGGAATCCGTGAGCAGCCTGCAGTGTGGCCTTTAAGAAAACCAGTGTGGAGCCAAGCTGAATTGAGTCTGGACCTTGGATTCCTGGCAGGGGGGCCTTCCTCGTACAGATGAACCTCTCTGAGCCTTGGTTTTTCCCAGTGTAAGCTGGGCAAAGAATTCTGACCTCAGGTTGGTGTCACATGGGTTAAACATGACATTGGATGTAAACCAGTCGACATGCTGCAGGTCCCTTGTTGGCAGCTGCTCCCAGAAAGACTCTCAGTAACTGTTCCCGGTGGGTCCTCTGTGCGAGCCCCCCGCTGGGCTGCTCTGCCATCACACCTGGGTCGGGTGTGCTAGCTGCTTGCCTGCACCTCAGTGAAAGAGATGGGGTTTGGAGGTTGCCTGGGCAGAAGTGGAGGAGAGGCACGAAACGCAAACACTCTCTCTGGAAAAATTCCTATCATTGAGTTTACCGCACCACTTAATTAACAAGCAAGGCTAGATTAGCCCACCGGGCCTCATTAGAGCTAAGCAAGCATGTTGCCAAGGAATAAGTCATCTATCATTTTAAAAGGCTTCTCCGGGGTCAGCGGAAACGGCCTGGGTCTTTCCAGGAATCTCTGGTGGTCCTGGCTACAGGGATACAGCTGTAAAGAAGCCTTTGTGTGTCTCCTGCAGAGAGCGCCTCAGACGCAATCTATTTACTTTTCTCCTCACTGCCAAAAGTCTCCTTTCACCCGGGGGTTGGTACTTTGCATGCAAGTGACATCAAAGCAGGTGTGGAAAGACCAGTTGGGTGCAGCAGCCTGGTTGTCCCATAAAGGACTGAACCTGTTTGCTCCTGGGCTTCTGTGACCTCCTGGCTCTCTGATCGGGCATACCTCCGAGCATACACCTGCCTGCACATTCATATCTGCACATCTGTCTAAGCTTCCTCTGCTGCCCTGTAGTCGCAGACACCCAGGCACAACCTCTTGCAGACTTATTTAGTTGTTCTTGTCCTTGGGGTCTGTGGGACACTCAGAAATCTACTCGAGGGGCGCCTGGGTGGCTCGGTCAGTTGAGCGTCCGACTTTGGCTCAGGTCATGACTTTGCAGTTCGTGTGTTCGGGCCCCTCGTCAGACTCTGTGCCAACAGCTCAGAGCCTGGAGCCTGCTTTGGATTCTGTGTCTCCCTCTCTGTCTATCCCACCCCCGCTCATGCTTTCTCTCTCTCTCTCAAAAATAAGTAAACATTAAGAAAAAATTTAAAAATATATGTATACTCGAGGTTAGCAAGAGGTTAGACTGCCCTTTGCCCCTTCTCAGAGATGGTATCTGCTTTAAAAATAATCAAATAGAAGCAAAACAAGAAACAAAAAACCCTCAAGCTCCTCGTTCCATATCCGCCCCTCACTACTAGAGACCACGTCCTTTATCAGCTACCCAGACACCTCCTGTGTCTTCACAGGGGCCCCCAGGGGTGGGTGGAGAGGAACCTGAGCCCCCAGGGGTGGGGAGGACCCCATCTGCTTTGCCTCTCTTACACCCAGAGCAAAGTGACACATGCCTAGAGGAGGCAGAGGCCCCTCCTGAGCAGGCCTGAAGCTGAGAGGGCATCTGGCCGCTCCACACTGGCTTTGGATACTGTGGGCTTGTTACTATTTGTAAAACTCCCTTAAGCCCAACTGCCTACAATGTTTAAAAACATTTTTTCTTAAGGTGCTCTGGCAATAGGATTTATTTTTTTCCATGGTGGTAATCAAAATAGGACATACCTGTATCTATGTGTGTGCGTGTGTATATGTGTATCATCTGCTTGTTCCTATTATGGAATATTATGTTCCTATTATGGGTATAACATGCTATCCTTTAGAACAGTGGTTCACTTTAGAAGGCCCTCAAAAAATGCATGTGGGATGAATGCATGCATGTGCACATGAAAAACTAATAACTAGATTTATGTGGAAAGAAAGGGCCTAACTGTATAAAAAGGTTTAATACGCTGTGTCTCTCTGAGCTCATGTGTCCTGATGGGTGCACATACTCTAATCGCCCCTGTTGAAAAATTGTGCCGTATCTTTACACTTCTATCTGTGTGGCCATACCCTAAATACAACTTGAACTTTTTTGGATATGGTGTCACAGGATCCAGATGACAAATCTACAGACACTTGCACACGAAGAATGAGATCTGTTGGGCTTTCCCACCCTGGGATCCCACCTGATATCATTTACTTTGACTTTCCCCAGAATGTATTGCTTCTTACCATTATCGACCAAAGCGGGGAGGAGTCTTGGAGATGCTCTGTGATATCCCACTGAGGGCCTGCAGACTCGCCCACTTCTATTTTTTCTTCATCCACATCTCGTCCCCACCACCACTGTCATCAAGAAACTACTGCATGGGGCCGCAGTGCTGCAGTGCCACTCATAACATAGGGGTGTATCCCTTTAAGGTACTGGAAGCATTATTGGGAAACATAGTGCGTATAGAAATATACTACAAAAATGTTTTCAATAATCCAATGGATTCATTAATGGGGCACCTGGGTGGCTCACCCAGCGACCAAGCGACCAACTCTTGGTTTTGGCTCCAGTCGTGATCTCACGGTTCATGGGTTTGAGCCCCACATTGGGCTCTGTGCTGACAGCATGGAGCCTGCTTGACATTCTCTGTCTCCCTCTCCCTCTACCCCTCCCCTGCTCGCGCTCACGCACACTCTCTTTCCCTCTCTTAAAATAAATAAACAAACATTAAAAAAAGATTCATTAAAATACAAACTATTAAAAAATAGTTTCACTGTTGCAAAAAGACTGAATCAACTTAAAAGTGGAATTAACTGTAGACAACTGTGGGAATTATGGCTACGGTAGAGTGTCAATGTTATAGACCTAGGAAATGTAGATAATATAGTGAAAGCCAGGGGGTGGGGACAGAAGAGAACAGAGGGAGCAGTCTGGCATGTAGTTCTAGCAGAGGGTCAGTTAGTACCAGCTAAGGCTGAAGCATGCATTGTTAAAAGTGGCTCAACCCTATTAAGGTTGTGTATAATTTTAAACCTATATACACATATGCACAGGACAGGAAGCATACAAATATACTTCAGGGTGCAGCACCCACAGACTGAAGTGGCACGAAACAGACCACATAGGAAAGGTACACTGGGGTTAGGCCCACGTCTGCGGCCTCACCGGGCACAGGGAGGGAGGGCACCGTCTGACGCTTCCCTCGCTTCCTGCGTCATCTGTCTGAACTTGCGAACTGACCGGCCCTCCCTTGTTCCATCCGCCCCTCCCCGAATACCCCCAGCCCACACCCCCGGCCTGGAAGGCCACAGTACCTTCTTTTTGTTGGTGCTTTTGGCCTTGGGATGTGAAGTTGGAGACAGATGAGTAATGGGCCTGCCCGAGAGGCATGCCCACCCACACCCTCCCACATGGGGCAGGATTGTGCCTCTGCAGGCCAGCCCGGCACCCAGTGTCAGCCAGGCTCTCGGGGGATGAGTCAGGGGAGAAGCTAGGCTCGGGGCATGAACAGCTGATACGTGAGGCCCAAGGACCAAGGTCCCAGAAAGACTCTTCGTATCCCCTTTGGTGCCTGAGCAACTGGGCAGGACCTTTTGCCTTTCCCTTCAGTACAAAAGTGTCGCTCAAAAGTGCACATCAACCCCACCCAGCCCTGCCACGCATCTAACCCATCCGGTCACTTTGGGGGAGGGTGGAGACCAAGATCTTGGGGTGGCCTCCTGCCCTCAGTTCAACTGCATCCCAACCTTACCTCCTGAGCACGTTCCCTCCTCAGCATGCCTGACTTGGGGGAGCCTGCTGCCATATAGCCTGCCCACCCCAGCCCTCTATTTCACATGGGAACTGAACATCTGCTCCAGGCTTGAGCGTGTCCAGGCACACCCCTCTTGGCTCTTGCCACAGCGACATCTGCCTCAGTGCACCCAGCTGCCCACCTCACTTGTCCATGGGAGTGACCCATAATCTCTGACCTGAGACATGGGCCTGGCTTCAGGTCTCTCCTCTCCACTACATCGACCCTTCCTGCTAGCTTCCTGGCTTGCTTTCCGGCACATTCTGTGGGCTGTGTGTGTGTGTGTGTGTGTGTGTGTGTGTTGGATTGGGGTTGTACAGCGGAGGGGGGCAGTTGTGTGTATCCAGGCTGGGGGTGGGGAGGGAGTGCTGAGCGCCCTCAGGGGTGGCCTGTCCTCTGAAACAAGGGACTGGAAGTATGTGGTCTCAACAAGCCAGGGGTTCGAGGGACTTCCTGGAAACATACAGATGCAGATGTCCTAAGCTGGCTGCCTGACCCTCGGAGTGGGGAGTTTCCATTCCTTTGCTGCACCCTCGCTAGGAGTGTAGCCAGGAGTATGAAAAAATGTATAGATCATGTTGATCTTGGCAATTGCCACGACCTCCAGACTTAACAAATCACAGTCTCTCTACCTTCCTGCCCTCCAATACACCCCTCTCCCTGCCACCATCATGTCCCTGCTCCTCTGGGCCCATCAAAGGAAGGGCAGGAGGGAGGCTGGAGCAGGTAGGAGGAACTTCTTGGAAAGTTGCCTCTTACCACTGTAATACCTTGGAAGAAGACCCCAAAACAGAGAGGTTTTTTTGGCTGGCATCACATGCTGAAGCAGGGTACCCAGACTCCGGAATCCCATAGTGTTGAAAATGACAGCTATCATTTACTGAGTACCTACTATGGTACCAGGCAATACTGGATGCTTTACATATGTTCTCTTTAATGTTGGCAACAAATCTGCTGGTAAGGGAGATACTGCTAGCTCCATTTTGCAGATGAGGAAGTTGAGGCTAAATAAATCCCATATTTTACTGAGGTTAAGCAAATTGTCCAGGCACATCATAGTCAATTGGAAGCAGAGCTTGGGTTCAAACCCTGATCTGAGTAACTCTGGAGGCCAGACTCCGTTCATTCCCTAGCTCCTGATTAAGTGCTCCGTCCCCTGCACCTGTTCGCAAAGACCTCTGTCATACACGGCAAGCAGTGTCCTTAAGGCACCTGTGCTCTAAGGATTTCTGATTTACTGCTGCTGAGTGGATGCACTTTGGTGCCTCTGTGAGGCAGCTGGTGCTGGGAGCCCGGTGTCCATTGTGCTTGCTTTCCTGCCATTGTCATCTGTCCGTGTGATGAGGTGGTTGGCTCCGCTGTGGTGTCATGGAGAGCAGAGGTACCGAGGCTGGGCCTCTTTGAATGGGGGAGGCCGAGAGCCCGCTGCTCGTGGAGCTTGACCGTGGCTGATGAATGAGCCTCTCTGGTGACGCTGCCCGGGGATCTCAGCACAAGAACTGCTATTGCCCAAATAGTTGAGTCTCCCAGCTGTGGCATCCCGGAGATAAAGGGGCTGTGTTTGAACAGCCGGTCCAGGACAGGCAGACAGGATGGGTGGGGTTCAGAGCTCCCAGGTTGAGTGGCTGGGGCTGGAACTGTGAACTGGTACTTCCCAGGACCAGGTGGAGACCTCAGGGAGGGGTGCTGTGGCCATTCCCTGCTGGGGCAGAGGGAAAAAGCACTCCTGCTCAAATCCCTTTGACTGACACTATTTTATGGGTTTGGAGCACACTACTGGGAGTGGCTCCCAGTGCAAGAATGGGGGAAGCTTGAAGGGTCCTGAGAAGGTCTGAGAAGGGACCCCCGCCACTGAGGACTGTCCCCACTGACTTGCTCTGGAGGGCCAGGACAACCCTTACTTCTGTTGTTTAAAAACTTATGTTAACACTGTATTTTTCCAATGCACTTTCGTTTGTTTTGTTTTTTCAGATTTCTCTGTAGTGCCTCAGAACAAAATTATTTTAAAACTAAAAGCTACTTGTGTGCTTGCTTTGAAATGACTAGCTGGGGGAAGGTTGGTGAAACTGTAGATCATCCGCCAGGAGCTGAGTGGGGTAAGGAGTCTGCCTGGCAAGGCGGTGCCGGGGGTGGGGGTGGGATGTTGGCTGAGGTCCCCCCACCCCCATGCAGTGCTCTGCACCAAGAAGCCCATTGAATCCTCATGGACGCCCTAGGAGCTCATTCCCGTTTTATGCTTGACGAGATTAATGCTCAGAGAAGTGCAGTAACTTATCTAAGGTCATGGAGCTGGCTGAGTGTGACTGAAGGCCAGGCCTGCCTCAAAGTCCATTCTCTGGCCATCATACCGCAGTACAGGCCAGGTCCCTGAAGGCGGAAAGGGGGAGGGAGAAAAGTTTGTTCGGAGGCTGACCTTCTCCAAGAAGGCCTGGGGTACCCAGAGAATGGGTGTGGGGCTCCTAGATTCACAGGCTGTCATGCTTTCCCCTTGGGCCTCAGAAGTGGCTGTGGTCATTCAGGGCAAGAAGCTGGTCTTCGCTGACCTGGGAGTGACCCGGAGGGAGGCCTGTGGGCCCGCTGCAAACCAGGCTCTGTACCCTGGGTGCCAGCCTCCGCCCTCACCCCAGGCCTTAGCCTCAGGGGCAGTTAAGTAGAGAGCTCCACATTATCGCAGCGTCTTACGTGCAACTCTGGGGTGAGAGGGCAAAGAGTTCCTTATCAGCCTTGCAGCCTTCCGAACTCAAACAAATTTCAGTTTTAAGCCACTAGTTCAAGGTACTTTATTACAACAACTGGGAAACTAACGAAGTCTGGGTGCTGAGGGTGGGTCCTGGGAACCTTCTCTCCGTCCTGGCTCAGGGGTCCCTCCTTGGAGAAGGACCCCTCTTATGATTTGTCTCCATCATTTCTCCTTACAGTCACGTCCTCTGTTTCCAGAGGCGCCTCTTCCAGGACCTGGAGGCACATTTATTTTCCTCAAACTATCCCTAAGAATGCAGCCAGGGGTTATAGCTGGAAGGGAAGGATGGAGACCGGAAGGGATGATAATTCTCTTTTATAGATGACAGTACTAAGGTCAAGAAATACCAGTTCTTGGGGCGCCTGTGTGGCTCAGTCAGTTAAGCGTCTGCCTCCTGATTTTGGCTCAGGTCATGATCTCACGGCCGTGAGATTAAGCCCCGCACGGGGCTCTGCACAGAGCGTAGAGCCTGCTTAAGCTTCTCTCTCTCTCCCTCTGCCCTTCTCCCCTGCTCGCTCTCTGTCTCTCTTTCTCTCTCTCTCTCCCTCTCTCTGCCCTTGCCCCGCTCTTGCATGCTCTATCTCAAAAAAATAAAAATGAAATAAAGATGCAAGAAATGCTGTTCTCTCTAAGATACTTCTATTAGAACCGAGGAATGTCGCTCCCTAATCTTTGCTGCCTCTTGTCGGGAGATTCTTGTCCTATCCTCTTTTTGATGTCAGAGCTCCCTGCCTCCTCTTGGCCCTTGTGATGTGGAAATATGAGTCGTCTGGAATCTGATCCATTCTTCAAGGTCCCCAGAGCCTCCCTCACCAAGAAACCTTCCCAACTGCTGTGGCTGGCAGGGGTCTCTGTCCTCTGAACAGGTTTCCTGGATCTGTGCTGTCTTCCTCATTAGTTATCTCTTCACACATGGGTCCTGTCTGCCCAGGTAGCCTGACTCCCCCAGAAGTCTTGTCTCATTCATCGTTACCCTCGGGTGTGGGGAGGTCTGTGCTCAAGACATTAGAGTTGTTACCACAGATGGTGGTTCTGGCTGTTCAGGGAAGCTTGGGCCGTTCCTGGGGGCCTCTGTGGCCCTGTGTTACCCAAGGTCTCTCTCCCTTTCTGTGTCCAGATTGAGCGCCAGTTGAAGGCTGTGGAGGGCAATGAATACCAAGGAGATGGCTTAGCAGTACTCGCGATGAGCTGTCTTGAGGGAAAGATGGCTTGTGGGGGGTTAACCACTGGGTCCCAGTGGAACATGCCTCTGCCTTTGGAATCCCATGGATCTTCCCACTTGGAGCACATCAGGCCCGCAGGCTGCTGGCTGTGGCTGGTGGGGCTTGCTTCCGTGTTTGGAGAAGGGCGTGGGGGCTCTGACTTCATCTCTGCTGGCCGAAAAGACCTGCGCTTAGCATTTCCAGGGGGCCTGGAAGTATCAAGATGTATTTCAGTGGTTTTGCTACAGTCTGTGATTACACGGTCTGATGGAACAAAGTCATCGGTGCTCAAATGTGCTTTTTATAAAATCCCCAAATATTCACCCTGGAGTCTTCTGTCCCCTAGCTGTATCCAGCTCAGCGTCAGGACTGTAAAAAAAAAATCTTTCTGAGGTTTGGTGCTGTTTTCAGGGTGTGTGTGTGTGTGTGTGTGTGAGAGAGAGAGAGAGAGAGAGAGAGAGAAACAGGGCAGAGACAGAGCACAGAGAGAGAGAGAGAAACAGAGCAGAGACAGAGCACAGAGAGAGAGAGAGAGAAACAGAGCAGAGACAGAGCACAGAGAGAGAGAGAGAAGGACATGATGCACAGGTGGACATACAAAGCCTGAGTCAACGGTACCAGGAGTTCAAAGAAGAGACTGGAAGACATCCTCCTGCCTTACGACGCTTTCCCATTTGTGAGTTGGTGGCAGCTCTTGTTTGCTGTCGAGGTGGGAGAACTTCTAGTCCTTTCTTCTCTTCCTTGTTTCCACTTCTTGGCAGCCCCGGAGCATTCTTCATCGCTCAGAGCGCTGCCAGAAGCTGTACAGGTGTGTTCCCGGAGCAGAGTCCTGGAACAATGCTTCTCTGTGTGGGCTCTGGCCTCAGTGCTGCCTTATCAAGGCCCCGGCATTTCTGGGCACTGTGGGCAGGGGAGACTTGGCCTGCATATCCCCCTGAGCCCTTCACCCCACTAAGAGTGAGGCCATCCCTGTGTGGGGCAGAGATCTCCTACTGGGGGGCCCAGAAATACATGTGGGCACTTGGAAGTATAGGGTTCATACCTCAGACAATGGCTTCACCATTCTGTCTCCAGGTGAGGGGATGGCTTATAAGGAGGAGAGTCAGGAAGGCCTGGACAAGGGCAGGGTCTGAAGGAGGGGATATTGGTGGCATCCGGGCATGAGGGGGATAAGCAAGAGAGCTTCTAAATGCTATTCCAGAATGGTGGCTGAGAGCTTGAGACCACTGATTGAGTCAGATGGTCTCAGGGTTCCGGAATCTCTGTGTGTCCTCACATTTCTGAGAATGCTCCCCTGCAGACATTAGTGGCAAAACCTGTGTCAGGTGCTCATCTTTGGGGGTATAAAGGAAGAGGGCATCTGCGGAGAGTGGAAGTCTCACTCCAAAACCCCCAAAAGAGTGGGAGAAGAACCGACTCACCCCGGGCCCAAGATGGGGGATGCCTGGGTAGCTCAGTATGTTAAGCATCCAATTACACACTTGATATTGGCTCAGGTCATGATCTCATGGGTTCGTGAGTTCAAGCCCCACATTGAGCTCCGTGCTAACAGTGTGGATCCTGCTTGGGATTCTCTCCCTCTCTCTCTCTCTCTTCTGCCCCTCACACACACTCTTTCTCTCTCTCAAAATAAATAAATTAATTAATAAAAAAAAAGAATCCACATGTGCTGGATTTTTGGAGCTTTGTTACAAGGAAGGAAAAGAATGTCAGGAGCCTGAGTTCCTGTCAGCCTAGTCCCCAGATTGTCCAAACAGTGTCCCCCAGTCCCCAGATTGTCCCCCAGTCCCCAGATTGTCCAAACAAGTACAGGCTATCGTGTCCCCTACCACAGATCCTGTCCAGATCAGCCCATCCCCACACACCTGGCCTTGCATTCAGGAAGTCAGCCTTCTCAAGAGAGACTCTGCACCCTGCCTGGGCTGGGTCTTCGGGCCGAGCTGTGGCACCTCCGGGACAGGTGACCCCAGCTGGCCCAGAAGCTGTGTGCAGGAACCGCACCTCAAACCTGACCAAATCCGGGCATTTCGCCTGCTGATGGACTTGCGTGGGTTTCTTTACTTCACTCCCACCCTCTGTAGTGCTCTCCTTCCCTTGCCTGGCCTCCTGCTGAAGAGGCTGCAGAGAGCACCCCCCCGCCCCCAGGGGAAGTTCTGGCAGCACTGGCCCTGCTGCTGAGCCATGTGTCACTGGGCAAACTCACTTCACCTCTCTGAGCCTCAGTCTCCCCACCTCTAAAGTAGTTCCCAAGGCTCTGTACAACCCTGGAGATTTAGTCCTGCTTCCATGGAAATGAACATTGTCTGTGAAATGTATGCTTTCCCAGGGCACCTGGGGGGCTCAGCTGGTTGAGCGTCTGACTTCGGCTCAGGTCACGATCTCAAGGTTTGTGAGTTGGAGCCCCGCGTTGGGCTTTGTGCTGACAGCTCAGAACCAGGACCCTGTTTCAGATTCTGTGTCTCCCTCTCTCTCTGCGCCTCCCCGCTCGTGCTCTGTCTCTCTCTCTCTCTCTCTCAGAAATAAATAAAACATAAAAAAAAAAAAGAAACATATGCTTTCCCATGAAGCACCTGATTTGGGATGTTGTCTGCAGGACTTTTAAGCTGGGTTAGAGAAGCCGCCTCCACATTTCTGGTTGGGGCAGGGTCAGAGACAGGTAACAGTCCTTCTGGGTTGAGGATAACACCTTTGTCCCTGGAGGTACTTTTAATTTGTTAAGACCTGTTCTCCCTTATGACTATGAACTTCCTTGTGCACCAGGCAGGGAAGCTATTACCTGTATCCTACAGGCTGGCAAAATGAGGCCCAGAAAAGTGAAGTCTGTCTCCAGGGATCTGTGATCCCTGGTGATTGATGTCAATCAGTAGAGAGAGCACCAGCCTGAAGTTGGATGACTTGACCTTGAGAAAGTCGCTAAGGTCCCTAGATCCCAATTTCCTGTCTGTGAAGTGGCAATAATAATGATTGCAAGGTCACACAAAATAACGGTGGTGAGAACAGTTTGCAAACGCATAAAACACGCATTACCCGTCACCAGCCATTCCCCGTGGCACCGAGGTGTCCTCCCACGCTCTACTTCTCTCCTTCACGGTTTTCCTTCCTGGAGCGAAACGCCATCTCCCAGGGTATTTCTCCGGGTGGAAGTGGATAGAATCCTGCCTGACTCCTAATCCCCTGGTGCTTCTTTCCCTCCAGACTGTAAATTCACCTGCCACCCGGAGTGCCGCCATCTGATCCAGCTGGACTGCAGTCAGCAGGGAGGCCCATCCCAGGACAGACCCTCTCCAGAAAGCACCCTCACTCCAGTCTTCAGCCAGGTAGGCAGCAAAGCTCAGGGACCGGGCTGGGAACAGCTTCCTCTGGTGTCCTAGACTCCACTTTCTTTGCCCGGGAGCTCTGGTCAGCAGGAGGTGGCATGAATACCGCAGGCGTGCTGGATGTTGGGGTCTCCTGCTGGCCAGACACACCCCTTTCCAAGGGCCTGGGATGATGGAACAGGAACAGCGACACAGAGAACTGTGTAGACACTCAGAAGTGCTCTTCAGTGCTCTCCAAGCACAGAGCCTACTTTGGCCGAGGGCTTCAAGCTAGAGGTGTGGGTATAGATGAGGGCAGGAAGGAGAGAAGGCTCCTGAAGGTCCTTTGAAGCCTCATAGCCCTGGGGCAGTGGGGATGTTGGGGCTGAGGCTCCTCCAGTATATCATCCTCCCTGTGGTCAGCCTGCTAACCTAGATATAACTTTAGAAGGGCTGGGCGGATATTCTTGCTTTGTGTTCAAGAACCAGGAAATCGATACCCAAAGCAGCCTCTGGTTCATGGGTTTAGCCAAGGCTCTTGAGTCAGGATGCATCCAAACTTTGATGTCTAGGATTTGGAATGGAGACAGGACAAGATTTTTTGATTCTTGCATTGAACGAGCCCTCATTGAGTATCCATTGTGTGCCAAGCACTGGTGAGAGTGGGGATAATAAATGGTGGTTCACAGTGCTTGTCCCCAGAGACCTTACATTCTGGCAGAGGACACAGAATACAGCCCAAGAGTATGTACTGTGATGCACGTTGCAATAAAAGAAGCATGAATCAAGTGTTTTGAGAATGCAAGGCAATTGTTTCTGTTGGGAGACATCAGGGACGTTTGATCTGATCCTTAATGTATGAGTTGCTGGTCAAGGAAGTACGGAGTGTTCCCAGATATTGTTCATCTATTCACTTAAGAAATAGGTTTTTAGGGTTGACCATGTGCCAGGCCCAGGAATGCCAAGGACTTAGTGATGAAGGAAACAGACACAGTGCCTGCCCTCCCTGTGCTTGCGGTAGAGGAGGGGAGTGAGATTTTAAACAAATAAGCCCAGGGTGCCGTGAGAGACAACACAGGTGCCGAATGACTGGTTACTTCCTGGAGAGAACACGAGTGGCCCCGGGGGAATCCCAAGTGGGCCCCAGCTCCTGAGACTAGCCGTCCACAGGCATTTTCTGGCCATGATTAGTCACCTGATCTGCCTGTGGGTGTTACCAGCCTTCCTGCTGTTCCCCCACCCCTTCTCTCCCATTGGGAAAGCATTGCTAGAAAGCAAACATGATGTATGTTTCTATAAGAATGAGACCGAATGGGTTCTAAGGTACATGTTTACAAAAATTCTGTATATCCTCCACTCATTTTGGAATAGGAACTGTTTCTAGTGCGGCCCGAATGTAACCAGGCCTTGATGCCCCACGAGGGGTGAGGAGGAAGGAGGGGCAAGTCAGACCTCCAAAACCCTGCCGAACGATGCAGAATTTTGCCTAAGGTTTTCCTTACAAGATGGAGGTGGGGGGTTACAGAGCACACCCTGCAGCAGCATTTCCTAGAAATGGCAGTTTCTGGGGATATTTTTGGTTGTCCCAACTGGGGTGATGCTACTGGCATCTAGGGGGAGAAGCCCGGGATGCCGCTAAACACCCTACATTACAC
The DNA here is from genome assembly GCF_018350195.1 of Panthera tigris. NCBI lineage: Eukaryota > Metazoa > Chordata > Mammalia > Carnivora > Felidae > Panthera > Panthera tigris. The sequence goes on from NC_056678.1 coordinate 44,848,457, forward strand.
AAGACAGGCCCCCACAGCAAAGAATTATCTGGCCCAGGGGAGGTCTAGAAACCCTTCCCTGGAACAGTTTAGCTAGCTCCCAAGTGTGGTGGGCAGGCCCTGGAGTTGGCTGTGTATCTTGTCTCCCCCTCAGGGTGCCAACAGCAAACAGGGGCTTCCAAGTCTGAGTATTCGGAAGCAGAGTGGCCCCCCCCCTTTCCTCTGCTGGAAAGAGGAGTCAACCTCAGAACCATGTGGCAAACTGCATCAAGGCTGAGTCTAGACTCATCCACCAATGTCTAGAGTACATCCACCAGTAAAATATAGAAGGAGCCACACAGAACCACACAGAAGGGTCCAAGGGTCCCACGTGGGTGCTGAACGGCCCCCCAGCCAGCAAACAGTCTGGAGTGGGGTTTGCTCCCGGCCGGCTGGGACGGCTGTTATGTTTGCCTTGGCCAGGCCTGACTGCATGCTTCAGCACAGCCAGGGCAGGACCTAGCCTTCTATCAATAAAACCTAGGCCCTGCTCCAGGCTCGCTCCCCTTTTCTAAAAGGCTTGTTTATGCTGATTTCCGCCTTGGCTTGATTTTCAGTTAAATACCAGCATGGAGCTTTCTTTCACCTTGACGTGGTCACCTGGGCAGAGCTAGCTTCATGTGCCAGTGCCGTCTTCCTGGGAGGCTTTGTTGTGGCCTGGTCTGAGCTCAGCTAGTTTGGGGGCATATGGCTGCTGGGAGGTCTCAGCTTGGTGGCATTTCTCCTTGCAACTCTTTAAGGAAAAGAAAATCATTGATTTCCCTCCGTCTGGAAGGAACCACTGTGAGTTAACATTTTTACATTTTCTTCCTGTATATTCATCCATTTTTCAAAACATGGTTGGGATCATCCTGTAGATAAGTATCTGGCCTCCACCTTTGAAAAGCAGTAATCCCAAGGTTCTGGCTGTCTTCTCTCTGCCATGCCAGAGGGAGACAGGGAGGGAGGAAGAGGGGTAGGTGTGTGAGGGGGCAGAGATGGACTCAGAACCCCCAGCTGCAAACTTAACAGGCCCTGTGGGTTGTGCTTGACTCTCCCAAGTGGAGAAACGGAGGAAAGGTGCCCACCTGTTCTTTCTCCACCACAAACCTAGTCCTTTTATTTTATTTTTGAGAGACAGAGACAGAGCTCGAGCAGGGGAGGCATAGAGAGAGAGGGAGACACAGAATCCGAAACAGGCCCTAGGCTCTCAGCTGTCAGCACAGAGCCAGACATGGGCTCAAACTCATGAGTCATGAGACCATGACCTGAGCCAAAGTCGGACGCTTAACCGACTGAGCCACCCAGGCGCCCCTATTATTATTATTTTTTTTTTTTGAGAGACAGAGAGAGACTGGGTGCAAGCAGGGGAGGTTCAGAAGGAGAGGCAGAGAGAGTTTCAAGCAGGCTGTGCGCTCAGCACTGAGTCAGATGTGAGGCTCCATCCCACGACCATGAGATCATACCCTGAGCTGAAATCAAGAGTCAGACGCTCAATGGACTGAGCCACCCAAGTGCCCCAAAACTAGTGTTTTAGAATCTCTCCTTGGAGATCTCTGACGTCTATGATATGTGACTTTTTCCCTGGGCACTTCTTGTTGACCTAGCAAATCCCCTTCATGTCCACCCCAGGTCCCTTCTTCAGTTTAACCCTGATTCCCAGAGAACATGGCTGGCATTGGCCAAAGACCACAAGAAATTGCCAGCATGGCTGCAGTTCCTTTACTAGGCCCTGATTACTTTATGCTTCAGGTGGTCTTTACTCCTAGATGTCACTCTGTGATGAAAAAAAAAAACCCTCAGGGACTCCCCGGTGCCCTCGCAATGGAGCTCGAGTTTGCCAGTTTGGTCCAGGCCTTTCATTGCCTTTGCAGAAGCAGACCCCGAGGGTGGAAGTTCTTGCCCCAACTGTTGATTCTCATCATAACCCACTGTAGCCCAGGGGACGCCTCGCAGCTCTGCCTCCGTGGCCTCTGGTGCCACTTGTGTTGGTGCATGGAATGTGCAGGTGACAAGCAAAACCAGAAGCGATCTTCCTTCCACTCAGGTCACTCACAGCCGGGCACTGAAGTGGTTTACACCTGCTGCTCCCAGGGTCCTTCCCCTCCCCCTGCCCTTTCGGGAGCTAGGAGCCAGGAGCCAGGAGCACCCAGAAACCAGCCTCCCGCTCCTGGCTGCACACGGCCCGGCCCGGCCCTCACTCAGGCACTTTCCACACGTGGGAGTCTGGCCATCCCCATGTTCCTCCTGTGCTACGATTTCCTTAATATTTCTCTTTAAATACGTTCATTTTATCAAACTTAGATAAAACGTGTGTTCAAGGAAAATTTGAAAATCCTTGAACCACTGGTTTGATGTCCTGAGGATTTTTTTCCCTGACACATATTCAATTAATTCTTAATCTCTAAAATTGAAAGAACAACGTGTTTGCAAGGACTGCCTCAGATTCCTTCCACACGTATTTACTGAGCCAGGCACTGCTCTAAAATCCTTTTAGGTGCTGTCAGTGGGAAATGCTGCCTACGGAAGCTAGTCTCTTAGGTCATCCAGTGCTTCGATTACCAGCACACTGGGTCTGGCCCCTGCCTAAGGGAGGCTGTGACTGTGGAGAGAACCTGGGCAGCTGGGAAGAAAATTCCAGCCATCTGAGCCAGTGCTAAGGCGCTCAGCCAAAGGAGAGATGGGAGGTGGGAGCGCCTGGGCGGCTCGGTCGGTTAAGCGTTTGACTCTTGATCTCGGCTCAGGTCATGATCTTACGCTTCATGAGTTCAAGCCCCACGTCAGGCTGACGGTGGAGCCTGCTTGGGATTCTCTCTTTCCCCCTCTCACTGCCCCTCCCTCCCTCTCTCTCTGAAAATAAAGAAACTTGAAAAAAAAATATGAAAGAAACAAAGGAGGGGCACCTGAGTGGCTCAGTCGGTTAAGCGTCTGACTTCGGCTCGGGTCATGATCTCACAGCTCGTGAATTTGAGCCCCACGTCAGGCTCTGTGATGACAGCTAGGAGCCTGGAGCCTGCTTTGGATTCTGTCTCCCTCTCTCTGCCCCACCCCTGCTTGCTCTCTGTCTCTCAAAACTGAATAAACATTAAAAAAAAAAAAAAGAAAGAAAGGAGGAATGGATCCTTATGTACTTACCGTAGGGAATCGTGCAGAGTGGAAGTAAGTCACTCCATGGTCCATACAGGGCAAGCCTATCTGTATTGTGTGTGTGTGTGTGTGTGTGTGTGTGAGTGCAGAGCAAGGGCTTGGAGGCTTCCTGGCAATCCACGGGAGAGATTTCACCTTGCGGGGGTGGGAGTAGGAGTCTCTGTCTCTGTTGCCTCCAATGGCCCTCCTGGATTTTTTATCCCGCCATCCCTGTGATGAAAACCTGCAGTGGCTTCCCATGGCTCTCAAAATCAATCCAAATCTGGACAAGCACAGACATCCTTCATGGTCTGGCTCTGCCAACTCTCCAAAATACCAGAAAGATGGGCCACTGTCCTGGACATGAAACCGAGACACTATGACTGTGGTCTGGCAGGCACTTTTTGCTATAAGATTGGTGATTGTCCTCTCCCCTGTGGCCCAAGGTATGGCTCCCCTTTGTAGATGGAAAGACCAAGACCCTGTCCCCACTCACCAAAGGGACAGATAGATGGCTTCCATAGCTCCAGGGTGGATCAGCCCCACAGGTTGCTGGCTGATACCTTTCTGCCACACCCTTACCTCCCACCCTCTACTGTCACTCCTTAGCGGGGCCTCTGCTGGAATGGCCTCCCTCAGCCCCTGCAGCCATGCGAGGTGACTCAGCTGGCATGGAGAGCTGAGTTTCCTGGCTCCTGGCCCCATGCTCCCTCCCACAGCAGGCACGCTGCTGTCTGTCTACCCAGGGCTCTGCCTTTCCAGAACGCTGGCCTGCCCCAACCCTGAGCCCAACAGCCACATGCTGAGCCCAGAACTACCACACGGGGGAGCCAGCCGCAAGACGGGGAGAGCCTGGGGGCGGGGTCTGTCCCTGCTCAGGCTCCCTAACACACACTGACACACACCTGCACCTTTCTCAGTGGATTCTGGGTCCTAGGTCTCCTCCGAAATGCTGGACAAAGGTTTATCGCATTTAATTGTGACTGATAACAACAGTAGTTAACATTTGTTGAGGTATATCATGTGTTCTTTCTACTTGTTTTATCAGTTTTTGAGAGAGAAGTATTGAAATATCCAATTATAATTGTGGATTACCCTATTTCTCCTTACGGTTCTATCTTTCTGAATTTTGAAGCTCCATTATTCAGTGCTTAGACATTTAGGATTAGTATGTTCTCTAGATGAATTGACCCCTTATCATTAAGAAATAACCTTCTATATCCCTGGTAATATTCTTTGCTCTGAAATCTACTTTGTCCAATAATAATATAGCCACTCCAGCTTTCTTTTGATTACCATGAGCATGATACTTATTAATCCATCCTTTTACTTTTAGGCTATTTGTGTCTTTATAGTTAAAAGTCATTTCCTGTAGATAGCAAATTGTTGGATCTTGTTTTTTTTTTAAATCCAATTGGATAATCTCTGCCCTTTAATTGGGTTATTTAGATCATTTGCATTTAATGTGATTATCGATATAATTAGATTTTAAGTCTATCATGTTTCTATTTTTTCCTATCTGTCCTTTCTGTTCTTTGTTCCTCTTTTTTCCCTGCCTTATTTTGGAAAATTGAATATATTTTATGTTTCCATTTTATTTCATTTGTTGCCAGCCCACCCACATGTGCCAAAGCGTCTCCAGCTGTCCTGCTCCACTCTGGCTACATTTGGGACAGCTGCTCCACCCTCCACAGATTTCCTTCAATGCTCTAGAAGCCAGAAGTGTTAGCCAAAGCTGTCAGTGATTCATTTCCACTAGGCAGCTGCCTCTCACAGGAGCCGCCCCAAGGCCTATCTGACCAGCTCAGTCCAACCCATGGGGCTTGTTTCTGATCAGGCAGAGCTGAAAGCCTTCCCAACCAGGAGGCACCTGAGGTCCTGGCTCTGAGGAGGGACACAGCTCTAGTACCTGTTTCTAGAAATCCTTAGGTACTGGAGACATTTCCCTGTGTTCCTCACAGCTCGACCCCGACTGTGGCTGCCTGAGATGGCCTCTGGGTGGGCCAGGTCAGTCCTGAGTCTCTGAGGAGGCAGCGAGGCCTCTTTCTACGTGTCACAGTGCAGGAGTTGTTTGTGTCTGACCCTGGTGACCACGTTGCCCTGGCTAATGGAGGACTGGTCTTGCCTGGAGAGGGGCAGGTGGGGGGCAGGGTTGTTGATCAGAAACACCTTTTGTGATTTTCTAGTCTCATCAAAGGAGGACAACTAGAAGGTAGACTCCCTGTGTCTGACTCGGACCTGACATGAGCTCTTCAGGACCTGTGCCTCTTGGTATCCCTGCCTTAACTGTGTCCAGTGTTTTTAAATGCAAGGGCCCTATCAAAGCTGTCAGCCAAGCAACAGAAGTGCTGTGTGGGCTAGAACCCGCGAGACAGTGAATCTCCTGCGAGTCTAACCTAAATGGTATGTAGCCACTTACCTTTTATGACAGGAAGTCGCCTGAGGAGAAATAGAGCTCTCTGCTCTGCACGGCTGGTTTAATACTGTAAAATGCTACTCTCAGGATGGAGGATGGCATTCTTAAGATTCAAGCCAGAGAGGGCATCTGGGAAAGGCTGCTTCTGAAAAGCATGGGGGAGGTGTGGGAGGTCTGGTCGTTACCGGTAAATATGTGTCAGGAAGAGGGGAGGACATAAGATTTTGACAGGCAGAGAAAGCAGCAGAACAAACCACAAGAGGGCAGGGAAGCCGCTGGGAGCATGAATCAAATCTTGTGCAGCTGCAATGAGGGATGCTCTATGCTAGCTGGAGATGGGTATGAACTGCCTGCTGGGCATGTGCTGTGAAGGGCCTTGAAGGACCGACTTGGAGGGTGCAGTTTGGAACATTATTGTAGGCAGTGGGGAGTGAGAGTCGTTGGAGGAAGGACAATTGTAATGGAAAATTGTCAGATACAGAGGGTCTGGACTGTAAATCAGATTCTACCATTTACTTGCTCTGTGACTAGGGCAAACTAAGCACGCTGAGCCTCAGTTTATTCCTCTGCAAAATACTTCCTCGCAGGGTTGTGCCGATCAAGTGAGAATATGAAATGTATAAGAGCTTGATAACTCTAATATAACTTCTTCTTTCATGTTGTTCTACTAGACTGTGCATGGTGACAAGGCAGAGGCTATGTCTAATCCAGGCCTGAATCTCAACTCCTGGTCTGGTACTTGCCATGTAGAAGGTACCCAGTAAATATTCCTTTTTCTTTTAAGTTTATTAATTTTTGAGAGAGAGAGAGTGAGAGACAGACAGAGACAGAGACAGAGGTGGGGGGAGGGGCAGAGAGAGAGGGGGACAGAGGATCTAAAGCAGGCTCCATATTGATAGCAGAGAGCCTGACTCGGGGCTCAAACCCACAATGACCTGAGCCAAAGGCTAACGCTTAACCAACTGAGCCACCCAGGTGCCCCTGCCCAGTAAATATTTCTTAAATGAATGGATGAAAGAATCAGCAATTAGAGCTCAACACATAATAATAATTATAGCATAGTAATAATTATAGTACAGTGATAGTATAGTATAGTCTAGTATACTATAGTAATAGTTATTCAATAACTATTAGTTGAAATTTGAATAAAAGGTTTTGTGATAGAACAGTCATGATTAGACCTTCGTATAGAAGGGTGACTTTGGAGACACCTGGGTGGCTCAGTCAGTTAGGTGTCCAACTCTTTGGCTCAGGTTATGGTCTCACGGTTCATGGGATCAGGCCCCATGTAGGGGTCTGTCCTGATAGTGCAGAACCCGCTTGGGATTCTCTGTCTCCCTCTCTCTGCCTCACCACTGCTCATGCTTTTTCTTTCCAAAATATATAAACAATAGGGGCTCCGAGGTGGCTCAGTTGGTTAAGTGTCTGGCTTCTGCTTAGGTCATCATTTTGCAGCTCGTGAGTTTGAGCCCTGCATGGGCTCTGTGCAGACAGCTCAGAGCCTGAAGCCTGCTTCGGATTCCGTGTCTCCTTCTCTCTCTGCCCCTCCCCTACTCCCTCTCTCTCTTTGTCTCTCTCTCTCAAGAATAAATAAAAGTTTTAAAAAGTTTATAAATAAATAAATAAATAAATAAATATTTAAAAAAAAAAAAAGAACGGTGACCTTGGAGATAAGGGTACGGGAAGTTTGGAGACGGCAGAGATGGAAACAAAGGAAACTACTGGAAGGCTTTGCAATAATCTACATTATGGTATTCATTGAGCTAGGAAATGTGAAGGAGCAGGTGGAGGGGGAGGCGGGGAATAATAAGCTCAATTTGGGGCCCATCGCCAGTGAGGCTCCAAGGGAAGGGCTGGGTATTCCGTGAGCTGTTGCATCTTGCCACGGGGAGCTGCCTGGGAGGGTGAGAATTCTGAGACACGAGTCTGTGAGGGATAGTTGGCACCATTGGCACAGGTGAGACTAAGCTTCCAGGGAGAATACAGGCTTATGGGAGCAGAGGTAGGAAGAGAAGACGGTCAGTGGCTGGGCCCTGAGAAACCTCAACAAGCTAAAGGGAAGATGGGGGCAGAGGCGGACTGGGAAAGTAGTTCCTGGCTTGTGATGGGCTATGATTTCGGGCAGGATGGCTATTACGAGAGCAATCACAAGGGTAAACACCTTATACTACTACAGGGTGTCCCAGGCCTTGATTCTGAAGTCAGACAAGCCGGGTGGGTTTGGCTTCGCCATTAATTAGCACGTATGATTATGTGCAAATTACTTAACCTGCCTGAACCTCCTTTTCCTCTCTGGAAATAGAGATAATAAGTGTAGCTTCCTCATCAGTTTGTTGTAGGGACTAAATGAAATGATGCACATACAGTTAGCGGCACAGTGCCTGCACATACTGGCTAATAATAATTTCAAAATATGTCTCAGGGGTCGGGTGGCAGGTACCTGACCCTGGTTTGAAGTCTCTGAATATGTCGGCAGGTCATAAGGCCCCAGATCCGATCTCTACCCCGACACCCTTCAGCGGGACAGATGAAGAATCCTGAGGTCCAAAGCTGCTCCAGATGCCATACCAAGCTGGAGTTGAGCTGGGGTAGCACAGAGCTCCTGACTTCCAGTCTTGTGATCCAGCTTTTCTGGAACACACAGAGCCACGCAGTGGCTCCAATGAGGGGGATCTGGGCACATGCCAGGAGCACATCTGAGAAAGGAAGAAAGCTTAAAATAGTGTCTTTCATCATCTGACACTTTGAGGCAGGAAAGTCACCCATTTCACCATTTCACTTTGGCCTTTCTGAACCCCAGCACGATGCCGTGGATTTAAGGCTCCAGAGCCTGCAACCTAAGGTCCAGACCCCTCTTTCTGGGTCCAGAGACAAGAGCAGCCAGTTCCTGTCCTTTGTGTGTTCACCCCAGAGACTTAAAAAGCCACTGCTCGGGCTCTTCCATTCCCCTGCCCCCTTCGCCTCCTCTGGTCAGGTTGTCACCGCTGTTGGTTATTCACAGGGAAGAGGTGCTGACAGGGTCATTAGACACTGAAAGGAATCCAGTCTTCCTTTCTAAGGGTCCCTGGAGCTTCAGTCTAGATTTTTCCTCCTGGAGGCTGGCCAATTTATTCTATTATATTTGATCTTTGCAGCTTTCAGAAGGAAGTCCCAGGGTCCTCAACAACACAGTCTCTGTGTTGCTGGCTTCTTTACTCATGAGTCTCTTCCAGGCCTAGAGTCACTGACAGGTGGAGCAGGGTGGAGGAAGATACTAACTAGGAGGTAGGAGACTTTGGAGGTATGAGCTGTGATGGAACATGCTACTTCCCTCACTTTCCTGTCTATAAAATGGGTCTGATACCTGCTTTCAAGATTCTAGAGCCGCCCAAGTAATGAATGGTAAAAAGGCTTTGAGAAGCCTTATTCAGACACCAGTTTTTCTTAATATTTGGAACAGCAGAGAATAGCACCCTAAAAGAACACGAAATCACTTCGGACTTTTCCTAAGCACGTCTGGCAGCTAGTGCGTCGCTCACAAGGGGAGACTCATGCCGACTCCTGGGGTACTTTGGCTTGACGTTTAAAGAGGCTGTTACTAGCTGTGTCTTAAGATCGCGCATTTTGAATGTGTAGCATTGCAGTTGCTTTCCAGAGGTCTCTGCGTGACTCCCAGGACACAGTGCGGCCCCCAAAGAACCTGGGGCTTGTGTTTTCTTAAGGACTGGATTCCCACTGAGCAAGAAGGTTCCTTTCATAAAGAAAAGCGTGTTTCTTTGCTGGCTGGACAAAGCAGGTAGGCTGCTGATGGCCCACGGATCACGCAGAGCCCCCCTCTCTGCAGCGTTCCTCATTCTGGCATTGGACCTGGAGGCACTGGTGAGGCCAATACCAGATTCCTTTGCCTGAACCGCTGTCTCTGGGGAATCTTCCTTCCAACAAAAATAAGTAAGTAAAAAGCCTCTAAAATACTCAGTTGAAGGGCCACCTGGGTGGCTCAGTCATTTGAATGTCCACCTTTGGCTCGGGTCGTGATCTCACGGTTTGTGAGTTTAAGCCCTGTATCAGGCTCTCTGCTGTCAGTGCTGAGTCTGCTTCGGATCCTCTATCCCCCGCCCCCTCTGCCCCTCCCCAACTCGTGCTCTCTCAAAAATAAATACATTAAAAAAATAAAAATAAAATACTCAGTTGAAGAAAAGATTGTTCCAGATAATGCCAGAACCTACCTTCAACCCTATTAAATGTCAGCTCTTTCCCCAAAACACCTTGTAGCTCACTCGAGCCCCCATCCCCAGCTGCTTGCTTGCACTTATTATCTCCCTGTTAAGGGTGGCAGTTACGGGTATTGACCCTTCTCCTGAGCCCAAGGCGGCCGGCCGGGGGTGCCAGCTCTCGGCTATCTCATGTTTGGACCTGCCAGGCACTCACAGGCTTCTGGGAAGAAGACTGTGTGGGACGATGGAGCCAGATTGGGCTGCAGTGTGAAACCCTCCTGAGCACTGACAGATTTGGCTAAGGTGGGGGAGGGAGAGGACTCCTCATAAAAATAACGAGAGCTGAAAAAGGAGTTGGCAGCTTGGTATCTGGGGGCTGAGTCTATCCCTCCAGCCGGTGTGCTTCCCTGGGACTGGCTGTTTCCGAACTGCAGGGAGAGCCAGGTGAACCTACCTGCAGAGCATCCTGTTAACTCCTCGCAGCCACTCTCAGGGTGCTCTGGGGTCCACAGGCCATCAGACTCCATCAGCACGGTGCCCCCAGCATTCCAGGCTCTGAAGGCTTTGTTTTCCTTTCCTGGGACTCCAGGCCGCATTATACAGAAAGAGGGCAAGACACACACCAGAACAGTCCCATTTCTGCTGAGAGGCTGTAGATCACAACGGCTAAGAGCGTGGGCCCTAGAGTTGCATAGGCCCGGGTCTGAGGACCAGCACAAATATCCTACTTGTGTGACTCTGAACCTCAGTTTCCTCATCCATAAAATGGGAATAATAATCTCTGCCTCAAGGCTGTTGGGCAAGTTAAATGGCAGACTGCATGTAAATGGCCTGGCACATGTAGGAGTTATTCAAGCAATGGTACTTCGAACTATTGCTGTACAGACATGGTCTGAGGCATAATGGGGGTGTTGCCCTAATTGCTTTGGGGTTAAGTCCTAGTCAAGGAAGATGTCCCCTTCATCTAGTCTCATGGGGAAATGTACACGGCCATCTATTTTTTTTAATATATATATATTTTCAAAGTTTATTATTTATTTTGGGAGAGAGAGAGAGAGGGAAGGGGAGGGACAGAGAGAGGGAGAGAGAGAGAGAGAATCCCAAGCAGACTGCGCACTGTCAGATGCTGGGCTGGAAGTCAGGAACCATGAGATCATGACCGGAAGTCTGACATTTAAGGGACCGAGCCACCCAGGCGCCGCAACGTGGGCCATCTCTGATGGGAATGACAAGAACTGGCAAAGACCCCTCTTGCCAGAGTGTCAGGAAAGTGCACAAATAACCTGGGTGGTGGCTGCAGACTCCTTTGATATCCTGAGTCTTCCTGAGGGCCAAGTTCTGCGTGTGTGGGTGGAAGGGGAGGCTTGCTCTCCAGGTTGCCATAACTTTGCATATGATTTGCATATGTTTGTGGGGCCCCTGCAGTTTCTTCTGGCGTCTCCAAGTTAAAATATTGCTGCTTCTGCAGACAGAACAGATATTGATTTTCTTCTTCTCTGGTTACTTCTCTAACCACTCTGATTGACCCGGCTCCTTCGCCCAGTGAATGGGGGCTGTGAGAGTGGGATGAGGAGGTGGACGGGGGGGGGGGGGGGGGGGGGGGGGGGAGGAGAGACGCTGACGACCCTATAGCACATTCTACTCCGTGAACATGAGCCATCATGGGTGATGAGAATGAGCTGTCTCCAGAAGGATGAAGAAAAGACCTAGGGAAGTGTCTCCCTCGGGTGCGTCCTGGTCTGTTCCTTCCCCGCATCCTTGACCTGACCTCTGGTGCCCCGGGTCCACCTGGCCCCGGGATCCAGCGCCACCCAGTGAGGCGGGAGGCGCGGGGTGGGGTGGGGGTGGGGGGGAGCGCGGGCGGGGGAGGGGCGCCGCGACAGCAGAGCAGGGCTTTGGGGAACCTTGCGAGAGGAAGTGGCTTCCGACTTCTCCGCGCGCAGGGCGAGCGGCAGGAAAGGCGCGGGCAGGGGGAGGAGGTGTCGAGATGGCACTCCGCGCGCGGGGCGGAGGGGACGAAACCGCAGATGCCGAGTGAGCCGGCGAGCGCAGCGCGCGAGGCGGGCGCCCACGTCCCACCCCGGAGCTTGCAGCGCCGGCGGCGCGCGGGGAAGCGCGCAGGTTACGCCGCCGCCCCAGCCGCTCGGGCCCGGGCTGAGAGCCCAGGCGGCCGGCTCCGGCTGCGCCTGGCCCCGTGACCGCCCACCCGCCGGCGGGGCTGGGAGCTCGCGCCCCGCGGGGCCCGGGGCGGGGACCCCCCCCCCCCGACCCCGACCCCAACCTCGGCCGCCGCGTGAGCCCGGCCGGTCACACGCGCCCGCTGCCTCGCGGGGCTCCGGGCTAGATGACGGTGGACAGCAGCATGAGTAGTGGGTACTGCAGCCTGGAGGAGGAACTGGAGGATTGCTTCTTCACTGCCAAGACCACCTTCTTCAGAAATGTGCAGACCAAACAAACTCCGAAGGTAAACCTGATGATCGAATGCAAGAGCGGTTCACGGGGGGGGGGGGGCGGGGGGGAATAACCTCGGGTCTGGAAGGGAAACCTGCATCCTGGCCGACAGGCAAAGCCATGTGTTACCACTGCCGGTGGCCGGTTGCCCTGGGGACCCTCGTGAATTTGTCTGCTGAGCCGACCTAGGGTTGGATCTGGAGCCCTTCGGGGACCACCAGCAAGCACTGTTCTCTTTTTACTGCCCTTTTCAGTATTTCCTGTCCCTGGACCTTTTCAAAATGGCTCTCTATGACTTGGGGACAGCGCCTGGCTCAGGGTCTGGCAGCCTGCTTACCTGTGCCTGGGGAGGGTGACGGGGCAACTACTTTTTTTTTTTTTTTTTTTTTTTTTTCATTTAACTCCCCAAACCTGAGCTTTGAAGCTCTAGATGGAAAGTGGATGGCACCCGGTAGGATAAACATTCATAGGTTGAAACTTCCGTATTGTGGGTAGCCAGGAACCATCTTAAAACACAGTTTTAGCAACTTTGCAGAAGTGCGTCAAGTTTTTAGAAGCAAACTATAATTTCTCTTCTACGTCATTGTCCTATGACCGTTTTAACTTACTGGCTTGCTTGGGGTAACCTCAAGGGCGAGTGTATGTGTTTCCTAATGGGGTCCTAGTGCTTCTTGTAGCAACTCTGGACACCCAGCATGCCTGAGGCCCCTGGCCACACCCTCCCAGTTGCCACAGATCACTTATCTGCCACATACTTGGTGGGAGTGGTGGCAGAGCTCTGTTTATTTGTTATGTTATTTAGATGAGAGGGATCCAAGCCAAGCCTTTGGAGAGGTTACCTAAAAGAGACTGTTTGTAGACCGAAGTGAGCCGTTAAATTGCACAGGTGTGTGCAGGCTCATCATTAATTTAGCAGTCTTACATGGATAGATTCACGAAAAACTTCCCCAGGCCTGACTCTGGGGCCTCCTTTGTGAATAATTCATCTTGCCTGTAGGTCCTGCATTTGCTGGGTTCTGACATCACACGAATGTACTGGACCTTTCAATTGTGAGAGGGTACCCAAGAACCAAAGGAAAGGTTTTGATTTTAATGTTCGAAGGAATCAACTAAAACAGGCCCCTGGAACCAGCACCTGCTTTCTGGGGCACCCCTTTATGAGGCTGGAGAGCAGGGATGTTTCTGGAGGGCTGGGGGCGGGAGCAGGTAGAGCTGTAGATAGGGCTCATGCAGAACAGTGTGGTTGCAGACGGGAGGTGTCCTGCTCTCTCCTTAGGGTTCTTGCCTCATTGTGTGGACTGCCCCCCAACCCCCACCCCGAAGGTACTCCAGCCGTCTAGGGTCTTTAAGACTGGTGGCTCTCAACCTTAGCCACATACTGGGGAGCTTTAGAAAATGTGGGTACCTGCCCACAACTGGAGAGTCTGACTTAATTGGCTTGGGGTACAGCCTGGGCATCAGGATTTTGAAAAGCTCCCCAGGTAACTCTGATATGCAACTGAGGTACAACCATTGCTCGAGCGAGTTTTGCTGCTGCCTGGGAAGGAAATGGTTCCTGTTTTTAAAACAAAGTTTAGCTGCTGTGCTTACTGCCAGCCAGGCTGTAAGCTCTTGGTCCCAGAAGGTGGGCTTTTTGCATGATTGGGTGGAGGAAGACGCACTGCAAAGCTGAGGTTTCTTTTACTTGACAAATGAAGGAGGTAGCCGTTTCTGGTATTTCTTGGGAGAGATAGAAATACCATACACGGAAATATGCTGGGGTGGGGTTGGGGGTGGTGGGTGACTTGGTCGTTGGCCCAAACAGCCTCCTGTCCTCCTCCCTGCCTCCCAACACTCCTTCCCAGCATCAGTCCTGAAAATACTTTGGTTTGGCGCCCACATCAGCTCTTTCTTTACTCTGTCTAGTTCTTAAATCCATTCCCTATCATGACGCCTCTGCATATCTCCCTGCCTCATTTTGCCCAAGCACAGAAGCCCTCGGGGGGGCAGGAGTCCCTTCTAAGAAACTCCTGGGTGAGCCCCGGACAGGGTGATAAGGAGAAGCGCTTCCAAAAGGAAGGGGTGGTAGGCACCCCCACCCCCTAGCCTCACCCCTGCCGAGCCACTGTATGAGATCTGTGACCCAAGGGCAGGGCTCCTCAGCCTGGACTTGCCTTCAGTGCAGTCCCCTCCGGGGAGGGACAGGGCACCCTCTGCCTGGCAGCGAGACCTGGGGTGGCCCTGCCGGCTGTAAAGGGAGCCGTCTGTCAAGAGGCGTGTGACTGACTCAGGAACTGAGGAAGCTTCATCCAAATGTTTCCTTCTTTCAGCCTTCGAAGTGTTGTTCTGCCTTTAATCACATTTTTAGCTCTGTCTTCAACCTGCTTCTTGGAAAGAGATTTCAAAGAGATCTGTCAAATCACGACCTCATTCTAACCCCCAACGATGATGCTTTTTTCCTGACTCAGAGATCGCCTCTGAGCGCCTAAGGGGATTTCTCTTTCCTGTCTCCACGGAAAGTGTTTGTGTGTTTCCTGGTGGCTGAGAGACTAGGGCCCCCATTCAGGCAAGGTAAAGACAGCGGCTATAAATAGCCTTGTCAGAACAACCTGTATCTGCTGCTGGCCCGAGCCTGGCTGGGACCAAGCCATGGGGCAGCCTCGCTGCTGTTCCTGGTGCCACCACCTGGGAGTTGTCACTAGCCCAGCCTCCAAGGAGTCCCTGTCTCCAGCCCCTTTGGTGGGAGATTGGGGAGTGAGGAAAGCCTCCCCTTTCACAGAAAGGAGGCACCTGAAGGTAGATTGCAGCAGAGAAAGGGGACCGAGCCCTGGGCTCTTGCAGAAAATGGCAGCTGCCTGGGGAGCTGTGTCTCTGAGAGACAGGGCCACTGGGCAGCTTCAGGAGGTGAGGCCGTGCTGTCCGGGGAGTGTCCCCCTTGCCTGAGCACAGTTAGGTTGCATTTCCTTGGGTTTTCTGTGTCCAAATGAGGCTCCTGGAGGCTTCAGGGAGCACCCACCTGTGTGCCTGGCAAGGTGCACCCTGCCACCCCAGTCTACCATTCTGCAGCCTAGAGGGGTGGGGGCCTGTCCAAGGTCATGCAGCAAGTTTTTGATGGACCCAGGGTTAGAACCTACATCTCTTGCCTCCTGACCCTGAGATTTTTCTGCATTAGTCCTACAAAAGGCAGCATGTGACGGTGCAGGGCCGGTGACAGTGAAGGCAGACCCTCTGGCCATCCCTGCCATCTGCTTCTTTATTCCTGTCTGGGGTCTGACCCTGGAAGTGGGGCCGGCTTCCACCCGCCAGGTTTCCAAATGCCCACGGGTGGCGGCAGTTTAGGGTTTGGCCTCTGAACTCTCCTTGCGTGTTCAGCAGGCTCCGGGACCCGAGGACACTGGGGCCACCCCATACGTCGGGGTGGCTGCTCCGAAAACACACGGAGCCTACTTCTTGCAGAGTGTCAGAACTGAAAGGGATCCATCTGGTGTGGTGCCCCACTTTACAGATGGAGAAACTGAGGCCCAGAGGGATGGGAGGACTTCACGAGGCCACAGGTGTGACCAGGTGGGGCCAGGACTAACACCCTTCTTGGACTCCTTGTCAGGTGCTATGCTTCATCCTCTTCACTCAGTGAATGGGCCAGGACAGTCTTGGGTCCTTGTCCTCTCAGAGCCTCCTACAAAATGGAAAGACCCAAACAACCTCAGGCTCCGTCCCATAAGGCACACTAGCCAAGGGGACATTGACTGTGCATTGAACTGGCAGGGAGTTCCCTGCCATCAGTTCCAAAATCTTGCAACTTTAATCATGTACAAGTTCTTTTTGGTGTCTATCCTAAAATCCTGCTTGTTGTGTGTTTTCTTTGTGGCTATGGAGAGCAGAGGGTTGACTCTGTCGATGGTTAAATGTCCTGAAGCCCACGTGGGACACACTCCCATCCTCCTCCACTTGCACCCTCAGGTTTTCTCTGGTCTGGGTTGACACCACTGATCCTTGAAACATTCAAGGCAGATGCACAGAGGAAGGGGCTCACAGAGGTCGGAGTAGAAGCCCCTCTGGTTCTGTTCCTGCATTCGGTCTCATCTCCTCACACCTCCTCTCCTCCGTCACTCCCTTCCTGGACGGGGCCTCTGTGGCACTCCGGGGACGTCAGCCAACCCTGATGACCAGTCAGGGAAATACCCATGGCTCTGCCAGCAGCAGACACAGCCCCTGCCCCTGCCCTTCTTGGCATAAGAGAAAAGAATACTAAAAATAAATGTGTTCCAAATGTGAGCAATAGAAATAAAAATAAGAATCTTCAGAACCATTGTTTTAGGTGCTATCTCAGAAGCCTGCACAGACCAAGGCGAACCTCAAAAGATGTTTCATGCCGGCCCAGCCCCAGGATAGCCCTCCTTTTAGTCCGTAGGCTGTATCCTCCTCCCGTGGAGTTCTTTGCCATTTGCCTTCTCTGGTCCTTCCCGGCGTTGCTTTTCTCCGTGAAGATGGAAAGCCTTCTAAGACCGCAAGTCACATCCCCTTCAGCTGCAATGCAGCACCAAGCACTGGTTTCACAAGCAGAGTTCTGTCCAAGCGCTGGTTAGGTTTAGTTGCCATGTCTTCTCTCCGGCATCCTGTATCATCAGGAGAGACTAAAGGTTCTAACGGCCCCTGTTTTTCAGTCATGGAACACAAGAGCAGTTTATTCCCGCCCCGCCCCCCCCCCCCCCCCCACTTTAAGTCAAGTTGCATTGGCAGGTGGGGGCTCAGGATAACACATGCAGATTTTTTGTGGGCCAGGCCCGGAAATGGTGTGTTTCTTACACCCACACGCCATTGGCCAGAACTCAGTCACATGGCCGCACCTGACCACGAGGGAGGTTGGGAAATGAAGTACAGCTGTGAGCCCAGGTGGCAGAGGAAGAGGCTGTGGTGAGCATTCAGCTGTCTCTGCACGCACCCTTCCTCCCACCTTCTCTGCGCAACCGCCTTTGGAAGTTCTGCTCATACTTTCTTGGGGACGGGCCATAGCTGTCTCTCCAGTCTTGTACCTCTCCTTCATCTGTCGCCACGGATATGCCGTTCCCGGGATGAGCTCCTGTCTCCCCCTGCTACACTGGCAGCTCCTTGAGGACAGATGCTTCTCCTTACTCAGCGCTTCTCCACTCCTCTGGAGCATCGGAAGCCCCCAGTGCTGCTCCCAGGTGGTCCAGCCCCCTGCCTCGGAGCGCCCTTTGGATCAGGTTTTGAAAGTGGAGATTCGGGGGCCCCACCTCAGACTTACTGGGTCATGAATCTTTGGAAGTAGGACCACCCTCAAACCTGCCTTCCTCCGGGTGATGAGCCTATTTATTGAAGTCTAGGAACCACCTATTTAGGAAATATTTAGTAACTTCCGTTGAAATACGAGACGGCATTTATCAGAGTCCAGAGAGGTTCTTAGGCTGGAAATTGAAGCCAGAAGGTACAAGGATCTGTCCCTGGCCACACAGCTAAGTAGCGACAGAACCGAGGCCTCGGGGCCCCTGGGGCCCCATTGTTCTCCCTACGACCTGCCACCTGCCGAACAAGGCTGCTGCAGTGGCAGCCTTTTGCCGTCGTGACCGGCACGTGCTGTAGTGGAAACAGCACAGACCCATGAGCCAAGTCCTGGCTTGTCATCCCCGCTGCAGCTCGTAACTGAGGAGCTGTGGCCAAGTCTCTTCATCCCTCCGGGCTGGGACCTTCATTGTCCTTCCCACGACAGCACCTGTGGGAGGAGCCTGTCCTCATTTTCTTCCCCAAGAGTCCCTCGCCTCTTTGCACGGGAGCAGACCCTTCTCACCACCTTCTCATGGAGTTTAGGTATTGACGACCAAGCTGTAAGTTGTAAGGGCTTCCCCGGCGTGGGGGCAGGAAGAGGGCCTACATGACTGACCCCGGAGGCCCCTCCTCTACGACTCCTTGGGACTCAAGACATCCTCACCTCTGTGTCCAGATGCCTCCCCTCTGGCCCACCCTTCCTTCTTCGCAAGTTGAGACCATTTACTCTGCCTCAGCTGGCTTTTCCCTGTAGAGCAATTCCAGTTACAATTTGGGGCACCTGCCACATCCATCCATCCAGGCAGTTAAGGAGAAAGGAAGAAAGATTACACACTAGCATCAAATTCCAGCTCTTAGTTCACAGTGTCGGGTTGGACTCTAGATCCAGCTTCCAGCCCGAGTTTGGAAGGGTGGCCCCACTGGGCTCAGGCTGGGTGCCCAGGAGCCTGGGTTCCCTTCTGTCTTCCACTCTCGACTCATCAGGTAACCCACACCTGTGTACTTTCTGGCTTTGGGATCCTTCTGTATGAAGGACCCAGACCTGTCCTCATTAAGGGCCTTGGTTTCCTCTTCAGTCTACCTGTAAAAGAAAGTGGGGACCCAGGCCTGGCCTGGCATATATTCCCTGAGGAAAGAGGACAGGATAACTTTGCCAAGAATCAGGAGCATTGACTTTCAGGCCCAGGAGGACAAAGGGAGCTGTAGGGACAGAAAACTCTGGGTCACTGGGCCTGTGGCTTCTGTCGGCGGTGCTGTCCTCTCTTCTCTTCTCCCGCTCCACCCCAGCTTAGCTTAGCTTAACACTCTCCAGCCTATGTCCCCCATCTATCTCTCTTCCTGGGTCTAGAACCAAATATTCTGTAGCCTTTTGGGGGGCTCCCATGCCCTTGGACAGCTAAAATTTAATATATCCGGAAACAACTCATAGTTCTGCCCATAACTGATTTCTCTTGGTATCTCTGCCTCACCCTCGCAGTCACCTACCTTTGAAACCCCGGCATCTCCCCCTCCTCCCTTTTGTCCACTCCGTCACTGTGGGTTCTGCCTCCAGTGCTGCAGATGCCAAACCTCTCCTTTCTGTCCCCTGCCCTGTGTTGGGTGACCATCACCTCTCACCTGTATACTCCTGGAAGTCACCCAACTGCTTTCCGTCCCGTTTCTTCCCCTTTTGTACACCCTGCTTATGACTGCCAGGGGCATATCATCTGGTATCACGAAGCCTTCCGAGTCTCCTCCTTGCTTCCAGAGTGAAGCCCACACTTGACTCTGGTTCTTTATATAGCCTCCCAAACCCTGCAATACCTGGCCTCAGTCAAACCATTGTGTTTTTAACTTTCAGCACTGAGCGCCAGGGGTAAGGAGGACAAGGACAGATAAAACTCAGTCTCTGCACTTACAGACCGATGTTGTGCAACAGACCCTAGTTCCTCCCCTCCTCATCCATGAAGTGTCTGGATGGGTGGGGGCCGCTGGGCGGAGGGACGGCCAGGTGGAAGACACTCTGCACGTGACACATGACTTTCACCAGGATGTGGCAGCCGCTCCCGGGACCGGGAGCTGGAGGGGCCGGCTCCCAGGATCAAGGGGTTTGGGCATGAATAGCCTAGGAGGTGGTGAGGGCAGGCTGGCAGCAGACTGGCAGTGATGGGGCTGCGGCAGCCCCTGGGAGGGGCGTGGGAGATTACCTTGACCTCTGAAAGGCGTATACTCCCCGAGGTGGAGCAGACTGCCAGGAGTCATTGCAGCCATTCCCCTGTTTCCAAGCAAGCCTGCAGGGAATCCAGCACAGGCAGGGGAGGGGAAGCTGTACTCATTCCCGCCATCCTCCTCCAATTCATTTTTCAGCCCTTCCTTGCCCGGGGTGCCATACAACGCGATTCCAGCTGCTTGGATCCCTGCTCCACGGGGCACTGTGAGTGTAGGGAGGGCAGCAGCCCAGCGCCAACTGGTCCCGACAGACCACACAGGCAGAATTTCAGTTGTTGTCAAGCCAAAAGATTGGCACCTTCCATGAGGTCGTATGTGAAAGAGGGCTAGCCAAGGGGGAGGCCCCCACCCCTCATTCGTCCCACTCCAAGACACGTGCTCCTCCCACTACACACTTGGCGCTTTGGGTGAGACTCGAGTTTGAAAAGCTCCAAATGAGCTCCAGCCACCCATCTCAAACTCTGTTCACACCCCGTAGGCAGCGGGGGTTCTCATTCAGCTAGTTCCCTGAAATCCAGGTCAATTCTTCCTGCTCTGGTCTTGGGAAATCTGGCTCACCATACTCCGCTATCACCATTGCATCAACCTCCAGTTCGTGAGCCCCTCAGTGTCCTTCTCATCGCCTGGCGGTCCCCCAGTGGGAAGAGTGGTGTAGAATGGTCCCCCGCACCGTGATGTGGATGGCAGGCGGGAGCCGGTCTGCAGGGCTCTGACCTTGCAGTGGGGAATGAGAGGCAGGTCTCCACTGGCTGGAACACCAGGCGAGGCGGTAGGCGGGGCTAATCTCTACATTCACGCACGCAGGGGAGGTGTGGGTTCGTGAGGAGAATGTGGAAGCTGGTGGATCTAGGGCGTCTAGAGATCATTTCCCATTGTGCCCACTTCTCTGTGCCCCCCAAACACCAGCATATCTTTTCTATCCCTCCTTTTGATGGGCTGTAATTTCCTGGACAAAGGACCACATCTTGGTCATCATTGTGTCCTCGGCACGTGGTAGGTGCTTGATGCACGTTTGGTAAGGAGGGGTGGGCTTGGATCTTCCTTCTAAATAAGAGAGCCCGAAGAGGCAGCAGGGGCTCCCCGGAAGGCCCATGCACAAACGCTTTAGGGCACGGTATGTGAAAGCTGATCTCCCAGACTGTTTTCAAGGGAAGCTTGCTCAGATTCTGGATGTGGAATCGATGGATTTTTCCAGTAACTGTGAGAAGAAAAATCTCACTGAGTGAGCAGAAAATGCAAGGACAACTTTCCAAACATAGAGCGGCCTCTCCAACCCATCTGTGATTGCTCAGCTGTTTGCCCTGGAGGATGAGGGCAGGCAGGGCTGGGTCACTAAGCAACCGGGCCCTGGCACCTGCTGGCAGGAGTTGGTGTGGTCCTTCCTCATGTGGGGCCTGGGAGGGGGAGGGTTGGCGCCCAGGGGCCCATGTGAGGAGGCGGGAGAGCCTTCTGTGATGGGTTTCTTCTCTCTGCCTTTCAGCTGTGGAGAGAGGCAGGTTCAGGGGGAAGAACCAACATACTTCTCATTTAACTTCCCAGTCTAATTCTAAGCAAGTGGAGACCTTGGTTTGGCAGTCCTGGTAGTTCGAGTATCCTCTGTTGGCTCAGGTGATGTGGGCAGGTGAATCGGTGCTGGGCCTGGGAACCCAAGCCACAAGCCTTCACTGTGTGTGACCTCAGGAAGCAGGCTCACCGCTCAAGTCCTTACTTTCTCCTTCTGTACAATGGGTGACTTGGCCCTCCAGTGAAGAATAAGCGCTAAAGGAGGGCCCAACTTTTGGTTGTGGGACCCCAAGGAGAACTCCCCAGCTTGGGATAATAAAAGACACGGAGATGGGTGATGAATTTTGACATGGGGATATGGGGTTCATGACTGGGGTATAAAGACCAGGAGGGGGTCTCCTGGCAAATGGCTAGAATGTATAACAGCGACAGTGAATTATTGGGCCCCGATGTGGTGGCAGGTGCTTTCCGTGCGCAGGCTCAGTTGATCCTCGCAACAACCATCTGTGCTTTCCATCTGACAGTGGGGAAACTGAGGTACCAAAGGGGTCATGCAGTACTAAGGGGCAGATCCAGGATTCAGGCCCAAGTCTAATGCCAGAACTCCTAGCCCCTAAGCTCTGCCGCTTCTCCTAAAGCTCTTTCTAGAGTTTTCCTACTTGAAGCCCCAGCAGTGAGGCCCAAAGGTGCCTACTGATGCAACCCCATGTCAGCAGCACCCATCTTGGAGCTTCTGAGGATGGTGCTCTTTGCCTGGCCATTCAGGAGGGGGAGGAAACCGAACATCCCTGTCCCATAGGCTGCATGACACAGTGAGAGGACACACACTTGAGAAGACTCAGAGTCACTTAATAATCACCTAAGACACGTTTCGGTATCACAGATTAGTCCCCAACATCGATGTGGGGTGGGGTTAGCCAGGCGGGCAGCACAGTGACAAGAGACACGTGTGGGCTGGTGAAGAGGCCCCAGCACCCAGCACCAGCCGGCTTGCCAAGCTGAGGGCATAGGTGGGGTCTCCAGTTAGAGGAAGCCGAGAGGGACTGCCCTCCTTCCCTCGGGCCAGTGCACACTGGTGTCCTGGAGTCCCCAGCCACCCCACCCCTTGTAGTAAGGGTGGGCCATGCAGGCGTGCTGGGCGCTGGGTACTGGCTCCCACGTGCCGCTCTCCACCTCTGAATTATCCGAATCTTTGACGGCATCGAATGCCCTGTACTTGAAGGAGCTCCAGCGAGCTGGAGCCCGGACGTAGTAGGAGACGGTGCCCCTGCAGCCAGGGTGCCCACGTCCTGTGCGGCCCAGGAGAGGGCCTGCAGTTACAACACACGAGCCGGGCTCCTAAAGCCACCCCCCGCCCCCGGCATGGCCCATGATTCTGCTGGCTTTGACTCTGTGCTCTCAGAGCCCATGGGATGGTCCACGGAGCTGAGGAGCCCTTTTTCAGGGTGTTCTTGTGCAGGGAGGTCCCCTGTGTGAGAGAGAGGAAGCAGTTTGGAGGTGGCCGTGGACGGCTCTGAAGGCGAGTCAATACCCAGCGCCCAGCGTGATGACTTCGGGACTATACCATGCCTCTGGGGCCTGCAGAAGAAAGAAGACACAGAAACACAGACGTGTTTCCCCAAATCTTCCTCTTGCTGACACATCCACTTCCCTAGGGGTGTATAAAGTTGGAAAGCCGGACATGGCTCCTTGACCGTGGCCAGCCATGATGGGTTGGAGGGAGAGCATCTGAGGCAGGTTGGGGAGTCCCCGCTACTTGGGTCACCTGACAACTCCGGCTGCTTCAGAATGGGGGTGCTTGGGCCTTTTCGGCCCGAGACTCCTTCAGATCTCTAAACCCAGGCTTCTGTGTGCCTGAGCGCCTCTCTAGAGAGCTTCTCTGGGAAGCTCTACGACCCTCCCCTCGCTGCAGAGCTCCTGTGTTTGGATCAGCCCTAGTGTCCTGCCCTTTGTTAGTGCACGCAGGAGAGTGGCCTGTGGCCAGGAAGAGAGCCTGGCCCCTGGAGGATGATGGGGCCTACGTGCTTGGAAGTGGGATCGCCTCCTCACTTGCTTGGAATATAGAAAGTAAGGGACGCTCCCAACTATATGGGAACCAGATGAAACAGGCCGGTTACAAGGCCTCCAGGCTCCTCTGCCCTTGGAATCCTCTTTTTTTTTTTTAATTGTGATAAAATATACGCTACGTAAAATTTACCACCTTAACCATTTTTACGTGTGCCGTTCCGTGGCATGAAGCACATTCACAATGTTGTGCAGCCACCACCACCGTCCATCTCCAGAACTTTCCATCTTCTCCGGCTGAAACTCTGTCCCCAGTAGACGGAAGCCCCCCGTTTGCCTCCCCCCAGCGCCCCTGGCAGCCGCCATTCTACGTTCCATCTCTGTAGATCTGACTGCTCTGGGAACCTCACGTAACTAGAATCATACGGTATTTGTCTTTATGTGACTGGCTTATTTCGCTGAGCATAATGTCTCCAGGGTTCATCCACGTTGTAGCATGTGCCAGAATTTCCTTCTTTTTTATGGATGAATAATATTGCATTGGGTGTCTACAGCACATTTTGTTCATCTACCTGTGTGTGCATCGGTGGGTGGCTTCTGCCTTTTGGTTAGTGTGAACAGTGCCGCTGTGACATGAGTGTCCAAACACCTGTTTAAGTTTTATTCTCATCTCTTTCAGGTGTATGCCCAAAAGCGGCCTTGCTGGATAATATGGTGATTCTTTGTGTTTAATTTTTTGAGGAGTTGCCATGCTGTTTCCCAGGCGGCTTCAGCATTTTGCATTCCCACCAGCAATGCACAGGCTTCTGATTTCTCCACAATCTTGCCAGCGCTTTGTATGTTCTGTGTTTTTGATAATGGCCATCCTAAATAAGCACGAGATGGCATCTCGTTTTGGTTTTGATTTGCATTTCCCTAATGATTAGTGATGTTGATACATCTTTTCATGTTCTTACTGGCCATCTGTATATCTTTGGAGAATGCCTATTCAAGTCTTTTGTCCATTTTTTTTTAAATTGTTTTTTTTCTATGTTGTTGTTGGCTTGTTGGGGTTCTTTATATGTCCTGGATAGCGGTCCTTTGTCAGACATATGATAAGTGGAATCTTGTTTAAATTGGTTCTGAAAAAGCAGGGTCCAGCCTTCAGAGAGACCGGAGTCTGGGACGGGGTAGTGAGACCCACTCAGTCCCTGCCCACCATCATCCCTGATTCACTGCTTAGTGCTCTGGATCACCCCTGTCTCACTCCACAGCTCTCTGCTTCTGGGTGGTCTGGGAATGCAGGGATGGAAAAGGTACAGTCGCTGGCTTTGGAGCCAAACTAAGGAAGCAGGGAGACGGAAAGGAGGCTGACCTAGGTGAGGCTGGGTGAGGGGACAGGGACCTAGATGGAAATCCAGTGAGGAAAACTAACCTGGAGAAAGACCTTCTCTTGCCCTAGGAACCCCAAAGGCATGAGAAAATGCCCCAAGGGAAAACTCCCGTGGCCGTTGAAGTAGAATGGGTGTCGCCCCCTTCTGCCTGGATTCACACTTGAGACCTCTGAGCTGAAAAGGGGGCTTCAGGAAGGCCCATGGCAGGGGAGAGTAGAGATGGAAGGGGGTTGCATCATCTACGGGGGTCTCCTCTGATTCCCAGTTATTGTCTCACAAGTCAGTAGATGCCGTGGACTAGGATATAGGAGCCTTATGCAATTCTGGAACCTTTGAATCTTCCCGTATTTGTTTGGGGATTTGTGTGCGTGTGTGTGTGCACACGTGTGTATGTGCACGTGTGTGTCTTATTACTTCTTTGTGTTTATTCAGTTGATTGGGCGAATGTTTAATGAGCCCTTCCTGTCTGCCAGGCACTGTCCGAGGAGCTACATCAGTGAACAGGGCAGTCCCTGTCCTCAGGGAGCTTGCCTTCTGTTATCAAGCTGCAGGGATGTGGGCTGATTGGCAGAGGCAGCCAGGCCACTGTGTCCAGGCCACGGCCAGGCAGGGGTGGCCAGGCAGGGGTGTGGGGGGAGTGTCAGGAAGACCTGTAGGGCAGAGTACACGTGCAGCGTTCCAGAGGGCAGAAGAGCAATAGTGTCCCTGGGGCCCACAGTGGCGAGGAAAAGAGAGGGAGGGAGTCCATCTAGGCCTGCGAGGGGTCCCTGGGACCAAGGTAACCAAATATGCTGGTTTGCCCGGGACTGTCCTGATTGTAGCACCGAAGGTCCTGCATCCCAAGAAAACTCTCAGTTCCAGGTCACCCTGCCTGGGACTCCGGCGTTGAAAGCACTGCTGACTTATTCACGAGACACGGTGGCCTATGGTGCCAGAGGGACCCGCGATACTTTAAGGGCCCACGAAAGTGTTTTGATTTCTTTTAAAATCAGGAGGAAGAAATCCTTTGTTTTCTATATAATAATAATATGTTTTTCTTGATATCAGTGCTATCAAAAAATAAAATTTCCAATCTTTGTTTTTTTTAATGGTGGAAGAGGGGCCCATAGCACTGAAGACAAAAGTGCTTAGGACACACAGAGTCACAACCTGGCTTTGGCTGAAGGGCCTGTCAGGAGATCAAGGTTAAGGCAAGAGGACTCCCACGTTGAGTCAGCCCCACCGCCCAACCTTTCCTCTGCCCTGCCAGACCGATGACCGCTGCCGCTGACGACGGTTACGATGATGGTTCGCTAGCTGCTGTTTCTCGAGCGCTTACTCTAAGCGTGCGTTGTGCTAAGCGCTTCCAGATGTGCAATCTCATTTCATCCCCGCGACAAGTGTGTAGAGAAGGCCTCGTTACCTGCGTTTCTCAGACGGAAATCCCAGTCTCAGGGACGCTGACTTGCCCACGTGCACAGACAACTGAGGGCACGCCAGCCGTGCAGGGTGGTGTGGTCTGGCGGTGAGGAGCAGGGGCTCTGGGTGATAGCACACCGCCCTCACCGAGTTATGGCAAAGATGAAATGAGACCGTGACTGCGAAACCCTGGCCTGTTGGCGATTTTTGCTATTATAACGAGGCGCCGCAGGGCTTGAACCCAGGTCACTGCGGCTCCAAGGCCCGCAGGGAGCTGATGTTCTCTGGTCCTGACTCACCCCGGAGGACCTGCCCCTGCTCGTAGACTGAGACGGCCACCTCAGTGAGGGGCACTGTGCACGGGCTCCAGGACACGCCGGCCGCCCGGGGAGCCCGCTGGCACGGCCTTCATCACGTGCGCACACGCGGAGCTGATCTGGCTGCCCAGAAGCGCCGAGGCTCTGCGCGGACGGCGCCTGCTGTCTGGTGTTCACGGTGCGCGCATCTCTGTCTTCCCTCCGCGGATAGCCTGTGCGCTCCCCAGGACGGGGGCCGTGGCCGGCCGCTTTCATGTCCCAAGGTGCCTTTCACACTCCCCACCCCATGGGCAACTCAATCAGTTACTGTTGACTGACTGTCTGCGTTGACCATCTGCTCTACAGTTTTGTCTTTGGGGACTTTAGTCTCTTTCCAGTTTCTCAAGTCCCACCCCCTTTTTATTTCCTGCTCCTCTACCTCCCCCGCCCTCCCCAGAGCAGCTCAAATTCTGCATGGCTCTGCTTGTAGGGATTGGCTCCGTGATGAAGCCCGCCCCTTCCTTCTTCTGATGGGAATAACCTACTGGAGGACACAGTTCAGGAGTTTCCAATCCTTTTACTTCTGGGACATTGGACAGCTCCATGGAAGGATCTGGGGGAATCAACCCCTTCACTGCCCAGGGTGAGGCTGGGACAATCATTCCAGAACACGGACCATCTGCGACCTGGAAGGGGGCCCTGTGGTGAGACCCTGTGTGGCTTCCTCTTTCCCATTTGGTTGAGGCTGTCACCAAGGGACCAATGAGCCTTGAATGTGGTCTGGGCTTTGGGCAGGGCGTTCCCATCCCAGGCAGAGGGGTGTCTGCCCCTTTCCTCTGAGGTTCCTATTCAGGACAGGCTTAACAGAAACATCAGGTGTGTGGGGCCCGTGCCGCTGTTGGGCAGCAGGGTAGGTGCGAGGTGTCCACAGATGTCCTTCTCATGCAGGAAGGCCTCGCCGAGGCTCTCCCCTCTCCCGACATAGGCCTGAGGTTGGTTTCCAAGGGGCAAGAGAGTGGCTGCGGGCAGATTTGCTAAGAGCTGAGAAAGAGGAAGTGTGGCAAAGACTCATGGTAAATGGCTTCCGGGATTGTTTTTGTTTTGTTTCCTTGGGTTGTGTGAGTTAGGAAGGTGTAAAGCTACTTGAGTTTGGCTCACACGGTGACTTACAGACGAGAGAGAAAGCAAGTGGCCAGTGGTGAGATAAGTAAGGCTGTAGAGGTGAGACGCGTTCTTATACCGTCTCACAACAGTCATTACCACTGCATTTCGGGCAAACCCAGCCGCCCTCCGAGGGGCCCCCACCCCCCAGCTCTCCGAAATAGAAGAGGAAGCAGTGACAAAAGAAGCCACCCTCCGATGTAAACTCGTAGAGCTGCAAAGGGGTCTCACTTCGTGATTTCACAGATGAGGAAACTGAGGCCCCGAGAGGGGAAGTGACTTGCCGGAGGCCGTCGGTCATGACGGTGTTGCACTGGTTCCTACCAGGAAGCCGTAAAGAGCTGAGCCACGGGGCTGGCCAGCCAGCCGAAGCCCGCGGCCCTTGCGGCCCTGCCTTGGCATCAGCCTCTCGGGGTGCCGGTCAGCGGGACATGTCCTGGGCCTGACTGCAGCCCGTGGCGGGGCCCTGGGCTGGGCGCCACCCAGCCTACTCCACCTTCTCCTTGCCTCCTCCTTGGAGGTCACCTCGGAGCTCTGCGGAGTCTTGCAAGGGGTAGGACAGAAGCACCATCATCAGACATCAGGTCTGTCTCCCTCCAGGGAGCATCTCATTGGGAAGATGGGATTAACACATGTGCAATAATAATTAAACAATAAAAGGCAGCATATAATTAGATCCAAATGCAGCCGCACAGGCTGTGAAGGCACCTCCATGGTCCTTGTAGTAGTGGATTTGTCAGCCAGCAGCTGCAGAGGCCCGTGGCATGTGGTAATTTGCAGCTTGGCGACGACAGGAATCTGAGGCTTCGGGGCCACGGGGCTGGGGTTTGGGAGTCAGTCCCCGAGCCAGTGCGTGAGCCCTGCTGCCCACGGGCATCCCTTCCTCAGCCAGCTTGTTGCCTCCTCATGGGAGACAGAAAGACAGTAAGCACAACTCCAATGAAGCGATGAAGCCTTTGCCCACTTGCACAACATGTCCATTAAGTGAGAGTGAGGACCAGGGGTGTGAGGAAACACAGGAAGTACATGGCTCTCGGCAAGAGTATCATTCAGAAGAAAGGCAGCATCCGGTACAAACCTGTATATGCCTTCCTCCAATTGGGAATGAAAATGTCGGAGATCTCCTATGGTAGGAGAGTGGAGAATGAGGACACCGCCATGGGCGATGGCACCAGGGGAGATGGGAGCTGTGTATTCTAAGCAGGAGAGACCGCCCAATGGTGGAGAGCAGAGGTGAGCAAACTCCTGCTCATGCACCGGATGCCATAAATAAAGTTTTATTGAAACATAGCCATGCTTGTCCTGCGGCTGCTTTGTGCTACAGTGGCAGAGTTAACTGGTTACCACAAAGACTGTATGGCCAGCAAAACCTACAGTATTTACTACCTGGCCCTCCGCAGAAAAAGTTTGCCAGCCACCAGAGCCAACAAACTCTATGGCATGGTGGTCAAGCCTGATTAAGTGCTCAAGGAAAATGAGAAGTGAGACTGGCTCATAGGGGTAGGACTTTGTAAGCCTGGGATGACCGTAACCATATGTGCCTTTGGATGGGTTTGATAATTTCCAAAACGGTTTTTGCACCCATTATCTCATTTGGTCTTACCTTGGCATGAATCCTATCAGCCAATAAAGGATTTGTATTTCAAATTGACAGATAAAGCTGAGGCTTAAGGAGGTTATCGGATTTCCTCAAGATCACTTAGTAGTGGGGGTCAGAACCCAAATGCATGCTTATGTCCATCCTGCAGGTATTTCCTCAGCCTCTACTTGTTCCGAGCTGCATCTAGGCTCTGGGATGCCGTGATGGATACGACAGGTATGGGTGCTTCTCTTACGGAACTCAGTCTACACTGAAATCCAAGGCTCATTGCTCTGTAATTCCTAGGGAGAAATAAGATCTTTCCCCCTACTCCTTGTAGGCAATAAGGAGCCATTGAAGGTTCTTGAGCAAGTACCTATTATCCATTTCATGCTTGGTGCCACTGGGCACAGAGAATAAATAGAAACATGGTGTAGGTCATTAAGAAAATTCACTCTAGCTGAGAAGACAACTCAAGATAGAGAGGTAGTCTACTTGGAGGTTAATATAAGTAGATGAGTATTTAAGTGCCAGATGGTATAGTGCTAGCTTTAGGTGTGGGTTCGCTTTAAGCTTGCTGGTGCTCAGTTTCCTCATCTGTGAAATGGGCATTCCCATGCATTTGTGGGGAGGATGAAGTGAACTAACACATGCCAAGTGATCAGAGTGCTGCCTGGCATACGTAGCTGGTAAATAAATGAAATAAGGGATGGTCATCATCACCATCATTCAAGGCAGGAGTGGTCAGAGAGGCCGGGGCAGGTTGCAGGACCTCAGGTGGGCAGATGGGAGCGATACGATGAAAACATCATGAAGGGAGAAGAGGCTGAGGAGTTTAACAAGAGGGAGAGTGAAGTTTTTGGCAAAAATGAAGTTTGTGGGATTCGGGTCAAGAAAAAAAATGGCATGAAGGTAGCTGATGTATCAGAATGTATCTGATTCTCCTCAGCTCACCGCTCACCCTGGGGCCCCTTTGTTGCTGGGGCTTTGACCGGCTGCCCTGTGTCCACCTGGGGATACTAGAAGCCACAGGACTCACTCAGAGCCTCTTCTTCCCCAGTGACCAAAATCAAGACGTGTGTCATTGATTAGAACGCAGTTAGAGGCACCTGGGTTGCTCAGTCGTTTAGGTGTCTGGCTCTTGATTTTGGCTCAGGTCATGATCTCATGGCTCCTGAGTTCAAGCCCCAGGTGGGGCTTTGTGCCGACAGCACGAAGCCTGCTTGGGATTCTCTCTCTGCCCCTCCCCCGCTCATGCTCTCTTTGTCTCTCTCAAAATAAATAAATTTAAAAAAAAACTTTAATAAAAAAAGAACGCAGAGTTAACCAATGTTTGGGTTTCTTTTTTTTTTTTTAAGTTTTATTTTTTTACTTATTTTTGAGAGAGACAGAGACAGAGAGAGAAAGCATGGGAGGGGGCAGAGAGAGAGGGAGAGAGAGAGAACCCCAAGCAGGCTCTGCACTGTCAGCACGGAACCTGATGGGGGGCTCGAACTCATGAACCACAAGGTCATGACCTGAGCCGAAATCAAGAGTCAGACCCTTAACCAGCTGAGCCACCCACGCACCCCTGGGTTTCTTCTTAAAGTAAAATTCAACTTCAGGTAAATCTGCTCTGAGACAGGCCCCAGACCACAGGGATGGTCCTCTTAACTTTGATGTTAAGGATAATATTTTTTAATGTTTATTTATTTTTGAGAGAGAGAGAGCCAGTGGGGGAGGGACAGAGAGAGCGGGAGACACAGAATCCAAAGCAGGCTCCAGGCTCTGAGCTGTCAGTGCAGAGCTCAACATGGGGCTTGAACTCACGAAACTATGAGATCACGACCTGAGCCGAAACCAAGAGTCCGACGCTCAACCGACTGAGCCACCCACGCGCCCCTGTGATATTTTGATAGAAAAGTTTGAGGATCACTCTCTCGGGGGAGCATTTCTGTTCTGACCCCTAGCAGCTAGCCTCTTCACGTGGCTGTACCCTAATAAACTCGAGCCCTGAGAGGCAACGCAGCCCTTTCCATAGCTTAGGATGTGGGAGCAGAAACCTATTTTTCACCAGTGTCTTGGATGTGCCAGCTGCATCGGGAACAGCTAAACCATCTGCCACTGATGCCAGCGGCTTAATCAGAGCGGATGAATTCCATGCCAGATGCACCGAGATGTGTAAACCCCCTACGAGGGACACCTCGCAGGCCGATGCTGGTATTTGTTCAATCAGAGTGAGTTCCCATTCTGTCTCCATCTTGGGCTAACCAGGAGACAAAACGCTAGCTGCATGGTTTCTAGCTTTGTACCCGTGAACGGAAACAAATCTTTCACTTTGAGGACTTGAAAATCTGGCAGGTGAATAGAAATTGAGGTCTTTGCCTTACCCTCTGAAGATTACTATATTATTGACCTTGTTCACAGAGCAGATATTTCCTTTTAGGTAAACCTCCGGGCAGTGAATATCTGTAGGTGGCCAAGTGTTAATTCTGCTGCTGGATGGCGACCCTTATGATCTGAAATGGGCTGCGAGGGGTCTATACCGGTTCTTCTCAAACATTGCTGAACATCAGAATTACCTCTGCCCAGGCTGGACCCCAGGCCATAAATCAGAATCTCCAGGATGGAGCCCAGTGTTTTTAGAGATCCCCTAGATGATTCCGTGTGTAGCCAAATTTAAGAACCATGGGCCTAGGGGCACCTGGGTGTGGCTCCGTCGGTTGAGCATCTGACTCCTGATTTTGGCTCAGGTCATGATCTCATGGTTTGTGGGTTCGGACCCCACATCAGGCTCTGTGCTGACAGTGCAGAGCCTGCTTGGGATTCTCTCCGTCTCTCTCTGCCCCCTCCCTTGCTTGCACTCTCTCTCAAAATAAATAAACATTAAAAAAATTAAAAGAAAGAAAGAAAGAAAGAAAGAAAGAAAGAACCACTGGCCTCGCTTCTGTATCATCCCTGGGAGGGAAGGGATTAGTGAGCTCCCGTGGCTGTGGCTGGCTGGCCTGCTTTGGCAGGTGCTTCATCCAATCCATGGGTCAGATCTCATCTGGCAGATGCAGTTTGGGCGGCAGGCATAGCGGCCCCAGGTGCTGACACACCAGGCTGGGGGACTCCACGTGTTGGCCACACAGGGTTCCTGGCACTTCCAACGGGGCGGGGAGACCAGGACGCTTGTCTTTTGCATCAGTCCTGGAAGGGGTGACCTCGGATGCTTGCGTCACTTCCCCAGGTTTGTGGCGGGAAAGGGGGCGGATAGATGGGTTATCTGCTGAAGGAAAGGGGAACAGGAAGAAGAAGAAACCTTTAGTCACAGTAGCTCTGCCTCTTGCTGTATACAGACCCAAGCCCGGAACAATCGGCTTTTGCAAGCTGTGACACAGCTGCCTTTTCTGACAGGGAAATGGCTGTAGCCAGTTGGAAGCTATGAGAGGAGATCTTTCAGGAGCTTCGAGAGTTTCCTTTCCATCATTTAACTTTTTCTTTTTTTTTGTAGACAAGTTTGAGAAAGCTGTGAACTCCTGAGGAGGGGACAGCCTGCGTGCTTCACGGCTGGAAAGGGGGGAGCACATGGGAGTAACCAGATGACTGGTCTTTCTGGCCGGAAGCTCCCAGGGCTGAGCCTCCGCCAGGCACACGTGGCCCCGTAGGGATGAGCCCCGCTGTGGAGAGGGTTGGGAGGGTTTCTGGGGCAGTGTGTGTCTCCAGGAACTAACTGTGGGAATGGATGAGGAATCAGGAGCTCCATTTGAGGAGCTGGGTTAATGAATTGACAGTGAATGAAGACACTCTGTGAGGCTCGTATCACCTGCTACTTACCTCAAGCAAACAGGAGATGCCCTGGCCTGTGCTCCCCCTTGGGTGGTCTTCGATGGGATCAAGGTCCAGTTCAAGAGCCTGAGCAGCCACGTAGGAAAAGGGTGGGTCCTGCCTCCTGGCAGCTACATCCCACTTGCGGGATGAGAAGTCCCTCCTTGACGTCTTTGCAGGTGACGTGGTGCCCGTGGGTCCTGATGCCTCTGGGGCCTGGCCCACTGATCAGATACACTTGGATGAATGTTTCACAGGTCCCATAGTTTATAGGCCTCGGTTTAACAGCTGCACACCCCAGCCTGGAGGGGTGGAATTTCAGCGGGCATTATGGGAGTGGCAGAAGCTGCCTAGAGTGGCCAGGTGGTGAATCGAGAAGAACGTGGGCTGCAGATTTAGATGGGCTCTGCTCTCCAGGCCCTACTCAGATGCTTACTAGCAGTGGGACCACAGATCTGTTCCTTAACCCCTCTAAGCCTCAGTTTTATAATCTGTAAAATGGGAGTAGCGTAGGTGGTATGTGAGAGAAGGTATGTGAAAGCACGTCGCACAATGCTGTTCTTTTCAGGACCCCTGAGGAAGAGTACAGTGGGGAGCAGACAAGCCAAGGGAAGATGCTGCGATGGAAAAGGGGTGTGGGCTTATCTCCATGCAGAGGGGCGGGGGTGGGCGCCACGCCAGCTCACCACAGCAGCCACAGAACATGTTATCGGCCCCGGGGAGGGGGGTGGGAAAGCAGGAGGAGGAAGTGAGGGCATCCTGCTGGGTGTGCCCAATCTCCACGGACAGCCTGCTGGAGGGAGGACAGCCAGGGCGGGCTCTGTTGGGGGCTCCCATTGTGTTCAACTGGGTGGTGTTGCCATGACAGGGTGGGTGTGAAGTTCCCCAACCAAACCCCACCCCTGAAGGGTGGTGTCAGGGAGGCAGCCAGGAGAACACAGACGCTCTGCCTCTCTGGGCCTGTTTCCTCATTTGCCAAAGGAGAATCCTGATCCGCGTTGAGTCTGCTAGATTTCTAAAATCGGGCGAGTTCTGGGTGGGTTTTTCTCAAACCATGGCTCCTGCACTCCAGGCCACACACAGGCAGCATGGAGACAAGATTGAGAAGCTGGGCGGCAGGGAGGTTGGGAGAAATGCAGGGAAGTAACGAGGGACAGAGTTGCCGAGACCTCAGAATTCACCCCTGAACCCCCTCCGCAGCGTGAAGGACACTGACCCCCAGCTTCTTCTTCAGTTTTGTTCTTCCCTTACCCTTCCCTAGGGGGAGAGGGCACCAGGGGAGCCCTTGGGAAGGACTCAACAGAACAGCCCTGGAATTTCCTCTTAGTTCTGCACATATGGACAGGGCTCTAGGCAACTTACTGAACTCCTTAGTCCTGGTTGTCTCACTTATAAAATGTAGGTAATAAACTCCATCTCGCAGAGTTCTGGTTCATGAGGATGAAGAGACCGTGCATGCCAAGTTCTCACCACAGAGGGGGTGCTGAGAACATGTTGGTTGTCCCCATGCTCCAGGAGAGGAGGCTGATTCTTTCAATTATTGTAGAAGGACAGCCCCCTGTCCCTTTCTGGTTCACTCATTTGTTTGATAAATATATACAGTTCACCCCTGAGCAACGTCAGGGTTGGGGGCGCTGACCCCCCTGCACAATAAAAAATCTGAGTATAACTTTTGACATCCCCAAACCTTCACCACTGATAGCCTACTGTTGACCGGAAACCTTACCAATAACATGAACAGTCGATTAACTCAGTTTTGTATGTTATGTGTATTATACACTGCATTCTTACAATAAAGTGAGCTAGAGAAAAGAAAATGTTATGAAGAAAATCATAAGGGAGAGAAAATACATTTACAGCACTGGACTGTATTTATCAAAAAAGAATTGGTGTATAAGTGGATCCATGCAGTTCAAACCTGTATTGTTCAGGGATCAGCTGAACTGACTTATGTGCAAAATTCTGTGGCTGGTGATGTGGGGCCTGAACTGATGCTCACGTGCCCTTGGTCCCCTGGGTCGGGGTGAATTACTGTCTTTCCCATCAGCATATGCTGGGACTGTGTGTACATTCCTTTCTCTCCAGCTCTATTGTTACTTCCTTGAGGAGATGGACCCCGGCTTGCATTTCTCTGCATCTCCCTTAGCATCTAAAGGCTATGTTTTCCATAGCAACCCTCTGTGAGCCAATGCTGCTCTGCTGATTCACCAGATTTGTGGTCGGTGCCCATGTGCTGGGCATGTTCATATTAGTCTCACGGCAAGCCTGAAGGGTAGTTATTGTTCCCATTTCACAGGTGAGGAGACTGAGGTTTAGAGCTATTTCCCCAGGGCTGGCCCGGCTAGGCAGTGGCACCGCTGGAATTTGACCTCTGATTGTTCTCACTGTGAGCCCATGGAATTAGTTTTTACCCCGTGGGGCTGGTGCTCCCTATGCTTGGTCAGGGAGGCCTTTGGGAGGGTGTGGTCCTACCCTTTCTCATCCACTGTGTGCCCACTCTCACTTCTGTGTTCCAGAATGTCTGTAAACCCCCGGAGGAGACGCAGCGCCCGCCCACACTGCAGGAGATCAAGCAGAAGATTGACAGCTACAATACCCGGGAGAAGAACTGCCTGGGCATGAAGCTGGTGCGTCGGGCCGCCCCCATCCACGACCCCGGCCACGCCCCCGGTCACTTGGGCTCCCCTGCTCCCCCTCTAGGTTCTGGGGCGGCCCTTCTGAGGCCCCTCCCCTTTCCCCAGGCCTGGGGGCTTGTGCAAGGCTGAGAACCCAGGTGGTCAGGGACCCACCCCCGGGGCTGCAGGGAAGAATGGGCTTTAGAATAAGATCCAAATCCGTCTCTGGCTCTTCCCACTTTTCGATTTGGGAACCTTCTTAACGTCCCTGAGCTTCAGTGTGAAAGAGGTATTGGTGCCCACTTGTCAAAGCTGTCCTGAGATTTAAGTAATATAGAGTGACCTGGTACTGCTCCGCCCTCAGGAAGGCCTCACAAGGGCGGTTCGCAGCTCCTCATCCTCTCCCTCTTGGTTGTTGCACCGTTACAGCCTGCGTCTCAGGAGGCTTCCTTGGACTGTGCAGCGCTCTGAGCAGGGAGGCACCGACTCTGTGCCAGGCTAGCGAAGGCCATCTTCAGTGGGAAGGGAAGGGGAGGAGAAGGTAGAAGAATGCTGCCCCCTGCCGGAGGCTGGTAGCAACTGGCTCTGGGGGCTTCCGCCAGAGGGCACGCTAGAAAATCCAGTCTCCGGTGGACCTGGGCAAGTCTTGCAGGCTGCTGGTTTGGAAAGAAATACAGGAGGAAATCCAGTGGGCGGGTTCTCCAGGGGCCTCTTTACAGAGCCTTCCTGCTCCTCCCTGGTTTGGAGGGGCAAACTAGAGAGGACGCTCCAGACCCTGCCTCCCAGGAGTGGGGACTCACCAAAGGCAGGGGACTGGGACAGGGAGCCTGAGCCCCCAGAGCGAAAGCCACGGCAGCTCCTCGTGTCCCCCCTGGTTGCTGGATACTGCGTGCCTTCTCTTGGCCCGATGCGGGGCTGGCAGGGGGACAGTGTCTCTGCCCTCCAGCACCTCCAGGTCAGCAGAGATGGGAAGGAACTCGGGGAGACAGGTGGGGGGCTGACTGGGATAGCACTGTTATTAGGAAAGGCCTCTGCAACCACCCCACCCCCTGCCCCTGATCCAGGGCAGTGGCCCAGAGTGGCAGCTAGGATCATGCAAGTCAGACCGGAGCTGACCCATGGGGCACCCCCCACCTTCTTCCTCAGAGTGAAGATGGCACCTACACGGGTTTCATCAAAGTGCATTTGAAACTTCGGCGGCCAGTGACCGTGCCTGCGGGGATCCGGCCCCAGTCCATCTACGATGCCATCAAGGAAGTGAACCTGGCGGCCACCACGGACAAGCGGACGTCCTTCTATCTTCCTCTGGATGCCATCAAGCAGCTGCACATCAGCAGCACCACCACGGTCAGTGAGGTCATCCAGGGGCTGCTCAAGAAGTTCATGGTTGTGGACAATCCCCAGAAGTTTGCACTTTTTAAGCGGATACACAAGGACGGGCAAGGTATGAGAGAGCAAGCTCCCGGCCAGAAACCACCTCTCCCACTGAACCCCTGCCAGACTTGGGTGGGAGGACTGGGCTTCCTCTGGGCACTGCACTCCAGCCACGTGGAAGGGCCACACAGGCACTCTGGGCAGAGAGCTGGACGGGGAGCACGCGCCTGCTCTCGGTGCCCCTCACTTTGTACGTGACTGCAGGAAACCCACACCCTGGGCTCCCACTTCCTGATCTGTGGAATGGGAGAGCACCCGCCTGCCACTGCTAATCTTTCGGGAGGTGATGCAAGTGGAAACAAGTTTCCAACTCTCAGCAGACACCAAAAATAAAAGGTCACTCCCTATGTCTTCTCATCAGGTTCATTTCATTAGGTTGGAAGGTTGGCTACTTCCAGTTATAACCACCCTGCGTCTTATTTCTGGGTCTGTCCTCCTCCCCACCTCCGATGAGCCCCTAACTCCCTCTCTTGGTTTGCAGTGCTCTTCCAGAAACTCTCTATCGCTGATTGCCCCCTGTACCTGCGCTTGCTGGCTGGGCCTGACAATGACGTCCTCAGCTTTGTGCTCAAGGAGAATGAAACTGGAGAGGTGGAGGTAGGTCTGGGCCCCTTTGCTGGTTGCACAAACCCAGCCCTCAGGGCACACTGGATGGGGCACCCTCGTGGGCGTCGTCCTCCCTACCCGGCATAGCTGGGGGCCCTGCGGAGGCAGCTGGGAAAATGGGCTGAGAAAGTAGAGCCGGGGTAAGTGCTGGGCCAAGGAGGTTCAGTGTCCAAAGCCAGGATTGTAAGCATCCTGGGGGATGCAAGTCAGCGCCTGTGTCTGGCAAGCTCTGTGGAAAGAAAGGATTTCATGGGCTTTATTTCTGAACACCCAGGGTGGAGGGGCACTGGGAAGCTCCTGTGTCCGGGCCCAGGTTGGTTTTGCTCCAGGATGGCCTGAGGCCCAGCAAGCTCCATGCCACACACACTGAGCCGTGCGTCTCTCCCTGGCTCTTAAAAACGGACCTCCTTCCTCAAAGGGGAGTTCATCAGAGTGCAGTGTGGCGGCACGAACTAGGGTGAAATCAGGCTGGCGCCCTCCGCGGCCTGGGATACTTGGGAGTTGGAGTCACGGAGGAGTGGCCGAGGGCGGGGAGCATCCTCGGCGTTTGGCACACTGTGTTCGGTGGAGGCCTAGGGTTAGGGGTCACCGTGGAGATTCGGGGCATCTAGGCAGGTGTTAGGGCTCTGTCCCCTCTCCCTGCTTCAGTCAGGCAGCTGGGCTTCCAGCTGACGTATACACTGGAGTCAGATTTTCGGAAAAAGTACTCTGCTGAAAACATCTGAACGCTGCAGGCCTGGTGCAAAACTCACGGGCCTGGGAGTTCAGAGACGGGGCTCTAATTCCGGTTCTGCTGCTGCAGCTCTGTCCCAGTAGCTCTACCACCTTCCCTCTGTGGGCTTCGGTCTCCTCAGTTATGCAATGTGGGGATTAAACTAGATAAACCTGAATATTCTTTTGTGCTCAAAAGAGCTTAGGAGTCAAAACCCCTGGCTCCACAGAGTGGGGCGGGGGCTCTGCTCCTGGGTCAGCCTGAGAGCAGTGACGCTTGCCTTCCGTCCGGGAGGCCAGGTCCCATCGGGGCAGGCCTGGGCCAACCGGGCTCTACAGAGCTTTACAGGTTATGTTACCTCGTTATCTGCTCTGCCAGCCAAGGGAGGCGGAGACCCTAAGCCCGTGGCAGATGAACAAGCAGGCTGAGAAGGGCGCAGTGATGTGCCCGAGATCCCATGGTGGAGTCAGGCTGAAACACAGTCTCCGGGGGCTGAGTCCAGCTCCATCTGCCTCTTGGGGGTCTGCACGCTGAGAGCCTGTCGCTCATCGCCCCGCAGCAGACAGCCAGAGAGGCCAGCAGGGGCCCCGGGCGGCTCTAGCATCTGGGATCTGAACAGATCTCAGCTGCTACAGAGAAAACGGAAGATGGTTGATTCTCCAAATAAAACACCGCACATGGACTGGTACATCTTGGTCATGAGATGCCAGGATTTGAAATTTGGTTGCTGGTATGACAAGGGAAACCCAAGCTCTATCCACTGCACTTGCCTATTCGGTAGCGAACCGTGTGTGAACCGTGTGAACCGGGGAGGCAGCGTGGGCCCCTCAGGTCGTGCGGCTTCTGACCTGTCTCCTGTTCTGTTTCTCCCCCATCTCCCTCGTGCCTCGCAGTGGGACGCCTTCTCCATCCCTGAGCTCCAGAACTTCCTCACGATCCTGGAAAAAGAGGAGCAGGACAAAATCCAACAAGTGCAGAAGAAGTATGACAAGTTTAGGCAGAAACTGGAGGAGGCCTTAAGAGAATCCCAGGGCAAACCTGGGTAACCGGTCCTGCTTCCTCTTCTGGTGCCCGCGGATTTATTTTTATGATTAATTATTATTTTGCAACAGACACTTTTTCTCAGGACACCTCTGGCGGGTGCATTTGTGCCCACCTGGCAGTTCCAGATGTGGCACGAAACCTCTGAGGGGCGCAGGTGCGCGGGCCAGGCGCTGCCTGCCGCTCGCTGCTGAGGAGGGGGATGGGGGACAGAGCAGCCTCAGTCCTGGACAATCCTCCCGGAAGCCAACCGGCTGCCTCTGTCATCACCGAACCGCAATTGTTCGCACCAGCCGGCAAAGGAAAGAAGAAAGGTTTCAGAGCTGTTACGTTCTTTCTCTGGCTTTTATTCTTCTTCAGTTTCTCTCGTATTTGCCGCCCACAGACCTTTATTTATGAGTCAAAAATTGTAGCATATTCCTCTAGCAGATCTGAGCTG
Organism: Panthera tigris; assembly: GCF_018350195.1. Taxonomy (NCBI): domain Eukaryota; kingdom Metazoa; phylum Chordata; class Mammalia; order Carnivora; family Felidae; genus Panthera; species Panthera tigris. The sequence continues at coordinate 44,888,060 of NC_056678.1, forward strand.
AGCCCTGGAAAGCAGGATAATGCTCGTGAAAGGACTGTTCCCTCACTGCCCCAATGTGACCATTGTTCATGCTCAAGGGAAGGTTATAAAGCCACTGGCCCCAGATGCTCAGGTAGGGAGCACCAAAGCTGAGGCCGGCTCGGAGGCTTCTGGAGAAGCCGCAGCCCGCCCTGGCCCTCATTGCTCAAGAGTCTGTGCACGTAAACCCAAAGGCATATGTTATTTGCGCAAGTGTGACAGTCACGTCTTTGTCGTGAACAGACAGTGTTTGTTTTTAAGTTACAGTTTTGAATTTGACATTGCCATCATCATATGTTTCCACCAAAGGGAAACCAACCATTCACCATTGTGAATGTCTCCTGTGAGAATGGAAATCAGGCGGTCTGAGAAAGCCGAGAGACGTCGCAGAGGAGTGTGTCCAACTTGCCTTTGGCCTTCCCCCAGCTAGCGAGCTGGGGAGGGCTTGGCTGCCTTGCTGTCCCCCTTGGGCTGCAGCACGGCCTGTCTGCTTCCGCCAGGACTCAGGTGCTGTCAGAGGAGCCGCCTTGACTCTGAAGCCCGGCCCGCCCGTGGCACTGCGCTCAGTGAGCCTGTGGGCTGGCTTCCTGCTGACCTCAGTGCCTTTTTTGTTTTCAGAGAGAGGAGCAGGGTGCATTTGCTTGATGCTCTACTGCCGGCTTGCTCCTGCCAGGAAGTGGCCCACGGCGGTGTGGGGGGCAAGGCCAGGAGAGCCCTCCCTCCAAGGCTGGTGCAAGAGTCAAAGACCTTCCCATCTGAGATCCTGGGCTTTGACTCCCAAGAAGTGATGTCAACCGCAGGGACAGGGTGGGTCAGATTCCTAACTTACATCTGTACTGGCTCCCGGTTCAGGTGCAAACTTAAAAATGAACTAGCCAAACAACTGAAGCGAGTAGCCAGGACTGCGAAGACACTCCAGTGCGGAGGGAGGACTTTTAACTTCCAAAGCAGGGACGGTTTTCCCATCCAGCCTCTCAGAGATCACTTCTTCGCTCCTCTGCCTTCCCAGGTCCTGCTTGGGTCAGGTTGAGCCCCAGCTTGTGTAGCCTCAGAAGTCCCCTCCCTGACCCTTGCTGCATCCTCACTGCCCCTGATCCCAGAAGGAATGCTGACCCCTTGTCATCCAAACTGTGTCTGTCGTCTTCAAAGCTGCAGAAGCAAGACGAGCTAGCAGCTCAAGATTTTTGAGAACCCCCCCGCTCCCCACACCCTGGTTATCTGCCATCTCCTGCTCAGCCTTATCGCTTCCCTCCCTTAAGAAATCTCTCCCTGCTGTATATTAAAGGGAGTGGGTAGAGAGCCCCTTTTTCCTTCATGCTGCATGTCTGTAACATTAATGGAAGGCACGGCTCCTGCTGCAGCCACTGTGAATGCTGCTGAGGGCCTCCCTCTGATGGGGTGGCCATTTTATTTTTGAGAAGGAAAAAAGTGTCATGTCCATATATACGTAAGGGCATATAGCTATATATACAGAGATAGGGGTGTTTATGAAAGAAGATTATGGGAAAATTCCGACTTTATCTAAAGCACAGTTAGACCCAGGACCCGTGCCGAGTCCCGAGCCTCGGAACATAGTCTGTGTGAATTATCCCTTCCCCCAGAGGTGGGTATGACTGCTGGTAGTGCCTTCTACCCTTGTGTTGCCCAGTGTGTACGTGTTTGTCTTGAGGATATTTTCTTTTTAAGTGTCTTTCTTAGATGGGTTTAAAAAAAAGTAATAAAAGCTTGTTGCAAAAAGGATTCAGACTGGAGACACCTTTGGCCTTCACCATCTCCGGGAAACTGGGAGCTGGGAGAGAGGGTGGGAACAGGGAAGGGCACGCGCTTCTTGGCAGAGTCACATTCCCTTTTGCCAGCGAACAGAGGAGTGAAGGCTGCTCTTCAGATAGTCTGGAGAAAACGGACGGGACGCATGGGCCAGAGGGTGTTGCCCCAGTGACCGGCTGTCCTGCACACCCCCAGAGCAGGAGAGGAAAGGGGATGTGCTACAGAAGGGGATCCTGAGTGAGAAGAGAGGAGGGAGCTTTCTGGAGCTAAAGACGATTGAACATGAGGACAGACTACCGATGTGGACAAGGATTCTTCTATTTCTCGAATTATTTAAAAATAAGGCAGATATGGGTGCCTGGGTGGCTCAGTCGGTTAAGCATCCGACTTCAGCTCAGGTCATGATCTCACGGTCCGTGGGTTCGAGCCCCGCCATCGGGCTCTGTGCCGTCAGTTCGGAGCCTGGAGCCCGTTTCAGATTCTGTGTCTCCCCCTCTCTCTGCCCCTCTCCCATTCACATTCTGTCTCTATCAAAAAATGAATAAACCAAAAATAAATAAATAAGTAAATAAATAAATAAGGCAGATAGGACGTGCCTCTGAGAGTTTAAGATCAGCTCACCTGGAGGAGGGCAAATGAGGTGAGTAAAAAGACCCTTTCGTATTAGCATTATCTAACTTCCGTCAGAGAAACAGCTCTGTAATCACAGAAGCAACCACATAAAGTTGTTAAGAGAGATTCCTGCCTGCCTTCCAGTGGTGACAGCCAGCTCACTCCCTATCTCCCTGGAGGAGAGAACACTGTATCCAATAGACGTTCCTAAAGTTACCCAAGAATGGGGCACATCTGTAACATTTGTTCATCTAGACCGCCAAGAAGTATGTCTTTCAGTAACTTTGCCAAAACCTAGACATGAACCAGTTTCTGCTTTTCACTGAAATTCATCTGGTAACAGCATGGGATTAAGTTCAAAGTTGTGGATTTGACCTCGACAGTGTTTGGCTTAGCACATAGGAACAACAAACAAACAAACAAAACCCCAATTCATTAAACAGCCTAACCTTCCCCAGCCTTCTTACATGTATCTGTGGCGTTCACCAGGGGGAAAGGGAAGATGACCTAATGCAAATGTGTCATCATTACTGGGAAAACCAAAGCACACGTCCTGACAGGACTGTCCCAGCAGAATTCTAGGTTAAATCACAGTTAGAAGTGGATGTTCATTTTAGACCCACCCTCACTGCTTACTGGCTTTGTGTCTTTAACAGAGATCAACAAGGCAAGACACAACCTCTCTGAGCCTCCAATCCCGCCAAGACTGCAAAGCAAATCATGTTTGTGAAAGAACCTTATAAAGTACTACATGTTATCTGTATTCATATAAGGACCATATTTTATCACTACTATTCACACCATACTCCCTCAGATCAATCTGTCTGTCCAAAGGTTTTGTTGTAATAGGACCTTGTTTGGGATCAATTTCCAAAATCCCTTCCTCGGTTCCATATGCCCGTGCTGGCAGAGAGAGGATTAGTAAAATTAAGGGGTTTACCTACAGCAAGTCACAAGTGACTAGCACTATTATTCTGGGTCTAATAATGAAAGGTAGGTGGTGTCACACACGCACTTTCATATCCCTTTCTTCCTTTCCAGCCCCAGATGGGTAATTTGCAAATATTTGCATATGTTCAAGTCTTTCTTATCTCAAAAAAAAACAAACCGTGAGATGAGAAAGGAAAGAAAGAAGTAAATTGAACTCTAATTGTTTTTTGATGGTAAAACCAAAGGACTCTCAGCTCCGCTCTCTCGTTCCTTCCTTTTGTACAAGGAGAGCTTTGGTCACAGAAGTGACTTCCGGACCAGCGTGGTGGTTCTGAACCTTTTTGGCAGTGATCCTGCTGGGAATGTGGCAAAAGCACGATAACCTCTCTTAGGAAAAGGATCATACAAAAAAATCTTGTGTACCATTTCAGGGAGTTCACAGATCCTCTGAAGACCAACTAAAGACCTCTTCCATGAGTCCCCAGTTAAGAAGTTCAGGGCTAAAGAAAGCATTTGTTGGATAAGACTCTTCCCTGTGACAAGGCCATCATGCCGCAGCCACATCACAATCTACCATCACCAGTGGCAGCGTGCCAGCGTTGGGGAAGAAGTCACTATTGTTGAGAAACCCATGTGCTTTTAGGATTTATTTTTATCTAGCCCAAATGTTGCTGCAACTTAGGGCCAAGACTTTCTTCTTTTGCCTTGCTCCATGGCAGAGAATAGCTGAGTTCTGCTTCTATGCGACTAACCCTTTACAGATGTGAAGGGACTATTTTTGGGCAAGAGGCTGTGGACTATTTGCTTAGAGGGGCTTTAAAACACTGGAAGTCCCTACCTGCCTGAGCTTTGGATGGGCCATCTGGCCTTGAAAGCAGGAAAGGCACTAAACCCACTGAAATCACATGTATAGAAAAGGGACTCCACAACAACCTCTTATGTCAATTTAAATTGGCGAATGACTGGGGCACCTGGGTGGCGCAGTCGGTTAAGTATCTGACTCTCAATTTCAGCTTAGCTCATGATCTTGTGGTTTGCGAGTTGGAGCTATGCGTCGGGCTCTCTGCTGACAGCTCAGAGCCTGGAGCCTGCTTCAGATTCTGTGTCTCCCTCTCTCTCTCTGCCTCTCCTCTGCTCATGCTCTCTCTCTCAAAAATAAATAAATATTAAGAAAACAATTAAATTGGCGTATGACTTGAAAATTTTACTACAACATTTTAGCTAAGTGGAGGAAACAAGAGGGAAATCAGATTTAGATTAGAATAAAAATTTATTTTGGTAAAGAATTATATTGTTTCATTTGTAAAAGCTGAAAATGCTCATATAAATTACCAGCCCAGAGCTTGATTTCCACTGGATCGCCCGCATGAAACAAGAGTCTGTTACTTCTTCTTGCCAGGTTTGGGGGCCTTTTCGAGGCCTTGGATGTGTTTCCGAGGAAGCTGATACTCTTCTACAATCCAAAAAGCAGAAACTCCAAGCTCGCTCTTCTCCTGCTCCCTCCCTGCCACCTCCTGCCCTTGGCCCCCCACCCCCATGGGCTGACCCACCTGCACAGCTACCTCCCCGCCCTCTCACCCCACTGTGCGCTCATTTCTGTTGTGAACTTCCGTTCAATCAACCTCCATCATGTGACCGCTTCTTCTATACCCAGCCCAAACCTAGCTCCTCTGGGAAGCGGTCTGGGATGGACCATTTATCCTTATACCTCATGGCTGAAATGTGTATTTTAGCAATTTTCACACTGATAGCCACTTTCTAGGGTATACTTGAGGCATTTATAATTTTCTCATGAGAGAGAATGTATGCATCTGTGTTTAGTCATGTGCTTGGCTATTTTCCTCTGTATTTCTTCTTAGTATCTCAGATAGGAATTCTTCACTTAAAGGGGTCAACTCCAAAAGTTAGCTACAGGGTCCTGCCTTAAGCCCTAAAATACATTTGCTTATTGAGCATTTACTATGCCAGGCCCTGAGCATGAAAAGGATGAAGGCAAGGTCTCTGACTTAAGTTGCTCCGTCTAGCAGAGCGCTGATATTAGGAAAAATTGGCCAAGTCGCAGACGCTAACCAGAAACATAAACACAACTGGAAAGTGATACATTGGCAATTTCTTAAATGCTAATTTAAGGACAGAAAAAAAGTGGGGCTGCTCTAAGACAGGCTTTGTTTGACCCCTAAGCTGGGCCAATGAGCCCAGATGTGGTTGGGCAGATGTGGGCTGTGGGAGGGCGGGCGCACCAGGCAAGGGAACAGAGACAAAAGCACCAAGTGTGAATGTGCCTGGCACATCTGGGGAACAGCAAGGGCGGCAGCATGGCAGAGGCCCAGGGGTGGGGGAGAGAGCTGCCAGAGACCCCGAGGGGAAGATGATCTGGACTGGGAGGGTCTTATTTACTGAGTGTAGGAACTTATTCTGAAGGCAGTGACAAGGCGTAAGGAGTTTTTACAGGAGAGTGATGCGATCTCGTTTGTTTTAGAAAGCTGACTCAGACAGATATGGCGTGAACTGAGGACAAACTGGAGGCTGGATGCCCCAGACGTGGTAGAAAGAACTCAGGCTCTACAGTGTGACAAACCAAAGTTCAGAGCTGGGCTACACCACCAAACAATTGAGTATCTCAGGGCAAGGTACTGAATCTCTCTGAAGCTCAGTTTCCTCATCTGCAAAAGAGAAACAGTTCTGCAGCATCATCAGATTAAGAGAGATCATGCCTGCATGAAGCCCAGCAAAGTACCTAGCCCAGTCTGGATGCTCAAAAAATGTTTTATAAAAGGGAGAACCAGGAAGAAAACTACTCCGATAGCATGGTGGAGAGAGCTCTGAATTTGGGGGGCGGGGTGGGGGGGCGGGGCAAAGGATCTGGCTCAAGTATTAGCTCCAACTCTTGCTGGCCAAGAACCATATGGCCACAAAGATTACGACGACTGGCGTGAGTTGAATTGGTGGGAAGATTTCTGCTCCTTCAGAGGGGATGCTCACCAAGCAACAGGCGGCTGAGGTGATGGACCTGGTTTCCCTGGATCTGGACCTGCAGGCTGTCCTTGGCCCCAGGGGCAGGCGTGACGGTCGCACTAGCCTGGCATCGCTGCTGGAGGATGGCGGCCACTGAACACGGGTCCAGGCCATAGGCCTCCAAGTTCCGGACCACAGTCACCTGTGGGGACAGAAGACTGATGGCAGGTGCAACCACAGGCCCTCCCCTTCACGGAGCCTTCTGGAGCCTCCGCAGCTCTCCACCCTCTATGTTCACCATCCCCACACCCACGGTACCTTTTCCTCCACGTGGTACTTTTATTTTTATGCTTGTTTCTTTCTATCCCATCCAATATATATACTTAATGGAATACTCTCTATCCCACATGTAACATGTGGGAACTTCTTAAAAAGTTCTTTTATGGGGCACCTGGGTGGCTCAGCCAGTTAAGCGTCCAACTTCAGCTCAGGTCATGAACTTGCTTTTGTGAGTTCGAGCCCCATGTCAGGCTCTGTGCTGATAGCTCAGAGCTGTCTTCGGATTCTGTGTCTCCCTCTCTCTGCCCCTCCTCTGCTCACACTCTGTCTCTCTCTCTCTCTCAAAAATAAATAAAGTTAAAAAAAATTCTTTTTAAGTTCTTTTATTATGAAGAGTTAAAAACATAAATAAAAGTAGAACTGATTACTGAGCTCCTACGTTCCCATCACTGGCTGCAACAATTATCAACTCAGGACCAACCTCAATTCACCTAGACCCCTGTCCATATTACTTTAAAGCAAATCCTCCTGCACATCAGATCATTTTATCTACAAATGCTTTTGTACGTATCTCTAAAAGATAAGGGTTCTTTCAAAGACAAAGACAAAACCATCATCACACCTAAAAATGAATGGACAATAATTCCTTAATATCAAGCATTTCATCAGGAACACACTACATTTTTCTATTATTCATCAACTTCACAAATGACATATATATCATTTTGAGATTTAAAAAGAACATCAACACTTAAAATCACAATTCTCTCTTTTTGAAACAAGTTCTCTCGCATTATTTGTGACTAGAGAGAGATGGTCGAGTATGTTACCATCAGGAGTGGGTTGGGGAGGGCTGCTCTCGATAAAGTTACAGGTTCCAAATAACCCAGGCCTGTCAAGGGACTCCAGCCCCAGAGAATCTCAGAATTGATAAGACATCAGAGGTCACACCTATTTCGGCACCCCCATCTGATGCATGAACTCCTGGCTACATCTTCCCCCAAGTGGTTGCCCAATCTTTGCTTGTAGACCTCCAGACAATAACTCCCTATTTTGCAAAGCACCAATTTTAATTTTGGACAATTCTAACTGCAATCATCAATATTAAAAGTTAATGTTTAAATAAGTTAATACAAGCATTCCCTGATTTTTCAGAGTACACGGTATGCCACTTGGCTCTTATGAAAAGTCCTACATTAGTACCTGTTTTTGCTAACTGATTCAAATCCACAGGGTTTTCGCTTTTGTAAAAAAAAAATGTGAAAAGGGAAAATAGCATTCGGCATTGGTCTTCTGGGAGCCCTCACAGAGGCAGCAGGCACCAAGCAGCAAGAACACCCCGGTCACTCCTTCCCCGGAACTATACTCAGCCACCAGAGCTTTGAACTTTGTGAGCATCTGGGCCTTATCTCCATCTATTCTGTGTATTTGTTAGCAAGATGTGTCCTGAGGTATCAGAAAAGCCTAAAAGAAGTTATTTCTGGGGTCCAGGAACACTCAAAATTTTTTCCATATAAATTCACGGTAATTGCTTTTTTTGCTTTGCAACCCTTTCAGGTTACAATAGGATTCAGAGGAGTGCTCCACTTTAAATAGTGGGGATTGAAGAAGACACAAAGAAATGGAAAAACATTCCAGCTCATGGACTGGAAGAACAAATATTGTTAAAACATGAATACTACCCAAAGCAATCTGCACATTCAGTGCAATCCGAATCAAAATTGCACCAGCATTCCTCTCGAAGCTAGAACAAACAATCCTAAAATTTGTATGGAACCACAAAAGACCCCGAATAGCCAAAGTAATATTGAAAAAGAAAACCAAAGCAGGAGGCATCACAATCCCAGACTTTAGCCTCTACTACAAAGCTGTAATCATCAAGACAGTATGGTATTGGCACAAAAACAGACACATAGACCAATGGAACACAATAGAGAACCCAGAATTGGACTAACAAATGTATAGCCAACTAATCTTTGACAAAGCAGGAAAGAGTATCCAATGGAAAAAAGACAGTCTCTGTAGCAAATGGTGCTGGGAGAACTGGACAGCGACATGCAGAAGAATGAACCTGGACCACTTTCTTACACCATTCACAAAAATAAACTCAAAATGGATGAAAGACCTGAATGTGAGACAGGCAACCATCAAAACTCTATAGGAGAAAACAGCCAACAACCTCTTTGATCTCAGCCACAGCAATTTCTTGCTTGACACATGTCCAAAGGCAAGGGAATTAAAAGCAAAAATGAACTTTGGGACCTCATCAAGTTAAAAAGCTTCTGCACTGCAAAGGAAACAATCAACAAAAAGAAAAAGCAACCAACGGAATGGGAAAAGATATTTGCAAATGACATATCGGATAAAGGGCTAGTATCCAAAATCTGTAAAGAATTTACCAAACTCAACACCTGAAAAACAAATAATCTAGTGAAGAAATGGGCAGAAGACATGAATAGACACTTTTTCCAAAGAAGGCATCCAGATAGCCAACAGAAACATGAAAAGATGCTCGATGTCACTCATCATCAGGCAAATACAAATCAAAACCACACTGAGGTACCACCTCACACCAGTCAGAATGGCTAAAATTAACAACTCAGGAAACAACAGATGTTGGTGAGGATGTGGAGAAACGGGAACCCTCTTGCACTGTTGGTGGGAATGCAAACTGGTGCAGCCGCTCTGGAAAAGTGTGGAAGTTCCTCAAAAAATTAAAAATAGATCTACCCTATGACCCAGCAATAGCACTGCTAGGAATTTATCCAAAGGATACAGAAGTGCTGATTCATAAGGGCACATGTACCCCAATGTTTATAGCAGGGCTATCAATAATAGCCAAATTATGGATAGAGCCTAAATGTCCATCAACTTACGAATGAATAAAGAAGATGTGGTTTATATATACAATGGAATACTACTTGGCAATAAGAAAGAATGAAATCCTGCCATTTGCAGCAACGTGGATGGAACTCGAAGATATCATGCTAAGTGAATTAAGTCAGAGAAAGACAGATATCGTATGTTTTCACTCATGTGTGGAATTTGAGAAACTTAACAGAAGACCATGTGGAAAGGGAAGGGGAAAAAAAATAGTTACAAACAGAGAGTGAAAGAGGCAAACCATCAGAGACTCTTGAATACAGAGAACAAAATGAGGGTTTATGGGAGGGTGGGAGAGAGGGGAAAATGGGTGATGGGCACTGAAGAAGGCACTTGTTGGGATGAGCACTGGGTGCTATAAGTAAGCGATGAACCATGGGAATCTACCCCCAAAACCAAGAGCACGCTGTACACACTGCATGTTAGCCAATTTGACAATGAATTATTTAAAAACAATAATAAACAAACAAATAGTGAAGAAAACTTACATACATAGAAACTGCTTAGTACAGAGTCTGGCACATAACTATACACTCAAGAAACAGTGCCTATTGCTAATTATTATTGAGGTTATCATTACCGGTTCTCATTTACTGCTTATATGTCAAGCACAATTCTAAGTGCTTCACGCATGTATATGCCTTCATCTGGTCCTCACGGTGCCTTATAAGGTAGGCATTACCACCATTTTTCACATTAGTAAACTCAGGCAAAAAACCATTAACTTTCTCAACGTCAAGCAGCAAGGCAAAAGCCACATTTGAACCCACATGTTCCTAATGCCAAAGCCCACTCTTATAACCATACATTAGAAAGTTCTTTATTTTGAACCCAAGTATGTCTTCTTGGGATTTCCACCCAGTATTCCTACTTGTCTTCTCAAGGCATCTCAGAATAAGTGCACTCCTTTTCCCAAGAACAGCTTTTCATACACTTGAGGACAGAATTTGTTTCCTATGTGTCTGTTGCCAGGCTAAACACACTTCTTTACAAGCTATTTTCACTGAGCAAGGCCCAAGAAGTAACAATGAGTGAGAGCTGAAAGCCCATGACAGGTCTAAGAGAAAAATAAAAATAAAATCTTGTTTACCTTTGGAACTAGGCTCTAGCGAGTTTCCCAGCACAAAATCCCAGAGGGAGGGAGTGAGGGGGCAGCATTACCTGTTTTCTATAAGGCCCAGCCCACTTACGCAAGCATGGGTCTTTCATTAACTATCTTTGTGGTGTGCCAATCTAAAATCCTCTAATCACATTGTAGAGAATAAAACTTATAGCAGGGACATTAAATCACCATCTTCCAACATTGTGTCTTTTAAAATTTACCTTTTTATTAGATGCTCTCTGTGCTAGGGTGATGTCAATTGGGCAGATTCTGCCTTTCTTCACAATGGGCTCTTGTCCTGGAAAAGTCACTTGATACACAGGCTGCAATTTTTCCAAACATCTGAAACAGGAGTTCATAAGCTATAGACTGGTAAAGCCAACAGAAGCTATCTCCTCATTCCCCGCTACGAGCGGGCGGCTGGGTGTGAGCCAATTTGCAGGCAGTGGTCTGCCCTGGGCTGCACTCAGAATCACCGACCTCACCCAAGGAGCTGCACCCAAGACCAATTACATCAGAAACTCCAATATTCTTTAAAGATCCCCAGAGCTTGGCCAAAGTCAAGGCCCATGGATTCAGGGAAGGGATCATCAGTGACCTGAACCCCTGAAAACTGTCCAGCGGCCTGGCCTTCTGAAAATCTGTCCGGGCTGCCTTGTGGAGTTTACTCCGTCTCAAGACTCTCCTGTACCCAGTGTGCTGAAGTGCTGCTTCACATTTGTGACGTGTTCCAGTGAATCTTTTAGAGAACTCCTTTACCACAAAGAGTGTCCACCTTCTACCTAACCAGATTTTCTCGTTATCCTATACACTGGGACTGACCAACTTTTTCTATGAAGGGCCCGATGGTAAATATTCTACGCCTTAAGGCCACAGGGTCTGTGCAACCAGTCAACTCTGCCATGGTAGCATAAAAGCAACTGACAGACAATACATAAACAAATGGGTGTGGCTGTATTCCAAAAAATACAGGTAGCGGGTCAGATCTGGCTCATGGGCTGTAGTTTGCAAACTCCTGATGTACATAATTTTCAGTTTTGATCTGTGGAACGAGAACAAAGAATAAGAATCTTTCTTTTGAAGACTTTAAGACAATTTCTCCCAGCCTTCTTTTTGCTTCTAAATCTTTCTGAAGCTCTTAATTTTAATTCATTGTTCTTCTTTCTCCCTTTTCTCTTTTTTTAAAAAATTTTTTAATGTTTATTTTTGAGAGAGAGAGAGACACACACACAGAGTGAGAGTGGGGAAGGGGCAGAGAGAGAAGAGAGAGAGAGAGAGAGAGAGACAGAGAATCCGAAGCAGGCTCCAGGCGGAGCCTGATGCGGGGCTCGAACCCATGAGCCGTGAGATTATGACCTGAGCTGAAGTCGGATGCTTAACCGACTGAGCCACCCAGGTGCCCCTTAGGTTCTCTTCTATATTGTGTTGGCTCAAATCATTCCAAGGAGCTTCCACATCAAAATCACCAAAACTGTGTTCATGTAGACGATTATCAGTTGAATTATGGAAAGAAAAATCAAAGACTAAGACAGTGACAACTTTACAGTTCAATGTGATAGACATTCAGGGGAGGGTGGGGGGAAACACTGGAGAGGGACTGCCAATCCCCACTACCTGGTCAGGAGACTGTCCCATGGAAGCTTCATGACTGTGTGCTGTTCGTTTTTCTCTAAGATGCAGTCACATAGGATGGGATCCAATTTCACGAGACTGAAGGGAAAGAAGAGATAATAAAGAAATGCCACTCCCGCCCCTACTGACCCCAGGGCCACCTCAGGATTCGTCTCTTATATGTCCTTTGTTGTCATCCAGAACCATTAGAACCAATTCAGGGACCACAGTCCATGAAGCAGTGTACCCTGTGGATGGGACGTATGGAAGGTTTTCCTAGAACAAGGGTAATGCAGGTGGTAGAGGGGAGGGGGTGATGGGATCCCTGGCTCAGTTCTGCTAACTCATCATGATTAGGCCAACAGTTTCCAACTCTCTGATCATGGGGATATCTTCTGGAAAAAAAAAAAAGGAATGGAATGTTCTTCATTTAGTAGTTTATCTTTTGTATCCACTTACTAAGAAAACAGAGAATACCAAAAAGCCACAAGGACTTCGGTAAAATTTTTCTAAGTTTGCATTTTATTCCTCACAATAGCACATGCATTTGAAAACCAGCAGTGGATATATACGAGCTGATACGAACTCAGGCTATATATAGTCAGTGCTAACAGCACATGTGGATCCGAGCACCAGACAACTCGAGGTGTCCACAGCCTCTGGCTCAGGAACCACTGGTCCAAACGGCTGTGCTTTCCCCCGTTCCCCTCCAGTGCAGACATCCTCCACAGGGTGTGCAAGAGTGCGTCGTCACGGACTAATCTCCAGCAGAGCTCCACACCCACTCACTTTTTGTTGTCTGCATCAACGAGGTCATTTCTCTTGACATAGTTGATGATGATCATCCGGACCTCACCGCCCTCGAGAATGCTCCCCTTCCTAGGTCAGAAATGACCGGGGGGGTGATTAGTTCCTGCTGTGCCAGGAGATAAACTGTGGACACCAAGACTCGCTCTCTGCTAGGCAGGCTGCTTTCCTGGGCTCTCTGACCTCTATTTTCTTCCCTTTCCTGACTGACGTGAGCAGGACCGTGTGCAGAGTAGTTACAGGTAGAAAAGGGAGAGGACTACTCTCATTTGTTCAGAGACGCTTCCCAGGGGAAGGAGGCTGGAAGCTGGACGTGGGAGAAAGGGAGGACTGGGCAGAGCACATTCTGCCAGTCCCAGAAGAAAGCTACTCAGCTGGAGAGGATCTATGGCCAGAGCACCAAGCAGGCAGAGGAGGGCTGCTCTCCAAAAACTCACTTGTGGCCAGACTCCTGGAAGAGCAGAGTCATGCTGGCTGGGACACAGTAGAGGGATTTTATATCTGGAGGGTGATAGGGCTGTTCCCTGCTACCCTCCTGGATAGTCTGGGAGGTCGGGGAGGGCTCGGCTATGACGAAAGATGTGATCCTAAAACCCGGCAGAAGGAAAGAAAAAACACATTTTATACTATACCCACGTGCCCCGGGCCAGCTGAGCTACGGTGACCAGGCCCCCCTGCACTCACCTCGGGTGCTTCCAGTCCACAGCCACAATGCTCTCCACCCCTTTGCTCAGCTCCTTCACCTGTATAATCTGCTCCTGCTGCATGTGCTGCAGGAACTTAGAGAGCTAAGGGAGAGAGGGCCAGTGCCAGGGACTCCACCGATGGCACGCACATCCTGAGCGCCTGACATACCCCACGCTGAGCCTGGCCTGTCCCTGGGTGGGGCGCATGACAGTCCCTGCCCTCATCAAACCAGGAACTGGGAGGCCCCCCACTCTGAGGCTCAGGGAGTGGGAAGCGGCTACAGACTAACTGGTGAAACCTTTTGGAACTCTGGCCAGATATAAAGGGGTGGAAGGGAGAGAGGGGCGTGGGTGCCCGCCCAACTGCCTCAGTCCAGGGAGAGTTTTCTTTCCCCTCCTTACACCAGGAATCAAAAAGCTTAATTCTAGCCTGAGCCCTACAGACAGGGCTTCCCCAGCGTCCATCCAGCTCATGGCACATGGGCCCCTACATGACTCTCTGTGTGGGTATGTGGAGAAGGTACCTGCTTACCTTTTTGTAGCTGGACTTCTTGATGTCCAGCTGTCGTCCTTCAGGGCTGGTGGCAGATGGAAAAGGCAAGTTAAGCTAACAGAAGAACTGTGGTGGGAGCTGCCCGGTCCTGAGAGGGGGACATTGTTCCTCAGCCATCCCCCTCCACATTCAGGTAGAAGCCGCTGTTCCAGACTCTGACCAGTGGTGGCATCAGAGAGGGATACCGACTTTAGGACACTCTAGATCACTGCTATCCGTCAGACCTTTCTGTAAATATGGAGCGTTCTCTGTCTGTCTATCCAATATGGTAGCCACTAGCCACATGTGGCTATTAAGCCCTTAAAATGCAACTCACGGGACTGAGGAACTACATTCTAAATGTTATTTAATTTTAACTAGTTTCAATTTAAATAGCCGCATATGGCTGGTGGCTACCATACTGGATATGGCTTTAGAGTTCTCTCAAACTAGACCACCTTCTGTGGTCTCCAAAGATTCACCTCAAGGAGAACCTTTCCAACACCAAGCTCACTGAGGCAACTGGGCCCAGGACAGGATTTGGCAAACTACGTGCTGTCGGCCATATCTGGCCACATCCCTTCACTACTGTCACTGAAAGGGTAGAGCCGAGTAGCTGCAATAGTGACTGTCTGGTCTGCAAAGTCTAAAATATTTACTATCTGGCACTTTATAGAAAGAGTTTGCTGACCCCTACCCTACAGCTGTTAATTTTGGGGTGGGATGGTCCTGAGAAAATCATAATCAGTCCCTGTTCTCAGAACTTACATTTTTCTCAAAATGTGACAAGCAACAGCAGTGGGATACACAGAGAGCCCTTCTAGAACCCCTCCCAGGTTAAGAACCTCTATCCTAGAGAAGACTCTAGGACCTCTTTCCCAGTTACTCACAACCCAGCAAGAACAGGACAAATTACCACACACTCTGACCCCACACTCATATAGGATGCCTTAAAGAAGCCCACATGTAAACAGGAAGAGAATCACATTAAAACCACACTTTAAAAAACACGGTAAAATTCTCAAAAAAGAAAAGTTAGTCTGAGTGTAAAAATCAGTGAGCAAACCATCTGATCTGATATTTACTGGGTGCTTATTAAATGTCAGGCTATTTAACTTTGACAACAATCCTACAAGCGCTGGAAATGAGGGTTCAGAGAAGCTCCATAACAAGTTCAAATACACCTTGTTCCAAAACCCTGGGAGCTGGCATTTAAGCCGAGATGTCTGTTTTCAAAGTCCAGGTTCTCTCTACATGTGATCCTGTCTCCTGGCCCCTGTGTTCAGGGTGTGGGGGGGCTCACATGGATTCTTCCTCCTGACACAATGTAACCAGGCCCACCTACTTTGAAAGTAACCTGTGAAGGGGCTGTACAATCCAAATGAAGCCTCCTGACTGAGAGGCTCCGGGGGGGGGGGGGGGGGGGGGGGGGCTCTTCCTGAATAGGACAGGCTGCCCGATTCATGAGACAGCCCGGAATCACCATAGCTGAGGCAATGCTCGGAGAATATGGGGAATTTTAACCCGAATCAACATCCTTTTGCTCGCTAAAACTGAAGTGTTCAACACTCAGGACCAAATTCATTTGCCAGATCAACCCTCCACTCCACTCTCTCCAGAGCATGTCCCTCAACCAATTCTCCCACAGCCCTGTCCTGACATACCACCAAGGGACAAGAGAGAGCCCTCGCCCCGGCCGCCAGCCCCCACCACGCCTTCCATACCAGCAGGACAACATGTGGCTGCCAAGGAACGTGCTGGTGAGTAAAGGGAGGTCAGCTTTTCTGACTTGGCATTTTAAAGCATGCAAGAAGCATCGCTGTACCAGTTCATCCATTTGTTCTGCAAGGAAAAGACAAGAACCACATTTTTCTGACGGATACAGAATGCCTAGTGTAGTACAATCCCCACCCAGCCCCACCCCTGCCTCACCCCCTTAGCCCTGGAAGGAACCCATCCTGGGCAGTGCAGCTTCTGAGTACTGAGCCTTTCAAGAGGGCAGACGGCAGAGAAGAGGTCTAGCCACAAAGTCCCACCCAGCCAGGAGCAAGTGCTTCTCTGACAGAGAAGTCAGAGCCTAAAAAAACCGTGGAAGCCTCTGGGGCTGGAAACAGTCCAAGTGCCAGGACAGACCGGCACCAGGGAAACATGACTGGTGTGAAAGAGACTCCAGGTCAGATGTCAAAGGGCTGCTGAACTACCCTCACCAAAACAAGGACTTTCCTGTTCTCCTAGAGCTGCTCTAGTCAGAAGCATAGCAAAGCACGTTTCCTAAACTGACAGGAAGTGGGTCCTTCTACTCCCAGAGCTATACCTTGAAGGGTCTTGCTGTCTGTGGGGTCTGGGTTCAGGCCCCTGACACTGGGGTCTTCCGAGGCTTCTGATAGGGACTTCTCCTCACACATCCGCTGAACCTCCCCATTCTCCTCCTCTCCCTCCAGGGTCAGGCGCCTCAGGTCTCCCTGCAGGGTGGGGTCTGCCTGGACAGACTCCTTCTCTTCACTGAGATCTGGGGGATCCAGGGCCAGTGGAGCAAGGGAAGGTGGAGAAGACTTGTCTCCAGATCGCCTGGAAAAATCGCATGTCAGAAACGGCAAGCAGCAGCCACGATATTCTCCAGTCCTACTCAGGGTCAGCTGGGAGTCCAGAGAGAGGAGGAGCCATGGCAGTGGTGTCCAGGAGAGAGCAGAGAGTCTGAGCTCCCATCTAAACTCTATTTCCAGGGCACCTGGGGGGGCTCCACTGGTTGAGCATCCGGCTTTTGATTTCCACTCGGATCGTGATTCTAGGGTCGTAGAATTGAGCCCCGTGTCAGGCTCCATATTCAGCATGGAGCCTGCTTAAGATTCTCTCTCTCTCTCTGTCTCTCCCTCTGTCCCTTTCCCCAACTTGCGTGCGCTCACACTCTCTAAAATAAAATAAAATAAAATAAAATAAAATAAAATAAAATAAACTGTATTTCTAATTCTGGGCCCAGAAAAACCCCTGCCTCAGTTTCCTCATCTCTCAAATGGGGAGGGTAATTCTTGCTTCCTCCCTGGCCCAAAGGAATAATAATGTCACTAATATACATCTGGGGACAAGGACAGATCAAAGAAAAAGTAGTTAAAAGAGAAGCCCCCAACAGTATCCCCTTCACATGAGTTAACAATAAAACATTTTGGGGGCGCCTGGGTGGCTCAGTCGGTTGAGTGTCCAACTTCAGCTCAGGTCACGATCTCGCGGTCCGTGAGTTCGAGCCCCGCGTCGGGCTCTGGTCTGATGGCTCAGAGCCTGGAGCCTGCTTCCGATTCTGTGTCTCCCTCTCTCTGCCCCTCCCCCATTCATGCTCTGTCTCTCTGTCTCAAAAATAAATAAGCATTAAAAAATAAAAAAAATAAAAATAAAAAAATAAAACATTTTGAATTAAATAAACAGGAAGATGCGCAGGTACCTGCAGTACCAGTGTGGGGAAATACAAATCCAGGGCTCAGAGTACTTGTCAAGGAACAAACACCTGGCCTGCTCCACAACTGCAGAATCAGTTGCTTCCCTGTGATGTCAGGGTGCAATCTAACCTGCAGCATGGAGATTACGTGGCTTTATGCCACCGAGTCTCGGGAAGACAGGGAAAAAAGCAACACCTCGTACAGAGCACGTGGAGCAAGATCACAGAAAGCAAACTCAGTTCTAACTAAGGGTTGCAGCACGTCTCGTAGTAGTGTTAATAGTGAGGCCGGACTCTACATTTAGGCTGTTCTGCTAAGTACACAAATTTTTTAAAACGTGGGCAAGGGGAACGGAGCCGCTGCTGGTAAAACAATTAGCAGTGTGACCCCGACGGCCCTGCTCACACTGACAGAACAGCAGGTGCCTGGAGAACATCCGGAAGCAGCCCTCACATATCCGCTGGCACACAGGCCAACGGGGTGTACCTGCAGCACAGCAGGCTTCGGCCAATTCTTATCAAATGAGGGACTCCGACGCTGGGCTGAAGATGTAAGGATGTGTCTATGCCAACAGGCCACATCACCCAGCCTAAAGACCAGGTAGAGTGCTTTTGAGAAAAGTACTATTACTGTTTTGGTAAAAATGACAAGAAAATAACCAGAAAATAAACTGGTACATGGCCTGAGAAAGCAAGTGTTATGGTGAGAAAACGTAACTTCCACAATAGGGAGATTGGAAATGGGAAATCTGAACAAAAAAACTAATCAGGTCATGACTGTGGTGCCTGAAGGTCTACTCTGCTTTGATCTGGAATCATAAGCGAGAACACCGGCGCACTCACTGTAGGCAATAAGATGCCTAAATGTGTGTGGCAGATAGAACCACACTGATTAAAGCCATATAAAACAAGAATATCCCTGTACTGAAAGGCAGAGCAGAGAGCCTGTAAGGCCTTCTTCTAGGCCCAGGATTCTACAATCCACCTGGAAGATAATCAAAGTTCTCTGCAATTTTTCTCTGAACAAGAACAAAAAAAATTAAACCAATCCATCCATCCATCCATCCATCCATCCATCCATCCATTTTTCCTTTCCACACTAGCAAAGAAATTAATATCTGGACCAGCAACTTGCAGAAGGATGTGGCAGGGACCCAGGCTCTCATTTGTGAATGTAGGCCCTGTGCTCTATCCCCCCAGCCAGCCATCTCTCTGACAGAAGGAACACGGAACCCACCATAAGTGGTCCTGGTAGGTGTGGAGCACAGAGAAGCCCCTTCCCTTCAAGCCTGAAGTGAGCATCTCGGCTGTGGACATGGCAGCAACTCCGACGGCAACGGGGGCTCTGAGAGGGAGGAAGCCAGACACACACGTCAGGGAAAGTCTCACAGGAGGGCACATGTCAGGACTATCTCTCCACACATATGCTAAGAGCACCGCGTTTGCAAACTGGAAGCAACCACCCGCATCACAGGAGTAAACTCAGTCAGGTCTCAGTGTTCTTCAGATTAACTCTAAATAGGACTTTCAAAAATCCCTTGACCAACATGCCCCTTCTAAGTAACTACTCTGCTGATGTCATCACTGTTTGTTTTATCCCTATTATGAATCAAACCCAGGCATGACTTGCAAGCATATTTAAAGTTACCTTTGTTATGATCTCACGGTTGTGAGATCAAGGCCCATGTTGGCTATGTGCTGGGTGTGGAGCCTCCTTAAGACTCTCTCCCTCCCTCTCTCCCTTTCAAAAAAAAAAAATTCCCTCCATTTAATTCCAAAAATATAAATGACCTCCCTTACCTTAAAGGCATAGCCATCCTATGCAGAGATTCAAAAGGAAGGCCATTCGTATGCCATAAATTAGGCCAAGGGAGGCCACAGGGAAGAGAGAAGAGAGGAACAGTGGAACTAACTGGGGAGGTTCCTTCTAAGCTGGCTCTTTATTACAGGGCTCGCTCCTTGTAACCATCTACTAAGAACTGAGTGAGTCCAGTGATTATCAAAAACAATCTCTTTCACAGTAACTACATACACTTCCAAAGCCCAAATGGGACACGTGTGCCAGCCCAGTCCTTAAGCATTTCCCACACACTGCCTGTAAGGTCTGCTGCCCGACAGGATCACAGAGAACAGACAAGCCTGGCCAAGGTCACCTGGGCACAAGGGAGGAGATTCAAGGGCAGAGTTCCCAACACCTGAACTTAAGAAAAACGTTTGCTAAGCTGGTGGCTCCACTTACTGTGCCCACAGGTCAATCAATTACTGCCACAGAAACTTTGAAGCTGGCTTCTCTCTCAGTTCCAAAAAGAGGGATCTTTTTCTTCTACCTCTGGAAGGGCCGATGGCTCAAAAACTTCAATCTCGAACATGCTTCATATTTTTAATAAACCCCCCTTCATACCCTCATTCTCTGCCACAAACCATCTAAAGCTACATCCCCACAGACGTTTTAAAGGCCAAATTGAGCAGGCCAAATACACGTTTCTGTAGTTTTCTCCCATCTTGGATAGAATCCCGGGGGAAAACCAGTGACACCACCGTCCTTTTCAACTGCAAGTTGTGCAACAGGTAAACAAGGAAGGAAACCTTTCCAGGTCTTGGTTCCAAAAGGTTCAAGGAAAACAGGAGAACATGAGTAGCAACAGTAAGATCTTTCAACGCTGACCCCTCCCATGCCTACAATCTCTCTTTCTCTCTCAAAGAAGCAATGAGAAAAATGAGGTATGTTTCACTCAAGATGCCACAAGGAAGAACAACGGATTGTATCCAGTGTTGGTGGGAGTGTAGGAAGACACACTCTCCCTAGAGGCGTCAGTAAGATACTGTTTGTGATGAAGACACACTGGAGGCGACCACAAGGTCCACTCGGAGAGGACCTCTTCCATCACCATATAGCAGGTAAGAACGCTCAGCGTCCCTGAGCTTGCTGACCTGGAAAATGTCCCCATGATCTTAAGTGAAAAAACAATACAGATAAAGTGTAATTCCATTTGGTTGTATTTTTAACCTACACACCAAAATCGTACATTTTTATATGCACATATATACACACATTCAAGAAGGCTGACAAGGATGTATGCATCAAATGATACAGTTACTTCTAGGAGAAAAGAATTTTTCTGAACTATTCATATGAATATTCCCTAATTTATTTTTAAAAAGAAGCCGTGGGGTGATGGCTGAACGACTCTATAAAAATACACTACAAATCACTGAATTGTACATTTGGAATTGGTGAATTTTAGAGTAGGTAAACTATATCTCAATAAAGCTATTGGGGCATCTGCGTGGCTCAGTCAGTTAAGCTTCCCACTCTGGGTTTCGGCTCAGGTCATGATCCCAGGGTTATAGGATTGAGCCCTATATGGGGCTCTGTGCTGACAGCATAGAGCCTGCTTGGGATTCACTCTCTCTCTATCCCTCCCCCATTGCGTTCTCTGAAAAATAAATGATTAAAAAAAAAAAAGAATTAAGAGAGAGAATGATGACGTAGATGATGGGGAAAAAGGTGTTAAGACAATGAAAGAAAGACCAAGAAAATGTCACAGACAAGATGTGGTAGGGTCCCCTCCCTAAGGAGAGAAAAAAAGAGAGGGGAAAAAAACCACTTCAGGTAATCTGGCTATGCACCTACGTGACAACATCATGACCTTGTAAACTGAGACTACTTAATCAGACTACATGTTTGTGTGTGTCACCATACATGGAAGACAAAGAAATAGAAAATATATAAAAAACTATGCCATGATCTTCAGGGCTCAATTCTTCAGGTATGAACCTAACTGAGCGGTACTGGTAGGAATAAAGTTGCTTCCTGGAAAGAAAAGCCTCGGTGTCATGACTCCGTGTGAGAATTCTGCTATATTACTTGGGGGCTCGTCCGGGATCTGATGGTGCGTTTCCACCTCCTTCGTCACTGGGGATACAAACCTCAGGGCACCAGCAAAGGCGGCCTCCCCTGGCGCCAGTGGACTGCTTGATCCGCAGGAGACCAGCCCTCCCAGCATGCCGAGGCAAGGACCCCGTGTGTGCCAATGAAACCAATGAGGCCCAGGAACCAGCTCAGGGAGCACTCCTTGTCAGACTGGTAATAACCTGGGTTTGTTTAGGCATACTTGCCCTTAAGAGGCAGAAGGGGAACCTGATCATCTCCCAGAGTTGCCATAGTAGTTCTACAAGGGACAAAGAATGAAGCTGCAACTCTAAGGTGTTGGGCACTGGGCAGCAGGTTGGAGTTGCTGTGTGAGTGTGTGTGGGGACTTGTCTCTCGTTCATTTCCTGGGTCAATGACTATGATAATTAGAGCCAACTGTCTCTGGTTATTCTATCTCAGAACGGGGACTTTAAGGAATATTCCCAAGAAGCTGCCGAAACTACTTTTATTTTGGGGAAATTCCCTATCTTCTCTGGACTGACACAGACTGCCTAATTCCACTAGTGGAAAACAAAACAAAACAAAAGAAACCTGGAGTCTGCTTCTCTGTCTGAGCTGATAAGATTTAAAACTGGGAATTCTCTTTCTGTGCCTTCTGCTCATACCTCTCCTCTTCTGCCTTCCCTTCCCCCTCCTTTTCCACACCACCTGGGGGGCAGCCTGCATAACTGGCTCCTCAATGCCTCAGGCACCATCAGCCCTTTCTCCCATCCTAGAGGTCTTGGAGCAAAGACCACACACTTCATATTTCCCCACCGGTGCCCCAGGTAAAAATAGACAATGGGGAACAGATTGATTCACTTTTAAATGGACACAGATGGAACATATTTAGTATTTAAATGGATTTAAGTTTGTTGGTTTAAAACAGACGACTCTTTAGAATTATCAGCAGTAAATATATAAAACTTTTTTCTACCTAAGGTTTTCTAAAGGTCAAATAAACTGTTATCTCTGTTGCAATTTGTCAGCAAAAAGGTGACTTAAAATGATGGTTAATTTTGTCTGTCTCAAAGTTTTCATGGGTAATTGTTAAGATAGCTTTCAAAGTCATTGGTAACCTAAAACATTAAAGTTTTGCTTGCATGATAAATTGAGATTGAATTCATTAGATAGCTAACGAGATAAGAGGCTAAAGCACTAATTACTAGACGTAGGTTTGTGCTTCTGACTTGTCACAGAGAAACTAAAGATATTTGGATCTGTGGGAAAACATGCTTTATGATTAATGGATTCTTAAGTTTGCCATCTAAAAAAATTCTGATGTAACATAAAGTACACAGTTAGTTACCACTTAGTTTTCACTGGAGACTAAGGTTTCAAAGAGTTAAAATTCTGCTAAATGTAATTAAAACCGATAAAAATAAGAAAAGCAACTCTGTATGTAGAAAAGTAGGAGATATGAAAGAAAGATATAAGAAATGGAAAGATATTTTTGTTAAAGGTAAAAAAAAAAAAAAAGTAATTTTGTCCTAAATGAGACTGGTTATTTGGAGAGAAATGGCTTGGGATAAAATCTAAACGCAAAGAAAGGTTGTAGAAGGTTCATGAAGAAAATCTTCACACAGAAATTTTATGTGTGGTCAGGATGCACTAAGGTTACAATAAAAGGATTTTAAAAGTATACTGGGTTAAGATTAAAACTCCCCCTCCTTTGTTCCAAAGGCTGGGAACATGATGTCAATACCCTTCGTGCCGGCCTCCAAATCCTCCACATTTCTGTTGTTCCTGGTCAGCAGAGGACTGGATGCCCATGCCATATGAGGGAGGGATGATATATGAAGGGCTTTTACTAAGATATGTGGGAGCCATTTTACTAACCTTAGTCCATTGTATGCTGAAAACGGATATCCACATGGCTGAAACATATTTATGTGGGCATTGTTGAAAACAGCAGGGGAATAGACCTTGACTTTGGCTCTTTAACCCCTTCCCTCAATGGCCAATAATCAATATGTAAGTTACTGTTGGGCCAAAATAAAATTAGTGCATATTATGACAACCAGGAAAGTCTTGCTTGGTCACAGTCCATACCCCAAAGGTCCTGCAGGTGGGAAACGGAGGGGTAAAAACAAAACAAAACAAAACAAAACAAAACAAAACAAAACAAAACAAAACAAAACAGGAAAGACCAGGTCAGCTCTTGGGAGGTAGGGTCAACCCCGGGTAAGAATGACTACTCTCAGCACCTTGCGAGACTGACAGGGCTTTTGGCTGCCAGTTGCATAGCCAGCCAGAACCCAGGGCCAGGAGATGAGGTTTCTCCTGGCCAGCTATAGGAAATTGAGATAAGGGACAACTTTCTTCCTCTTTCCTATAAATGGGTAATTCCCCAACCAAGGGCATTACTCCTTTGGAATGCATTATGATTCATTTTCTTTTGCACAAAGGCTTGGCCCCAAAACAAACTGGAAGAGGGAACCTGGCCACCAGAGGGAAATATCAATGACATTACTATCCTACAATTGGACTTGTTTTGCAAATGTGAAGGGAAATGGGGAGAATTCCCCTATGTTCATTGTATTTGGGCCAAAACAGACCTAGAGAAGGAGGAAGGGAAGTCTCCCACCTCAACCTCCTCCTCCTCCTCCTCCTCCTCCTCCTCGGGTTCTCAATCTGTAAAAAACAAAAAATACAATTCTGCTCCCTGCTACCCACCTTATCCAGGCCCTCCCTGTAACAGGCATGTATCCCTTATAACAAGCTAGAATGCCAGAAGAAAAAACCTTTATGTTACAAGGTTTAAGACACATAAAAGGAGATCTAGGTAAATTTTCTGATCGTTAAGTACATAAAGGCCATTCAGAATATTATGTATGTTTCGGTGTTGATCTGGAAAGATATAATGCTTTTGTTAAACCAGACTCTTAATGAGACATGTTTTGAAAAAAAAAATTAAGGAAATCTAAGATTTGGCCCTTAAATTATGCTAAATTAGTCACTATCTTACAAACACAAAATGAGAGCCTGATGGCCTTCCTGAAGAGGTTGAGGGAGGCTCTCATTAAATATATGGCCATCTCCCCTGACACCCCTAAGGCTGAGATGATTTTAAAGGACATTTTGTCACTCAAGCAGCCCTAGATATTCAGAGAAGATGCAAAAATCGGCTGTTGGCCTTTGAAGGGACCCTGGAGGAGCTCTGATGAGCTGCCAATTGGGTATATTACAACCAAGATCAAAGGAGAATAAGAATAAAAAAACAAAACAAAACAACAAACAGAAAAGGAAGCTTAAAAAAAAATAATCTGAGACCTTAGTTGTGGCCTTATGTACTATGTCAGACCGGACTTCCCAAGGTCCTGGCACCAAGTGCCATTTATATGCCCGTTCAGAGCACTAAAAGGAGAATGTCCTCAGAGGGGACAACCAAAATGAAAACCCTATAAGCCATGCCCCTTATGTGGAGACAATCAGTGGAGATCCGAATGTCCTCAGGGACCTCTATCTGTGAGGGCTCAGATAACTAATGTCCCTGGAAGGGACTAAGTGGGGCCTGGGGCTCTTCAAGGTAGCTCCCCTAAACCAACTGTCTATCAGAAACTCAGAGCCTTGGGTAACTCCAGGACAGAGACACAATTATGTGAGTTTTTAGAAGTTACTGGATATTGTAGGCTGCAGATACCAGGTTCAGGAAAACAGTTTGCCTGCTATATCAAGTATTAAAGGAAACTCAATCCCATCTACTCTCCCGAAAAAATAATAAACTGGGGTCTGACTCCTAGACACTGTCTCCAGCCCTTGGAATGATTATAAACAGAGCAGAGTCATTACTATTACCAAACTCACAGAGCTAAAAGATCATTAAAACACAGGATCAGGGGCGCCTGGGTGGCTCAGTTGGTTAAGCGTCCGACTTTGGCTCAGGTCATGATCTCGCGGTCCGTGAGTTTGAGCCCCGCGTCGGGCTCTGTGCTGACAGCTCAGAGCCTGGAGCCTGTTTCAGATTCTGTGTCTCCCTCTCTCTCTGACCCTCCCCTGTTCATGCTCTGTCTCTCTCTGTCTCAAAAATAAATAAACGTTAAAAAAAAAAAAAAAAAAACACAGGATCAGACCTTTCTTTTAGGAAGGGACAAAATTTAATCAAATGGCCTAAAGGGTGTTTACTGGAAAACAATTTGTCAAGGACAGTTCTGCAAGTGGTAGCAGCCTGTGAGGTATGTCTTAAAAACAATCCTTTCGGGGCGCCTGGGTGGCGCAGTCGGTTAAGCGTCCGACTTCAGCCAGGTCACGATCTCGCGGTCTGTGAGTTCGAGCCCCGCGTCAGGCTCTGGGCTGATGGCTCGGAGCCTGGAGCCTGTTTCCGATTCTGTGTCTCCCTCTCTCTCTGCCCCTCCCCCGTTCATGCTCTGTCTCTCTCTGTCCCAAAAATAAATAAAAAACGTTGAAAAAAAAAAATAAAAAAACAAAAAAAACCAAAAAAAAAAACCAATCCTTTCAACCATAAACTTGCTCTCCCAGACAATCAAGAAACTGGAGGCTATCCAGAAAGGACTGACAATTAGGTTTCAATACTTTTACTAATTGGTAAAGGTCTTCCCCTCCAAGACAGGAAAGGCACAAAAAGTAATACAAATTCTGCTTTATAAAATAATATCCAGGTTTGGCTTACCTAAAAATTTACAAATTAATCATGGTAAATGGCTGCCTCGACTCTTTCTCTAGAACTCCTGGCTCTTGGAAGTTTTACACCTCAAAATAAAGCAAACTGCTTATACTCAGCAAAACTCTAAAGAACACCTCACAAGCATTAGAAGCTTTAAAAAATTTTTAAATGAAGTTAGGGCCGAACTCTTAAAAATAGAGCTGCCATAATGACTAACTGCTCCTGCTCCTCCATCACCTGGGTTATAAGAGAGTCCCTGACATACGTTGTTTACAAAGGCAGGGTCTCTCCTAGACTGTTTGACAGGTTTGGAAACCGTAGACATTAT
Source organism: Panthera tigris (assembly GCF_018350195.1). Taxonomy (NCBI): domain Eukaryota; kingdom Metazoa; phylum Chordata; class Mammalia; order Carnivora; family Felidae; genus Panthera; species Panthera tigris. The sequence continues at coordinate 44,914,534 of NC_056678.1, forward strand.
CTTAAGATACTATCTTGTCGGTCAGTATAATCTTTACTTTGTGTTTTTCTCTTTATGTCCACTAATGTTTATGCTACCTCATGCCTGCCAGCCTTCCTGTAAAACCATACTGTGGGCCACTCAACCGACTCTTGGGTAGACTAACAGCTGTACCCCCACACCATCCCTTATCAGCTTAAAGAAGCCGGAACGGTCATCGTCCCTGTTTCCTAACAGCAGTTACAGGCCCCACTTCAGGGAAGAAATAAATAGGGAAAGGGTTGACATTAGGTAGGGAGAGATAAAGGACCTTCAGGGAGGCAGACTGCAGCTGCAGGTGGGAGGCAAAAGAAGCAGATGGGGTTCTCCCTTTATGAAATCCTTTATGGGTGCCCTCCCCCCATTATCAAGGGCATAAGAGGAGATCTAAATGAGGTAGACAATCTAACACTAAGACAACAGATGTGGGCCCTCGGCTCTACCCTAACCACCTTACACCACTGGGTCAGGGATATTACCTGTGAATCTGAACACAGATGCTCACCCCTTTAAACCAGGAGATGCAGTATGGATAAAGGAGTGAAATGTCCAACCCCTAAAGCCCCCTCTGGAGGGGCCCATTCACTGTTATTTTGTCCACCCCTATTACAGTAAAAGTGGCCAAAGTGGGTCCCTGGATTCACTACAGCAGAGAAAAGCTGGCATCTCGAAACTGGGAATGCATTCCTGGGCCTTCAACGCCATACAAGCTGACCATACAGAAGAAGATATCTGCAACTCCAGAGGCTTGGGGAGACTGCAGCCCTGCTTTAGTCACTCTGGAAGCTGACTAATCTACACACAGCAGAAGCTTAAGGAATCGATGGTTTGGTGAAACAAAAGACTGTCCTTATTTTCCAGATCTATTTCCTTACTGTGATGCACTGTCATGTCCTGTTTCTCACTATTATTGTGATTCTTTCTCTACTCTGCCATAGGATTGGCCGAGGCCACCCCGGCCAGCTGGAAATGTGGGGAGAGGTTTCTGTTAACACTCACCTTCCTTTTGTGGATAGGATACTTTGATGGTACCAATGCTGGGAAACAATGGCCATGAGAGACTAGAAAATCAGATCCCCACAAACCTTACAGTAAAACAAAATACCCCAGTCCTACTACCGGGGTTTGGCTTCCCAAAAGCTCAATTATTGGGAAAGACTGTCTTGTCTAGTGGGGAAAAAATTCATCACCATCTGTTAAAAACTTAACATGCCTAGGCCAAAGATTTTATAACTCAAATGCCCAAAAAAACCAATGTTGGGGAACCCCAGATCACCGTAAGCCAGATCCCCACCGCTTATCTAACTTCTCTCATCTCCAAGAGGCTGAAGACAATGTCAACGCAGCCATCAAATGGTGGGCCCCAGGGGGACTACACTAGATGTGAAAAAGGAGCGCCTATATAGTACCTCCCTAGTCTGGTCAGGGTCATATGTGCTGGAAACTATTCGTCCATGTCTTCCTGATCCCACTTGCCAGAGGGAAACATTTGGGAGCCCAAGTGTATGGACACAAGGAGACTAAAAGGAAGCAGGGTGCCTTACAGATTGGTAATTAAAAAGATGATAAATGGCCTCCTGAGCATATAATCCAATATTACGGCCCTGCCACCTGGGCAGAGGATGGGTCTTGGGGCTACCACACTCCTATTTATGTGCTAAACCACATAATCAGACTGCAAGCAGTTGTAGAAATTATAACCAATGAAAATGCCAGAGCTCTTAACTTACTAGCCAAGCAGCAAACCAAAATGTGCAATGCCATCTATCAAATGCCATCTATCTACCTGCTTGCTTCTGAGGGAGGTGTTTGTGAAAAATTTACCCTGAGGAACTGCTGCCTACAGACAGATGATGAGAGGAAAGTCACAGAGGAGATCACAGATCAATGAGAAAGGTTACTCATGTCCCAGTTCGGATCTGGAAAGGTTGGGACCCCGGGGAGTTATTTGGAGGATGGTTTTCAACTCTCAGGAGATTCAAAACCCTCATGGGAATTATCCTCCTAATTTTGGGAGGGTGCTTAACCTTACCCTGCTTAGTTCCCTTGGTTGTACGGTCCGTCTCCAGTCTCACTGAGGCCATGATTTAAAAAGGACAGCCACTCAAAAAAAAAAAAAACAAGAAGAAGAAGAAGAAAAGCAGGGGGGGGCGCCTGGGTGACTCAGTCGGTTAAGTGACTGACTTTGGCTCAGGTCATGATCTCGCAATTTGTCATTTCAAGCCCTGCGTTGGGCTCTATGCTGACAGCTCAGAGCCTGGAGCCTGCTTCGGATTCTGTGTCTCCCTCTCCTCTTCATGCTCTGTCTCTCTCTCTCAAAAATTAATAAACATTAAAAAATTTTAAAAACAAAAAAGGACGGCCACTCATGTAATAATGTTATAAAAATATAAACCTCTTGGGGAGCCTGGGTGACTCAGTCAGTTGAGCATCTGACTTCGGCTCGGATCATGATCTCATGGTTCATGGGTTTGGGCCCGCGTCGGGTTCTGTGGTGACAACTCAGAGCCTGAAGCCTGCTTCGGATTCTGTGTCTCCCTCTCTCTCTACCCTCCCCAGCTTGTGCTCTGTCTCTATCTCAAAAATAAATAAATATTAAAAAAAATTTTTTTTAAATATATAAACCTCTAAACCAAGATGATGCTCTATGAAACAAAATAGAGAAGTCTGAGCATCAAAGGTGGAAATGTTTCTCTCCCTAAGGAGAGAAAAAAAGAGAAAAAAGAAAGAAAAAACAAAAAACAAAACAAAAAAACTTTAAGGTAACCTGGCTATGTGCCTATGTGACAACATCCCTCATGACCTTGTAAACGAAGACTACTTAATTAGACTACGTGTTTGTGTGTGTTACCATATATGGGAGACAAAGAAATAGAAAATGTATAAAAAAAATTATACCACGAGACATTCGGGGTCCAGTTCTTTGGGTACAAACCCAACTGAGTGGTGCCGGCAGAAATAAAGTTGCTTCCTGGGAAGGTAAGCCTCGGTGTCACGATTCTGTGTGAGAATTCTGCTACAAAGAGACTAAGAAGCCAACAACTAAATGCAAAAGGTATCCTAGATTCTTTTTCTTTTTTTTAATCTTAATTTTTGAGAGAGAGACAGACAGAGCATGAGCAGGAGAAGGGCAGAGAGAGAGAGAGAGGGAGACACAGAATCTGTAGCAGGATCCAAGCTCTGAGCTGTCAACACAGAGAGCCTGACATGGGGCTCAAACTCATGCACCGTGAGATCCTGACGTGAGCTGAAGTCGGACGTTTAACTTTAACCCCTAGACTGGATTCTTGAATGGAAAGAAATTTCATGGAAAAGCTGGGGTAATATGAATAAAATCTACAATTGTATTCATAGGACTGTGCCAATGTTAATTCCTTAGTTTTGATACCTGTACTTTGGTTATAAAAAAACGTTATCATTACAGGAAGCTGGATAAGAACTCTATACCTCTATACTATCTTTGTAACTCTTGTGTAAATGTAAAATTACTAAAAAAACAAAAACAGCAGCAGCAGCTATGCTTGGCCCACATGTATAGACAGCCCCACAGGCTCACTACCATCCCCCAGTGGCCCACTCCACAAGAAGCTGCTTTTTCTTCCTTTAATCCTTTATCCATAAGCTTGGGAAGTTGTCATTTCCCAAACCCTTCCCCAGTTTTACCCAAGCTTTTCCCCCAAAGGCACAGCGGACTGACACAGTACCTGTTCCCCAGCAAGGCAATGGCACAGAGGTCACCCTTCTGTACCTGAGGCAGACCAGCAGGGGGCACCACGAGTCCTGGCAGCATCAAATCTGTAGCAAACAAACAAATGCATCACAACCTGTATTCTGCCTCTAAACAATTCCAAGTTCTACTTCATCATTTATTCATTCATTCAACCTACAAACCTTTATCAGGTATCAGCTAGGTTATTCATAATGAAAATTAAAAGATGGCAACCCGAGTATCACACCATTTCCCTAGGGGGGCTAGTGGTCCAACTGAAGCACCAAGGCCAGTTCCATGACCTATCTTATTCTGGTTTCCCAAATTTAGCTTACTGACTTAAAGGACAGCATATGGCAGTTCACAAACTGTTTTCTCATTGAAGTACAAAGTACAAAGCTGATTGAAGCCTTTCAACAGTGTCGTAGACGCCCAGGGACCTCACGGAAGCAGTCAAGAGAGAGATGAAACGCAAATGGGGGAAAAATTCCATTTTTCTACCATATGAACGCAGGAAGCGGGTACATTTATTGGAGTAGTCGGTCCTTCCTAAGTGGGTTTCAGTCGATAGCCAGAATATAGGGAAATCTTCTTACCTGCTCCCCCCACCAGTTTTTCAAGCACCGGAGGCCACGTTGTGAAAGCTGGGAGAAGGTCAGGATAGGACCACAAGGTATACACTGCCCAAAAAGAGACACAGATTTATTGCCAAAAAGTCAATCCCCTGGGGCACTGGCAAAGCCAAACGCAAAGGCCACTTTAATTCAGGGACAGTAAAGGAACTCAGCTCAAAGCTAGAGAAGAGGCTATGAGGCCCAAAGAGGGTTCATTCTGGTCTTTTTGTGTTTTTTTTTTCAAATTTAAATGTATTTATTTAAATTCAAGTTAGTTAACATACAGTGTAGCCTTGGTTTCTAGGGGTTTCGTTCTTAAAATAGGCAGATTCTTTTTTTTTCTAATATACCTTTTTATCTTTTCATAATCGCAATATAAGCGATTACAAATATACATAAAAATGCTTACAAATCACATAAACATATTTATACCATTATACAGCCATATAAAATGGAAATATGGAAGGATAAATATTAGGGTATCATCAAGAATTTCCACACTTGTGAAGGTGGTAAAACTACTAAAAAGTGAAAAAGTATACATATATACAAAATTACATGTGAATGTAATTTTTAAAAATTATAAATGGTAATCACTCTCTTGTCTTTAAAGCTCTCTCCTCAGTGACTAAGGAAATCTTCTGTGGGTATGCTTAGGAAATAACAGGGAGGCAGTGGGCCCACAGGCTTTGCTATTGGAATGAAGAAGGTAGATTCTTAAAAACCTGGATGTCACCTGAGACTGGGAGGCCCCATCATTCCACCTGATTGTAGCTGCAGAAATGCGCACAGCAGGTAAAAGCGGGGACAAACACCAAGGAGGATTCCATTTGTGACCTCAGAAACAAGTAGACTAAGAACAGGGCACCAGCCTGTAAACAATTTGGAAATTTCCGCATGTTTATTATTTGTATTCCCTCTGTTTTCATAGTGATTAGTGGTAAAAACCCTTAGATCAAAAAGCGCCCGTGTCCGTACAGCAGCAAAGTGGGGTGGGGGCAGCAGCGGCCCAAGGAGACCGCCCTACGCTGCTGTAGCCCAGCTTAGGGCAAGAAAAGCCCCAAGTGACAAAGCAGGTGTCAGCAGCTAGAGACAAAAGGACCCTAGATGTCTGAGATCTGTCACAAGGAGAGAAACCAAAGGATCCTGAGAGCCAGACAGAGCCGAAGGAAGAATCCCTGGGGGGTATCTCGATGGGAGTACATCACTAAGACAGCTGGGTACGTGGTTTCATTAACCCAGCTTCTTTCCCATCACAGGATCTTTTCAGTCTCTAAAGAAAATCCTGCTAGTCATCCTTTTAAGATGTATTTCTCACATGTTCTGAAATGCCACCCTTTTCGAGACCCCTGCTCCATCCCTAGTTAACCCACTAGGAACTACTATTCCTTCATCTCAGAATATCTCTTGGCAACCACGCTCTTTCTGTATTGGCCCTTTCATTCTCCCTCCTACGGCAGTAAGTTTCGACCTTGAAAGACCCAATTCTAGGGACACTGGGCCCGAAACGATTCTTACGGATGGTACTGGGAGATTTGGCACTTACTGTTTTGAGTAAGACAGGTGAATGAAAGAAATAAGGAGAAACGGATGCCAGGCAAGGATTACAATAATGGCCATCCTGTTGCCATACCTGTCGGATACAGATTTTTCTCCACTTCGAACAGGATGGGGTTACCACCGCTCACGTACACGGTCACTGCATCCCCTCTGTGAGCATACAGTTTCACAATGTTGAGCTCCTCCTTTCCAGGTACCAACACAGAGACCTGATCTGTTCCTAGAGTGGGGAAAGCAGCCATCACATCAGCCCGAAGCTTTCTCCTGCAGAAAGCAAACCAATGAGTGGTATGAATCGTGCCTGGATGCATTTTGAGAAATGCAAAGGATTCGGAAGGACTTACTATCAAATCAAAGGGCCAAGGAAAAACTGCTTTATGATGCCCTACTCTCGTACACTCTTCCAAAACATCCTATTCTCTTTCACATCCAATGTCTCCTCTATTGTCACATATTCTTGGGGGCAAGACTTTCCATTTTACGAAGAAAGAGGGAAACTGCAGTAACCAAGTTAGCCTGACTGGAAATTCAGCCCTGCCTTCCTGCCTCTATGCCTAGCCCTCGCACCCACTCCCTTCTCTATATGCTTGGCAAACCTGTCCCGATGCTTAAAAAGCTATACCAGGGCACCAAGAGTGACAACTATAGAACACGGGGTCCAAAATTCGCAACGTGCTATCTGCGTTTGCGACACTGTCTGAACAGATACAGGTCTCCTCAAAACATGTCCCGTAATTCTCCCTCACCTCTCCCTCCATCTGTCTGTCTCTCCTGCCAGAAGTAATCACTAGACACTGTTCCTCCCATCGTTGTAGTTCCCGGTTCCCCATCTGATTTCTCCTCAGGGACTTAAGCTCTTAGGAGAGTGGCACCCTGTCTGTCTGTCTTTCTTCCTTCCTTCTTTCCTCTCTTTTTTGGCGCCCTCCGCAATACCTTCTATAGATCGCAGTCAGTAAGCGCCGATCGAAGTACGTTTTCCTTTAAACGAACGACAATATCCAAAAGATAGCCTGGGAGATAAATCAGGCCTCCTCTCCCTCTTCACCCTCAAAACATGTCTATCCCAGCCTGGTCCCCTGGGGTCCCTTCCCCCGCTGGACCCCTCGGCCTCCACCCCGGGTCGGCTGAGCTAGTCCAAAAGGGCTGTGGGCCAGCCGGGATGGAGAAATGGCTGGGTGTCCTGGTGGGCGGAACAGGGCCCTTCTCTCCCTCACCTGTCCGACCCCTTGATGGCCGTGTTGGACTTGACCCGAAAGGCCTTGGCAAACATGTCTGCTGGAGTGGCCTGGGGAAGAGAAGGAGAGCACAGACGCCAGGGGCCGTCAGGAACGCGACAACGCGGCACCGTCCCGACCCGCAGCCCTGGGGGCAGCCATGCTGGGGCCCGGCCGGGAAAGAGGCCCGGCTGGAAACCCGGGCCGCGCAGCTTCGCGGCTTTGGCCGCTGCCGAGACCGCGGCCGCCCCTACTGACAGGACCCGGAACTGAAGCAGGGAGGGCGGGGCCCGGGGAAGGCGGGGCGGATTCCCGCTCCGGCCCTGCGCCTGCGCGACTGGCTGGCTCCTGCACGCCTGCAGGGGTCCCGCGGTGGCTAAGGTGTCTCTGTCTATTGCCGCTCAGTAGGCGTTAGGGCGTCTTGACTTCCCTTCAGTTTAATTCAGCCCCACAGAAGTACGTGACCGTTGTGTTTTATTCGTTTCGTAGCCCTCTCGAATGGTTTTCTTAAGGGCTTTGTTTGTCTTTGCATTTAATTGCATGCTAGGAAGTCTCCGAATTTTCTCTTTTGTTTTAAATTTACATGGGGTGATAGCAATACGGGGAATCCGCCCTCGTCCAAGGTTTGCGCCTCCTGTTATGAGTAAAAACACTACAAACAATCTTCCAATCTGTTTTAAAATAGTTTTGACCACCTGCAGGTAACTTTTGCAAAGCGTTATTGCATTTTGGGTCAGGTGTTATATGGGGAGGGGAGGGTTTTCCAAAACTAAATTATTCACGTTGTTTAATAGAAAAAAAAAAAATCTGTGAGCCAGATTAGGGTCAGGTTATGGCTTGGCTTCTCCCTAGCAATGTGATCCTGAGCCAACGACTTATTCTTTCTAAAACCCTTGAATTCTCTGAAAGATGTGCATGGAGTACCTACGTCATAGGGTTTCCATGAGAAACGATTGAAGTAATGAGTGTGATGTGCTACACAGTGTTTTGCGAATTTCCAGTCATATCTTTCAAAATTCTGACAGGTGTGAAGTTTTGGGTTTCCCTGAAAGGGACTGCTGTGTGCCCTGGAGGCATGGATTTAAAGACCTGGGGTCTTGGCTCCTACTAGGTTAATTTTTGCGCATGGGAACGGTTAAGGGCAGAGTGTCCATCCACCAGGAAATAAATACTAATTGCTCGTTCGCTGACACAGTTACACAAAGGAGGATTTCACACTGCGCGTCCAAAGATTAGGTCTCCCAGTGTCTGCCCGCCACCAGGATTCTTACAAGGGCCCCTAACGTGGCCTGGGGCCAGGCGCAACTTGGGCTCCTCCTACCCTTCTGACCTAGGAGGCCTTTTTTCTCAAGCACCCCAGCGACAAGGCCAAGGTCAGAGGAGCCCAGAGGAGGGCAGTGCCAGACAGCCTTTTCCCTTCTGGCTCCCAACGCAGCCACATGTGGGGACGCTTGATCCAGACTGTGCTGTTGACCAGTGTCTACCGCAGCACAGCTCCTGAGGCAGCCTCTGTGCAGGGAGCTGAGGAAGGCTAGTCAAGAGAAGATTAGAATAATAAATACGACAACAGCAAGGTACAGATAAATGTGTAAAATCACCTCCCTTCTATATATTGAAAAAAGGAGATTAATAAACACTGGGAGGATGACAGAAACTAATAAAAATATAACTTTATTAAATGAGGAACAGATAAATGATGGAAAAAGCTTACTCTTCACAGAGCCTTGTCATGTGACTTTGACTTTTTTTGTTTTTTAATTTTTTTTTTCAACGTTTTTTAATTTATTTTTGGGACAGAGAGAGACAGAACATGAACGGGGGAGGGGCAGAGAGAGAGGGAGACACAGAATCGGAAACAGGCTCCAGGCTCCGAGCCATCAGCCCAGAGTCCGACGCGGGGCTCGAACTCACGGACCGCGAGATGGTGACCTGGCTGAAGTCGGACGCTTAACCGACTGCGCCACCCAGGCACCCCGTGACTTTGACTTTTGAAACATGTAGCTGTTTTTCATATCTAAAAAGTTTAGCTTAATAGAGGAAGAAGCATGATTTAAAATTAAAATATGAATGCAAATAAATGTAAAACTGTATTAAGTTGGGAAGTGAACCAGAAGGTTCAGAAACCTTCAGGATTATTTGAAGTCATTTTGGAAGAGAGTACTTACATTCAGAGTTGAACATCCCGGGACAAAATCAATGCCAAGACATTGTAACCTTCATTCAGTAGGTTACCTGGTAGTAGT